>NC_045774.1:73351010-73995943 GCF_008692025.1 Phocoena sinus
GTAAAATTACATATACTCATGGAACACTGGGGCAGCAGGGAGCAATGCAATCAACATGCAAAATACAACCTGCAATTACAAATAATAATAATTACCTATAGGAGTATTTAATTTTGCATGTCTTATAAAATACAGCAAGGAAAAGAAATCTGCAGCTGAAGTCTCAGTCTGGAAGAACCTAAATAAGTGAGAATTTTAATAAAAAAGCCAGAGCAATGAACACTTCTGCAGACAAATGATATTTTCTGCCCTGAGGAGCCTCATTTCTGTTCACTGTAGGACTATATAAAAACCAGACTTGCAGATATAAATTTGAGGAGCTGTGTCACACATTTTATTGGGGATTTCATGTATAGTCTGGCTCTGAGAAAAAGCCATGCCTTTGTAGCTCAAATATTGTTTATCTGAATTCTATAATATATATTTAGTTAGGTGTAATGGGAATTAATGGCTCTCAGGGAGCTTGCAGGAACAAGGGCATTTGACCATTTAAATTTCTGAGCAGTGAGAATCCACATGGTAAACCATTATAAAGTATATCCTTTTTATTTCCAGTGATCCAACAAAATGTGGGTGTCTTTGACTCTGCAGGTAACTAATAGAATTAGAAATACAGGTTAGGAAAGTTCAGGAATAATCTTCCCAAGGAAAGCTGTGGCCCGACGTGATTATTAAACATTAGAGTTTAAAAGTTAAAAAAAAAAAAAAAAAACAACTTTTTCTTCTTACAGAAGATTTTCTTATTTAAGCAATTCTGGACTTTTTACAAAGGCCTGGAAAACAAGGCAAAAACCTGGCCTCTTATGGGTACTTGACATAATGTGAAAACAATGTGGTTTTGTTTTGTTTTCCCTGTAGGGGTAAAAAGACAATAGGGCAGTCCCAGATTCTTTTTTTTTTGCGGTACGCGGGCCTCTCACCATTGTGGCTTTTCCCGTTGCGGAGCACAGGCTCCGGACGCGCAGGCTCAGCGGCCATGGCTCACGGGCCCAGCCGCTCCGCTGCATGTGGGATCTTCCCAGACCGGGGCACGAACCCGTGTCCCCTGCATCGGCAGGCGGACTCCCAACCACTGCGCCACCAGGGAAGCCCCAAAATTCTTAAAATGGATTCTCCTCCAGGCAGTGGACAGAAACACTCCTCTTTATCCAACTCTCAGTCACTCCAGAAGAGGTGGCCTGATTTTTGCTTTGTTGTGAAATTAAAGAAGGCCAGTGCAAGGTAGAATAATAGCAGTCCTATGGCTTTTAAAATTTTACTGCATCATTAAACCATCAACCCTTGAATGGGAAAAAGATAACATTTTATTCAGAAGTCTCGAATTCCTGGAATTCTTAATTAAAATTCCATGTCTTCCAGAAATGGTTTTCAGTGGCTATAATTTATGCTATTAAGTTGTTCTCATAACTTATGTAAGAAAACATAGGGAAACGTCTTTTTCTAAAAGCTTCCAGGAATATGGTAGATAAAACATTTAAAGGTACCAATCAGTTTTGGGTTATGGTCAAAGTATTCAGGGGATTTCCGTATTGATCTATATATAGACCAGTGGTTCTCAATGTGTACCCGCTCCCCCTGCCAACAGCATAGGCATCACCTGGCAGGGGTTAGCGGGCTGGGAGGAAGGGGGTTGTCCTCAGCCCCTGCTCCAGGCCCACTGAATCAGAAACTCTTCAGGTGGACCCAGAAATCTATATATATTTTTTCTTTTTTGGCCGCCCCACAAGGCTTGTGGGATCTTAGTTCCCCAATCAGGGATGGAACCCGCGCCCTCGGCAGTGAAAGCGCGGAGTCCTAACCACTGGACCGCCAGGGAATTCCTGCAATCTATATTTTAACAAGCCCTCCTGCTGATTCCATTGCATGCTGCAGTTTGGAAAATGGGTTGGTGGGCCTGTCAACTCATTCATTCAACAAATCGTTATAGACACCAAATATGTACCAGATAGTGTTCTAAATTTCTATGAAGGAATGGATGTGAGGTAAGGAAAGTGTAAAAAGGAAAAGAGGAGCTGTGGATCGCCTTTGGCGATTTGTCAAAATAAAAATGCCTGGACCGCCACCTCACACCCAACGAACCACCACCTTCCACTGTAGTAGCCATGCCTCCATCCAAGGAATAAGGACAGGCAGAATGGTGAAAGCGTTCCGAGCATCTGATGAAAGGATGAAATACGAATGGAAGATCCCTTCCCTGTGGGCTAGGGCTGCATGCAGAGCAGGAGAGAAGAGGATTTCCCACCAGAGGCATCATTTGGTGACAAGTCTGTTTACTACATTTGCAGGAAGGGACAGGAAGCAGACAGAGGCAACAGGGCTTCTAAGTAATGGGCGTATGTTTCCAGGCATCACTCAGCTCCGAATATATTTCATACCGGAGATGTTTACAAAACGCTTCCCGTCACTGAGGCACAAAGCACAGGGCTCTGGCAGAGCATGTGTGGAATTTTAAAAGAGGAGCTTAGGTTCCAGCCAAACTGGACCATCATTTTTTCCTGAACATTTCCCACCTCCTCCCATTTCCTAGGCTTTGATCCATCTCTTTTCTGCCATCTGGAATGCCTCCACCTCATTTCTACTTGTCAAAAGCCCATAAATTCATTAAAGCACAGTTTTTTAAAAATCCTGTTATAAATACTGGCCTAATCTGCCCTCCAACTTAGTACAATGTCTTCTTCCTTCAATTTCCCCACTGCATTCGGTGTTTACCTTTGTGTTCTGAGCCCTGTGTGCACACAGCCTGGTGGGTAGACATAGAAGTAGTTTCCCAGAAATGAATCTAACGAACTCATCAGCCACCAACCACCTATAGAAAACACTTGATTTTACCGCTTCAGGTTTCCTCAATCACTAGTTAAATCAGGACTTAAATTCAGTTGTTTTCGGTTCGTGCCACCTATCAGGGTTGGTGTAGCCTCTTACGTGTTCTCCCTTCCTTCCAGCACGCAGGAAGGAGCTGCGCCGGGGCCTGCATGGCACGGACACCTCGTGGCACAGGGCAGGCAGGTAGGTGTTCCTGGTTGGCCTTCTGTGAGGTCTCGCTGTGTCTGTTCTGGAGGTACCTCTGGCTGGAGTTGCTGGCCATCTCTTCTCTTCCCACCATCTTCTCTCAGCTCTGCCCCCACCAGGGCTGCTGATTTTCTGTGACGGTGACCCCATCGTCCCCTGGACTTGCAGCCTCTGCTGAGGGTTCCCTTTCCCCACGACACAGCATTCTCAGGCACGAGGACTCAACACAGAGAGGAGGATTGTGTCCTTTACTCTCAGAGTCCTTCGTGCCCCTCTGAAAGGATTGCAGAGATTTTCTGGATTGTTTTCACTTTGTGCTGGAGGAGAGGATGCGGGTATATCTCAGATACTCTCAGCTTAGACACAAGTTGTTCCCATTTCTACCCTACTGCCCAGGGTGACCACTTGGTGAGTTCTTGAAGGGAGTGATGCTCAAGCCTCCTGCATTCTGAGGTTCTCAACCTACCTGTTTCCGAATCCTCCCTCCCCACCCCAGGCTTTCAGCCCACAGGTGCTCAAAACAGAGGCACCTCAACTCGCTGGCTCTTCCCTTTCTTGCCTAAATTTCCTCCTCCAGCCTCAGGATGGGCTTTCCTCAAATCCCTGCCCTTTTCCTACTATCTCTCTGCTCTGTTTGCAGTTAAAACTCTACAATCCACTCCTCTGTGCTGGGCCAATGGGTATTTATTTCAAAGCTTATCTTTGAGATTTCTGGGAAAATGCTTTCTCTTTCGTCTCTGGCAACTGAAAGCCGGGGGGTTTTGTGTCTGAAAGCTGGAAATTTGAAAAAAAACAAATCATAGTGTGGCTGCGCCTTTTTAAATCTAGACCAATCCACCTGTCCCCCAAAACGATGTGCACTTCAGCCTTAGTGTGTGGAGAGCCCCGGTGGCACGTTTGATTGGGAGTGAGAAATAGAAACAATTAAAAACAAATGAAAAGGGGACTTCCCTGGTGGCACAGTGGTTAAGAATCCTCCTGCCAGTGCAGGGGACACGGGTTCGAGCCCTGGTCTGGGAAGATCCCACATGCCGCGAAGCAACTAAGCCCGTGCGCCACAACTACTGAGCCCGCGCGCCTAAAGCCCGTGCTCCACAACAAGAGAAGCCACCGCAATGAGATGCCCTTGCACCGCAATGAAGAGTAGCCCCTGCTCGCCTCAACTAGAGAAAGCCCACGCACAGCAGTGAAGACCCCAAGGCAGCCAAAAATAAATAAATTTTAAAAAAACAATCTTTTTCCTGCCACCCCTCTTTTGGTTCATGACCTTCTGCCTTTATCATATTTATGTATCTTGTTTTCACATCCCTCTTCCACTTTTCCACTGACTCCCACCCAGATTGTCAGTCTGAGGTAAAGATGGGGCTGAAGCCCTATTCATCTCTAGATTCCCTTCAGCCCCTAATGTTGGTACCATCGACGCCACTGCCCATCCCCCACCCCAGAAGTGTTGGTTGCACTGTTAATTCTCAATATTTTATTTAAACTTCTATAAAACAGCTATTTATTACTGAAACAAATTTCTCCTTTGCCTCTCTCTCCTTTTGAGAGTTGCTTACTTAAAATCCTGAGTAGAAAATAAGGTTCTCTCCGGAATTTAACCTCGGACTCCCTGAAGCTTGCACTACCTTTAATTATAGTAATGATAACCTAAAACCACCATCTGGACACTGCTTACAAAAAGGCAGTGGCTCTCGTTAGCTTTGCCTAATTAAGAGAGGGCTCAGGTAGGATTCCCACAGCTATTAACTACCTCCTTGAGTACCCGTGCTCTCTCTCTGGCCTGAATGTGCATTTTGAAGGCAGGTGTACAGACTCAGGAGGTCCTTAAGCACACTGGTGCCTGAGGACTGGGTCTAGGCGGTCACGATGATGAGGAAGGCTAGCTGGCTCACTCATGCTGGTTCTCATGTGTCCCAACAAGAATCTAAAGTCTGATCTCAAATCTGCAAGATGAGAGGAATATTAGCCTTTTTTTTCTTGGAGTAGAACTCTGAGAACAGAGGCTTAAATTATTCAAACTGATAAGAAAATTGTGATACCAAAAGAAACACCTACCTGTCTGTAGTGTTAAAATAGATTGAGATGCCCACCTGTCTGTAGGATTTGTTGTCGTTTCTTAGATCAAGATTTGCACCTTCAGTTCTCAGTGATTTTTTATTTGGTTTTTAAACCTTTGGCTGTATTGGGTCTTCGCTGCTGCACGCGGGCTTTCCCTAGTTGCGGCGAGCTGGGGCTACTCTTCGTTGCGGTGTGCGGTCTTCTCTTTGAGGTGGCTTCTCTTGCTGTGGAGCACGGGCTCTGGGCACGCGGGCTTCAGTAGCTGTGGCTCGCGGGCTCTAGAGCGCAGGCTCAGCAGTTGTGGCGCTTGGGCTTATTTGCTCCGCCGCACGTGGGATCTTCCCTCAGTTATTTCAGCAATCCAAATATGAAACCTGTATGTATCAGAGTCTTAGTTCCAGCTGACTTGAGCAGAAAGGCAGTTAATCAAAAGGATAGTGGGTCCCGAGAGAGAACTGCCTGAAGTCTGGCTCAGGCTCCATGGCTGTGAGGCCCTGTCAGCCCAGCTGTAGAGTGTTAGCGGCCGCAGTTAGGTTGCAAAGTGGGCCCTGCTGGCCCAGAGCTCAGCGCGCTGCCAGGGCTGCAGGAGCGGCCTCCCCTCCCTCCGCGATCCTGGCTCCTGTACCTGGCTAGCTGCAGCAGGTGCGCCTGATTTGGTGAAGTGCCGGCATCCTTGGCTTGGGAAAGTGAGAATCCGACAGGCTGAGTCTGGATCATGGGAGAGAGCTCGGCCTCTCAACGGGACTCACAAGGTGAGAACGTTTTCAGACAAAGGGAGAGTGGGAGGGGCTTCTGATGAATGGCAGCCAGACGGGGAGAGAAGTGGTTCTGAGCGCGATTAGAAGCATGGGGGCGGCAGGGCATGACTGAGAGACATTTGCGTCACCTAGGCTTCTGCTTACTCAGGGGAAGATGGCTATTCTGTTCTTAGACTATAGCATCGAAAATATTGTGAGACAAACAGCCCGGCGAAGTTTGGTACCTGTCTCATTAAATTCTAGTGTGATTATTTCCTCATTATTTTCCCTTTTCTCCTTGGTGTTCCAAAAAGAAAACTTTGGGTTGAAAGCTCCCAGTGTTATATGTAGATGTTAGCTTCTCTTGGCAATAATCTCCCTAAAAGTTTTGGCTTTATATGTTAACTTGGCCCCTCTCTTCTCTCTCTGTCCCCTTCTCTCCGCTAATGGAGAGAATATATAAAGCCCAAATTGTTGAAGGAACAGCCACAGACGAAAAGAACTTGGCTTTTTTGATTTCTTGCCATAGCTTTTCTTACTTTCTATGTATTAGGCATGTAATGAAGGAAATCAGTAAGTCATTTAGATAAGAATTCATGCTGAGAATACGAAGAAATATTAATATGACAGGATTCTTCTAATTAGAAGAGAACAACTTTCTATCCTCTCAAAAAAATAAACAAGAAACTTTCCTATACTGAGAAAGACCACTGATGCTCTTACACGATGGGAAGTAGAAGTAAAATATCTCTGACCAATTCTCCTCTCAAAAGTCACTAACAAGACAAGAACAGTAATGACAGCAGGAAAATGATGGGTGTTCAACTTTACCTTTGAGCCAGTCGGGAAATATCTGCAACTGCACACTGTATAATAATATGAAGATGGTTGAACATTCACGCACCCACTTTGCATTTAGGTTGCGTCTAAAGGAGGGTGTGTGTGGAGTTGGGGGACGTGACCAGTGAGAAGCTGGGGGGTTGACCCTGCCAAATTCCAAGAGTTCTTAGAAATTGGAAGCATCAGGTATTGCACAGGGTGGAGGAGAATCAGGAGGCTGAAAACAAGAGGTCTGTTAACAGCAGTTTAAAGAGCAGTTAACTCCAAACCCTACCTTCATTCTGAGAAGTTATATGACTACCCCTCCTGTATCCTAATGGGAATTGAGAGATGCATTTCTTGGAGAAATTTCAGAAATGGGTTTTGGAGTTGTGGGTACCAAGCACAGAGGAGGGCAGTGATGTGGTTCTGGATGGAAAGCAGTGGAAATACACGTAACTCTGCATGTCTAACAGGAGGCCTCTAGTGCCCTTCCAGCATCTAACCTGAGAGTGCCAGCAGCCAGACTCCTACCCCAAGGTGGGGATAGAAGGATCCCTCTCCTAGGAAACGCAGAAACTGAGATATTTTGGTGGTATCTCGATGAAAGAGCTGTGTCTCCACGTGATTGCCCTACAGTGAGCTTCACTAGTTGTCAAGGCCTGCTGTATAGCAGGGCTTTCAATCAGCATTCTAAATGCCTTGTTCTTAAATATGAGCAAATGATCAGACATTTAAGGAAAGCCTCCAATATGAAAAGTCCGTCCCTATCAAAAAGAAAAAAAAAAAATCGAGAAGAAACTCAGAGCTAAGAGGCAATGAATTGAAGGAAAAAATAAACTACAAAAGAACCTACAAACTAACTCCAGTTAATATCCTTAATGAAATAAAAATGCAAAGCTATAAAACAAGTATAGTCAGAGCAAAGAGCACTTAGAAATTTCTAATTATACTTGAAATTAAGAATTCTCATCATAATTTGGTAGATAAAATCAGGAAACTGTCCATTTGTTTATTCTTTTTTCCCTGGGTAATCAGTGAGAAAAGCTAAGATAGAGGTGTAATCTAGGAGGTCCAGTAGCCTAACAATAGGAGTTTCATAAAAAGGAAACAGAAAATGATAGGACATTTTCAAAGTAACAATACGAGCAAATTTCCTTGGATATGGGTCTTCAGATTAAAAGGGTACATCACATACCAAGCACAGTGAATGAAAAATACCCTCATATCGAGCACATCATTTTGAAGTTTCAGAATAACAGGGATAAAGAGAGAATTCTAAAAGCTTCCAAAGAGGAAAAAACATGTGTAAAGGATTCTGAGTCAGAGTGGTATCAGCTCTCTCAACAATACTGCAAACTAGAAGGAAATCTTCCAGATTCTGGGGGGAAATTATTTCCTCCTTCCTCACAGATTCATAACGTATTTTCTTTTCAACTCTGCCAATTCTTGACCCAGTTAAACTATCATTCAGGTGGGAGGATAGAATAAAGTTATTTCAGACGTACAGAGCCACACACAAACAGTTTACTACCCATGCAACTTTTATCCTGACCGACTCCTGGAGGGCATGATCTAGTCGATGAAGGAGTAGGTTGAGAGAATTTCCTGAAATGTGACCCAGGAGAGAAACAAAGGGAGCTTCCAGGGCTCTAGCTGTAAATCCGGTCCAGAAACCAAGCCAACTAGATTGAAAGGGGAGGATGGAGAGTCCACAAGCGTGGTTCCTGGTTCATTTGCCAGGTTTGACTGCTTGAAAATTTCCCGAGAAACATTTACAGTTGTTGGAGGGTGTATGAAAATGTAGCCTAGTTTCAAATAAAAGCAAGCAAATGAAGACGAGGAGAAGAAGGCTGACTCCAGGGGAAAACGGAAAAAGCACCAGAGAAGAAATGTAATCATGATGCGTGTCGTGGCTCGGCAGTGAATGATGTTTGTGTACGTCTAGATTATGACGTTATAATAATGAAAACATTAAATTGTGATATAATATTAGGTGAGGGAGCAAGATGGGCATCTAAGAGAGCTAGGTACTCTACCAATCATAATAGGAAGTCAATAGGTGTGTAATGTTTTGAGTTAAGAGGTAGTAATAAACATCACTTAGAAATAAGGAGGTAAGTGATAGAAAAAACTGCTAGAGGTACAAGTGGTTGTCTGAGAATGGAGGTTAGAAGGGTAGTTGAGTGCAAGATATTTTTTGTTGTGGTCTGTTTGACTTTTTAAACCATGTTATGTGCCTTGGTTTTAGACTGATTTGACAAGATAATTTTTGAGTTTCTGCTAGATGGAACCTTGTAAGCTGTGATTACTCTGAGGAAATTAAATATGACTGAAAGCCAGATGTGACCCTAGGAGCTTCCAAAAGGGAAGGAATGTAATTATAACCTGTACTATAATCTTTATTTTTGTATGAAGCCTATGACTGAATGACCTTAGATATGAACTGATCAATAAAGTAGCCACTAGCCATATGTGACCATTTAAATTTAAATTAGAATTAAGTAAAATAAATTAAGTCTTCATTTATACTAGCCACATTTCAAGAACTCAGTAGCTACATGTGGCTAGTGGCTACCATACTGGACAATGAAAATATAGAATATCATCATAGAAAGTTCTGTTGGACAGTGCTGCCTTAGACCATCTGCATTTGCCCATGGATCCTGAATCATGGAGGGACGAAGTCTAGCTATATGTTTGTTTGCCCATTTTGGGAAGGACCTAAGGGAGCAGAGATTGGTACAGATACTCTATGACATTGGAAGCAACTGCAGAGCAGTTACTCTATATTTATAAGAAAAGTCTGCTGAGTTCCCACATCAAGTATGCTGGAAACTGGGAGGATGGAAGTTTTTCTCTAGCATATGTGCTTAAATGACGGGGCTGTTTCTCATAATGATACAACAGCCAGTGAGCCAGGCTGAAACCCCATCTATAGAAAAAGAGACCCTTTTAGTATGAGCTCATCTTTTCTCCTGTTGGCCAAGGTTGGAGGCACAGAGTGAGATGGGCCCATGTGAGGTTAAAGAGGTAATCCCTTTGTTTCCATGTGTCTGAAAGGCTGGACCAGTCTTCATCAGTGTCAGAATCTCCTGGTGTGTATAGGTGGTAGTGCGGGTGCAGGTGGAGCTGGTGTGTGTGCATTTGTGAATGTTCGTGTGCCTTGGGGGATGGGAGGTCAGAGCTGTTAATAAAGCTGATGACTGGGTCCCCCTCTGAACCTAATGAATTGGAGTTTCTGGTGATCAGGACAAGAAATCTGTGTTTCTTTAAATTGAAGTTTAGTTGACTTACAGTATTGTATTAGTTTCAGGTGTACAATAAAGTGATTCAGTTATATATTTTTTAGATTATTTTCCATTATAGGTTATTACTGGGTACTAAATATGGTTCCCTGTGCTATACAGTAGGTCCTTGTTGCTTATCTATTTCATGTATAGTAGTTTGTATCTGTTAAGCTCATACTCCTAATTTATCCCTCCTCCCCTCCCTTTACCCTTGGGTAACCGTAAGTTTGTTTTCTATATCTTTGAGTCTATTTCTGTTTTGTATATAGATTCATTTTTATTATTTTTTAGATCACACGTATAAGTGATGTCATATAATATTTGTCTTCGTCTGACTTCACTTAGTATGAAATTCTCTAGGTCCATCCATGTTGCTGCAAATGGCATTATTCTTTTTTATGGCTGAGTAGTATTCAATTGTGTATATATATATATATATATATATATATATATATATATATATATACACACCGCATCATCTTTATCCATTCATCTGTCGATGGACACTTAGGTTGCTTCCATGTCTTGGCTATTGTAAATAGTGCCTCTGTGAACATTGGGGTGCATGTATCTTTTGGAGTTAGAGTTTTCTCCAGATATACTCCCAGCAGTGGGATTGCTGGATCATACAGTAACTCTATTTTTAGTTTTTTAAGGAACCTCCATACTGTTCTCCATAGTCACTGCACCAATTTACATTCTCATCAACAGTGTAGGAGGGTTCCCTTTTCTCCACACTCTCTCCAGCAGTTGTTATTTCTAGACTTTTTGATGATGGTCATTCTGACCAGTGTGAGATCATTCCTCGTTGTGGTTTAGATTTGCAAGAAATCTGTATTTTATTTTTTTGGTTTTTTTTTTGCGGTACGCGGGCCTCTCACTGTTATGGCCTCTCCCGTTGTGGAGCACAGGCTCCGGACGCGCAGGCTCAGCGGCCATGGCTCACGGGCCCAGCCGCTCCGCGGCACGTGGAATCTTCCCGGACCGGGGCACGCACCCGTGTCCCCTGCATCGGCAGGCGGACTCTCAACCACTGTGCCACCAGGGAAGCCCTTGTTTTTTTTTTTTAATGTTGGCAACTAGATAGACGAAAAACCAAAAATCCACTGTGAGCGCCTAGCATAACATGTCTGCAGGCCAAATTTAAGTCAAGGGCCTTGGATTTGTAACTTTGGATTTAGTCCAAGTGAAGGCACTTGGCACGTGGGAAACTGAGGCCCAGAGAGCCTATGACTTGCCTAGCTCTTCAGTCATATTTTAACTGCCTTAAAAGTTGTATTGTTTTTTGGGGGGAAAAAAACCCTATTTTAGTTATTTGCTATAGGTAATCTGTAAAATGGCTCAAAATTCAAAAGGATCATGAGGTATAAGATTATTTAATGCCTAGATTAGCAACCAGTGTTACCAGCTGCTTGAGTATTTTTTCAGGGATTTTCTATGCAACTCACCTATGCTCCTTTTTGTGGTTAAATTGTATTTTTTAAAATAAAAATGTCCTTATTAGCAGATTATGTGATCATTTTTGTAGAAAACCAAAAGAATCTACAGATAATTTATTAGAAATAATAAGAGAGTTGAACAAGGTGGATAGGGATATGTCTGTAGTATAAAAGCCAACTGTAGGGCTTCCCTGGTGGCGCAGTGGTTGAGAGTCCGCCTGCCGATGCAGGGGACGCGGGTTCGTGCCCGGGTCCGGGAAGATCCCACATGCCGCACAGCGGCTGGGCCCGTGAGCCATGGCCGCTGAGCCTGCGTGTCCAGAGCTTGTGCTCCGCAACGGGAGAGGCCACAACAGTGAGAGGCCCGCGTACCGCAAAAAAAAAAAAAAAAAAAAAAAAAAAAAGACAACTGCATTTCTTTACACCAGCAACAAATACCTGGAAAGTACCTGGCAGAAAAAATCAAGTACTCAGGAATTAATCTAATAAAATATATGTAAGATCTCTAGGGAAAACTATAAAATTATATATCTGTAATATATGAGGAAAACTATGAATGATGCATTAAATGAAGACATAAATGAGATTAAATGTGCTCATGGGTAAGGAGATTCATTATTGCAGAGATATCATTTCTTCTCCAGTTGATCTATAGAGTCAATGCTATTCCAATCAAAATCTCAATAGGTTCTTTTCATGAATCATGGAAAGGCGATTCTCTTACAGTATTTTCAGGCAAATTCATCAGTATCTTTGGTGATTTTGATGAAGTATTCATGCCTTAAAGAATAAAGCTAACCTTTGCTTTTTTTTTCCCTTTACACGTTTCTGATGTTACATGCTTATAAATTGTATTCATCTCACATCTAGATTTGAGCATCTGGTTAAATAACAAAAGGCCCTGGAACTCTTATGTTTGGACAAAGGGTCCTTTAATTTTGTCCAGTTTTTTCCTCCACAAATTATCAACTCAAGGACAATGAAAAATAATTAAAACTTTGGGCGGTTGTATTCCCTTTTCCATGTTTCCTAGAAATCCTCTTGGTCTGTGTATGGAATCCCCAGTCTCTATATCCCAACAAAATTTTGGGTAGGGTTCATTCTGCTTCTGTGGGGTGGATGCAACAATTCATTACTCAGATTATATTAATGCAGTTTTACTGCTCTTGTTTGTTTTGTTTGCTCCACGTTGTGTGTACGAATGTGAATATGAATTGTGGTTATGCATATTAAAAGGCATGTGACTCTCAGGTAGGTTTTTCTCTCTAACTTGGGCTAGAGGGGTGGCTTCAGAAAATGGCCTCAGCTGTAATGGCAGTGATATTGCCACCGCAGACGGGATGAGGTGAGTGGGCGCAAGACCTGAAGGAGAAGGTGGGTAGAAAAGCCCTAGCAGGACGGTGGATCCCACAGATACCCACTTATGTTGTATTTTAATATGAAAAGAAACAATTTAAAAACCAAGTATTTTGCTATGAAGTGTTCTAAAATCCTAAGTATAATAAAAATCAAATAGGTAAGGAAGCCATGTTCTCACTGCTATCTCATCTTTAAAGAAAATTTATCTGTGACGTGAACAGCTAGATATCATTTTTTAAATAAGTTACTTTTTCATTGAAATATAGTTGATGTATTTTGTTAGTTTTAGGTGTGCTATACAGTGATTTGACATTTGCATACATTATGAAATCACCATGATAAGTCTAGTAACCATCTGTCCCCGTACAAAGTTAATTACAACCTTACTGATCATATTCCTTATGAATACATCCCCTAAAAGTTATTTTTCTAAGCGTAAAAAATACAGGTTGCCAAGTAATGTGAACAGTATGATCCTAAGAAAGAACTTCCTTTAAATTTATGAGCATAAAGATATGGAAGGATGCCAAAAGTACCTTTAGAGGAGGACGGACTTGGTGAGGAATATGCTGGGGAGATTATTAGTATTTCTCTATATATGTCTTTATTATATGCTTTGTTAAAATGAGTGTTTTACTTATATAAATAAAAAGAGAATGCATGTAAGATGAAATACCCTTTTCTCAACATTTTATTATGAGCATTTTCAAATATAACAAAGTTGGAAGAATTTTACAGTAAATATCTGTATACCCACCATCAATCCAACTTATTTTTTGATACATTTCAAAATAAATTGTGGATATCAGTATACTGCCCTCCTGAGTAATTAAGCATGTATATCATTAATTAGAATTCTGTATTTGGTTACAGTTTTTTGGCGATGACTAATTATAAAAGAAATACATGTTCATCAGAGAATTGGAAATTGCACATAAAAAATTACAATCCTATTAGTATTTATTTTTATCAGGTATTATACTTTGTACTTTCCTGGCATGGTCTCACTTAATCCTTTCCCAAACCCTAAAACGTAGCTTTATCCCCATTTTACAGATAAGGACTCTATAAACAAGTCACTACAGTTCCCACAGTGGCAGACTCAGAATATGCACCAAGCATGTGTCCCAGACCCTCACCCTTAATTACATGCTGCCCTGCTAGCCTTGATTCCATCCCACCTCACTCCAAGATATAACCACTGTTGTCTCCTCTCCAGACCCATTTCTAGATGTTCATGTTTCCACAAATATATTTTTTCACAAGAATGGGTTTACATTGTGTGTATTGCCTTGTAACTAGATTCTTTTCCATGTTTGCAAACCTTTCTGCAACATCTTAATGGCTGCAGAACATTCTGCTGAGTTGCCTATATCATATTTTATAACTACCTTATCGTCCAGTATTTTTCCAGTTTTTGTTGTTATCAACTGTGAGAGTATAAATCTTCACGCGTGCTACTAATTACATCCTTAGGGTCACAAGTAGAATTACTGGGTCAGATTGGGTGTAGTTTTTACTTCTAAAATCTGATGCATGTTTTTATTTGTGTACAGTTTGTAGGCCAGCATCAGACCACCAGTGGCTCTCTTTGAGGGGGGCAATTGATGTCACATCTTGTTGGTCCACCATTATGAATTGTCCCGACACTCATTTTGATGATGTGTCTTGTGTGTGTGTGTGTGTGTGTGTGTGTGTGTGTGTGTAGTTTCCACTCTTAATACAAATTCCCAAATTTGTATTTGGGAAATTGTTTTTATCAAACTCCTCCCCCCCCGTAGTGTATGTATGACCAGCAAGTCTCCCCCCATCCTAGCCAATGCTGACATCAAATATACAATTTAAAAAAATCTTTTCTAGTTAGATAAATAAATATTTATGCTTTGGCCTTCCTTTGATTAATGAGGTAGAACCTATGTTCCCATGTTTATTCATCATTTAAGTTTCTCCTTTCAGATACTGCTTGTTCATGTTCAAGCAGTTCAATTTTAAGTTAGTTTTTTGAAGAATTTAAACCCATCTGATGTTAAAGCTTGTGTTAAGACAAACTTTATTTTTCACGCAGTTTACTTTTTGAGAAGGGCGGTAAAAGCAGCCACACTGGGAGTACCTCAGTGACAGCAGAAAGGTTTATGTTTTCCTCTTGGTGACAAGATAAATCTCTGAGAGATTGCTGTGAAGGAAGGAAGGATTTTAGGATTCATTTGTACAGAGCTTCCCACGTGACTCGAGTGGCCTTGGAGACCCGCCTGGGCCGACCACAAGGGCAGAGCCTTGGCTAATTGAGTGATTGGCTTGCATGTAGTGTGTGGCCCTGAGGGCCCTGAGGGGGAGCAGAAGACGCTCAGCTGGGGATGGGACCACCCTGAGCAAGGGGAGGAAGACTGCCTGGGCAAAGAAGCGGTAACAGAATCAGAGAGCAGAGGGGAGAGAGCAGGTACTTTGGCTCCATTTTCTCTGCCCTGCTTGATGGTGAGGAAAATCAAAATCGTGCCTTCCATGGGGCCCTGAGTCCTATTTCCACACTAGTGGGGCGACCCAGTGGCTCTCACTGGGTATGAGTTCTCAGAGGACAGGGGAGCCTGGCACAGTCAGTAAGTACATTTGGTCAGGGTTCACTTACAGTCTCAACCAGGCCTATGCTCCGTGGAAGTGGGATAGTGAAATGCAAGTTAAGGAGAAAACAAACAAGTTGCTGTTTCCAAAGAAACAACAGTGTTAATACTGGTATATTATGAGTGATAGTTTTACTCCTTTTTATTTTTCTTTATAGTCCATAATGGGCACAATTACATGTATAGAGGAAATACTAATAAATTGAATTTGAACTTCCGCCCGTGAGACCCTATCGTGCTAGGTTAGGTTCAAGACATAGGAAATCCATTCATCCCTATGCACGGCAGTTGCAGCCTGCGAGTGTAGGCTCTTCTGTATTGATGTATTTGGTAATTTAAGCTTTAAGGGAAAAGGCAGCAGTTTAGGAGCAGGAATAGTTTAAAGCCGGAACGCAGTATTCCAGATACCCCAGTGCTTCTGTGGATCGTGTGACTGACAAAGGAATCCCTGCTGAAATCTGTTACATTTGCTCCAGTCCAACTGGCCCTTTCCTTAGAGACTTAATTAAATCTCAGTGAGTGTGGATTTATCTTTTCCTGGTAATGCACTGAAAGATTCTAGAAGGAGAGGTTACACAAAAGGAAATTTACATAATGTGTTGTCATCATTTCCCCTCATCACTGGTCCCAGGAGGGATGGCACTCAGGGTGAAATTAAAAGCTGGTCCTTCCAGTGAGCTGGGTGGTATTTGAGCAGAAAGGGCCAAAGTGTAAAGGGGGGCCTGAAATGAGCATGGAAAAGTTCTTGAAAACTGAAACATGGTACCATTGTACCTTTTGTTAGCTTGGTATTCTTGGCAAGTTCATTAGCCTGTAGAAAGGGCCTTGCCGATGTCATAAGGCGAGTTCTAAAAGCCTCAGGCTTTTAAACTTGAAGTAGTACAGTGAAGGATGGACCTCACACGGAATGTTCACAATGTACCACAAAAAGTGACAAAAGTTGATTAATTACTTATATTGAAACTAATTTGCAGGGATGGCATTAACATTCTGAAGCCAGCTATTTCCTCCAGTTCGCTGCTTGTAGTTGGCAACCTATCTTCCTTCTTTGTTCATTTCTTAAAGGGACCATCTTTCATTTTCCCTCTTTTTTTGGTAACCTTTCTTCCAAGTACTGTAAATGTCTGAGGTTCACTTAGCTAATCAAGATTTCCTTCCTGACAGAGGTTCTTAAAGAATTCAGTGGCAAAAATGAGTTACATGTTTGAATTGAAATCTGAAATGACTAAAAAAAAAGGAAGATAAAAATTAAAGATAGCAGGTACCTTTCTTGGGCTGAATGTTTGCAACAATTCTTTTAAGCAGAACATGGTAAGTACATGACCTGATATCAATCTCTGATTCCCTTCCTCCAAATTTTAATTAAATAATTCTACTTAGGAAAAGAGCCCTCTAGGGACTTCCCTGGCAGAACAGTGGTTAAGGCTTCGCCTTCCAATGCAGGGAGTGCAGGTTCGATCCCTGGTCGGGGACCTAAAATCCCACATGCCTCGCGGCCAAAAAACCAAAACAGGAAACAGAAGCAATATTGTAACATTCAATAAAGACTTTAAAAATGGTGCTTCCCTGGTGGCGCAGTGGTTAAGAGTCCGCCTGCCGATGCAGGGGACAGGGGTTCGTGCCCCGGTCTGGGAAGATCCCACATGCCGCGGAGCGGCTGGGCCCATAAGCCATGGCCTCTGAGCCTGCGCGTCCGGAGCCTGTGCTCTGCAACGGGAGAGGCCACAACAGTGAGAGGCCCGTATACCGCAAAAAAAAAAAAAGGTCCACATCAAAAAAACAAAAATCTTAAAAAAAAAAAAGTCTTCGTGAAGTTGTATGGGTTACCAGCAACTGCTCTCTTTCCGAAAATTAGCTTTCATACAGTTATAAATGATATGAATGCTCAAACTTAAAAAAATATATAAAGTACTTACAGTGTCTTATCTGTAAAAGTAGCGATTATTTTTTAAAATTTTATTGAGGTATAGTTGCTTTACAATGTTGTGTTTAATTTCTGCTGTACAGCAAAGTGACTCAGTAAGTAGCAGTTTTTTTTTTTTAACATCTTTATTGGAGTATAATTGTTTTACAGTGTTGTTAGCTTCTGCTGTATAACAGAGTGAATCAGCTATATGCATACATATATCCCCATATCCCCTCCCTCTTGCGTCTCCCTCCCACCCTCCCTATCCCACCCCTCTAGGTGGTCACAAGGCACCGAGCAGATCTCCCTGTGCTATGCGGCTGCTTCCCACTAGCTATCTATTTTACATTTGGTGGTGTATATATGTCCATGTCACTCTCTCACTTCGTCCCAGCTTCCCCTTCCCCCTCCCTGTGTCCTCAAGTCCATTCTCTATGTCTGTCTTTATTGTAGCGGTTATTTTTACATCTTGGTGACGGCATTTCTGTTCCGCCCCTGGTGTGAGTGATGGACAGTGTGGAGCTGCCTCCTCTTTGGTGTTCCAGCTCCCTGGGGCAGCAGGGCCCTCACGTGAATAGCATCAGGAATTAAGAATTCTCTTTTGCACTGGTTCTTTTTTGGGGGGGACCATTGGCCAAAACTTGCTGTCTTCCATGGAGCAGAATTTTCCAAATGTGTTCATGGAACGTGTCCCAAAGGAGGCTCTGAGCTCAAAAAAACAAGACAAAACAAACCCTATCTGCTCAGCTGATTTGGGGAAGCACTGGAGAATGGACATAAAGCAAGTTTAGTATTTTCTACTTAAACTTGAAAGCCAATGATTATGCATATCTAAGTGGTGTTGATTAATAAGGATGGTCTGTCTTACCATCAGCCTTTAAATGGTTGCCATGCAGTGAATCCTCCTGCATAAGGTGTTTGCCTCCTGGCCCCAAGCAGGCTCCTTCCCACTGGGGAAGTCTTCTTCCCAGACCTGACTATTGCCATCTACACAGACTGTGACAAGGTTAACAAAGCCAAATGGACATTAACGGACCCTGTCAACTCTGGTGTGTACCTGCTGGCAGCATAAATTCTGCATTTTAAATTCAATCTGTGGTACAGTGTTAGTGATGAGATCTTACTTTCTTTTCCAAGAAGCTTTTCAAGTGAGTATTTCTCAATGAGAGCAGCCTGGTCAGGAGAGAAGCAGTCTTTCATGATCGTCTGGAATCAGACCACAGAGTCTGAATAGCTGAGTTTACTTGTAGACTTGCCATAAATTGTATATTTGATCTTGGGCAGTTACTTAAACGTGCCGAGCCTCAGTTTCTTCACCTGTAAAATGGGAATAATAATGGGACTTACTTCATAGGGTTGTTGTGAAAGCTAAATGAGATAAGTTACATCAGAACAGTTACTGGGACATAACTAGCAATAAATAAGTAGTAGTTATCATCATCATCATAGTGTTGTTATTGTTACTTTCTCAGAAGTTGAGGTTGGAGTTACCATTCATCTGATACTGGCTTTGAGAGTGCGTCTATAACTGGACCTTTCCGGTCCCCCTTGGAGGGCCTGTTGCAGTCAGTAGCGTATGACACTCAGTCTACACATAAGCAACTGAGTCTTGAGGAATTTGTGTTGAAATGATAGCATGTTGAGTTGGAAGGACTGCAACAGCAACCAAGTCTCGCTCTCATTTTGCAGATGCTTAGGTCCGGGTGAGGTGACTTTTCCAAAACCCCCTAGTTTGTTGCAGGTGGAATTGACAACAGAACCTAAGACTCCTGATTGCAGATCTACTGCTCTGCCCAGTTGAAGGCCTCAGAGTGTGTAGGATAATGATAGTTATTTTGTTTTCTCCTTGAACTTGTGGATTGTTTCATAACTGAGGTTGGCGTTCCTGAAGCGTAAAGAAGCAATGTAAAAGGAGGGCAAGGGAGACATGGTGGAAAAGACACAGGTTTTAGAGCCAGAGAGCCCTGTGTTGCAATCCTGGTATGTGACTCTGCGACTTTGTGTGATTTAGTGACCTTTTGTGACTTTCACTCCCATTATGTGTTTGGGGATAATTTGCTTTTCAGAGTTACTGAGAGGATTAAATGAGAAAATATATAAAACTGCTTTGGATGTAGAAGCTACTCAGTAGATGGTAATTATCATTAAAATTTATTGCTAATGGAGTTTTAATAGATGGATGTCACTGCCAGAAACAGCTACCTGAGAATAATAGAGTTGGAAACAGTGTGTGGGACCTACTTCATCCCATGCTTCTTTTTTTTTTTTTTTACGTCTTTATTGGAGTATAACTGCTTTACAATGGTGTGTTCGTTTCTGCTTCATAACAAAGTGAATCAGTTATACATATGTTCCCATATCTCTTCAGTCAAGGGATAATAATATAAGTAGTCTTGTGCAAAAGTGAAGGAAATGGTAAATTATTTAGGAGTGTCACTTTTATTTGAAATAACTTGAAATTTTCAGAGGTCAGTTATTGAAAACATTTTCAAAATTACATGGCTATTCTGTGGAATAAAATTCAAAGTTAACATTTTTTAAGAAAAAGCATGGGACTTCAAATCAATTTTAGTTTTGCAGCAGACGGCTCTGAAACATACTGCCAGCCTCCTAGTCTACCACCCAGCCCAAATTCCAGAGTGCTCACGGTAGTTTGAGGGAAATGTTTGAGAATTGTTGATTTAATCTGTCCTCTTACTGCTGGGCTCTAAATCTAATCACCGAAGGAAAGACAGACTGAGGTGATGTGTGCCTGACGCTGCCCTGCTCCTTTACCAAGTGGTGTGGTGGTGATGCAGTGACGGTCAGATCAGGTCGGCTTTCAGAGGTCTTCCTGGGCTCTAGACCCATACATGTGATTTTCTAACCTTTCATCCACACTTCTGAATACCCAGTCCTCATTTCTGGGATCTGTTTGAGGTGGTGCTTATTCTTCGTGTCTGCTGAGCGTCTGTCCTTCCTTCTGGTGATAACTCCTGAATTTCTTCACCCTCCCCAACTCAGTCCATGAGACGTGGGTGGCAGTGCTCCCGACTGCTGGACCAGGGTGGCCACATGACCCAAACCTGACCATGAACTCCTTTCTTCTGTGGCTCCTGTGATGCTTTCTTGCCCTTGAACTTGAAGCTGTGAGGCTGTAAGCCTGGAGCTGCCTGATGCCTCTCTCAGTGAGGAAGCTCCATAAAGACACATATATTAAGTCCTTTCTTTGTTTCACTTTTGTGCAAAGTTGTTGGGCTTCAATTTTCTGTTACTTGGGTCACTCTGCATTGGTATTTACCCTTGGTTTTTCCACCCTAAGCAATTACCACAACGATCTGCCCTTCTTTATTTTGAAGGTTAATCATTTATTCTTTTTCGTGTGTGTTTCAAAATTTTTATACATTATACTTCGTTTAAAATTATTATAAGATATTGGCTCTATTACCTGCGCTGTACAATATATCCTTGTAGCTTGCTTACTTTATACATAGTTGTTTGTACCTTTTCATACCCTACCTCTATTTTGCCCCTCCCCCTTCCCTCTCCCCACTGGTAACCACTCATTTGTTCCTTACATCTGTGAGTGTTTTTGTTATATTCATTTTTTTGTTTTATTTTTTAGATTCCACATATAAGTGATAACATATAGTATTTGTCTTTCTCTCTCTGACTTATTTCACTAAGCGTAGTACCCTCCAGGTCCATCCATGTTATTGCAGATGGCAGAATTTCCTTCTTTTTTATGGTTGAGTAGTATTCCACTGTGTATATACCACATCTTTATGCATTCATCTGTTGATGGACATTTGAGTTGCTTCCATATTTTGGCTATTGTAAATAATGCTGCTGTGAACAGTGGGGTACATGTAAAATCTTTCTGAAGTAATGTTTTTCTTTTCTTTGGATATATACCCAGGAGTGGAATTGCTGGATTATATGGTAGTTCTGTTTTTAGTTTTTTGAGGAAACTCCATATTGTTTTCCACTGTGGCTGCTTCAATTTACATTCCCACCAACAGTGTAGGAGGGTCCCCTTTTCTCCACATCCTTGCCAACATTATTATTTATAGACTTTTTGGTGATAGCCATTCTGACAGGTGTGAGCTGATATCTCATTGTGGTTTTGATTTGCATTTCTCTGATTAGCGATGTTGAGCATTTTTTCATGTGCCTGTTGGCCATCTGTGTGTCTTCTTTGGAGAAATGCCTATTCAGGTCTTCAGCCCATTTTTAAATCAGGATGCTTGTTTTCCTGATACTGAGTTGTATGAGCTGTTTATGTATTTTGGATACTAACCCCTTATTGGGCATATTATTTGCAAATAATTTCTCCCATTCAGTAGGTTGCCTTTTTGTTTTGCCAGTGGTTTCCTTTGCTGTGCAAAAGCTTTTAAGTCCCATTTGTGTATTTTTCCTTTTGTTTCCTTTGCCTTAGGAGACAGATCCAAAAATATATATATTGCTACAGTTTATGTCAAGGAGTATTCTGTTTTCCTCTAAGAGTTTAATAGTATCCGGTCTTACATTTAGGTCTTTAATCCATTTTGAGTTTACTTTTGTGTATGGTGTTAGAGAATGTTTGAATTTCATTCTTCCCCATGCATCTGTCCAGTTTTCCCATCACCATTTATTGAAGAGCCTGTCTTTTCCCCATTGTATATTCTTGCCTACTTTGTCCCAGATTAATTAATCATAAGTGTGTGGATTTATTTCTGGGCTCTCTATTCTGTCCCACTCATCTATGTGTCTGTTTTTGTGCCAGTACCATACGCGTTTTGATGACGGTAGCCTTGTAGTATAGTTTGAAGTCAGGGAGCATGATTCCTCCAGCTCTGTTCTTCCACAAGATTGTTTTGGCTATTGGGGGTCTTCTGTGTTTCCATACAAATTTTAAAATTATTTGTTCTAGGTCTGTGAAAAACACCTGAAACACCTGAACTTTGAGTTAACAGGAATGAGGGTTTTCCAAGTAGACCTAGGCATGGAATTGGAGGACTTGCAGTCCTTGAAGTTGGAACAAATATGTACAAAGATACATGGCTAATTCAGGAGCTAGAAGCAATTACAAGTTGTAAAATGTGAGGAGATGTGTTTGTAGAAGCAGGTTCCAGATCTTAAGAGCCCTTATTTTTCATGCTAAGAAACTCAGAGCTAGACCTGGGTCAGTGGATCAGCACCTGAGTGAATCACCTATGGGCCCTTTGCCTGGATCTACTGCATTGGAGTTTATGTGTGGAACCAGGGCATCTGGATTTTGTTTTTTTTTTTAATCTTTATTGGAGTATAATTGCTTTACAATGGTGTGTTAGTTTCTGCTTTATAACAAAGTGAATCAGCTATACATATACATATATCCCCATATCTCTTCCCTCTGGCATCTCCCTCCCTCCCACCCTCCCTATCCCACCCCTCTAGGTGGTCACAAAGCTCGGGGCTGATCTCCCTGTGCTATGCGGCTGCTTCCCGCTAGCTATCTACCTTACGTTTGGTAGTGTATATATGTCCATGCCACTCTCTCACTTTGTCACAGCTTACCCTTCCCCCTCCCCGTATCCTCAAGTCCATTCTCTAATAGGTCTGTGTCTTTATTTCTATTTTACTCCTAGGTTCTTCATGACATTTTTTTTTCTTAGATTCCATATATGTCAGCATATGGTATTTGTCTTTCTCTTTCTGACTTACTTCACTCTGTATGACAGACTCTAGGTCCATCCACCTCACTACAAATAACTCAATTTCGTTTCTTTTTATGGCTGAGTAATATTCCATTGTATATATGTGCCACATCTTCTTTATCCATTCATCCGATGATGGACGCTTAGGTTGTTTCCATCCCCTGGCTATTGTAAATAGAGCTGCAATGAACATTTTGGTACATGCCTCTTTTTGAATTACGGTGTTCTCAGGGTGTATGCCCAGTAGTGGGATTGCTGGGTCATATGGTAGTTCTATTTGTAGTTTTTTAAGGAACCTCCATACTGTTGTCCACAGTGGCTGTACCAATTCACATTCCCACCAGCAGTGCAAGAGTGTTCCCTTTTCTCCACACCCTCTCCAGCATTTACTGTTTCTAGATTTTTTGATGATGGCCATTCTGACTGGTGTGAGATGATATCTCATTGTAGGTTTGATTTGCATTTCTCTAATGATTAATGATGTTGAGCATTCTTTCATGTGTTTGTTGGCAATCTGTATATCTTCTTTGTAGAAATGTCTATTTAGGTCTCCTGCCCATTGTTGGATTGGGTTGTTTGTTTTTTTGTTATTGGGCTGCATGAGCTGCTTATAAATTTTGGAGATTAATCCTTTGTCAGTTGCTTCATTTGCAAATATTTTCTCCCATTCTGAGGGTTGTCTTTTGGTCTTGTTTATGGTTTCCTTTGCTGTGCAAAAGCTTTGAAGTTTCATTAGGTCCCATTTGTTTATTTTTGTTTTTATTTCCATTTCTCTAGAAGGTGGGTCAAAAAGGATCTTGCTGTGATTTATGTCATAGAGTGTTCTGCCTATGTTTTCCTCTAAGAGTTTGATAGTTTCTGGCCTTACATTTAGGTCTTTAATCCATTTTGAGCTTATTTTTGTGTATGGTGTTAGGGAGTGTTCTAATCTCATACTTTTACATGTACCTGTCCAGTTTTCCCAGCACCACTTACTGAAAAGGCTGTCCTTTGTCCACTGTACATTCCTGCCTCCTTTATCAAAGATAAGGTGACCATATGTGCGTGGGATTATCTCTGGGCTTTCTATCCTGTTCCATTGATCTATCTTTATGTTTTTGTGCCAGTACCATACTGTCTTGATTTCTGTCACTTTGTAGTATAGTTTAAAGTCAGGGAGCCTGATTCCTCCAGCTCCGTTTTTCGTTCTCAAGATTGCTTTGGCTATTCAGGGTCTTTTTTGTTTCCATACAAATTGTGAAATTTTTTGTTCTAGTTCTGTGAAAAATGCCATTGGTAGTTTGATAGGGATTGCATTGAATCTGTAGATTGCTTTGGGTAGTAGAGTCATTTTCACAATGTTGATTCTTCCAAGAACATGGTATATGTCTCCATCTATTTGTATCATCTTTAATTTCTTTCATCAGTGTCTTATAATTTTCTGCATACAGGTCTTTTGTCTCCTTAGGTAGGTTTATTCCTAGATATTTTATTTTTTTTGTTGCAGTGGTAAATGGGAATGTTTTCTTGATTTCGCTTTCAGGTTTTTCATCACTAGTGTATAGGAATGCCAGAGATTTCTGTGCCTTAATTTTGTATCCTGCTACTTTACCAAATTCATTGATTAGCTCTAGTAGTTTTCTGGTGGCATCTTTAGGATTCTCTATGTAAAGAATCATGTCATCTGCAAACGGTGACAGCTTTACTTCTTCTTTTCCGATTTGGATTCCTTTTATTTCCTTTTCTTCTCTGATTGGTGTGGCTAAGACTGCCAAAACTATGTTGAATAAGAGTGGTGAGAGTGGGCAACCTTGTCTTGTTCCTGATCTTAGTGGAAATGCTTTCAGTTTTTCACCATTGAGGATGCTGTTGGCTGTGGGTTTGTCATATATGGCCTTTATTATGTTGAGGAAAGTTCCCTCTAGCGCATCTGTGTTTTTGAAAAGTTTCACAGGTGACACTGTTAAGAATGACTGATGTAGGTGATGAAAAGATAGTGAAAATTTTTGATCAGGGGAGTCATGAGATCAGATCTAACTTTTAGAAAGATCCAGCTGCATGCCTAGCATATTTGACACAGAGTGCTTCGTTCTTAAACACATTCCTCCATTATGTGGCAAAGCTATTTTCAGTAATAATAATTAATGACTTATTTTTTATTCTTTATTTTTAAAAAGTCAAGAATCTAAAAAGAATAAATTTCAATTAAGTATTCAAATTTAGTAAAGAATGTACGAACTAAAATTTACACTAACTAAACAGCACCTATTTTTGCACCCCTATCACTGTTTGAAATATTAAACACAAAAACATCAGCTGGTCACACAATGACAAAATTCAAGTAACACAAGTTTTGTTTATTCATCTTTATAATCACTGTACTATCTATCACTGTTGAGAATCTACTATAGGTAATTCTTGCTTTGCACAGTTCCCTGGTCACAAATTTCAGTTACCACAGCTTAGTTAAATAACACTAGTCTGTCAAAAACAGGGTTCAAACTTCAGTTACAAGTTTAGTTTATTAACTGTGAGGAATTGCATGAAGTACAGACTTACACTGCGGGCTCTTCAGCTCACAGATCACAGCATAAATAATAGATGTGGATCATGGTCAGTGACCGATCAGTGACTTCTTTAAAAGTCATTGGTCACTGATGACTGTAAATGTAAGTCAGTTCATAATGCACAGACAGTGAAGTGTGCAGTCATGCTGCATCCTTGTTGCCCAGTGATAATCCACATGACATTTACAAAAATGGATAATCAAAAGGAGAAATCGGCCGACAAAGATGAAAGTGCTAGAAAGAAACGAAAGTGATAATGCCTGAAGTGAAATCCAAATCTAACCTGAGTGGCGTTTATAGAAGAAATAGCTGACCATGCGAATGTTGACACTGAATCATTTGAGACTCTAGATGCACAGCCAGAGGAATTCAGTGATGGTGAATTTACTGACATTAATGAGGCAGGTGGTTGTGATGAAAAATATAAAGACGTCCCCGAGGAAGTGGCGCCAGCAAAAACTCCACATTAAAGGAACACTTGGAGATATTTCATGACATTGAAAAAGCAAAGGAAAAAATGTCGGAAACTTATCCAAACTTAAGAAGTATAACCATTTGTCAAGGTATAGACAAAAATGCTCATTCCAGATCATAAGTTCTAGGACAAGAAGAATGCCATTTAAACTATTTTTGAGGCATTTTTATTTTTTTATTTAAAAAAATTTTTTAAATAAATTTATTTATTTATTTCTGGCTGCACTGGGTCTTCGTTGCTGCATGCGGGCTTTCTCTAGTTGCGGCGAGCAGGGGCTACTCTTCGTTCCGGTGCCTGGGCTTCTCATTGTGGTGGCTTCTCTTGTTACAGAGCATGGGCTGTAGAGCGCAGGCTCAGTAGTTGTGGCGCACGGGCTTCGTTGCTCCGTGGCATGTGGGATCTTCCTGGACCAGGGCTCAAACAAGTGTCCCCTGCCTTGGCAGGCGGATTCTTAACCACTGCACCACCAGGGAAGTCCCACATTTTTAAACAAAAATTAAAACACCTTTATTTCATGGTGTTTCCACTGTTTTAACTTACAGCATACTAAAGTATCAATTTTACTATTTTTCATTTTGCTATTTGTTCATAGCCCACAGTAAGAGTTTTTAATGTTCCAACCAAAAAGTTTTAAAGAAGCATCCTTTTCTTCATTGATTATGAAGATTGCTTTGCATGGTTTCTGCTTGCATGGTTGTTTTTTAGTCCCACGATATCATGCAAAGTAAGGACTGCCTGTATTTAAATATGAGAACATGTAGTACCATAGGGACTAGGGATATAAACTGCTCCTGAAGTGAGCTTGAACAGTATTGAATCATTACAGATTTACTCAGGTGATAACACATTTAGGGTGTTGACAGTATAATTGGGAATTCTCTGAATTAATTTCCATGTAAGAAATGTTTATCAAAGGATATGCAATAAAGATGTGCTAATTTGAAGCTCAAGTAGATAATACTGAAACTCACTAGTGATCACAGCAATTGTTTAGAACTTAGAGTGAGAAAAAAAAAATTTTTTTTTTTTGGTGGGAGGAGTAGTTTGTCACTGACATTATTTAGACGCACTGACTCATAGAGATACTAAAAGACTCACTTTTAGTTTTATTATTGTTTTACTCTCAGTGGACTTGCTCACCTTAGTGCCCGCAACTGGGTGGACCATTCCTGCCACCTTGTTGTTGGCATATCACTGAAAATACCACTAGAGAAGCACTGTGGAGGAAGGGTGGTCAGAAGACAGTGAGACAGAACTGAAAAGCATTTTGCAGAGAAACTGATGGAGAGCACCTGAGCTAGGGCAGTTCCAGTAGAAATTAACTTATTTAGGCTATTGGTCTTTGCAATGATAATCAAGTTTAATCCGCACCTGAGATAACCACTGCCTCTTAAAATTTCCGCCACAACTTATTTCTATCAGATCCATTCTTTTGTGGTTGGCATTGCTGGTTACTTTTGAACTTGAACTTACCTGTGAACTTGGGAATTGCCCGTCCACTTGTACTTGAACTTCCAGCTCTCCCTGTGTCCAGGGATGTGTACATCTGACTTTCAATGCGACATGGCCATACCCTCAGTTGGGTTTGACAGTCTAAACAATCTAGCCTATTATTCTTATAATCATTAGTGAAATGGATTCTAGACTTCCTAATATTTAACATCTTTTAAAATATACTACAGTTGACCCTTGAACAGCGTGGGTTTGAATTTCATGGGTCTAGTTCTCAGGTTTTCTTCAGTGGTAAATACTACAGTACTACACGATTGATGGTTGGCTGAATCCAAGAATGTGGAACCGGCGATATGGAGCGCTGACTGTACGTTATGTGTGGATTTTTTACTACAGAGATGGTTGGTGGCCCTAACCCGGGATTGTTCAAGGGTCAACTGTAGTTTTTAAAGACAGGAGTTCACCCCACTCCACCTCATTTTCCAGAAATGACTGTGCCTGTTTTCCTTTTTAGGTCATCATTCTCCAACAACCATTTATAAATTTGGTTCTTCCATCACATATCTTTTAACTGCACATCTGAGTGTCCCAGAAAAAGTTCAATAACAACAACAATAGTACAGAATCCCCAGGTTATAATAGTGTAGTTAAGCTAGAAATCCAAACTCAGATTACAGATGTACAAATCTTGTTTTCATATACAATAGAACCTCCTTGGGAAGCTTTAGCTATACTTATCACTTGGTTGCCAAAAAAGATTTTTTTATAAAAGAATATTTCCTGAAATGGCACAAATGAACTTTTACCCTTTGGGAGTGACAAAAACCAAGGTGAGTGATATTTAGGGAATTAAACTATAAATTGAGATAGGTTTGGGATAGACTGAACTTTGGCATTAAGAGTTGTTTGAATGCAGCAACAGCTTAATGTCTTTCTGGGGTAAAATAAATTTGGGATTTTTTTTGGAAAATGCTAATGCAACATATTATAAAAATTTCCAGTATCATTAGTTGGAAGCAACTGAAATAATGACTGTACTTCTGGGAAGGTCTGCAGTGCTTTTGGAAGAATTGATCATGTTTTCCAGTGTGAACCTTGCTCTGGGTGCTGTAACTGCTAGAAGCAGAATGCGAAGCTACTTTTTTTTTCTTTCTTTTTTTTTTTTTTGCGGTACACGGGCCTCTCATTGCTGTGGCCTCTTCCGTTGTGGAGCACAGGCTCCGGACGCACAGGCTCAGCGGCCATGGCTCATGGGCCCAGCCGCTCCGCGGCATGTGGGATCTTCCCGGACCGGGGCACGAACCCGCGTCCCCTGCATTGGCAGGCGGACTCTCAATCACTGCGCCACCAGGGAAGCCCCGCGAAGCTACTTTTATTGCAGAGAGGTGGAGGACTAATATTAACAAACTCAAGAAAACCATTGTAAAGGCCAAGGAAGACTTCTAAAAATCACAATGAATGTAAAGTATCAATACAATATGTAGTGTAAGGTGAGACTATGACAGTATGAGATAATCCCACAAAACTTTCATAAGAAACGTGGCTCGTTGCCTGTTGCTGTAATTAGCAGCCACTTCATCCAAGTCAAGCTATTCCCAGATGGGTGGGATGTTTCAGGAAATTATGTGGCCACATACTTTCCAAAGGGGTCCTGGAGGTACCTCCAGTGTTCTCTGTGTCAATATTCATTTTTGCTGGGGACACATCTACTGCCTAGTTTTTGTCATCTCACAGTATTTAGGGTGGAAGGGGTACTTAGAAACCCAAGCATCCCTGCAGAGAGGCTTTGAGAAGGAAACTGCTTGGGATAGATTAAGTAAAATCAGGTATGGGTAGGTGAAATGGATTAAAGGGAGAAGCTAGGGGATTATGTAGGGACATTTAGAAAGGTTATTTTGTTTGTGGTATATTCTTGAAACATTTGATACACTATTGAAACCTATTCCATTCCTTAATATGGAGGATTTTTGGGCTAAGCAGGTTCACTGGCTACAAAGGTATTGATAACCAAGAACGAATTGACCAGATAAAACTAGTGCAATTTTCAGGCTGAGTGATTCTGTGTCTGTTACTGATCTTGTAGTCATCACCTTGGGAAGCATAAAAACAGTACAAAGATAAAAATACTGATGTGCCCTTTCCAGATATTAAAAACTGAATCTTTTACAAGGTGTGGTTCATCTTTGTTTAAAAAAAAAAGTTATAAAATATTCCTTATTGATGTGCCATAAATCTGTCAAGTTGGCTAAGTACAAAAATAGATTTTATCTCTTTCTTCTCCATAGTGAAATCTGTTTTATGGTTCCAAGTCAAGAAAATGATGTTCTGTATAACATTAATGTGAAATGTTTCCAAAATACGATGTTTACATAATGATTTACCTTTTACAAAACATTTACACAACCGTTATTTCAACCGGAGTCACCAAACAGGAGAAATGTAAGGTTTAAACAGAATTTTTCTTGGAAATTCTGAAAGAAAGTGATTCTTTAAAATGTTTTGTTAGTGTTTTCTCTCTTCAGATATTATACCCTCTAACCCCAGTGTGTGTTTATTCTGTTATAATTTTACCTTTTAGGTGCCATGTTAATGATGTAGAAGCTGATTTACAATACGGTGTATCCTCATCATAGCAAATATTTTCATTAAAGAAAACTTTCCTTTAATCCAGTTCACTTCAACATTACTGATTGTGTGTTCACTGTGTGGAGGGTGCTGTGCTGGCTGCTGCAGGGCATATCAGGAGGAGAATTACTTCTTGCACTCAAGGAGCAATAATTACATCTAAAATAGAAACACGTCAAGAGTAGCTTATCACTCTGCTTTGGGGAGTGAGGGAGAGTCAAGGCTGGGACAGAAGACACTACGATGCTAAGCTGAACTTGATGAAGCTAGAGAAAAAGCAATGCCCTGTGGGAGTTCACAGGAAGACGATAGAGCTGGTAAGACTGGGAAAGCCTTCATGGATGTAGTGAATATGACATGAACTTGGAAGAATAAAGAAAATTTAAAGAAGTAAAGTTTAAACCTAATCATGGGCAGAAACAAAAGTCTTTTAGTTGAGGATGTCTTAATAAGTTGAACTTTCTCTTCTTCCAAAGGTATCTGTAAATCACCGTTTCGTCAGTGAATGACGTAAAGGGGAGACTCGAAGTCTTACGATCTGGGTTACCTCATCCAATGTTTTCAGGAAATTCTGGTCCAGGGAAGTCAAGTGCCGGTCCACAAACCCTGGGGACTTGTTGAAGGAATCGGATTAGAGCCTGTCCCCTTATTTCCAGGCCGTTGCTAAACTCAGTTTACTTACAAAACAAAACATTGACACAAGTGTCTGTACCTCTTGGGTTTTTAAATTTTTCATTACTTAGGATGTTAATATAAAGAAAAAATGTAAGTGATTTTTTTTTTTTTTTGGTGTTGGGTGGTGGGATCTGAGATTTTTTTTCTATACTACGTATATTGCTTTGCTACAGCTGCCATAATAATACCTCGGACTGGGTGGCTTAAATAACAGAAGGTGATTTTCCCACAGTTTTGCAGACTAGAAGTCCAAGATCAAGGTGTTAGCAGGGTTGGTTTCTCCCGGGTTCTCTCTCCTTGGCTTCCAGATGACTGTCTTCTCTCCGTGTCCTCATGTGGTTTTTCTCTGTGTATGCACACCCCTGGTGTCTCTTTCTCCTTGTAAAAACACCAGTCATATGGGATTGATCATATCATATGACCTCATTTAACCATAATTCCCTCTTTAAAGGCCCTACATCCAAATACGATTACCTTCTAAGGTATTGGGTGTCGGAAATTCAACATGAATTTGGGAGAGGCAGTTGAGCCCCTAACACTATATCATAGTTTTGGCTAAATGGAAGGGAATAATAATAGAAGCCATTACTAGGAGGCAAGCATTTAGCATATGTTTTCCCATTTAATCCTCCCGATATATAGTTAGGCACAGTTAGCATGTAATTATCATTATCATGATGAGGGAGATGATTCTGTGAGAGGGTAAATGATGGGGTTAGTACCACATATTTAGAAAATGGTGGAGTCAAGACTCAAATATAGTGTGTTGAGCTGTGGATCTATACCCCAGTTTTTTTCTGTTTTTTTTTTTTAATTTTTAAATGTTATTTTCCACTTACAGTTATTAACAAAATACTGGCTATACTCCCCCTGTTGTACAATACATCCTTGAGCCTATCTTACACCCAGTAGTTTGTACCTCCCTCTTTCCCACCCATATACTACCGCTGCGCCGCCACTGGTAACCTCTGGTTTGTTCTCCGTATCTGTCTGCACCCCACTTTGGAACAGAGCTATGACAGCCTCTGATTGGGGATGAAGGAGTGAGATCTCTCCAATCCCTTTAAAATTACATTTCCCTTTGCTCTAAGGCAAAGTTTTTGGGACACATTTTGGGGGTATATCTCCTCTGATATTTGGTCTATAGGCTTTTTGGAAATATAAGGAGGGTAGTTTCTTCCCGTAGAAATAAAGAACGCACGAAGTATGTAGTTATTGATGTATGGAGGATATCTACCTTAACGTCTCATACTAGTTTATTCTTAGTAAGAGGTCACTTTTAGACTGTCACCGGCAACCTTGCTCATAGCTGTCTGAATGGTTGTACAGCCTGGGATTACTGCCCTTTCCAGGCTGACCCCCATTATTGCTCCTTTACTGCTGACACGTGGGGGTCATTGTGCCTGTGTAGGAGCAGGTAGAAGGTACCTTCTGGTCTTTTAAGAGGTGAGTTTTCCTGAAGGTTGAATGTAAAAAGGTTTGCCAAAGACATGTCAGTGGAAAGTGGAATTTTTAAGTTGCACACAAAAATGGAGAAAAGCAAAATGGAGACTTCCAGTATAAGGTTTCAGATGTACAGACAAGTGTGCTGATAAAAACAGACAATTCTCTCAGCATACTGCTCTCGTTTTATTTTTAATTACAGTGAGTTACAAGGTTAGTCCTGCTCTTTAATTATTCCCCCAGTGTTGTCTTTCTGTGTTATGATCCCTTTAACAGGCGGGAAGAAATAGACATTTAATTAACCAGACGTCACTCAAAAAATCTGTGTTATTCTTTGTATCAGAAAAGCAAACGCAAACCAGTGAAAAAGGGCCTGAATTTTAAACTGATGAATCTGGCATAGTTTAGGGTTTTGATGATGCTGACATTTTTGAAAGAAAATCGAGAAAGTCTTAAAATGTGAGGTAGAAAAGGGTTTCTTATGGGTCAGATGAGCAGAACCATGAATCATGTTCTTTATTTTTCTATATGTTTATCCATGATTTATTGGCTGTAGCGTATTCTTAAGGCACTCTTTTCTTCAAATAAAGGAGGCTGATTACAGAGAAGGGCTCAACAAGGACAGGAAGTTGGAAGGTGGCTGGCATTTTAGATTTGATCAACAGCCATTCCCCTTCTTTGAAAATAGAACCCTGATTTTTGTTCGCCTTCCTCCTAGGAGCATCTCCTTCAAGAATGGCTGGGCTCTTCCCAACCAAGGAGGTAACTCTTGATTGCTCTAAGCCAATTATAGTGGTCTCGTTCACTTTCCCAGGTAATTGGCTTAAATGTGTGCATGTGACAAAGCTCTGGCCAATGAAGGAAAATCTACCAAGGGCTTCTGAGAAGGTTTTTTTTCGCCCCCTCACTAATAGGTATGTAGTGATATCACAATGTTATTGTATTTTAATTTGCATATTCCTGATGACTTATGGTGAGGAGCTTTTTTTTTTTTTTTCAGAACTCATTCAAATCTTTACTGAATACCTGTGTAGTCAATGAATCTGGCTTGAGTTTCTACCGTGAAGTTGCACACATCATCTTCCTCAGGAATGTTAATTCATCATATATATTTGGTGTTTCACATACATTGAGTTTACTGATACACACATTTCACTAGAACAAGAACCCAGATTTAAAGACCATGGAATATATTCTAGACATTTTTTACTAATATCAACACCTGAGAGAAGATTATAAGCCTTAAAAAAACCCCACAGTTTGTCACCATCTAATAGTACATAAGGGAGCATTTTAAAATATGCTTATTTGCCATCTGTATATCTTTGGCAAAGTGTCTGTTAAGGTCTTTGGTCTATTTTTTTAAATCCTGTTGTTTTGATTTTTATTGTTGAGTTTTAAGAGTTCCTTGTGTATTTTGGATAACAGTCCTTTGTCAAAGTTGAATTTTGCAAATACTTTCTCCCAGTTTCTTGTCTTTTCATTTTCCTGAAGTCCAGCTTATAGATTCTTTCTTTCATGGATTGTGCTTTTGGTATTGTATCAAAAAATCGTTGCCATATTCAAGGTCATCTAGATTTTCTCCTGTGTTATCTTCTAAGAGTTTTACGGTTTTGTATTTTATATTTGGATCTGTAATCCATTTTGTGTTAATTTTGTGGAAGGTGTAAAGTCTCTGTCTAGATTCATTTTTTTGCATGTGGATATCCAGTTGTTCCAGCACCATTTGTTGAAAAGACTATCTTTGCTCCATTGTAGGTAGATTTTGTACATATTTTATTAGATTTTTAATGAAATATTTCATTTTGGTGGTTGGTAATGTAAATGGTATTGTGTTTTTAATTTCAAATTCCACTTGTTCATTATTGGTATATAGGAAAGCGATTGACCTTTATATATTAAGCTCATATCCTGCAACCTTGCTATAATTGCTTAGTAGTTCTGGAGTTTGTTGTTGTTGATTCTTTCAGATTTTCTACATAGTTATGTCACCTGCAAACAAAACTGGTTTTACTTCTTTTTTCCTAGTGTGTATACCTTGTATTTCCTTTCCTTGTCTTATTGCATAGCTAGGACTTCCAGTATGTTGTTGAAAGGAATTGTGAGAAGGGTCATCCTTGCCTTGTACCTGATTTTAGTGAGAAAGTTTCAAATTTCTTACCATTAAGCCTGGTGTCAGTTGTAGGTGTTCTTATAGATATTCTTTATCAAAATGAAGAAGTTACCCTCTAGTCCTAGTTTACTGAGTGCTTTTATGATGAATGGGTGTTGGATTTTGTCAAATGCTTTTTCTGCATCTATTGATAAAATCATATGATATTTTTTCGTCTTTAGGTGGGTGGTGTGATAGATTACATTAATTGATTTTCAAGTGTTAAACCAGCCTTGCCTTAGTTGGGATAAATCCTGCTTGGTCATGGTGTATAATTCTTTTCATACACTGTTGAATTCAATTTGCTAATGTTTTGCTGAGAATTTTTACTTCTGTGTTCATGAGAGATATTGGCCTCTAATTTTCTTGCAGTGCCTTTGTCTGAGTAACGCTGGCCTCATAGAATGAGTTAGGAAGTATTCCCTCTGTTTCTATCTTCTGAAATAGATTGCAAAGTGTTGGTATAATTTCTCCCTTAAATGTTTAGCGGAATTCATTAGTGAACCCACCTGGACCTAGCACTTCCTCTTTTGAAAGCAGTGTTATTAATTAACAATTAAATTTCTTTAATAGATATAGGCCTATTCAGATTTTCTACTTGACAACCTATTTTTTGATGACATTGCTGAACTACTGAATTAGCCATCCCCCAAACTGACCTACCTTCACATTTCTAGTTATGTGAGATGATAGATGCCCCCTAATTTGTAAGTTTCTTTGGATCAGGTTTTCTCTAATTTGCAGATGAAAGCGCTCTAGTTAGTATGTCTCAAATTTTTTCCCCAGAATCATCTTTAGCTGCTCATCAATTTGAACTCCTTCCCATCTTGTACTCCACCTAAAATGCTATTTCCTGGCTTCTGAGACTATACAGAGCCTGAAATCTCATATTCTATATGAAATCTCCCCAAAACTTCCTGCAAAGAGTCCCCTCTTCTGAACTTCTCGAATAGTACCTCTCAAACTTTAATGCTCTTAGGAGTCATGTGGGGATCTTGTACACATGCAGATTCTGATTCAGCCGGTGTTGGGTGTGGGAGCAAAGATTGCGAATTTCTGAAAAGCTCCCAGGGGTTACCAATGCTGCTGATCCATGTACAACATTTTGAGTAAAAAAGGCCCTCACTGATAACACTCATTTGGTACTAGATCACACGCAGTGTTATATATGATGTAACTTTCATGAGTTTATGTCTCACCTTTCCAATTAGATTTCAGATTTTTTGAAGATGGGAGCTATGCCTTCTTTTTTGAATCCATGACCACACTCAACACAGCGCCTTACACAAAGTGTCTGTTAATCAAGTGAAGGGATAAGTGAATGAAGGAAGAGGAGACAAAGTTAAATGTAACTGTTTTTTGATAAAGAGGAATTCATTATCTCAAATAACTGCAGAATTCATTGAGATGGATTGATTCTGCCTTTGGTAACCGCCAAATTTGGACCAACATTTCCATGGATAACTAAAAATTCTAGACAAAATATGAAAAATAACTACCTAGAGGCACTGGAGATTGACCAAAAGCAGGCAAATACTGGAGAGGAGGTGACACTGGGAGAAAGAAATATCATTTTGTGAAATCTTTTGCATTTTGCCTCAGGTTCCAGTTAGCCTTGTGGGAGGACCTATAAACAACAAAAAAGTACCTCTTATAATCTTACTTGTTAAAAGAAATAGAGGACAGTATCTAGAGAAACCACAGCCACTGGAAAGTGAAGAAGAAATCTTAGGAAGAAAAGAGCCAGAAAGGGGGACCCCAAAATTCTGTGCGTAAACTCTGCCCAAGTTTCTTGCTCGTCCAAGACCATGCATATGTGGGGCAGGTACCAAGTGGTTCATCTATGGCTGAAGGAACTGAAGTGAGATTTGAGCTGCTGCTTCATCATAGAAGAGGCAAGAATTTTCAGTTTGAGTTCAACCAACTTAACTGACAACAAAATTAATACTCTTCAAAGGAACATAACAGTATCCAGAGTTTGTGTAGTATATCACTCACAGTGTTCAAGATAAAATCCAAAAGTACTTGACATACGAAGAAACAAGAAAATGTGATCTTTCTCCTGAAAGTCAAGCACCAGAGACTGACTCTAAGATTACCCAGATGTTGGAAGTAGTAGAGAAGGATTTTAAAGAAGCCAATTAAACCTATGTTCAAGTATATCAAGAATGTGCTCATTTAATGAATTAAGAGGTAGTAAATATTATCAGGAAAATAGATACAAAAAATAACAAATGGATATCCTGAAACCAAAAAATGCATCATCTAAAATGTCAAAAATCCAGTCAATAGCCTTAAAAGCAAAAAGAAGAGTCAGTCTTGGAGATATTGCTGGTTCAGTTCCAGACCACCACAATAAAATGAATATTGTAATAAGGCAGATCACACAAACTTTTTGGTTTCTCAGTGCATATAAAAGTTATGTTGACACTACACTCTATTAAGTGTTCAATAGCATTATGTCTAAAAGAAAGTAAATACCTTAATTAAAAAGCACTTTATTGGTTAAAAAAAAAAGCTAACTATTTTCTGAGCCTTCAGTGAGTTGTAATCTTTTTGCTGGTGGAGGGTCTTGTGCCAGTGTTGATGGCTGCTGACTGAGCGGCAGAGCGGTGGCTGCTGAAGGCTGGGGTGGCCATGGCAGTTTCTTAAAATCAGACCACGGTGAAGTTTGTCACATTGATGGACCCTTCCTGTTATGAACAATTTCTCTGTAGCCTGCAGTGCTGTTTGATAGCATTTTACCCACAATAGAACTTCTTTCAAAATTGGAGTCAGTCTTCTCAAGGAGAGGGAGAAGGAGAGGGAGACAGATGGGGGAACGGCCAGTCGGTGGAGCAGTCAGAACACACACAACACTTGTCGATTAAGTTCACCGTCTTATATGGGGGTAGTTTGTGATGCCCCAAAACAGTTACAATAGTAACATCAAAGATCACTGATCACAGATCACCATAACAAATATACTGATGCAAAACTTTGAAATATTGCAAGAATTATCAAAATTGGCACAAAGACACGAAGTGAGCAAATGCTGTTGGAAAAATGGCACTGATAGACTTGCTCCATGCAGGGTTGCTACCAACCTTAAACTTGTAAAAAAAAAAAAAAAAAAAAAAAAAAAAAAAAAGCGGTACCTGCAAAGAGCAATAAAATGAAGTACAATAAATCGAACCTCAGAAATGACATCTGTGGCTAGTCTAAAGACTTTCTGGGGACCAATTACCATTTCAAGGACCTCAGGAATTCACTGTTTTTCTGCGATAAGGACTTTGAAACTCAGGAAAATTTGGGGAGTTTACAAGGTTCTTAATTCTGTCAAACAGCAGTTGAAAATCTTTACTGAACTCAGAAGAGACATGCCAACCAGCAATATTCCGGGTATCTATTTGATGGCAGCCCTATTAGGGAAGCCCCAGAAGGTACTGAATGACACCAACCCAATTAGACTGATCGGAATCTGATCAGCTCTGAGAATGCAATTAAGCAATGCCACTGCTATGTTAATATTATGGCACTTCCAGAATAACAAATATCTGATATTGCTGAAAGAAAAGAGAAAACTTAAAAAGCATTAAAAAGTAGACACATCATCATTTGGCAACCACAACAGTAATAATACTTGCAGGCAAGAATCAAGAAAGCAACCTAAAACGAGTAGGTGAAAACTTGATGAGAAAGATGGTATTTGTGTTGCCTCAGAGTAGCTCCCCAGAATGTATTTATTAATTACAAAGAGAAAAACATAGATTTACACTGGCAGGAGCCACCTCAACTAGGTGATCAAAGTAAACATCACTAATAATGAGACATACAGGTGTCATGTGCCTCTCGCCATCATGTACTGAGAAGGACATAACATTTCTCCAAAAACGGCATAACCTAAATCTACTCATGAGGAAACATCAGGCAGACCAATTTCAGGACCTGTAAACTTCTTGAATGCCAGGGTCATGGAGGACAGAGAAAGATTGAGGAACTGTAACAAGATAAAGATATATGACAACTAAATGTAGTGTATGGCCCTGGATGGCAAAAAATTATTTTTTTCTTTTGCTATCAAGGACATTAGTAGAATAATTAGTGAAATTTGACTAAATTCTGTGGATTAGATAAGAGATATGTGTGAATTTCTTTTTTTAGAAATATATATATTTTTAATATTTATTTACTTGGTTGCACCAGGTCTTAGTTGCAGCAGGCAGGCTCCTTAGTTGTGGCTCGCTGCTCCTTAGTCACAGCTCGCTGCCTCCTCAGTTGTGGCACGTGGGCTCCTTAGTTGTGGCATGCGAACTCTTAGTTGTGGCATGTGTATGGGACCCAGTTCCCTGATCAGGGATCAACCCGGGCCCCCTGCACTGGGAGCATGGAATCAACCACTGCACCACCAGGGAAGTCCTGTGAATAAGTTCTTAATTTTAATAATTGAACTGTGCTTAAATAAAAGAATGCCATTGCCCTTTTAAAAATATATTTTTTTAGAATAATTTTAGGTTCACAGAAAAATTGAGCAGAAATCACAGAGTTTCCATATACTTCCTGTCCCTACACGCGTACAACCTTCTCCACTACAGACAGCCCACACCAGCGTGGTACACTTGTTACAATCAATGAATCTACATTTAAACATTATTTCCACCCAAAGTTTATAGTGTACATTAGGGTCCATTCTTTTTTCTTTTTTTAACGTCTTTATTGGAGTATAATTGCTTTACAATGGTGTGTTAGTTCCTGCTTTAAAACAAAATCAATCAGTTATATATATACATATGTTCCCATATCTCTTCCCTCTTGCGACTCCCTCCCTCCCACCCTCCCTATCCCACCCCTCCAGGCGGTCACAAAACACCGAGCTCATCTCCCTGTGCTATGCGGCTGCTTCCCACTAGCTATCTACCTTACCTTTGGTAGTGTATATAGGTCCATGCCTCTCTCTCGCTTTGTCACAGCTTAGCCTTCCCCCTCCTCATATCCTCAAGTCCATTCTCTAGTAGGTCTGTGTCTTTATTCCTGTCTTACCCCTAGGTTCTTCATGACATTTCTTTTTCTTAAATTCCATATATATGTGTTAGCATATGGTATTTGTCTTTCTCTTTCTGACTTACTTCACTCTGTATGACAGACTCTAGGTCTATCCACCTCATTACAAAGAGCTCAATTTCGTTTCTTTTTATGGCTGAGTAATATTCCATTGTATATATGTGCCACATCTTCTTTATCCATTCATCCGATGATGGACGCTTAGGTTGTTTCCATCTCTGGGCTATTGTAAATAGAGCTGCAATGAACATTTCGGTACATGACTCTTTGAATTATGGTTTTCTCAGGGTATATGCCCAGTAGTGGGATTGCTGGGTCATATGGTAGTTCTATTTGTAGTTTTTTAAGGAACCTCCATACTGTTCTCCACACTGGCTGTATCAATTTACATTCCCATCAACAGTGCAGGAGTGTTCCCTTTTCTCCACACCCTCTCCAGCATTTATTGTTTCTAGATTTTTTGATGATGGCCATTCTAACTGGTGTGAGATGATATCATTGTAGTTTTGATTTGCATTTCTCTAATGATTAGTGATGTTGAGCATTCTTTCATGTGTTTGTTGGCAGTCTGTATATCTTCTTTGGAGAAATGTCTATTTAGGTATTCTGCCCATTTTTGGACTGGGTTGTTTGTTTTTTTGTTCTTGAGCTGCATGAATTATAAATTTTGGTTATAAATGCTTATAAATTTTGGAGATTAATCCTTTGTTGCTTCATTTGCAAATATTTTCTCCCATTCTGAGGGTTGTCTTTTGGTCTTGTTTATGGTTTCCTTTGCTGTGCAAAAGCTTTGAAGTTTCATTAGGTCCCATTTGTTTATTTTTGTTTTTATTTCCATTTCTCTAGGAGGTGGGTCAGAAAGGATCTTGCTGTGATTTATCTCATAGCGTGTTCTGCCTATGTTTTCCTCTAAGAGTTTGATAGTTTCTGGCCTTACATTTAGGTCTTTAATCCATTTTGAGCTTATTTTTGTGTGTGGTGTTAGGGAGTGATCTAATCTCATACTTTTACGTGTACCTGTCCAGTTTCCCCAGCACCATTTATTGAAGAGGCTGTCCTTTCTCCACTGTACATTCCTGCCTCCTTTATCAAAGATAATGTGACCATATGTGTGTGGGTTTATCTCTGGGCTTTCTATCCGGTTCCATTGATCTATCTTTCTGTTTTTGTGCCAGTACCACACTCGCTTGATTACTGTAGCTTTGTAGTATAGTTTAAAGTCAGGGAGCCTGATTCCTCCAGCTCTGTTTTTCGTTCTCAAGATTGCTTTGGCTATTCAGGGTCTTTTGTGTTTCCATACAAATTGTGAAATTTCTTGTTCTAGTTCTGTGAAAAATGCCAGTGGTAGTTTGATAGGGATTGCATTGAATCTGTAGATTGCTTTGGGTAGTAGAGTCATTTTCACAATGTTGATTCTTCCAATCCAACAACATGGTATATGTCTCCATCTATTTGTATCATCTTTAATTTCTTTCATCAGTGTCTTATAATTTTCCGCATACAGGTCTTTTGTCTCCTTAGGTAGGTTTATTCCTAGATACTTTATTCTTTTTGTTGCAATGGTAAATGGGAGTGTTTTCTTGATTTCACTTTCAGGCTTTTCGTCATTAGTGTATAGGAATGCCAGAGATTTCTGTGCATTAATTTTGTATCCTGCTACTTTACCAAATTCATTGATTAGCTCTAGTAGTTTTCTGGTAGCATCTTTAGGTTTCTCTATGTATAGTATCATGTCATCTGCAAACAGTGACAGCTTTACTTCTTCTTTTCCAATTTGGATTCCTTTTATTTCCTTTTCTTCTCTGATTGCTGTGGCTAAAACTTCCAAAACTATGTTGAATAAGAGTGGTGAGAGTGGGCAGTCTTGTTCCTGACCTTAGTGGAAATGTTTTCAGTTTTTCACCATTGAGGACGATGTTGGCTGTGGGTTTGTCATATATGGCCATTATTATGTTGAGGAAAGTTCCCTCTTGGCCTACTTTCTGCAGGGTTTTTATCATAAATGGGTGTTGAATTTTGTCGAAAGCTTTCTCTGCATCTATTGAGATCATATGGTTTTTATCCTTCAGTTTGTTAATATGGTGTATCACATTGCTTGATTTGCGTATATTGAAGAATCCTTGCATTCCTGGGATAAACCCCACTTGATCATGGTGTACAATCCTTTTAATGTGCTGTTGGATTCTGTTTGGTAGTATTTTGTTGAGGATTTTTGCATCTGTGTTCATCAGTGATATTGACCTGTAGTTTTCTTTGTGATATCCTTCTCTGGTTTTGGTATCAGGGTGATGGTGGCCTCGTAGAATGAGTTTGGGAGTGTTCCTCCCTCTGCTATATTTTGGAAGAGTTTGAGAAGGATAGGTGTTAGCTCTTCTCTAAATGTTTGATAGAATTCACCTGTGAAGTCATCTGGTCCTGGGCTTTTGTTGGAAGATTTTTAATCACAGTTTCAATTTCAGTGCTTGTGATTGGTCTGTTCATATTTTCTATTTCTTCCTGATTCAGCCTTGGCAGGTTGTGCATTTCTAAGAATGTGTCCATTTCTTCCAGGTTGTCCATTTTATTGGCATACAGTTGCTTGTAGTAATCTCTCATGATCGTTTGTATTTCTGCAGTGTCAGTTGTTACTTCTCCTTTTTCATTTCTAATTCTATTGATTTGAGTCTGCTCCCTTTTTTTCTTGATGAGTCTGGCTAATGGTTTATCAATTTTGTTTATCTTCCCAAAGAACCAGCTTTTAGTTTTATTGATCTTTGCTATCGTTTCCTTCATTTCTTTTTCATTTACTTCTGATCTGATTTTTATGATTTCTTTCCTTCTGCTAACTTTGGGGTTTTTTGTTCTTCTTTCTCTAATTGCTTTAGGTGCAAGGTTAGGTTGTTTATTCGAGATGTCTCCTGTTTCTTAATGCAGGATTGTATTGCTATAAACTTCCCTCTTAGAACTGCTTTTGCTGCATCCCATAGGTTTTGGGTCGTCGTGTCTCCATTGTCATTTGTTTCTAGGTATTTTTTGATTTCCTCTTTGATTTCTTAGTGATCACTTCGTTATTAAGTAGTGTATTTTTTAGCCTCCATGTGTTTGTATTTTTTACAGATCTTTTCCTGTAATTGATATCTAGTCTCATAGCGTTGTGGTCGGAAAAGATACTTGATACAATTTCAGTTTTCTTAAATTTACCAAGGCTTGATTTGTGACCCAATATATGATCTATCCTGGAGAATGTTCCATTGAGAAAAATGTGTATTCTGTTGTTTTTGGGTGGAATGTCCTGTAAATATCAATTAAGTCTATTTTGTTTAATGTGTCATTTAAAGCTTGTGTTTCCTTATTTATTTTTCATTTTGGACGATCTGTCCTTTGGTGAAAGTGGGGTGTTAAATTCCCCTGCTATGAATGTGTTACTGTCGACTTCCCCTTATATAGCTGTTAGTATTTGCCTTATGTATTGAGGTGCTCCTATGTTGGGTGCATAAATATTTACAATTGTTATATCTTCTTCTTGGATCGATCCCTTGATCATTATGTAGTGTCTTTCTTTGTCTCTTCTAATAGTCATTATTTTTAAGTCTATTTTGTCTGATATGAGAACTGCTACTCCAGCTTTCTTTTGGTTTCCATTTGCATGAAGTATTTTTTTCCATCCCCGTACTTTCAGTCTGTATGTGTCTCTAGGTGTGAAATGGGTCTCTTGTAGACAGCAGTTATATTGGTCTTGTTTTTGTATCCATTCAGCCAATCTGTGTCTTTTGGTGGGAGCATTTAAGCCATTTACCTTTAAGGTAATTATGGATATGTATGTTCCTATTCCCATTTTCTTAATTGTTTTGGGTTTGTTATTGTAGGTCTTTTTCTTCTCTTGTGTTTCTTGCCTAGAGAAGTTCCTTTAGCAGTTGTTGTAGAGCTGGTTTGGTGGTGCTGAACTCTCTCAGCTTTTGCTTGTCTGTAAAGGTTTTAATTTCTCCATCAAATCTGAATGAGATCCTTGATGGGTAGAGTAATCTTGGTTGCAGGTTTTTCTCCTTCATCACTTTAAATATGTCCTGCCAGTCCCTTCTGGCTTGCAGAGTTTCTGCTGAAAGATCAGCTGTTAACCTTATGGGGATTCCCTTGTGCATTATTTTTTGTTTTTCCCTTGTTGCTTTTAATATGTTTTCTTTGTATTTAATTTTTGACAGTTTGATTAATATGTCTTGGCGTGTTTCTCCTGGGATTTACCCTGTATGGGACTCTCTGTGCTTCCAGGACTTGATTAACCATTTCCTTTCCCATATAGGGAAGTTTTCAACTATAATCTCTTCAGATATTTTCTCAGTCCCTTTCTTTTTCTCTTCTTCTTCTGGAACCCCTATAATTCGAATGTTGGTGCGTTTAATGTGTTCCAGAGGTCTCTGAGACTGTCCTCAGTTCTTTTCATTGTTTTTTCTTTATTCTGCTCTGCAGTAGTTACTTCCACTATTTTATCTTCCAGGTCACTTATCCGTTCTTCTGCCTCAGTTATTCTGCTATTGATCCCATCGAGAGTATTTGTCATTTCATTTATTGTGTTGTTCATCGTTGTTTGTTTCCTCTTTAGTTCTTCTAGGTCCTTGTTAAATGTTTCTTGCATTTTGTCTATTCTATTTCCAAGATTTTGGATCATCTTTACTGTCATTATTCTGAATTCTTTTTCGGGTAGATTGCCTATTTCCTCTTCATTTGTTAGGTCTGGTGGGTTTATCTTGCTCCTTCATCTGCTGTGTGTTTTTCTGTCTTCTCATTTTGCTTATCTTACTGAGTTTGGGGTCTCCTTTTTGCAGGCTGCAGGTTCTTAGTTCCCGTTGTTTTTGTTGTCTGTCCCCAGTGGCTACGGTTGGTCCAGTGGGTTGTGTAGGCTTCCTGGTCGAGGGGACTAGTGCCTGTGTTCTGGTGGATGAGGCTGGATCTTTCTGGTGGGCAGCTCCACGTGTGGTGGTGTGTTTTGCGGTGTCTGTGGACTTATGATTTTAGGCAGCCTGTCTGCTAATGGGTGGTGTTGTGTTCCTGTCTTGCTAGTTGTTAGGCATAGGGTGTCCAGCACTGTAGCCTGCTGGTCGTTGAGTGAAGCTGGGTGCTGGTGTTGAGATGGAGATCTCTGGGAGATTTTCACCGTTTGATATTATGTGGAACTGGGAGGTCTCTTGTGGACCAGTGTCCTGAAGTTGGCTCTCCCGCCTCAGAGGCACAGCCCTGACTCCTGGCTGGAGCACCAAGAGCCTTTCATCCACATGGCTCAGGATAAAAGGGAGAAAAAGTAGAAAGAAAGAATTAGTAGAAGAAAGAAAGAAAGAAAGAAAGGAGGGAGGGAGAGAGGGACGAAGGAGGGAAGGAAGGAAAAAAAGAAGGAAAGAAGATAAAGTAAAATAAAGTAAGATAAAATATAATAAAGTTATTAAAATAAAAAAATAATTATTAAGAAAAAACGGACGGATATAATCCTAGGACAAATGGTGGAAGCAAAGCTATACAGACAAGATGTCACACAGAAGCATACACATGCACACTCACAAAAAGAGGAAAAGGGGGAAAAAAATCATAGCTCTTGCTCTCGAAGTCCACCTCCTCAATTTGGGATGATTCGTTGTCTATTCAGGTATTCCACAGGTGCAGGTACATCAAGTTGATTGTGGAGATTTAATCCGCTGCTCCTGAGGCTGCTAGGAGAGATTTCCCTGTCTCTTCTTTGTTCCCACAGCTCCCAGGATTCACCTTTGGATTTGGCCCCGCCTCTGCGTGTAGGTCGCCGGAGGGCGCCTGTTTTTCGCTCAGACAGGACAGGGTTAAAGGAGCAGCTGATTCGGGGTCTCTGGCTCACTCAGGCCTGGGGGAGGGAGGGGCACGGCGTGCGGGGCGGGCCTGCGGCGGCAGAGGCCGGCGTGACGTTGCACCAGCCTGAGGTGCGCCGTGCGTTCTTCCGGGTAAGTTGTCCCTGGATCCCGGGACCCTGGCAGTGGCGGGCTGCACAGGCTCCCCGGAAGGGAGGTGTGGACAGTGACCTGTGCTCGCACACAGGCTTCTTGTTGGCGGCAGCAACAGCCTTAGCATCTCATGCCTGTCTCTGGGGTCCTCGCTTTTAGCCGCGGCTCGCGCCCGTCTCTGGAGCTCCTTTAAGCAGCGCTCTTAATCCCCTCCAGGTACGTGGGGCAGTTTCTTGCCTTTTGAGAGGTCTGAGGTCTTCTGCCAGCCTTCAGTAGGTGTCCTGTAGGAGTTGTTCCACGTGTAGATGTATTTCTGGTGTATCTGTGGGGAGGAAGGTGATCTCCTCGTCTTACTCTTCCGCCATCTTCCCAGAAGCCATGTCAAGGTCCATTCTTAGTGTTGTGATACTTTTACTTTACCCATAGTTTTTCCTTTTCCAGAATAGTCATATAGTTGGAATCATTCAGTATATAGTCGCTTCAGATGGGCTTCTTTCGCTTAGTGATATGCATTTAAGGTTGCTGCATGTTTTTTCATGGCTCAATAGCTCATTTCTTCTTAGCACTGAATAATGTTCCACTGTCTGGATATACCACAGTTAATATATGCACTCACCTACTAAAGAACATCTTCGTTGCATCCAAGTTTTGGCAATTATGAATAAAGCTGCTTTAAACACCCATGTGTAGGTTTTTGTGTAGACATAGGTTTTCAGCTCCTTTGAGTACATACTTAGCAGTACAGTTGCTGGATTGTATGGTAAGAGTGTGTTTAGCTTTGCAAGAAACTGTCTTCCAAATTGTACCGTTTTGCATTCCCGTCAGCAATAAGAGGAGTTTCTGTTGCTACACATCCTTATCAGCACTTGGTGTTGTCAGTGTTTTGGATTTCGAATATTCTAATAGGTGGCTAGCCCTTGTTTTAAAGAAATGTACACTACAGTATTTGTGGGTAAAGAGGCATTACAATATAATTTTCCATAGTTCAGAAAAAACTTGTGTGTGCTTATGTATATGTGTCCATCTGTAGCACATAGTAGACACTCAAAAAGTAGTAAATATTAGTACTGATCCATCTACTTTATACTAGCTTCACCACCACCCCCACCTCCCTTACCTAATCTTCAGCTTCCTTCTTTCTGTTTTATATCCAAAATAACAGGAAGAAGGACTTACTATGGTGGTGGGGTTGGTGGGAGGAGGTGAGAGAAACACATTTCAGTTCCTTCTGGCTCTGACCGTAAATTCTGGAGCAATCGTTTTCAAACTTTGGCTGCACATGGGCTCACCCAAGGAGTTTTAAATAAATACTGATGCCTACGTCCATCCCTGGAGATTGTGGTTTAAGTAGACTGGGGTCTGGTCTGGAGATTTAAAACCTCCCCAGGTTATTCCAAGGTGCAGACAAGTTTGAGAGCCACTACTCTCAGGTGACCTTATGATTTACAAATGCAAAGGAAAAATTTTGACAAGGAAATTGAGTCCTGGATTTATTAAACATTTAAATCCTCTGAATCCTGTAGAGGTAGGTATCTCATGCTTTTTAGCAAAGCAAACTTTGTGCGTTCAGAGGAGCATCAAAGTGATTTTTCTTTAAACATCTTTATTGGAGTATAATTGCTTTACAATGTTGTACTAGTTTCTGCTGTTATAACAAAGTGAATCAGCTATGTGCGTACTTATATCCCCTCCCTCTTGCTTCTCCCTCCCACCCTCTCTATCCCAACCCTCTAGGTGATCACAAAGCACAGAGCTGATCTCCCTGTGCTAAGTGGGTACTTCCCACTGCTTTACATTTGGTAGTGTATATATGTCCATGCCACTCTCTCACTTTGTCCCAGCTTACCCCTCTGCCATGTACTCAAGTCCATTCTCTACATCTGTGTCTGTATTGCTGCCCTCCTGCCCCTAGGTTCATGAGAACCTGTTTTCTTTTTTAGATTCCATATATATATGTTAGCATACGGTATTTGTTTTCCTCTTTCAGACTTACTTCACTCTGTATGACAGAGTCTAGGTCCATCCACCTCACTACAAAGAATTCAATTTCGTTTCTTTTTATGGCTGAGTAATATTCCATTTTATATATATATATATATATATATATATATATATGTGACATATCTTCTTTGTTTTTTTTTTTTTTTGCGGTACGCGGGCCTCTCACCGTTGTGGCCTCTCCCGTTGCGGAGCACAGGCTCCGGACGCGCAGGCTCAGCGGCCATGGCTCACGGGCCCAGCCGCTCCGCGGCATGCGGGATCCTCCCGGACCGGGGCACGAACCCGCGTCCCCCGCATCGGCAGGCGGACTCTCAACCACTGCGCCACCAGGGAAGCCCTTCTTTGTTTTTTAATCATCTTTATTGGAGTATAATTGCTTTACAATGGTGTGTTAGTTTCTACTTTATAACATAGTGAATCAGCTATACATATACATATATCCTCCCTCTTGCATCTCCCTCCCTCCCACCCTCCCTATCCCACCCCTCTAGGTGGTCACAAAGCACCAAGCTGATCTCCCTGTGCTATGTGGATGCTTCCCACTAGCTATCTGTTTTACATTTGATAGTGTATATATGTCCATGCCACTCTCTCACTTCGTCCCAGGTTACCCTTCCCCCTCCCCCGTCCTCAAGTCTCCCTGTTCTCTGTGTCTGCGTCTTTATTCCTGTCCTGCCTCTAGGTTATTCATGACTTTTTTTTTTTTAGATTCCATATATATGTGTTAGTATACAGTATTTATTTTTCTCTTTCTGATTGACTTCAATCTGTATGACAGATTCTAGGTTCATCCACCTCACTACAAATAACTCAATTTCATTTCTTTTTATGGCTGAGTAATATTCCATTGTATATATGTGCCACATCTTCTTTATCCATTGATCTGTTGATGGACACTTACGTTGCTTCCATGTCCCGCTATTGTAAATAGTGCTGCAATGAACGTTGTGGTACATGACATTTTTTTTAATTTATTTTTTTTATTTATTATTTTTGGCTGTGTTCGGTCTTCATTGCTGCATGCGGGCTTTCTCTAGTTGCGGCGAGAAGGTGCTACCCTTCATTGCGGTGCACTAGCTTCTCACTGCGATGGCTGCTGTAGTTGTAGCTCGTGGGCTCTAGAGCGCAGGCTCAGTAGTTGTGGTGCACGGGCTTAGTTGCTCCGCGGCACGTGGGATCTTCCTGGACCAGGGATTGAGCTCTGTGTCCCCTGCCTTGGCAGGCAGATTCTTAACCACTGTGCCACCAAGGAAGCCCACGTGACTCTTTTTGAATTATGGTTTTCTCAGTGTATATGCTCAGTAGTGGGATTGCTGGGTCGTATGGTAGTTCTATTTTTAGCTTTCTAAGGAACCTCCATACTGTTGTCCATAGTGACTGTATCAATTTACATTCCCACCAACAGAGCAAGAGGGTGCCCTTTTCTCCACACCTTCTCCAGCATTTATTGTTTGTAGATTTTTTGATGATGGCCATTCTGATCAGTGTGAGGTGATACCTCATTGTAGTTCTGATTTGCATTTCTCTAATGATTAGTGATGTTGAGCATCCTTTCATGTGTTTGTTGGCAATCTGTATATCTCCTTTGGAGAAATGTCTCTTTAGGTCTTCTGACCATTTTTGGATTGGGTTGTTTGTTTTTCTGATATTGAGCTGCATGAGCTGCTTGTATATTTTGTAGATTAATCCTTTTTCAGTTGCTTCGCTGGCAAATATTTTCTCCCATTCTGAGGGCTTTCTTTTCGTCTTGTTTACGGTTTCCCTTGCTGTGCAAAAGTAAGTTTCATTAGGTCCTATTTGTTTATTTTTGTTTTTATTTCCGTTTCTCTAGGAGGTGGGTCAAAAAGGATCTTGCTGTGATTTATGTCATAGAGTGTTCTGTCTATGTTTTCCTCTAAGAGTTTGATACTGTCTTGCCTTACATTTAGGTCTTTAATCCATTTTGAGTTTATTTTTGTGTATGGTGTTAGGGAGTGTTCTAATTTCATTCTTTTTCATGTAGCTGTCCAGTTTTCCCAGCATCACTTATTGAAGAGGCTGCCTTTTCTCCATTGTATGCTCTTGCCTCCTTTATCAAAGATAAGGTGACCGTATGTGTGTGGGTTTATCTCTGGGCTTTCATATCCTATTCCATTCATTTGTATTTCTGTTTCAGTGCCAGTACCATACTGTCTTGATTACTGTAGTTTTGTAGTATATTCTGAAGTCAGGGAGCCTGATTCCTCCAGCTGCATTTTTCTTTCTCAAGATTGCTTTGGCTATTTGAGGTCTTTTGTGTTTCCGTACAAATTGTGAAAGTTTTTGTTCTAGTTCTGTGAAAAATGCCAGTGGTAGTTTGATAGGGATTGCATTGAATCTGTAGATTGCTTTTGGGTAGTAGAGTCATTTTCACAATGTTGATTCTTCCAATCCAGGAACATGCTATATATCTCCATCTGTTTGTATCATCCTTAATTTCTTTCATCAGTGTCTTATAGTTTTCTGCATACAGGTTTTTTGTCTCCTTAGGTAGGTTTATTCCTAGATATTTTATTCTTTTTGTTGCAGTGGTAAATGGGAGTGTTTTCTTGATTTCACTTTCAGATATTTCATCATTAGTGTATAGCAATGCCAGAGATTTCTGTGCATTAATTTTGTATCCTGCTACTTTACCAGATTCATTGATTAGCTCTAGTAGTTTTCTGGTAGCATGTTTAGGATTCTCTAGGTGTAGTATCATGTCATCTGCAAACAGTGACAGTTTTACTTCTTCTTTTCCTATTTAGGTTCCTTTTATTTCCTTTTCTTCTCTGATTGCTGTGACTAAAACTTAAAAAACTATGTTGAATAAGAGTGGTGAGAGTTGGCAACCTTGTCTTTTTCTTGATCTTAGAGGAAATGGTTTCAGTTTTTAACCATTGAGAATGATGTTGGCTGAGGGTTTGTCATATATGGCCTTTATTATGTTGAGGTAGTTTCCCTCCATGCCTACCTTCTGGAGAGTTTTTATCATAAATGGTGTTGAATTTTGTCAAAACGTTTTTCTGCATCAATTGAGATGATCATATAGTTTTTATCCTTCAGTTTGTTAATATGGTATATCACATTGATTGATCTGTGTATATTGGAGAATCCTTGCATTCCTGGGATAAACCCCACTTGATCATGATGTGTGATCCTTTTAATGTGGTGTTGGATTCTTTTTGCTAGTATTTTATTGAGGTTTTTTGTATCTATGTTCATCAGTGATATTGGCCTGTAGTTTTCTTTTTTGGGACATTTTTTTCTGGTTTTGGTATCAGGCTGATGTTGGCCTTGTAGAATGAGTTTGGGAGTATTCCTCCCTCTGCTATATTTTGGACAAGTTTGAGAAGGATAGGTGTTAGCTCTTCTGTAAATGTTTGATAGAATTCACCTGTGAAGCCATCTGGTCCTGGGCCTTTGTTTGTTGGAAGATTTTTAATCACAGTCTCAATTTCATTGCTTGTGATTGGTCTGTTTATATTTTTTATTTCTTCCTGGTTCAGTCTCGTAAGGTTGTGCTTTTCTAAGAATTTGTCCGTTTCTTCAAGGTTGTCCATTTTATTGGCATATAGTTGCTTGTAGTAATCTCTCATGATCCTTTGTATTTCTGCAGTGTCAGTTGTTACTTCTCCTTTTTCATTTCTAATTCTGTTGATTTGAGTCTTCTCCTTTTTTTTCTTGATGAGTCTGGCTAATGGTTTATCAATTTTGTTTATCTTCTCAAAGAACCAGGTTTTAGTTTTATTGATCTTTGCTATTGTTTCTTTCGTTTCTTTTTTTTTTTTTTTTTTTGCGGTATGCGGGCCTCTCACTGTTGTGGCCCCTCCCGTTGTGGAGCACAGGCTCCGGACGCGCAGGCTCAGTGGCCATGGCTCACGGGCCAAGCCGCTCTGCGGCATGTGGGATCTTCCCGGACCGGGGCATGAACCCGTGTCCCCTGCATGGCAGGTGGACTCTCAACCACTGCGCCACCAGGGAAGCCATCTTTCATTTCATTTATTTCTTAACTGATCTTTATGATTTCTTTCCTTCGGCTAACTTTGGCGGGGGGGGGGGGGTTTCTTTTCTTCTTTCTCTGATTACTTTAGGTGTAATGTTAGGTTGTTTATTTGAGGTGTTTCTTGTTTCTTGAGTTAGGATTGTGTTGCTATAAACTTCCCTCTTAGAACTGCTTTTGCTGCATCCCATAGGTTTTGGGTTGTGTTTTCATTGTCATTTTTGTCTAGGTAATTTTTGATTTCCTGTGATTTCTTCAGTGATATATTGGTTGTTTACTAGCATATTTTCTAGCCTCCATGTGTTTGTATTTTTTACAGTGTTTTTCCTGTAATTGATATCTAGTCTCATAGCATTGTGTTCGGAAAAGATATTTGATATGATTTGAATATTCTTAAATTTACCAAGGCTTGGTTTGTGACGGACGATATGGTCTATCCTGGAGAATGTTCCATGAGCGCTTGAGAGGAAAGTGTATTCTGTTGTTTTTGGATGGGATGTCCTATACATATCATTTAAATCCATCTTGTTTAATGTGTTATTTAAAGCTTGTGTTTCCTTATTTATTTTCATTTTGGATGATCTGTCTATTGGTGAAAGCGGGGTATTAAAGTCCCCAAGTATTGTTGTGTTACTGTCAATTTCATCTTTTGTTGCTGTTAGCATTTGCCTTATGTATTGAGGTGCTCCTTTTTTGGGTGCATAAGTATTTGCAGTTGTTATATCTTCTTGGATCAATCCCTTGATCATTGTGGAGTGTCCTTCTTTGTCTCTTGCAGTAGTCTTTATTTTAAAGTCTATTTTGTTTGATATGAGAATTGATTCTCCAGCTTTCTTTTGATTTCCATTTGCATGGAATATCTTTTTCCATCCCCTCACTTTCAGTCCTTGGTCTGAAGTGGGTCTCTTGTAGACAGCATATATACGGGTCTTTTTTTTGTATCCATTCAGCCAGTCTGTGTCTTTTGGTTGGAGCATTTAATCCATTTACATTTAAGATAGTTATCGATATGTATGTTCCTGTTACCATTTTAATTGTTTTGGGTTTGTTAATGTAGGTCTCTTCCTTCTCTTGTGTTTCCTGCGTAGAGAAGTTCCTTTAGCAGTTGTTGTAAAGCTGGTTTGGTGGTGCTGAATTCTCTTAACTTCTGCTTGTCTGTAAAGGTTTTAATTCTCCATCGAATCTGAATGAGATCCTTGCTGGGTAGAGCAATCTTGGTTGTAGGTCTTTCTCCTTCATCACTTTAAATATGTCCTGCCACTCCCTTCTGGCTTACAGAGTTTCTGCTGAAAGATCAGCCGTTAACCTTATGGGTACTCCCTAGTATGTTATTTGTTGTTTTTCCCTTGCTGCTTTTAATATTTTTTCTTTGTATTTAATTTTTGATAGTTTGATTAGTACCTGTCTCGGTGTGTTTCTCCTTGGGCTTATCCTGTATTGGACTCTGCGCTTCCTGGACTTGATTGACTATTTCCTTTCCCATGTTAGTCGAAAGTTTTCGACTATAATCTTTTCAAATATTTTCTCATGCCCTTTCTTTTTCTCTTCTTCTGGGACTCCTATAATTCGAATGTTGGTGCATTTAACGTTGTCCCAGAGTCTCTGAGACTGTCCTCAATTCTTTTCATTCTTTTTTCTTTTTCCTGCTCCCTGGCAATTATTTCCACTATTTTATCTTCCAGCTCAGTCACCCATTCTTCTGTCTCAGTTAATCTGGTATTGATTCCTTCTAGAGTATTTTAAATTTCAATAATTGTGTTGTTCATCACTGTTTGTTTGCTCTTTAGTTCTTCTAGATCCTTGTTAAATGTTTTTTGTATTTTCTCCATTCTGTTTCTGAGATTTTGGATTATCTTTACTATAATTACTCTGAATTCTTTTTTAGGTGTGTTACCTATTTCATCTTCATTTATTTGGTGTTGTAGGTTTTTACCTTGCTTCTTTGTCTGTAACATATGTTTTGTCATTTCTTTTTTTTTTTTTTTTGCTGGGTGGTGGTATATTCCTATCTCACTGGTTGTTTGGCCTGAGATGTCCAGTGCTGGAGTTTGCAAGCAGTTGGCTAGAGCTGGGTCTTGGTGCTGAGATGAGGACCTCTGGGAGGCCTCACTCCGATTGATATTCCCTGGGATCTGGGGTTCTCGGTTTGTCCACCTGTTTGGAGTCAGAGCCCCCACTGTAGGAGCTTGGACCTGACCTCCGACGTGCAAGCGGTCGCTGGGGGTTCCTCCCGTTCCCTTAGGTGTCCGTGTCCCCCACCCATGCCTGGTAGGTGCCCTAGTTGTGCGGCGACATGAATTCCACGTCTTCCTAGTATGCCATCTTGCCTCCCCCAAAGTGCTTCTTAAACCTGGCATGATAATCAGAATTATGGGAGAAAATTCAGACCCCACTCCATGACTTCTGAATCTCTAGAAGAGCCTGAGCAAAAGTTTGTTTTTTTAAAAAAAAAACAACCAAAACAAAATCCCCAAGAAATTTTGAAGGTCAGTGAGGATTTGTAACAGATGGGAACTGGGTGCACTTTTCTAAATTTTAGTGATCCTCTAGCCATGTCATTGACTTCCAGAGTACAGTGTCTGCTCAGATTAATTTGTACTTACTATCAACCACGTAGTAGGTACTATGGAGTAGGGTTTCTTAATCCAGGCTCCATGGGTTTCCCTTTGAAATCCAACTTGAAAGGTTATAGGAAACACCTGAAGAACTATTAAAATGCAGATTCTTAGCTTGACTAGCAGAGGTCCAGATTTTGTAGCTCTGGGAGGGGCCTAGGAATTGTTATTTTAATAATGTTTTAGGTTGATTTTGAAGCAGGTGTTTCAAGGATCAAGTTTGGAACTCTTCCTTGGGGGAAACAGATTCACTTCAAGTGGTCTTCAAGTTTGCAGTTGTATGCAGGATTGTGTATATGTGTGTCTATGTACATTCTGGGGGGATAGAGAGGCCTTACCTACTGGTACATCAGGTTCTCAAAAGGGCCAATGACCCATTATATAGGACAGAAAATTTGAGTAAGGTGCAGTCAGGAGTTTACAATCTAATAGGGAAATAAAACAAAAGATGGCATTTTTATCAGCTGCTATCTAAACATAGTAATAGTAAGTACTGGGGGTACAAAGTGCTTACGAGGGACCTAAAAGGAGAATAAAATTAATACGGTACGGACTTCGTGACAGGCACCATAGGGTGCTTTACATATGTTACACTGTATCATTCTCCCCATAACCCAGGGTGCCAGGATTTATTGTCTTCAGTTTACAGATAAGTTTAAGTAATTTGCTTAAGGCCGGTTATTGAAGTCTGTTTCGCTGTATCACAGTTTTTCTTAAAATGTGACCACAGGCTCCTGGGGTTCCCCAAGGTTCTTTTAGAGGATTTGTGTGGTTCAAAGCATTTCAAAATAATACTACATTGTTATTTGTCTCTTTCACTGTATTTCTGTTTTGATCCAGTGATGGAACAAAAACAATGGTGGATAAAACCATTGACACCTTAGTAGAAATCAAGACAGTGGCTCCCAACCATGTCTCAAGTCACACTGTTCCTTAACTGCCAGACACTCACAGGAAAACAGAATGCCATTTTCAATTAAGAACATCCTTAACTAAGCAGTACAAAGGATTAATTTTATGAAGTCTTGATCCTTGAACACGTGTGTTTTTAACATCCTGTGTGATGAAATGGGAGTTTCTATGGAATACTGAAGTGTAACGGTCATCTCGAGGAAAAGCAGTTGTTTTTGTCATGAGCTAAGTTAGTTGCTTTTCCTATGGCACAGCAGTTTTATAGAAGAAATGATTGAAAGCTAAACTGATTATTTAGACATGGGTATTTGGCAGCCATTTTCTCAAAATGAATTAAGCGAGCTTATGGATTCAAAGAAAACAACTGACAGTGTTGCCAAGGATAAAACTTGAGCTTTCAAGTGAAAATTAGAATTTTGGAAAACTTTATTTTCTACCATGAACTTGACAACTTTTCAATAGTTGAAGGCTTTTCTGATGAAATTGGAAGTGATATGAATGTGATTTTAAAAACTATTTTATAATTGAATATAACATTTGGAAGATCTGCATAACTCAGTGAATCAGTATTTTCCAAATAACCAATATATGATGTTAAAAAATTGTCCATGAGTAAAAAGATTTATTCAAAGTGCAGAAAAGAACAATAAATGTAAGAGTATGAAAAGTTCATTAATATTGTTTCCGATTCCACATTGCAACTAACATTTAAGAAAGATGACTTGTAGAGTTTTGGTGCGGTATCAATACGTAATATCCACAATTATCTGAAAAGCCTGCCAAAATACTCCTCCCTTTCCCAACTGCATATTCTGTGCAGCTGTTTATTCTTCAGATGTTCCCATCAAGATCATATACTGTAACATAGTAACTGCAAAGCAGATGTAAGAATCCAGCTTAAAGAGATTTGCAAGATGGAAAACAGTGCCAATTTATTCACGATTTGAGGGGTAAATATAGTTATTTTTCATAAAAGTGTGTTATTTATGCCAGTATGTACTGAGTTTATTGTTCAGTGAATTAACAAATGTTTAAAAGTTGTTTCAGTTTTAATTTCTAATATGGTAATTATTGATAGGTAGAATTCATTTAAACAAAACCTCTTTGAGGTCTTCAATAGGGTTTAAGAGTGTAATGGGATTTGGAGACTAGGCTGATCTCTCAGCATTCACAAGAACCTCCCAGCATTTGCTATAGCGTCTTTAAGAGCTGGCTGGAAATTTAGCAACTGAAGAATAGGGGCTGATGCTGTGAAACAATGCTCCAGGCAGAGGGACCAATGTGAGCTGAGGTCCAGAGATGTGAAAGTTTGGACAGCATCTCGGAAACAATGGATAGTCCACTTCAGTTCGACAAGTATCTGCCTTGTGCCTTTTGTGTGGTAGATCCATACTGGGGAATAAGACGCATTATTTACCTTTAGCTCACAGTTCGTATGCATGGGAACACTGGCTATTTTTTTTTTAAATTTATTTATTTTTGGCTGTGTTGAGTCTTTGTTTCTGTGCGAGGGCTTTCTCTAGTTACGGCAAGCAGGGGCCACTCTTCATCGCATTGCGCGGGCCTCTCACTATCTCGGCCTCTCTTGTTGCGGAGCACAGGCTCCAGACGCGCAGGCTCAGTAGTTGTGGTGCACGGGCCTAGTTGCTCCACGGCATGTGGGATCTTCCCAGACCAGGGCACGAACCCGTGTCCCCTGCATTGGCAGGCAGATTCTCAACCACTGCGCCACCAGGGAAGCCCCCAGGAGCACTGACTTCTGATGGGAAAGCAGCCAAGGATACACATGGCTTGACCTCAACATTATTGTCCTAGGTACTGTCTTTAAAAAAACAAAACAAAACACTTTGCTTAATTTCATAATAATTCTTCATCTTTTTTCCAGCGTCTTACATTGAATTAACTGTAATGCCTTTGGACTTTATTATCCAGGCAGTCTTTGGCAGCTGCCTCACTTTTTCTTTGTGGACACCTTTTTCCTTATGCAGCCAGTTTTACACAGATGCCGGTGAAATCCTTCAGCTAATATATGAGCAGGTTATGTCCATGAAAATTAATGGGAGCCAAATATGTGCACCGGGGGAAGGATATGCTTCAAAAAGTCAGTTTACACAGTGTTCCTTGTTATGTTCTCATTGTTGGATTTCTATTTTAATTCTACTTAATGAATGGTATTAAATGCCCTGTGTCTAAGGTTAGTGACATCAGTTATGCTTCTAGTTGTGTTTCATGTCTTGGGCCGTCCAGAGCAATCATTTAGAAGTGGAATTAACCTCACCTCCTGTGATGCTCAGACCAACTTAACGGGTATCAGAAACCAATGCCAAAGTCTCCACAAACAAGAGAATACGATTAAGAAACAAATAAAGGAGAGATAACAGATTGCTTGTAAAGCATATGACTTTGAGATGGTAAATGACACGTTATTCCCTGAAAGAGCATTCCTAATAAGAAAAACAAACAAAACCATCGCACAAATGCATGGATATTCAGGAGAGGAGACGGACCTTTTCTTCCGGGATCCTTTTATGAGTAGTGCAGTTTGTCAAGAAACCTTGGTTTCATTAAAGATCGTTTATCCTTGTACTAATAAACCAGATTTACTGAGAAACGCCAGAACATGATGGCAAACATAGACCATATGTTTATGTTATTATCTACTTATTGGCTTCTAGATACAAATTGATCCTCTGTTGAACTGGCTGTCTCAGCCTTTCTAATAGGCTCAGGAAGTGCCTGGCCATTTTGCTCACAGGAGCCAATGAACCTGGTCATCCTTCATTGCTGTTGTTGTTATTCTCAATAATCTTTCCTAACGTCTTACAAAGGAACACCTAATAAGTGCCTTAACACTCCATCAGCATCAGTGACATTATTACTGAAGGAACCTTTCACTGTTCCCCTGCCCTTCTGCTTCTGGTGGCTATAACATGTTCTTAGCACTAATGCAAGATTTCAGCACATCAAGAAGCATTCCTTGGATTGAGCTTTGTCATTTGAGCGTTTGCTTTTTGAGGGAGTATGCATAGGAAAACATGTCTTCTTGCTTTTACTCAATGATTATGTTCGTAACGTTTCTTCCTATAAAAACTCCTTCCTTCGAGTGCCTATGTACTAGGACTGTGCAAGGAACTTTATTTATAGGCTTCTCTTGTTTACAACTCTTCAAGGAAACTACTATGATGATTATCTTTTCCTTTTTTCAAAGATGAAGAAATGAGACCGGGAGAAGCTAACAAACTGGCATTAAACTGCACAGATTTGGACCCAGACGAATTGGCTCCCAGATTGGGCTTTTCATGCCTTTGCACTTCACTGTATTTTCGGGGGAAGGGAGGGTTGGATCAACACCAAGGGGTCTTTGTCATTTGCCATGACTTGCTGTCTGGGACCACTGTCCAGCAAGGCCTCTGTCCTCATCAGCTTTGCTTCCCACGCATTCACTGTAGAAGCTGATAGCTGCCATTACATGTATATCTACATGTATCTGTGTATGTATAGCCTGTACTTAGGAATTTGCCTCCAATCCCTTTAGAAAGTAGATTAAATTAAATAACAGTTAAGTGGTGACATGCAAACATGCAGAGTTTTCTAAGCATCTTTGAATGATTTCGTTTTCTAAGGAGGAGGTTTGTTTTTACATTTTCAAACTTTCACGAAGCCTGTGGCTCAGGCTCTGACATCAGACAGACCTCAGTGGTCCTCACAGCTCTGCCCTTACTATGTGAAATGGGCAGGTAATTAACTTCTTTGAGCCTTAATGATCTCACCTGAAAAACAGGGCTAGCTATGGAGCTACCTCACAGGGTCCTTGTGGGCATTTCATGGACTCCTGTGTTGAACGAACCTTTAGTGCAGCATTATTACAGAGTATGCATTCTGTGATTGGCGCTGTCTTAGTACCAGTGTTCACTTTTAGCCATCACGTGTCAATCACTCTAGCTTTTAGAAGAGGTCATTCATGCCTTCATCCATTCATCTACACACAATGTAGCAACCATGAACACTTAGTTACCCTCCTTAAAGAACTTTGGGTTTAATGAGCAACTGAACACATATGCTTTATTTTTTAAATGAAAATAGACTGAAAACATGGACTCTGTGCGCAGTGAGTGACATGTTGGTTTTGCACATTCATCCGGACAGGATGTACATCCTGACACCAAAGATGAAAGCCAAGATTATGTTCCCTAAATAACGCTATTTTTGTGTTTGGTTTTTGTCTTAACAGTCTCCTTTGTTAAGAAGGTGTTTCTCTTCAGAGGGTCTGTTAGCTGAATAGACCCAGAGTGTGGGTGCCTTCGGTCCCCCTAAGGAGCAGTGACGGGGCTACACTTGCAGGTTCCGGGCACAGAGCAGTGTTTGCGTGACTCCTCTTCCCTTTCAGCTTATTTGCCCCACTCTGTGTCCAAGCCTCCTCACAGAGACTATAGGTTTCCCAGGAAAGTTTATTTTAGTACTTTATTTGTGCGCTATAACTTCCCTTTCCTGTCCTCTTAAAGGCACTCTTTTTTTTTGTGTGTGGTACGCGGGCCTCTTCCTGCTGTGGCCTCTCCTGCTCTGGAGCACAGGCTCCGGTCGCGCAGGCTCAGCGGCCATGGCTCACGGGCCCAGCCGCTCCGCGGCATGTGAGATCTTCCTGGACCGGGGCACGAACCCATGTCCCCTGCATCGGCCGGCGGACTCTCAACCACTGCGCCACCAGGGAAGCCCTAAAGGCACTCTTGATGGCCTCTAATCGTTGCTACCTATGTTTCTGAGGACGTGCTCTTTTTAGTCGCTATGGGAACGGGTCCAAGCCACCTAGAGTGTGTCTCAAACATCACAAGGAACAGAACCAGTGCGCAGACTGGCTGCTGAGCCGGTGCGTGGCCTGAAGGGCTGGGAGCTTAGTTTTAACTTGAAGTTTATGAATTGAAATGAAATAATTTTGGGGTAAAAAGCAGATGAATCAGTAGGTTTTAGCACAGTGGCTGTCCAAATGATGGCAGATGTGGGGATGGGGAAGAAAAGCTACATTTCAACGTGTTATAAGGTCTCAAAGTACTACGGATGAAGAGAAGAGACACCAAAGGCACCGGCCTCTATACACAAAGGGTACATGTCACCTGTAAGATACATTAAAATGTTAAAAGAATCTTGGGTAACTGAATCACTTTGCTGTATAGCAGCAATTAACACCATGTTGTAAATCAACTATACTTAAAAAATTAAGAGTATCAAAAGAAAAAAATGTTAAAAGAATCTTTAATGGAAAGTTAATGGGACTTGCTATTTTGAATAATCTGCCTATTTATTTTTTCTTAAATCCGTTCCAAATACTGTTGAGTAAATAAATCTCAAGTTGAATGTGCACGGCAAAGTGAGATACCGAAAGAAAATCCCGTGATAAGAACAATTAATGATGTGATTTCTTTCTAATTCAACCAGCGATGTCTCTTGAAGGGGCTGCATTCTCTAGATTCAAGTTCTCAGAGTTAAGTGCAGGGATGTTATTTGGTTTCCCAGTCAGTAAAAATGGTGCAGCAAGATCTGGAATGGTTTTCCCATACTCTAGGAAACTGCAAGTCTTTTGATAAAATAATACCATTTTAGACATTTATTTAGATTTGGAGGACATTGTGACAGTGAAAATAAAGAGCAGACAGATCTGTTCAGAACATATAAAGGTACCATTGACACAGCACCATTCCAGTTAACAACACCTGTGCTAAAGCCCGCCTGGCAGTTTTATTTTTATGTTGCGATTACAGCGTGAGGTAAAATGGAAAGCTACCGGGACGTCTCCTTATCCAGGCACAGGATGCATGGAAGCGGACTCCTACATAGGCTGTAAGTCAGGGAAGCGATTTCATATACTTTACCCGGACTTGCTTTTAGAATTTTGGGGTCTCCTCTGCCATGGATTTTTTGGTGAACATTCAGCTCCATTACGTCTGGGACCATTGTGTGGATTGTAGGCAATGTGCTATATCTCTCTCCTCTGCTTCTTTCTGCCACATTCTGAGTCACAGTCCCTCATGTATTTGTTTTTGTTTCTCTTTAATCTTGCAATCGATTAATTAATATTTATCATGATGATGGTGGTGATTTTAATAGCCTTCCTTTAACAGCTGCTGAGAAGATGGATCTGAGATTCATAGAAGGGGCCAGCATGTTTGCATTTTCTAGTATTTTAGAGGTTTAATTAAAAACCAGAAACTTTTAAGCTCAGTTTGGTCTATTCTCTTAATCTTTTGGTCTTTGGCAGAAAATTCTGAAAATCAAAGCACGCTAGCTATTTTTAATTCATAGGTGTTTTTGCTCATTTGAATTGTAGCTGTCAGATCTTACCAAATGTTTGTTACATTTCTTTAAACTTGGAGATTTCGATGGCTTTCCTGCATTGTGAAGTGGAATCCCCCGGTCACCTCTGCACACATACACACGTTATGAAGCTGGCTCTTTATTTCCTCTCAGGTGGACACCTTTAAAATGTTTTAATGAAAAAAATTAGATGTAAGATACAGAGATTTACTTCACAGGAAATCTTTATGTGGCTCCATGTATTTTGTAAAGTGGGAGAAATTAGTTTTACAGTCAGGACCACCTCTCTCTTCACAGGGGTGAGCTAGCTGTGAAATCCAGCCTGATTCAGCTCCCCATATACAGCTGGGGGAAGAGGGTCCTTTTTCCACTTGATCCATCCAGAGAGGTGATTTTTTTCTCATTCTTACAAATCACATGGCATGTGCTTGCAGCAGCCCTGAAGAGGGCATTTTTAAAGACAACTTTTAAAAATGTTTTAAAACGATAAAAACTACCCCGTATTTATTATCTTTTTTATTGACGTATAGTTGATTTATAATGCCATGCTAGTTTCAGGTGTACAGCACAGTGATCCATTTATGTATATACACACACACACACGCATATATATTCTTTTTCAGAGTCTTTTCCCCTATAGGTTATTATAAAATATTGAGTATAGTTCCCTGTGCTATACAGTGGGTCCTTGTTGATTATTTTATATATAGTCGTGTGTACATGTTAATCCCAGCCCCCTAATTTATCCCTTCCCCCACCTTTCCCCTCTGGTAACCGTAAATTTGTTTTCTATGTCTGTGAGTCTCTTTTTGTTTTGTAAATAAGTTCATATATATATATTTTTTATATTCCACATTTAAGCATTATCATATGATATTTGTCTTCTCTGTCTGGCTTACTTCACTTAGTATGATAATTTCTAGGTCCCTCCATGTTGCTGCAAATGGCATTATTTCATTCTTTTTAATGGCTAGCATTCCATTGTGTTATATATATACCACATCTTCTTTATCCATCTATCTGTTGATAGACATTTAGGTTGCTTCTATGTCTTGGCCATTGTAAATAGTGCTGCAGTGAACACTGGGGTGCATGTATCTTTTCGAATTATAGTTTTCTCCAGATATATGCCCAGGAGTGGGATTGCAGGGTCATATGGTAACTAGGTTTTTTATTTTTTGAGGAACTTCCATACTTTTAAAAAAAATCTGACAATGGAGTCATTGCCAAGTAAAACAACCATGATGCAAAGTCTCAAGTTTCTGGGAGCATCAAAATGTGTTTCTATTTCCACAAGTAAATTTGTGTACACACACACACACACACACACACACACACGGAGGTAGCTAATTTTCAATATGGCTGTGGCTCCCTATTTAACAATGTATTATACTGATATCCCAAAAGGTTGAAGGTAGTAACCTTTCTGCTATACATTCACGCTGGAAAAAATTGATTATAGAAATCACTAGGTAGCGATACATATTCATTGAGTTTAGAAAACTATTTCTCTAGAAAACATTGTTAATGTCAGAATAACGATAACTAAATTCGTTTACCTGTAATTCAGAGTCCCAGTATTTGCAATGTTAATTTGCATAGTCTGTTTTCTGTTTTGATCGGAAAGAGACAGTGGCCAGTAAACAAGTTGACAGGGAATTCTCGAAATCAACTTTCAGGCTATGTTATAACTAGAATTACCATAAAATTTATCTTGCAAACATGGACCCTTTTGAGAGTGAAAGGGAGAACTCTGTGGGGACAGCAGGTGTTAAGTAGAGCTATCCCAGGCGAGTGGAGTATATGAAGACCTAGGTTACCCATCACAGACTAATCTGAATTAATAATTCAATGTGGGCTCTGGGATATTGTGGTACTTCACGTATTAATGTCTTAAACACGCACCAGGCGCTTTATGGTGTGCAAATGCTTGCATACTTGTGGTGTGTACAAACACGAGTCAAGGACAGATTCTGCCTTCGAGGAGCTTACAATCAAATAGGAGGTAAAAGACAGGTCTGTACAGCCTGGTTCGGCTCCTTTAAGATGCTGCCTCTGGCCTGGTAAGATGTGTCAGGCGCTGTCAGAGAAGTGTAGAATTCCCAGACCAAAGAGCTACATGGTGCGACTCACTAGCCTGAACCTCTCTCCTCACTGTGTTCTCTCAACTACCTTCGTTCTCATCTCCCATTCAGTCTCCGGCAGGCCTTGGGGTCGCTCGCCCTGGTCCCACTCGGTGTCTTTGCCTCACCTTCCTGTCCCTAGGTTGCTCATCTCGCCGTTCTCTTCTGGTCCTTCCTACCTCCACCTCAGCGGGACTTGCCCTCCTCTGATCTCTCCTCCAGTCGTTCTGGAAAAATGGCAGCTTCCTACACGTTTTATGGATTTCGTTTCAGCCTTTTATAGAGTGGATTCATTTTATTTGCATATGTACACTGATTTGTTAGTAGGGGGAGATTGTTTATTAGCCAATTTTTTCTCCAATGATACAGGGAAGATTTTTAAACCCCAGCTGCAACTCATTTTGAGTTTTATTGTGTATTATAATTTTCATTTAAAATTGCACCATGCGTGTCGTGTTGTCTCCTGTTTTAACTTATTTTTATGTTGTCTTTCCCTGGCAAAAGTCGTGATTCTTTTTATTGTATTCTGTGCAATAGAGCAGGAAAAGGATAATAAAGCAAACCAATTAAAAAGGAGATAACATAAACTTCTCACTGAGCTAATAATACTCTGCCTACTGAATAATATTCTCGCATATTTCCATGAGTCTCAGGGAATATTAGATCAGCATAATTTATTTCTGAGCATGGAGCATTTGGAAGACAGTGATCATCATTAAGGGAAAACGAACTAATTGCAGGAGGTCCAATGTGAAATCCAGTGATGACTGGTTCTATATTGCTTAAGGGAAGCAGTTAGTTATTTAGCTATTATCTCTTCGATCTGATCAATATAGACAGTCAAACTGGTTAATTTAGGCCCTAAATAAAGAGCCCTCAGAGCATCTTCAGAGGTCTCATTGATAAACCTGATTCAGTTCTAAAAGTGTTGAAATTTCAAGAGAGAGAGAAGAGTTCATATTTAGGAAACAGCCATCAGTTCTTCTCTGTTTATCAAATGCCCAACAGTGTAGAGCCCTGGGGGTTTTGCAGCAATTAAAATAGACCCCTTTCCTGTCCTTAAGGTTTTCAGTGTGGTGGAGAAGACACTGCATATGAAATGTGGAATGTACTGAATGTTTCTGATACATGGATACACAGGAGCTACGCAGATGAATCCTAGGCTGATAGGCACTCAGATTTGGTAGAGGCATTTTAACTATTTAGTGCAAGTGCCAAGTAAAATCATTTCTGAGGGGTGAGGATGTTTCAGCAGGTGGAGCAAATGTTGACAGGAAGGCAGAGAACATGGGCAATGAAAGAGGAAAGGACATGCTAAAGCATGGCCTCGTAGGCCATATGGTGAGGCCATATTTTGACTGCCCTTGAAAATCTGTTCAAAGAATGCTTCAATTGGCAGGTAATGGGGCCACTGAAGTTTTGTTGCTATTATTTTTTTAGCAGAGAAATGACATCAGAACTGAACTTAAAGGAAAATGAGTCTGGCAGTTGTATGCTCAACGGATGGGAACAGGAGAAGAGTTCGGAGGCTTCTGCTCTTGTGCAGGGACAGATGGTGAGGTTGAATGAGGATGGTGATAGTGGGGCTGCAGAGGCAAGAGACTCGGCCAGCTATGGAAAGCAGTATGGTGACACCTTAAAAAATTAAAACTAGGATTACCATACGATTCAGCAATTCCACTTCTGGGTAAATACCCAGAAGAATTGAAAGCGAGGTCTTTTTAAAATTTTTCATTTTAACTTTCCCTATAATCCAAGTGAAAACTAGCTGAGAAGTTCAGCTTCATTAGTTGTGTCACCCAGGCTCAGTATTTGTGGCGCACGGGCTTAGTTGCTCCGTGGCATGTGGGATCTTCCCGGACCAGGGCTCGAACCTGTGTCCCCTGCATTGGCAGGCAGATTCTTAACCACTGCACCACCAGGGAAGTCCTGAAAGCAAGGTCTTGAAGAATTATTTGTACACCCCTGTTCATAGCAGCACTATTCACAATACACAAAGCGTGGAAGAAAGTCAGGTGTCCGTTGTTGGATGAAGGGATTAAACACATGTGGTCTGTATGTGCAATGGAACATTTTTTCAGCTTTACAAAGCCAGAAAGTTCTTAGACATGCTTCAACATGGGTAAACCTTGAGACCATTGTGCTAAGTGAAGCAAGCTAATCCCAAGAAAGACACGCATTGCGTGACTGAAGTTATATGGCTGACGTAGAGACTAATCAAAAGCATAGAGACGGAAGGTAGAACGGTGACTGCCAGGGCTGAGGGGGAGGGAAAATGGAGAGTTGTTTAAAGGGTTTAGAGTTTCGGTCTTCCAAGATGAGAAGAGTTATGGAGGTTGATTGCAAAAAAAAGCGTGCATGTGCTTATCACTACTGAACTGTACGCTTGAAAATGGTTAAGGTGGTAAATTTTACGTGACATGTATTTTACCACAGTTTTCAAAAGAGAAACATGGCAGACAGTGCATCCACAGGGTTTGAGCTGTAAGGCCTAAAAAGAAGGGATCGAAGTTGGTTTTAAGGTTCTGACTTAATGTGACTAAGGAAAAAAATGGCGACATTAATAGACATCAGGTAGAGAAGGTTGGTTTGGAGCGGTTGGGATAGAAAGTAGGATCTGGTGGGAAGGGTAACTTGAATTTTAAAATAGTGACCTGAAGGTTCTGGTGGGACATCCTGATGGAGGTAGTTGGAAGGAGAAGAGCCAAAAAGAGGTTTATTTATCCTTTTCCCAGGTTGATAAAACTTACCTATCTTGTATGTTTGATAAGCTTATCCATGATGTTGTCAATAAAGTTTCCTAATGACTCAGTGCAGTATCCCTTTCAGGTAAAATTATGGATGTGTTGCCTAAAAGTGACCCTAATGGTAGGAATTTCAGGAGAAATATCAGGGCTTGGGTTTTTAGGCAAAGCCTTTTTATATTCCTTAAACAATATTTGATGAGAAGGGAGTGACATCAAAGGCCAGCCTTATAGCCTGAGTCAAAATTACTTGAAGCAACTATGATGGTTTCTGTCTCTCCTATAGCCTTAGATGATTTTCCTATTTATAGCACTCACCGATTGTTTCTGGAAAAGCAGCAGTGTTGGTTTAAGTTCTTTGGATATTTCTCAATGAAAATGGGGGTGATAACAATAGTATTGTATAAACAAGGATAATAGTATTATCATGATGAATTCCCTTTGTTTTTCCTACTATTATATGTGCTGTGTAGGAGAGGGACCATATCTTCTTCATCTTTGTAATCCTAAGAACTGGTAAACTGCCTGGTGCAGCGTAGTAATAAGTTCATGGACCTGATCATAGAATTAAAGAAGTTACAAGGCAAGAAACTAGAGAGGCCACGTAGTCCCTCCCCTTTGCTGTCAAATGGAAAGGTGAAGTTCAGAGCAATAGGTGGGCTTGCCCAAGGAAGTGCTGGTGGGCTAGTTGGGACTAGAACCTGGGTCTCCTGACTCACAGCCCAGTCTTACTTCCATCTTACCTACAATTTCATGAAAGTTACTTATGCTCACAAACCACAAATTACATGTAATGGTACCCTTGGTAGTGCCCAGCATAGAATCCCGCACTTAGTAATTGATAAATATTTGTTGGATCTCTTCCTTCAAAAGTATCAAGGAGGTAAGGGGGAGAAGAAGCATCTTACCCCTGAATGACACCTAAGAGTTCTTATTTGAATTCTTATTCTGATACAAAGAATTTATAGACATTGGGTTATCAAATAAAATTCAAGGCTTCCCTGATGAAAATGAAGTCTTTTCTAATAATCTTACTTGTAATAATCTTACTAGCTGCATATTATAAGCGAATGGGTCACACAAAAACTTTTCAGTTCTTTTTGGTCGATCATGAGAGGCACTGGAGAAGTCTGAAGTTGATGAAGGTAAATAATCCCCCCCCCAGCCTTGGTACAGCTCATAAAAAACGCAGGTCTCGGATCAAATTCTGCCATAATAGAGATATTTATGAAATGGATATTAATTAGAAAGCCAGCACAAAATAGAACATACAACAGCTGTATAAGCCCAATCAAGTCCCAGCTCTCTGTCCTTTAGCATATTCTGACCACCATCGTGCATGCAGTTTACTTGAGACAGACACAACCATATTCCACCATCACAATGCTTTCCCTTTATAGACAGTATCGGGCAACTGAAAATCCTCCTAAACTGATGGCCAAACACAGAACTATTTAGTTAGGTGCTGTCCTTAAAGATGAAGGGAGGGGCTTCCCTGGTGGCGCAGTGGTTGAGAGTCTGCCTGCCGATGCAGGGGACGCGGGTTCGTGCCCCGGTCTGGGAAGGTCCCACATGCCGCGGAGCGGCTGGGCCCGTGAGCCATGGCCGCTGAGCCTGCGCGTCCGCAGTCTGTACTCGGCAACGGGAGAGGCCACAACAGTGAGAGGCCTGCGTACAACAACAACAAAAGAAGGGTTAGGCCTCACTGGATTTTATTCTGTATTCATGCAAAGGAGTTGAGTATCTCCAAAATGTCTTAAACCAGTCCTCACCTAGAATACTTTTAATTTAATCAGTAAGAACCCTTTCTAAAATTTATCATTCTCTTCACGAGGCCACTATTTTTATCAATGAAAACCCATTGCTGATATTCATTAAGCTAATTAGCAAAGCGTTGGTTGGTGATTGAGATGTGGGTGGTTCAAGTTACTGTGGTAGCTGCTTCTGGTAACAGATTTCCTGAATAGAACACCAGGAGACCACCCTGGTCTTTGCATTCTTGATTTGATATCTAGGCTGAGCTTTCACTGGGTAATATACACGTGATGTTCACACCATATGTTATAGAACAACATAATACTATGTTGTGTTTTTATTAATGAGGTCATTTTAGATAAACTGGTTAAGGACCCAAAGTAGAATTTGAGAGCTACTTTTAGTACCTTATTTCTAGGTCAGATGTCTTTTTCTCATGAATGTCAATGAACTGATGTACACTGATGGCAGATACCGAGCTTTAAGCTGTGGCTTAGTTAAATGACTTTTTTAAAGTATATAGAAATAAGTGTAGAGGGAGAACCAAGGAGAGGATCCAGAGCCCCTGATTTCTTTGCCAGTGTGTATTTCATGTGTGGGGATCCCACGGTGTGAGCAAAGAAGGACATTTCTGCGAGAGAAGTAAGTGAGATACTAACATTAGGTCACCTCTCTCCTCTCTCCTCACTGTTAGGGCTGGGGAAACTTAATTCTGTATTTCTGGCCGATGTTTGTCTCTCTTCTTACCTTGGGGTCCGTTATCAAATGTCACTGGCCTCCAAGGCCAGGGTCCTCGTCACCTGCAGCTGAGAGATCTGAAGGGCGTAGCCCCCAGGTGTTCACACTGCGCCCCTGGGGTTATACTTTCTGGTCACATGATGGTGGCAGCCAGGAGGACAGTGCCTGTGGTGACAGTGACCTGGCTGAGTGTAAGCCCAGTGGTCTATCTGGGGTTATCTCCTTCTATCTTACCTAGAAAATCCTACACCAACACTAAATCCCTGGTGCTTTAGATTCTGTTCAGAAACATTGGACTAACAACTTCTTAACATCCTTTTTGGAAGAGTTTTATTCCAAAGTCTCCACTTCTAAGGCACCTGCGACCTCAGAGTATCCCTCCTGCATTCTTCCTGTTTTCCTCTCATCATCCCCACCCCAAATGTCCAGGCTCTTGGAGACACAGAGGCCCCTGAGAAGGTATGGACAGGGTGGATATTTTTTTTAAATTAGGTTTTCATGCAAACAGTAAAGGAATCCTAGCAGACCCAAGATTTCTCCCACCACCGTTTTAGGCTTTTGAGACCAGATACAGAATTGAGAGATTTATTGCCTCTACTGTTTGGTAATTATTTGCCCTAACCTGTATAGGTTCTTTGGTTTTGATGGCTACTTCCTATCCTTTAGGCTGTACAGATATTCTGAAACTCAGTAACTCCATGGCCATGGAAATTACTGTTTTAACTGAGGAGAGATTCTGAGATCTTGACTAACTCAAGACACTATTTCAGAAATTCATGTCAGTGATAGTGTTTTATTCCATCGTTTCTGCATTTTGTTCTGGGAAGTAACTGGATACCACCTGGCCAAAACTGAATTAAGTCTCATCCTGTATTTGAAGACTGAGCTGTTTTCTATAAGCTTAACTTTGTTATATACAGTACTGACTTCTTTTCCCCTTTCAAAAAAAATAAAATTTTTTATTTTTATTTATTTTTCTTTTATTTTTTAAAATTATTTTTATTTTTAATTTTTTTTATTTTTCTATGCAGAAAACACACTAAAATCAAGTCACGGGTAACATTTAAAATACCCAGAAATGAAGTTATGACTTAACCCAATATGTATTCTAAATGCTTGTTTAATGGAGTTTATGAAAGTTTAGAATGTATAATTAAATTTTTGAAAAATGAAATTAGTCTTAATTTTACATAAGATAGAAATCTCTTTGGCCATAGAAAATATAATGAAAAATGTGTTTTAGTTTTTAAACCACTGAACTTCCTAGTTGGGTGAGTTTCAGACTATAGCTCTTGGCTTCCAAGTGTAGCCTTTCTCTTGTTCTCCCACCCTGCTTCTGCTGAGTCCCTTCATCCTAGTGCTGGGGGTGAGGAGAATCAACATTTTTATTGAGCAACAAATATCTGTCAAGCGCTCCAGTAGGGACTTTATACACACACTATGCCATTTATTCATTGATTTATTATCTTTTATTGCTTAATACTATTTTATTTTAAGGATACACTACTTTTTTGTCCCATTCATCAATTGATGGACATTTGGGTTATTTCCACTTCTTAACAAGTATGAATAATGCTGCTATGAATATTCATGTACTTAGGTTTGTGTGGACACATGTTTTTATTTCTCTTGGTTATATGTCTAGGAGTGGGATGCTGGGTTTTATGGTAACTCTTTTTACCCCTTTGAGGAACTGGCAGACTGTTTTCCACAGTGGCTGTACCATTTTACATTCTCACCAGCATCGGATGGGGCTTCCCATTTGTCTCCCTCTTTTTTTTTAATAGTCATCTTAGTGGGTGTCAAGTGGCATCTCATTGTGATTTTGATTTGCGTTTCCCTGATGGTTAATATTGTTGAGCATCTTTCCATGTGCTTATTGGCCATTTCTGTATCTCCTTTGGATACTCCTTTGTATTCTCCGTTGGAGAAACGTGTATTCACATCCTTTGCCCATTTTTAATTGGGTTATTTGTCTTTCTGATGCTCACATTATGCCATTAATTCTCTGTTTTTGAGATGAGGAAACAGAGGCTTAGAGATGTTAAGACCTGATCTTAGGTCTGCCAGCTGGGACATAGTAGAACAAGGATGCATAGATTGGCCACACAAATTTCGTTGTTTTCCAACTTTGCAGCATTTACTGGAGTTCAGTTTCTTGTTTACCAGTGGCATGGGGTCTCCACAGACTCCCAGATGTTTGAAATCATCCCTTTTTGTCCAAGCTTTGGGTACTCTCAGTCTGGGTAATTCTGTCCACAGCAGATTATACTTGGTGGCCTGGCTTTTTGATTGGATCATGCAGACTTGTAAAAACATACATAACAATAAGAGAAAGAGCCTAGCTGTATCTTAAAGATGCTCAATATGTGTTTCCGTCTTCCTTCCTTCCTCATCTTTTTCCTTCTTTCCAGTGTTCTGTTTTACGAGTAACGCTGTTTCCCCCATGCCGCCTCCGAGAAATTTTGTAATTTAGTTCAGGGCAGTCTTTGTATTGATCCTCTACAAAGGCATAGGGGCTAGGCAAATGACAGCATAGAACGTGGAATGGGTTATCTGAGAATCAGGTAATAGGCAATGACTTCCATGTGATTTATCATCAGGTTACTTAGACTTTGACTCCATCCGTCTGCCAAAGAAAGTTAGACTTCCCTGAGTGAAGGACACACACTTGATCTGGGGCTGAGAAGTGCAGATGAGTCATTTCTGTTATAAATCAATCTTGACAGGCAATGTCAGAAGCTCAGGGCCAATAAGTCAGTGTCACTTACTGAGCCCTAACCTGTCCACTGTATAATTAGTCCTGGGCTTTTCCCCTTGAGTGCACCACTGTCTTCGTATATGACAAGATATTAATTACTAGACCTGGGAAGTTCAGTGTGTCTGATTTCACTCAATCACTCAAACTCATGTCAGTCTCCATGCATGTTCCAATTAGGCATGAGGAGTAAGGCGAGTGAAAAATAAGGACTAACTTGATCTCCACAGTCCCTCCAGGGAAACCTAAAAAATATATATACTTGGATGTCAGAAAATTTTTAGGAGTTCATGACATTCTGTGTTTTCCTTTTAATTGTCATTGTTATTGTCATCACTAGGAAATCTACCACATAGTGAAAAAAGAAACGTGGTTTTTGCTACATTTCTGGACCACCTTCAGTGAAATTTATACATCAGAAAAAAAATTTATGTAGGTTTTCCCTAATTTGCAAAGTATATATTCTTGAAAATCAAATACAGATTTTATGTACCTAAAGACTCATCTTAAAATCATTTTTCTGCCCCATCTCTAGGCCTTCCGCAGAGGTAGACTCCTGCTCTTTGTGTCTGCATGACACTAGTCATACCTCCTGGGCAACATACTTCTTCTTCCTATATTTTTTCCCTTTCCCTATTTTAAGCAAGTAGCCAGAGCTTTTGGGCCTTCTTATCTCAAGGATGGTTTATGTTTCTGGGCCCAAAGCCAGAGTTTCCTGCAAGCCACACACCTTCTGGATTTTGGGGAAGCTGAAACCCACTGAAGGGATTCACAGGGCGTTTTGGAGTTCTACAGCTTAGAGAGGATTGGGTCTTTGAGAAGATGCAATAAAGAGGATAGAAGAGAGTTCGTGGATTCTGCGCAGAGGTCCTAGAAAGAGCAGGGACTTGCGTTCTGCTCTGTGGCAGTGCCTGAGAGGGTGGCGTGGCTCAGAGGGCAGGACTGAGGGCTGAACCCTGATGAGGGGTTCCCAGCCACGCCAAAGATGCCCATTGCCCACAGAGGCGCAGAAGCAGTAGAGCGCAGGATCTGAAGGGACGAGCATACCGTACTATGCATATATCAGTGCCAATCAGGGCTGACTGCGGACCAGTGACCACACGGGCCACCTGGTGCTTTGGTCCCACGTAGAGCCCATGTAGTTTTTGCCTGGCCCTGCTGGCTTACTCCTAGCAACAGCTTCAGACACTGCCCTCTGCCACTTTAAAGGGACCAACGCCTTCACAATAGAACCTGACCACTGTTCACGGAAAACGTAACTCTGCTTTCCTACAAGGCAGTCACAAGAATTTTACCCTGGGCTCTTAAACTCTTGGTCAGGCCCTGGGTCTAATGCATTCTTAACCTACTTTGCAAAGTTAGTCAAAGCTGCTCTGTTCAAATACAATTCTTGGTTCTCTGGGGGTTTGGGGACCCCTGATGTGAATTGATGACCCCAGCCCTTTCATTGACTTTACTTACTGTGCCCAGTTATTAATTACCTGTCTGAAATAGGTGCATGATTGGGAATGAGGTGGAAAAAGCTGGGCCTTGTCCTCTTTGGGTGGGCAGATGATTGTGGGAAGAAGGTCTAGAGAAGACAGAAAGGATCCCAGGATGGAATCATCAGAACAGACTAAAGCTGAGTCAGCAAAGAAATAGGCCCGTATTAAGGAAGGGGCGGGGCTTGTCTTCAAAGGTGTCCGTCTACTTCTGGGGAGCTCACGCTACACAACAGAAGGACAGGAATGTATTGTCTGTTATCCACTTTTGTTGGCTTAGCTAGTGAGTATACAGGATTGAAAAGAGAAATAATAGTCTTAAGGAACCTTAGTAACTTAGTTTAGAAAATTTTGGAATCCCCAGGCAAGCTGGAGAGTCCTATCCCTGCCGGGAGACACCCAATAACACATTAACTTTTGTAGTTCATCTACACGGTTGTGTGGGCCTCGTTCAGTTCTCTTTATGTCCTGAATTAGTTCCTCCGTCTCCACTGGCATCATCTTCCTTAAGTTATAAACGCCTAGAGGTTAGGCACTGCGTCTGTTTAATTAGCTTTGTAAAATGCCTAGTACAACTCTACACGCAGGAAATTATTAAATGTGCTGGGATAATGAGCCGTTGTTTGAAAAGTGAAAAAGGGCTCTGAATCACTTAAAATAAAGATAATATTTTACACGATGCTTTTTGGCCTCTTTTGGGGACTCTTTTTAGTTGACAGGAAGTGTAGAGGTGTCGCTGGGGAACTGGTATTTATTTCTGTGGACAAGCACATTTCCCAAGTTCATACACTTGGACCTACATTGGACTAAGGCCCCCATGTTGATGCCTTGTTGTGTTCCAGGTGTGCTTGATTCCCATTCCTCTGAGCATCCCTGTCCTGTGCCCATCTTCTCTCAGGAGGCACAGGACAGCTGGCACTGAGGTGTGAGCCTGACTGCAGGGGGATGAAGCACATGGATGAAATGCACTGCTTGGTTCGTCTGCTCAGGCCAAGGGCCCAAAAACCAAACCAAACCCAAAAGGCGTGTTAGCTCAAAGAATGACTATAAATTATCAGAGTTATAAGGAACAAGAATCAGTAATAAAAGAAAATCCAAACTTCTCTCTGAGTGGTCAAATTTTGGATCTCCATTGTCCTTGAAATGTAAAGGATTATGAATGTAGCCTTGACAGGAAACCTAAGACACAATTGGACCAGAGAGGACAGGGCTATTGTTGGCTCTGACAATGGAAGGAAAGGAATGGAGCTCAGACAGTGCTGAGAGCCTTGGAGCTAATGAGGTCAGTGGTCCAGGACTTAAAAAGAAAAATACCTTAAAAAAAAAGGCTTGGGATGTTTGCCTATAAGAGTTCCAGAGCAATTATCACAAGTTGTCATGTCCTCAGGCCCTATTTCAATACCTGCTAAAGCGTCCAGCTTGTTAGATACCACACACAGGAAGACTTTCCTTGGCAGATACATATGGAGGTGACAGCTAGTAAAAGCTTATTAAAGTATTCAGTGAAGACCTTGGAGAACAGCCTGGAGAAGAGAGATGCTTAGTGCAGTAAAAGAACAAATATCTGGAAGTTTCTGTCTCGTTTGATTAGTTACCTCAGGTTTGAATTGGAGGAGGAGTTTAAGGGCAGTGCTTGGAGGGATGGATGTCTGGTGACTTCAGTTTACAGCCCACAAGCTCTCTTGGACACTGCGGAGCCCTTTGGGCAGAGTTGGCCGTCAAGATGTTCATTCCCAGGACTCTGCTGTCCTCCCTGTGCTCTGCCTCCAGAGCTCACTGGGGCTTGTGTCTTCACCTGTCAGCTTGAAGCAGTTAGCATCTGACTCTTTATGTCCGGCCTCAGTCTCTCTTCTGAGTCACTGTTGAACATTTTGAATTATTCAGTGGATGTTTCCACTTGGAGGCTAACTCACCATCTTCCCTGAAAAACTGCTCCTAACTTGTTCTGTGTCTGAGGGACACTGCATATTTTTTCTCCTGGACTGCCAGTAGAAATCCTGAGGTCACTATTGACTTCGTCCATTTCCAACTTCTCCATAAGTACTCACTCATCAGAGCTAGTTGACTCTTGCTCGCAAATCCTGTCCTGAAACCTGGGCATTTAAGCCTCGATTCCTGGCAGACTTGGGTTGTTTCAGCCAACTTTGCACTGTATCTGTTTGTAGTTTCAGTCTTCCATAAGAATGGCCATTTGGGTACAGGAGCCTGAACCAAGATGGCAGAGTAAAATATACAAGCCTACCTCAAGAAACAAGAAAAATCTCAAACAATCTAACCTTACACCTAAAGGAACTAGAGAAAGAAGAACAAACAAAACCCAAAGTTAGCAGAAGGAAAGAAATCATAAAGATCAGAGCCGAAATAAATGAAATAGAAACAAAGAAAACAATAACAAAGATTAGTAAAACTAAAAGCTGATTCTTTGAAAAGATAAACAAAATTGATAAACTATTAGCCAGACTCACCAAGAAAAAGAGGGAGAGGACTCAAATCAATAAAATTAGAAATGCACTAACAAACGTAGGGTAGATAGCTAGTGGGAAGCAGCCGCATGGCACAGGGATATCGGCTCGGTGCTTTGTGACCCCCTGGAGGGGTGGGATAGGGAGGGTGGGAAGGAGGGAGACGCAAGAGGGAAGAGATATGGGAACATATGTATATGTATAACTGATTCACTTTGTTGTAAAGCAGAAGCTAACACACCATTTTAAAGCAATTATACCCCAATAAAGATGTTTAAAAAAAATTAGAAATGAAAAAGGAGAAGTTACAACAGACACCACAGAAATACAAGGCATCCTAAGAGACTACTACAAGCAACTCTATGCCAATAAACTGGACAACCTGGAAGAAATAGACGAATTCTTAGAAAGGTATAACCTTCCTAGACTGAACCAGGAAGAAAGAGAAAATATGAACAGACCAATCACAAGTAATGAAATTGAAACTGTGATTAAAAATCTTCCAACAGGGCTTCCCTGGTGGCGCAGTGATTGCGAGTCCGCCTGCCGATGCAGGGGACACGGGTTCGTGCCCCGGTCCGGGAAGATCCCACATGCCGCGGAGTGACTGGGCCCGTGAGCCATGGCCGGCGAGCCTGCGCGTCCGGAGCCTGTGCTCCGCAAGGGGAGAGGCCACAACAGTGAGAGGCCCGCATAGCGCAAAAAGAAAAAAAAAAAAAATCTTCCAACAAACAAAAGTCCAGGACCGGATGGCTTCACAGGTGAATTCTGTCAAACATTTAGAGAAGAGCTAACACCTGTCCTTCTCAAACTCTTCCAAAAAATTGCAGAGGAAGGAACACTCCCAAACTCATTCTGTGAGGCCACCATCACCCTGATACCAAAACCAGACAAAGATACTACAAAGAAAGAAAAGTACAGACCAATATCACTGATGAATATAGATGCAAAAATCCTCAACAAAATACTAGCAAACAGAATCCAACAACACATTAAAAGGATCATATACCATGATCAAGTGGGGTTTATCCCAGGGATGCAAGGATTCTTCAGTATATGCAAATCAATCAATATGATATAGCATATTAACAAATTGAAGAATAAAACCATATGATCATCTCAATAGATGCAGAAAAAGCTTTTGACAGAATTCAACACCCATTTATGATAAAAACTCTCCAGAAAGTGGGCATAAAGGGAACCTACCTCAACATAATAAAGGCCATATATGACAAACCCAGAGCAAACGTCATTCTTAATGGTGAAAAACTGAAAGCATTTCCTCTAGGATCAGGAACGAGACAAGGATGTCCACTCTCACCACTATTATTCAACATAGTTTTGGAAGTCCTAGCCATGGCAATCAGAGAAGAAAAAGAAATAAAAGGAATACAAATTGGAAAAGAAGAAGTAAAACTGTCACTGTTGGCAGATGACATGATACTACACATAGAGAATCCTAAGGATGCCACCAGAAAACTACTAGAGCTAATCAATGAATTTGGTAAAGTTGCAGGATACAAAATTAATTCACAGAAATTTCTTGCATTCCTATACACTAATGATGAAAAATCTGAAAGAGAAATTAAGGAAACACTCCTATTTACCATTGCAACAAAAAGAATAAAATACCTAGGAATAAATCTACCTAGGGAGACAAAAGACCTTTATGCAGAAAACTATAAGACACTGATGAAAGAAATTAAAGATGATACCAACAGATGGAGAGATATACCATGTTCTTGGATTGGAAGAATCAATATTGTGAAAAGGACTATACTACCCAAAGCAATCTACAGATTCAGTCCAATCCCTATCAAATTAGCAATGGCCTTTTTTACAGAACTAGAACAAAAAATCTTAAAATTTGTATGGAGACACAAAAGACCCTGAATAGCCAAAGCAGTCTTGAGGGAAAAAAACGGAGCTGGAGGAATCAGACTCCTTGACTTCAGACTATACTACAAAGCTACAGTCATCAAGACAATATGATAACTGGCAGAAAAACAGAAACATAGATCAATGGAACAAGATAGAAAGCCCAGAGGTCAACCCACACACCTATGGTCAACTAATCTATGACAAAGGAGGCAAGGATATACAGTGGAGAAAAGACAGTCTCTTCAATAAGTGGTACTGGGAAAACTGGACAGCTACGTGTAAAAGAATGAAATTAGAGCACTCCCTGACACCATATATAAAAATAAACTCAAAATGGATTCGAGACCTAAATGTAAGACCAGACACTATAAAACTTTAGAGGAAAACATAGGAAGAACACTCTTTGGCATAAATCACAGCAAGATCATTTTGTTTGTTTGTTTGTTTGCGGTACGCGGGCCTCTCACTATTGCGGCCTCTCCCGTTGTGGAGCACAGGCTCCGGACGCGCAGGCTCAGTGGCCATGGCTCACGGGCCCAGCCGCTCCGCGACGTGGGATCTACGCAGACCGGGGTACAAACCCATGTCCCCTGCATCGGCAGGCAGACTCAACCACTGCGCCACCAGGGAAGCCCAGCAAGATCATTTTTGATCCACCTCTTAGAGTAATGGAAATGAAAACAAAAATAAACAAATGGGATCTAATGAAACTTCAAAGCTTTTGCACAGCAAAGGAAACTGTAAACAAGATGAAAAGACAACCCTCAGAATGGGAGAAAATATTTGCAAACGAATCAACAGATAAAGGATTAATCTCCAAAATACATAAACAGCCCATGCAGCTCAATATTAAAAAAACAGCCCAATCCAAAATTGGGCAGAAGACCTAAATAGACATTTCTCCAAAGAAGACATACAGATGGCCAAGAAGCACATGAAAAGCTGCTCAACATCACTAATTATTAGAGAAATGCAAATGAAAACTACAATGAGGTATCACCTCACACCAGTCAGAATGGGCATCATCAGAAAATCTACAAACAACAAATGCTGGAGAGGGTGTGGAGAAAAGAGAACCCTCTTGCACTGTTGGTGGGAATGTAAATTCATACAGCCACTATGGAAAACAGTATGGAGGTTCCTTAAAAAACTAAAAATAGAATTACCATATGATCCAGCAATCCCACTACTGGGCTTATACCCAGAGAAAACCATAATTCAAAAAAACACATGCACCCCAGTGTTCATTGAAGCACTGTTTACGATAGCCAGGTCATGGAAGCAAGCTAAATGCCCATCGACAGACGAATGGATAAAGAAGATGTGGTACATATATACAATGGAATATTACTCAGCCATAAAAAGGAATGAAAGTGGGTCATTTGTTGAGATGTAGATGGATCTAGAGGCTGTCATACAGAGTGAAGTAAGTCAGAAGGAGAAAAACAAATATCGTGTATTAACACATACATGTGTAACCTAGAAAAATGGTACGGATGAACCAGTTTGCAGGGTAGAAATAGAGACACAGATGTAGAGAACAAATGTAGGGACATCAAGGGGGGAAAGCAGCGGAGGGGTGTGTGTGTGATGAATTAGGAGATTGGGGTTGACATGTATACACTGATGTGTGTAAAATGGATGACTATTAAGAACCTGCTGTATAAAAAAATAAATTCAAAAATTGTAAAAAAAAAAAAAATGGCTATTTGTATTTTTGAGGACTTTTACAGCTTCTAACTCACTTGATCCTCATTATAATCTTTATAAGGACAAGGAAACTGAAACTCAGTGACTCATCAAGGTCAGAGATATGCAGTGGTAGACTAGGTCTCTTGATTCCAAATCTACTGTTCTTTTTGATACAGAGAGTCTCTTTTCATGTCATATAATTTAAGAGTCTGGTCAATGTCCTTGACATCTTTTCCGCAAACCTGTGCCTCTCCAGGCGGGAGATGGACTGTATACTGAAGTTGTGACCATGTCTTGGTTGTCAGGGAATCCTCGAGGACCTATCACTTTATTCATCTCCCTCTCTTTTTTTAAATAGTCTCTCTTTTTTTTTTTTAAAGAGTGTTAGATGCACAGTAAAATTAAGTGAAGGGTATACAGAGTTCCCATATACCTCTTCTCCCCTCACATGTATAGCCTCCCCAACCATCAGTGTGCCCACCAGAGTGGTACATTTGTTACAATCCATGAACCAATACTGAAACATCATAATCGCCTGAAGTCCATAGTTTACATTAGGGTTCATTCTTGGTATTGTACATTCTATGGGTCTCCACAAATGTGTAGAGACCTGGATATACCATTGTAGTATCATACAGAATAGTGCACTGCCCTGAAGATCCCCTGTGCTCCATCAGTTTATTCTCAACTCCCTGATTACCCCTGACGACAACGGATCTTTTTACTGTATCCATAGTTTTGCCTTTTCCAGAATGTCATATAGTTGGAATCGTACAGTATGTAGTCTTCTCAGATTGGCCACTTTCACTTAGCATTATGCGTTTAGGGTTCCTCCACATCTTTTCATGACTTGATACCTCATTTCTTTCAGATTCTGAAATACACTCCATTTTATGGGATACAGCGGTTTATCCGTTCACCTACTAAAGGACATCTTGGTTGCTTCCAGGTTTTGGCAATTCTGAATAATGCTGCTGTAAATATCCATGTGCAGGTTTTTGTGTGGACATAAGTTTTCAACTCCTTTGGGTAATACCAAGGAGTACAATTGTTGGATCATATGGTGAGAGTATGTTTAATTTTATAAGAAACCTCAAATTGTTCTCCAAAGTGGCTCTACTATTTTGCATTCCCATCAACAGTGAATGAGAGTTTCTGTTGCTCCATATCCTTGTCAGCCTTTGGTGTTTTCAGTGTTCTGAATTTTAGCCACTGTTAGGTGTATAGCAGTATCTCATTGTTGCTTTAATTTGCAGTTCCCTAATGATGAATGCTTTTGAGTATCTTTTCGTTTTCTTATTTGCTATCTGTATATCTTCTTTGGTGAGATGTCTATTCATATCCATTTTATAAAGCAGGTTATTCATTTTCTTATTGTTGAGTTTTAAACGTTCTTTGTATACTTTGGATAATGGGGTCTTATCAGGTATGTCTTTTTGCAGTGATATTCTCCCAGTCTGTGCATTGTCTTTTCATTCTCTTGACAGTGCCTTTCACAGAGCAGAAGTTGTGCAGAAGTCTAGCTTATTCTTTCTTTTATGGACCATGCCTTTTGTATTATATCTAACAAGGCACCAAACGGAAGATCATAAAGATTTTCTCCTAAGTTACCTTGTAGGTGTTTTATAGTTTTGCATTTCACATTTAGGTGTACATTTTGAGTTATTTTTTGTGAAGGGTGTAAAGTTTGTGTCTAGATCATTTATTTTGCTTGTGGAAGTCTAGTTGGTCCATCACCATTTGTTGAAAAGACTCCTCTCTCCATTGAATTGCCTTTGCTCCTTTGTCAAAAATCAGTTGACTGTATTTTGTGGAGTTTTTTGGGGGAGCTCTACTCTGTTCCATTGGTTTATTTGTCTATTCACCAATACCACACTATCATGATTACTGTAGCTTTACAGTAAGTCTTGAAGTTGGGTAATGGTAGTCCTCTGATTTTGTTCTTCAATATTGTGTTGGGTATTCTGGGTCTTTTGCTTCTTCATATAAACCTTAGGATCAGTTTGTTGATATCCACAAAATAAGTTGCTGGATTTTGATTGGGATTGTATTGAATCTGTGGATAGAGTTGGGAAGAATTGACATCTTAACAATATTGAGTCTAACTGTCCATGAGCATGGAATATTTTTCCATTTATTTCGTTGTTCTTTGATTCCTTTCTTCAGAGTTTTGTAGTTTTCCTTGTATAGATCTTGTACATATTTTTTTATATTTATAACTAAGTATATCATTCTGTGGTAGTGTTCATGTAAATGGTATTTTTTTATTTCAAATTTCAATTGTTTGTTGCTAGTATATAGGAAAGTAATTGACATTTGTATATTAACCTCATATCTTGAAACCTTGCTGTAATGACTTATTACTTCCAAGAGGGTTTTTTTTTTTTTTGACAGTTCTTTCAGATTTTCTACATAGACAAGTGCTATCTGTGAATAAAGACAGTTTTATTTATTCCTTCCCAATCTGTATACCTTTTATTTCCTTTTCTTATTGTACTAGCTAGGACTTCCAGTGTGATGTTGAAAAGCAGTGGTGAGGAGGACATCTCTGCCTGCTGATATTAGCAGGAAAAGTTCTCATGTTAAGTCTAACATTTGCTGTAGGTTTTTGTAGATGATTTTTATCAAGTTGAGAAAGTTCTCTTCCATTCTAGTTTGCTGAGAGTTTTTATCATGAATGGGTATTGGATTTTGGCAAATACTTCTACATCTATTGAAATAGTCATATGACTTTTCTTTAGCTGATTGATGTGACAGATTACATTAATTGGTTTTTGACTGTTGAACCAGCCTTGCACACCTGGAATAAATCTTATCTGATTATAGTGTATATATTTTTTAGTATATTGTTGAATTTTATTTGCTGATATTTTGTTGAGGATTTTGTATCTATGTTCATGAGAGATACTGGCCTATAGTTTTCTCATAGTGTCTTTGCCTGGTTTTGGTATTGGAGTTAGCTAGCCTCATAGAATGTGTTAGGAATAATTCCCTCTACTTCTATCTTCTGGAAGAGATTTTAGAGAATAATTTCTTCCTTAAATGTTTGGTAGAATTCACTAGTGAACCTATATGGACCTGGTGCTTTCTGCTTTGGAAGGTTATTGATTATTGGTTCAGTTTCTTTAACAGATACAGGCCTATTTAGATTGTCTGTTTCTTCTCGTGTGAGTTTTGGCAGATGTGTCTTTCAAAGAATTGGTCAGTTTCATCTAGGTTATCAAGTTTATGGGCATAATGTTCATAATATTAATTTATTATCTTTTTAATGTTCATGGGATCTGTAGTGATGTTCCCTCTTTCACTTATGTTATTAGCAAATTGTGTCTTCTCTCTCTCTTTTTTTCCCCTTAGCTAGCCTGGCCAGAGACTTACCAATTTTATTGATCTTTTCAAAGATCCAGCTTTGGTTTTGTTGATTTTCTCTATTGATTTCCTATTTTCAATTTCATTGATTTCTGCTCCAATTTTTATTCTTTCTTTTCTTGTGCTTACTTTGGATTTAATTTACTCTTTTTATAGTTTCCTAAGGTGGGAGCTTCCATTATTGATTTTAGATCTTGCTTCTTTTTCAAAATGTGTATTCAATGGTATACACTTGCCACTAAGCACTCTTTTACTGTATTCCACAAATTGATTAGTTGTGTTTTTATTTTCATTTACTTTAAAATTTTTTTTTAATTTCTCGAGATTTTTAAAAAATGTGTTGTATAATCTCTAAGTATTTGGGGATTTTTCAGCTATCTTTCTGTTGTTGATTTCTAGTTTAATTCCACTGTGGTCTGAGAACACACACTGTATGATTTTTATTCTTTTAAATTTGTTAAGTTGTGTTTTATGGCTCAAAATGTGGCCTGTCTTGGTGAGTGTTCCATGTGAGCTTCAGAAGAGTATGTGTTCTGCTGTTCCTGGATGGTGTATTCTATAGATGTCAATTAGATCTAGTTGACTAATGATGCTGATAGTGGATTTCAACTATGTCCTTACTGATTTCCTGCCTGCTGCGTCTGTCCATTACTGATACAAAGGTTTGAAGTCTCCAGTTATAACAGTGGTGATATTTCAACTATTTTCTCCTTGCAGTTCTATCAGTTTTTCCTCATCTTTTTTGCTCAAATATGTTTAGTTGACTCTCCATACCCTTTTAACATGACAGCATGACTCAATCAAATAGTCCACTCATCTCTGTTTCGCATTTCCACCTAAGATTCTGGTAGCTCTGTTGTCACATCCTGTGACCAAGGCAAGTTCAAACCTAATGCACTGACTCAATTTGGTTTCCCCAGATCCTACCTGTTGGGAGGGACAACTAGCTGTGTTACTTGAATTAATTCATCCTTATCACTACAAGCCAACTTTTTGTAGGTATATCGTGTGACGGTGCATATTTGCCCCAGTATGTTCTTCTAACATTAACAAAATGAGAGTAGGGGCAGGTGTCCTGTTTATTGGTCCCTGCACAATGCCAGTAGCATGGTGGGCCCTTAATACATGTTTGTTTGAGAGTCAAATGAGCACATTGATGTACAGCTGGAGGAAGGAATTTTGTGGGGTAGTGTTTGAATTTGAAAAAATAAAGACCAAAGATGAAAATTTTTAAAAAGAGGAGAAAGAAAGGAAACAGTTCTTTGGAATCAAAATTCCTACTCACTAGAGATAAAAGAATATATCAATGTGTAGTCTGAAAATAATATTGTATTTAGAGTTATAAGATCTGGACATGAGTTCTCGCTCCAGCATCTTGGATCATTTACTTATCTTCTCTAAGCTTTAAGTAATACTTAACTCATGGAGTCATTGAAGGAACACCATGAGATACGATACTTTACAAATGCTATTAAATATTTCCTTTAAATCTCCATTAAGAGTGAGACTATGATGACATCAAATATTCGTTCACAGATAATTGTTAAAAGTACTGTTTGGGCACATGTATACAAAAAAAGAACAGCCTCTGACACACAGTTCACTTTTTCATTTTTGTTTAGAGAAGAGGTGAATCCTGATTTTACTGTTTTATTAGGCTCACATAAAAAAGTTTCACATTGTGTTACTGGTTTGTGCAATTTGAGATTAATGCCTAATGGTTGTTTACAAAGACACATTTTAATTTCTGTAGCATGAGTTCAGGCTATTTGGCTTACACCATCTGTCTAATGTAAGCTCACTTCAATTCTCAACTACTAATGTGCTTCTAATTAATGAATGTGTAATGGAAGCATTGAAAAATCTCTTTCATCATGAAGAATTGAGGCCTGAAATTATCCGTTGGTTTCGTGTGTGCCTTTCATGTTTGTTTATTTAAGGTCTTTTGACACGTGGAGATTTTATCCCCCATAATGCCTCAGCTGAACTAATATTTTTCCATAATAGAATTTCTAAAGTATCGCTTACATAGTATATATGAGCTTTCTTAAAGTGTAACTAATTTCAAACAGGTCCTCTTCCAGAACCTGAAAGTCTGTTTAATTGTTATTAAAAATGTTTAAAAAACAAGTTCAACTAAGGTCTCAGAGGGGAGGACACTTCGAGACTAGCAACTCACTTGTTAATTCCTGTTTCTTCCCCACGGGAGAACCACTAATTAATGTCTTCCAATCCAGGCTCCAAGCTCCCTAGTCAGCTCAGTCCTGAACCAATCCTAATTACACGGTCACATCCACACCTAGTCGTGAGGCTATTGACCTATACCCGCAGTGAGCCCTCAATAGCCATTCTGACCAATTCGTGTGACAGAGCGTTTGCTTCGATCCTTCCTCACCATCCCCAACCCAAGCCCACCTGCGTGGCTCTTGGCACTGTGCCAAGTTCTAGCCCGTTCCTGTGTCTTTGGGTAGAGTCCTGCTTCCTGCACTTCCATGAGTCAGAATAGCTGTGCTTGAACACTCACTCAAATCCATAACTACTACCAAGATTCCTCTTCATGTGCCCAACCATGTTGGATCTGCTTAGATAGCTCTCATTCCTTGACCCCTGGAACTCAATTCTCCAGCCATTTTTCAGCTTTTTTTTCTTTCTTTCTTTCAGTCTTTTTTGGCATCAGGCTCTCTTTGGTGTCTGTGTATTTTCATGTGCATTTCCCTTTATACGGAACAGTTTCCGACCCTTACCACAGAAACATACACAATCCTAACTAATTCCACAGGTCTATGCTTCTGAGACACTCCAGTTTGGGTTAGGTCTTTTTCCACGTCTTTCGATCACATCTTGCACTTTCCCTATTGTAGCTTTATTCCACCCTGTTCTAATTATCTGCCCCCTTCTCTATTACCTTCATCTCCGGATTATAAAGCAATCGTATCTATAATATTCAGTTGAATTCCCATGTCTAGTGAAGGGCCTGGAATGTAATAAGCACTTGGTGAAAACTTGCTGAAAGAATAAATGTTGACCCCCCACCCCAACCAAGTCTGAGTTTGCCATGCTTCAGCTGCCCTTGAAGAAACCACTCTGTAAACCACTTTTATTTCTCCATGACCTTGTCTTATCTAGGCCCTGAATCATATCATATCTTCTTGCCAGTTGGAAATACTGGAATTTTGACATAGCCCCAAAGCCTTGCCAACCAGGGCCGGTGGAAGTAGGTGAGAATGTGAACCTTAGTTCATCACATCTCCCCTGAATCCTATGATTCCTCTGAAACTCTTCCCCTCCAACTCTTCTTCTAAGGAGCTATGCAGTCATATCTTGAGGCAGATTCAGACCTCTCTGAAAGCCATTGTTCCCTTACTCCTCACCTGTGTCAGAAGTAGCATTTGCACTGATATTAGAGCAAGAGAAAGGAGACCCGCTCCCCCACCCCCAGTACCCTTAATATAAACTTTTTTCTCAAGGCAGGAGTGGGTCACAGACTCACAATGCTTCTGGGCTCACCATGTGGACATATATGCATAGATGCGTTCCTGGATCTGTTCAGTAAAGGTGGAAACCACCCTTTGTACATGTCCGGTTGAAACAGATGGTTGCATGAGACCAAAGTTATCACTGTGCACTAAATCTACAATCAGATTTTGTGATTTTAAAACTGTCCAATTTTCCAGTTCTTAATTTGGCTCTTTGCATGAGAATCCAGCTCGTGTGGAGGCCTCAGACTTGTGGCCCAAGGACTGAGCCAGGCTCTCAGACAGTTTGGTTTTGCTTGCATAGTATTGGCCTGCACAGTGTTTCTTAAAACTTTCTATCAGCTGTCAATTCTTCCCAATCAGATAATACATTTAAAATTTTGGATTTCTAGCTTCTCTTGAAAAAATGAGAAGACCAGGCCTGGATTTTAGACCACAGTCCTTATAACTCCCAATTGTTTTGCCACTGTGCCTAGACCAGGCCATGCATTTATGGCACCTACTGGTTCCTTATGGCCACTCAAGTTTATGATTCTAAGTCCAGATCCCAAGAGAATCTAGTTTCTAATTTACTAGAGTTAAGCTGTATGTAATCGGGCTCTGAAAAGTGCATCTAGGCTACTTCCCCTGTATTGTACATGTGACAGACTATGGGCCAAGGGTACTTAGCTTCTCATAAAGAGACTGGATTATGCATGAAGATAAGTAACACCAACTTGGAGGCATGTTTAAATATGGTGTATCTATTTGGTGGTATGTAAGGAGCCATTAAAAATTATTTTTTGAAAATAATCATATATTGGTAGTGGAAAAATGCAGACTACATTACTACATATGATGTGTCTCTAATCCTATAGGAAAAGTATAAGTATATATAGATCAGAAAAGTCTGAAGGAAAGAAATATATTGATGTCTTTTTAAAAATATTGATTTATTTGGCTGCACTGGGTCTTAGTTGCAGCAGGCAGGATTTAGTTCCGACCAGAGATCAAACCTGGTCCCCTGCATTGGGAGCGCAGAGTCTTAACCACTGGACCACCAGGGAAGTCCCAGAAATACATTAATGTATAAAGGTGATAATCTCCGGCTAGTGGGATTATAGATAATTTTAGTTTTGTTTTTTTTAATACACTCTTGAATTTTCCAAAAATCTTTTTGAGTATCTATTACCTTTATAATAAGAAAAGTAATTTTTAAATAAGAGGAAACAGAAGTTATTCCAGCAATCTAAATGTACCATTTCTGTAAAATTTGTCATGGTCCTGGGGAGGATTTTTAGCCTATGGGTCTCCCAAATTACCCATTGTGTAATTTTTTTTTAGAACAATGTTGAAGGGATCTTGAGCTCCATTAATGAGAGCCCAAGGGACAGCTGGGGGATGGCTGGAAGGAAGGAAGTACTAATCATTCCCACTCTTGGGTGCCTACTCCATGACCCTCCCCACCCCATGTTCCTGGGCCTGTGTGAAACTAACAAGGAAGGAAGTTAAAGAACCCACATCAGATATGGAAGGCATTAGGGACTGATGGGCTCACAGTGGCAGAAGGTTGAGAAGAGCAGAAATTGGGACTAAAGGGTGAAGGACAGAAAGAATAAAATAAAGAATATTTAAAAGATTGCAATATAAATGATTAAATAAAATATAGTTAAAACAAAAACAAGTTAGAACCCCCGGAAGCTTAGAAATTAAAAGTGTTCAAAAAAGAGAGAAGCAAAAATATAAAAGGAAAAAAAATGATAAATGCTCAGGAATAAGATAAATGCAACTGAAAGAATAAGTAAACTATATTGATGAAATTTCGAAAATGAACAAAAAGAACTAAAAAACCTAAAACTTTGAAAGAGTAGAATAAAAGGTTACAATTCCATAAAATAAGAAAAAATTTAAACCCTATGTAAAAGAAGATAAAATGGTAAAATTGGGAAGCTTGAAAATTAAAAGGATATGACAATTGAGAAGAAACCTGTAATTAAAATTGTAATAGCCAGCTTTTAGTAGAAGCTTACTGGGTGCCGGGGACTTGACATTAATTCATGTAATCCTTTCACTCACTCTACGTGGTCGATGCTATTATCTTCCTCTTCCTCTGAAGCAGGAGGAAAGCAAGGCACACAGGTGAGAGGCTCCCCTGCAGGGACCCATTGGGAAGGGGTGGCTCTGGGGCTTGAGCTCAAATCAACTATCTCTGGATCCTGGCATCTTCTTGACCACTTGACCATACATACTATGATATAGTATAGATGAAATGGAAATCTTAAAGCTAAACACGGCTAAAATAATACTCCCTCTGAAGTTGAAAAGTCTTTAAAATAAATAAAATTCCAATGAAGAAGAAGGAGGAGAGAAACACAGAGACCAAGACAATGACACTAGTAAAGGCTACTCTGCTGGACAGAAACCTCTGGGCAGATGCCTGGGTGACATGCTGTCCTCCCCCCAAGGAGAGCATGCAATCTTGTGCCATCTACACAGGACACACTCTCCCTTCCCCTCTGGAGGTCTCTGTACCCAGTGCTGTTCTGACAGCAGTGTTAGCTGCCCAAATATTGTGAGGGAGGCTAACATAGAACTATCTTTACTTATTTAAGGTGATAGAAGATTTGAGAATAGGTAGAAAGTCATAGGAAAATCTCACATCTTCTCTTTTCAGTTAAATCTTTTTTAGAGAGGGCTGAGATATTTGAGCTCATGCCTGTATACCTTTCTTAAAAAACAAAAACAAAAAAATCCTGGGGCTTCCCTGGTGGTCCAGTGGTTAAGACTCTGTGCTTCCACTTCAGGGGGCACGGGTTTGATCCCTGGTTGGGGAACTAAGATCCCGCATGCCTCATGGTGTGGCCAAATTAAAAAAAAAAAAAAAAAAAAAACTTGATTACTGTTTTTATTTTCCTAAGCATCTTTAGCAGATAACTGCTGTAAATATAAAACGAAAACAATTTTCAGGAAAAATTTGATGGCAATATCAAGCTTATGTGCTATTTTCAAGAAAACTTTAAAAGTCAAATTTTACTGGTTTCTGAAGCTTAATACCTCACACACAGTGAGGTGTAACTAAATGGAAAAGTACTATCTGGAGCAATGCAAACACGTAAATATGGGAAATATTAGAGTCTTCAAAGTCTAGGTAGAATCTTGAAGAAATCACATGTCAATCTGTTAGAATTCCTTGCTGCTAACCAGAAGTTTGGCAAAATATTACAAGGAACATAGATGGATTTTTTTCTTATGTCTCAGCAGTTGCTGTTATACTAAGATGTATATAGGATATTACTTTTAAGACTGTCTTGAAGTTCAAAAAGATGCCTCAAAATACCATTGCAATCTACTTGGTCTTAAAATGTGAAAGTAATACAAGATCGTGGGAAGGATGGAAAAGAGTGCTGAGTGTTGCAGTTAACTTTAATGCTTACTCTTCTCTGAGATTACAGTAATACTGGACTTGCTGGTTAAAGATGTTAGAATAAAGATCTTTCTGTCCCTCTATGTCAAAACCAACTTTAAAAAAAAAGAGAAGGAGAAATAGCAAACTTGTCTTTGAGGAAATTGGGAAATACTCCAAACTCTGAGTTGACAAATAAAAGGGGCTGAGGGTAGTAAACACTGGACCAACATGTTTGGTGTATGTGATGGGGTCGGGGGAATACCAAGACATGAACTCTGTTTCTCCAGATCCCAGGCAGAGAGGGCAGAGTGCAAGATTCCCCACAGTTGGCAGCCCACAGAGCCTGAGGCACAAAGGTTGGGTGTTTGGTGCACTACAGAAGGTTCCCTGAAACCTAACTCCAAAGTTTAGAAATCTAGGAGGGGCTAAATGCCTAACTCAAGGCAGGACCCTGTCCAGGGGTACCACATTACATTTAATTATCACATCTCCTTAGACTCTGGTTGGCTGTACCAGTTTCTCAGATTTTTTTTTTTTTTTTAACGTTTTTGATGCCTTTGACAGATTTGAAGAGTTCTGGTAAGGTGTTTTGCAGTATGTCCCTCAGTTGAGATTTGTCTGATATATTTCTCATTAGACTGGGGTTAATGGTTTTAGGGAGAAAGTGCCATTCTGATAATAATGTATCCAGGATACATACTATCAATATGGCTTATTACTGTTGATATTCACCTTGATCACCTGGCTGAGGTGATGTTTGTCAAGTTGTTCCAGTGAAATTATTCTCCCTCCCCTTTCCAGAATGTCCTCTTCAGAAGGACACCACTGTGCACAGCCCACACTTAAGGAGTGGGGAGTCACGCTGCCTCTCCTTGAAGGAAGAGTATTTATGTAGATTATATGGAATTCTTCTGGATGGGAAATTTGTCTTTCTCCTCCATTCATTATTCAGTCACTCACTCAATCGCTTATTAGCATCAGTGTGACTCACGACTGTTTCTTTTATACTTTGGGTTATAATTCAATCCTACTTCTTTTGTTGCTCAAATTTTCCACCTTTGGGAATTCTTCCAGTTGCCTCCTGTGTCTTTTTGACATTCTTCTGTGATTGGTGGAGGGGTGGGGGAGCGAGCAGTTCTTTACTTTCTGGCAGTACAAAGTATTCCAAGCTCATTTTGTTTATTTCTTGTCTCAGTCCTAGAATCAGACATTTCTCAAGAATGGTAATAGAAAACAAGATCTGGGCACTAGGTATGCTCATTGTTACTGAGGTGTTACTGCTTCTAAGCCCTCTCAGCTGAGAGAACAAAGAAATGACTGTGTGCGTACTAACACATGCACATGTCTATATCTGCATCTATAACTGTATATATTTTTTATATATATTTATATCCATGTGTATCTATATCAATCTGGACATGAGTTCATACTGATGACTTCAACTTTAATCTCTTACCTCGTGAATCATTCTAGACTCCGCCCCTTGCTTGTCTGTAATCTGTTACTCCAACAGTGAGATACCAGACTCCCACCATCTGCTTTTACTTAATGTACTTAATTCATTTACCTAATTGTTCAGTTTCAGTTGACATTATAGTGGTTTCAGAATTGTTCACCAGAATTCTCACGGGAAGCAGTTTTATCAACTAGAACACAGTGCTTATGTAAAGTCTCCTTTGCCTTTTGTCTTACAGAATCCACTTACTTTTCTTTTTTTAATATTTATTTATTTGTCATTTATTTGTTTATTTTTGGCTGCGTTGGGTCTTAGTTGCGGCATGCGGGATCTTCATTGCAGCATGCGGGATCTTTCCTTGTGGCGCACGGCCTTCTCTCTAATTTCGCGGGCTCAGTAATTGCAGCACGTGGGCTTAGTTGCCCTGTGGCATGTGGGATCTTAGTTCCCCCACCGTGGAGCAAGCCTGTGTCCCCTGGATTGGAAGGTGGATTCTTAACACCTTCCAAGTGAAGGAAGTCCCTCACTTTCAGAGTTACTTAGCCACCATATTTTTCCCCACTTCCTTCAGTAAGGTTGTTTATATATTTGTAATACAGTTAGATTCTTTTGTCACAGTCTGAAGTTCATCCTGGGATTCCACAACCTTCTAGAAGATTTTTTTAATTGTATATACTATGGTTCACTCTTTGTACTGTAAAGATCTGTATGAGTTTTGACAAATGCATGATGTCATGTATCCACCATTATAATATTATACAGAGTAGTTCTACCACCTTAAGAATCCCCTGTGCTTCAGGGAGATCAACTCGGTGCTTTGTGACCACCTAGAGGGGTGGGATAGGGAGGGTGGGAGGGAGGGAGATGCAAGAGGGAAGAGATATGGGAACATATGTATATGTAAAACTGATTCATTTTGTTATAAAGCAGAAACGAACACACCATTGTAAAGCAATTATACTCCAATAAAGATGTTTAAAAAAAAAAATCCCCTGTGCTTCATCTATTCAACCCTTTCCCAAGCCCCTGAATTCTTGGCAACCACTGATCTGTTTACAATTTCTACAGTTAATGCCATATGAATGGAATCCTTTCGTATGTAGCCTTTTCAGAATGGCTTCTTTCACTTAGCAATATGCACTTAAGACATTCTTTGTCTTTGCACGGTTTGATAGCTCATTTCTTGTATCACTGAATAATATTCCATATTTTATCACCAAATAATTATACCACAATTTGTTTATCCACTTATCTATTGAAGGACATCTTGGTTGCTTCTAGTTTTTGGCAATTTGAATAAAGCTGCTATAATCATTCATGTACAGGTTTTCATGTGGACATAAGTTTTCAGATCAGTTGGGAACATGATTACCTAGGACACCTAGGAGCGTGATTGCTCTATTGTATGGTAAGACTCTGTTTAGCTTTGGAAGAAGCTGCCGGTCTGTCCTCCAAAGTGGCTGTAGCACTTTTGAATTCCCACCGGCAATGAGTGAGTGTTCTTTGCTCCAATCTTCACCAGCAGTTAGTATTGTCGGTTTAAAAAAATTTTTATTTTAGCCATTCTCAGAGCTATGTAGTGGTTTTTCGTTTGTTTTCATTTTCATTTCCCTAATGACATGTGATGTTGAGCATCTTTCCAAGTGCTTATTTACAGTCTGTATATCTTCTTTGGTGAGATGTCCAGATCTTTTGCTCACTTATCAGTTGGGCAGTATTTCTTTTTTCTAATCTTCAAGATTCTTTTACGGACCTCAGTTTGTTTTCTCTCTGCATTCTTATCTTTGAGTGAGGTGCATTTTCATTCCAGCACCAGTGGAGGCTTCCCTCGGCCCCCCCTCACCGTTCACCTGAGACTCAGGAATCTCCTCGGCTCTCAGAGGGCATGTGATCTGCACACCTGCTTGTCATTTACCTATTGCGGATCTGCTTGGCTGGCAAAGAACCCGTTCCTGCTGCTTCTGCGTGCTTCTGTGATACGTGGAGAGAAATTACTCCTGTTAATTTGAATGCATCTGCAGTTTTCTCTTGTCGAATTTCATGTGCGAAAAACCTCCAGAACCTACCATTCCCATGGCCCTTTCTGTCTTTTCTGCCCCTTCCTCATGTGGTCAGCACATGCCAGATGCAATCCATGCACCTGCTAATTTTTGCTCCCAGCTACAATGAGTTACTGGAAGTTGCAGTCTGTGAAACAAATGAAAAAAGAAAGTTACCGGTGCATGGGTTGGAGGATGTTGTATTGACTACTTTAGAAAAGAAAACCTGCTTACAGGTATCCCAGTAAGAGTGTGATTGCCAGCTTCTGCAAATATCCTGCATCTCCAAGGACAGCAACACAATGAAAGAGAGAGAAAACAGTCTCACTTAACCATGACAGTGCCCATTGTTAACCTCTTCAAATGACCCAGCACTTTGCTAAGCATTTTATATATATTATGATATTTAATTTTTAAAGCGACTCTCTGGGATAGGAATAACTGTCTTCAATTTACAGATAAGGGAATATCAGACCGAGGGAAATAGTTGAGGATACACTGTACTAAGTAGCAGAGCTGAGATTCAAACTCAGAAAAATCTGACTCCAATGCTCATCCTTCCAACCAACGTTTTCTTCCTTCTTGTTGGGCTTTGCTCTTCTGGGTCAGGTCCACATTTGGGCTTCACTCAGTGAGTTTCCTCATTCCTTTTTTTTTTTTTTTTTTTTTTTTTTTTTTTTTTATGCTGTACGCGGGCCTCTCACTGTTGTGGCCTCTCCCGTTGCGGAGCACAGGCTCCGGACGCGCAGGCTCAGCGGCCATGGCTCACGGGCCCAGCCGCTCCGCGGCATGTGGGATCCTCCCCGACCGGGGCACGAACCCGCGTCCCCTGCATCGGCAGGCGGACTCGCAACCACTGCGCCACCAGGGAAGCCCCTCATTCCTTTTTTAATGATTAAAAAATTTAAGTCAGGGCTTCCCTGGTGGTACAGTGGTTGAGAGTCCGCCTGCCGATGCAGGGGACACGGGTTCGTGCCCCGGGCCGGGAAGATCCCACGTGCCGCGGAGCGGCTGGGCCCGTGAGCCATAGCTGCTGAGCATGCGCGTCCGGAGCCTGTGCTCCGCAAGGGGAGAGGCCACAACAGTGAGAGGCCCGCGTACCGCAAAAAAAAAAAAAATAATAATAATTAGTCAAATGAACAACGAGCTGCTCACCAGCTGCCTGCCATCTTTATCCCTCTCTACACTTGACATTAGAAGAATAAAGTTATAAAAACAGGTTTCAATTTTTAAATTAAAATCCACGTTTCTGAATTACAGAGCACCCCACTGCTATGCTTTATTTCAATAGATGAAGATAGTATAAGTATTTTCAATTGATATAGCACCTTTCATTTGAAAACTTTACTATCTCTGTGTCATTCATAAATCATCAAACCATTTTGGGAAGTAGGAGAATTACTTAATAAATGACCCTTATGAAATCTGAAATTAAAAACGTTGAATTTTCTGATATTTGCGAGGTAGGGGAATTGCTTAATGGCCTTCATGAAGTTTGAAATTTAAAATGTTGAATTCTCTAACATTTTAAAGTCTTCCTCTGTTCAGTAAGAGGGAAAAATCAAGCAGTGATTTTTCCGAAACAAGAATGAGGCTTAAATGTCTTGAGTCCTTTGAAGTGCCTTCTCTTTTCTGCCATCTCATCTCCCAAGGCCATTAAAGTAAATTTCTTTTTTTTAAAGTTAAAGTTTACGTGCTTAGATGTATCACTTGGACTTCTGGTACAAATACAGTATTGACTTCAGCCAGTGTAACTTTGTGTGTCATTCCTCTTGTCATCATCGTCGCACAGGACTTACTTCTTTTTAAAAAAAAATTTTTTTTTAATACCATGCATTTTATTTATTTACTTATTTGTTTTTGGCTGCATTGGGTCTTTGTTGCTACACGCGGGCCTTCTCTAGTTGCGGTGAGCAGGGGCTACTCTTTGTTGCTGTGCGTGGGCTTCTCATTGCAGTGGCTTCTCTTGTTGCAAAGCACGGGCTCTAGGCGTGCAGACTTCAGTAGTTGTGGCTCGTGGGCTCTAGAGCACAGGCTCAGTAGTTGTGGTGCACGGGCTTAGTTGCTCCACAGCATGTGGGATCTTCCTGGACCGGGACTTGAACCCGTGTCCCCTGCATTTGCAGGCGGATTTTTAACCACTGTGCCACCAGGGAAGCCCAGGACTGATCTTCTTGTACCTGGATCATTGCAATTGTCTCCTAACAGGTGTACCTACCTCTGGTGTCCTTTCCTCTTCTTTAAAACATACACATGTGCAGTATTGTGCTGTCCATTGTGTTCATCACTTCTGGGGGGTCTTTTTCAATTTCTGAAGGGAAAATGCAGGTCTAGTCTCACATCCCATGGAAAGTGTCTGTTATTTGAAGACAGCCCTGGATTGGAATCCCATCTGCTCCATTGATTAAGCCTAGCAAGTTACCAAACCCAACTCAACTTTAGTTTCTTACTCTTTGAGGGAACTCTGAAAGGTTGTCATAAAATTAAATGACATGAAGTATGTAAGTAAATGTTAGTTTTCATTTCCCTATCCACAGCTGGACCCCTAAAGGACTTGACGGTTTTGTTTCCAAACTGCTGGCCATGCATTACCTACCACTTCTCAAGCAAGTTTTGTCTTTCCCTGGTTCTGTGCGTTTTATCATGTGTTTTCTCTGACTGGAATGTACTTCTTTCCATATTTTCATTTGCCAAATGTGTCAGTTATTTCCTTGTCCACTCTAGCTGCTGACATGGAGAATCATCTTCTGAGGGCTCAGCCCCATCATTTCCTAAGCTAAGATCCTGGGCAGGACAGGCCGTAAAATAATACAACCCCCATCCTAGTGGCATATGTGTGGTGGCTTGTAGGGATGCCTGCCCACTAAGTCACAGACTTCTCTTAACTCCTGTATCTCTCCAGTATGCAAAACAGGGATTCCATGCAGGTTTCTTTATAGCACTATAGTTGTACCATGTTAAGAATGCATTCTAGCCCTGGGCTCCAGTCCTCCTGACTGGGATCTTGATGCTTCCTAATTCTTGAGAGCTCCTGCTCGAAAGGGCTCTCACAGCCTCTGGTTGGGGTCTTAATCTGCAAAACTTAACCTGCACACAGTATCACACCTAACTTATTTTGGTAGCTTCACTTGAAAGAATCATACTATGATCTACCTGCTGGAGTGGATCACAATGCTGATTTCTACCATACCTCTCTGGGCTTTAAAATGTTGACTTCTGGCTTCATTTCTTAGGCACAAACTTTGCAACCAAGTAAATTACCTACCCAGGTCTTTCTAGTTATTCTCTCAGTCTGGGCACTGAGAATTGAGATCCTGTCTTGCTTCATCGCTTTATTCAGAAGCAGTGAACAACTCATCAGTGAAGACTAGCTCAAATGCTTCCTCTTCTAGAATGACCCCCAGCCCATTACACATTCATATATGGCCTGTGAACCCCTTCATTCAGTTCTGTTCACTGAGCATCTAGTATGTGCGAGGCATTTGGGATCAGCAGAGAAAAGCAAAGCAAAGCAGGAAAGCACAAAACCTTTGTCCTCATGGACTTTTCGTTTACGTGGCTTATTGTTTCTTCAGATTGTTTTTATTAGTTATTTGTAAATGCTATTAATACAAAAACAGGAAACTTTTAAGTTATCTTGTCTAACCCCAAGATGGGTTGAATGGTGAATCTCCAAAAGATCTGTCCAAGTCCTACCCCCTAGAACCTATGAGTGTGACCTTATTAAGGATCTCGAGATGAGATCATCCTGGACTATCTGGATGGTCCCAAAATCCAATGAAAAGTGTCCTTAGAAGAGACAGAAGAGAAGACGCAGACAAAGAGGAGAAGGCTATGTGAAGATGGAAGCAGAGAGTGGAGTGATGCAACCACAAGCCAGGGAACACCTCGAGCCACAAGGGCTTCCTGGAAGAGGTAGGGAAGGATTCTCTCCAAAAGCCTTTGGAAGAATGCAGCCCCTCTGACACCTTGATTTCAGACTTCTGGCCTTCAGAACTGTGGTAGAATAAGTATTGGTGGTTTTAGGCTCCGAATTTTGTGATGATTTGTTATGGCAGCCGCAGAAACTAAAATATCACCGTATTTTGCAGTTGATCAGGGCTGGTTAAGATCTTTAGAACTCATCAATACTAAAAAGAATAGATAGCTAGTGGGAAGCAGCCACATAGCACAGGGAGACCAGCTCGGTGCTTTGGGACCACCTAGAGGGGTGGGATAGGGAGGGTGGGAGTGAGGGAGACACAAGAGGGAGGATATATGGGGATATATGTATATGTATAGCTGATTCACTTTGTTATAAAGCAGAAACTAACAAAGGTGTTTAAAAAAAAAGTAAACAGATTACCGTCTCACTTCTGCCTCTATGCCGCCACATGTAATTTAATGTAAAACCAATTCTAAATTGAAAAGCGCAAATATGCATGCTGAATTAATAGTTCCCTTTCAGCTTTTCTGGCTATACAATTCTGAAGAGTTCAGAAAGTGTGATGTGTTCTTTTGGGTTCTGATCTGCAGAATAGAAATAAAACACCACCCCATAGGGTTGTTGTAGGGATAAAATGTTACAGTGTGTGAAAATGCCTCATGTGGTGCCCATCCCTTGATGAATGTGCTTTGCTTTTTTATTTATTTATTTATTGTTTTAATTTTTATTTTATATTGGAGTATAGTTGATTCACAATGTTGTGTTAGTTTCAGGTGTACAGCAAAGTGATTTAATTATACATATACATGTATCTATACTTTTTCAAATTCTTTTCCCATTTAGGTTATTACAGAGTATTGACCAGAGATCCCTGTGCTACACAGTAGGTCCTTGTTGGTTATCTACTTCAAATATAGCATGTGTACATGTCAATTCCAAACTCCCGATATATCCCTCCCCTCTACGCTTCCCCTCCAGTAACCATAAGTTTGTTCTCTAAGTCAGTGAGTCTGTTTGTTTTGTAAATAAGTTCATTTGTATGTAGCTTTTTTTAATTTTTAGGTTCCACATATAAGCCATCTCATAGGATATTTGTCTTTCTCTCTGACTGACCTCACTTAGTATGATAATCTCTAGATCCATCCATGTTGCTGCAAATGATATTATTTCACTTTTTTTAATGGCTGAGTAATATTCCACGGTATATATGTACCGCATCTTCTTATCCGTTCAAGGTTCAAAAGGATACATGCGCCCCAGTGTAAATTGCTTTTCTTTATTTTAGGACTGGGGATGCGGTGTTAACAAGGGTATAGTGAAGATTTGAGACATACTTGCCTCTCACTCTGCTGACTCAGTGGTTCCAGGTCTGTGAAGTAGAGACATGAGAATTGGTCCAGATAATTGAAATTAACATAGCTCTGCAGATCAGTGTTCATACATCATCCTCCCACACAACTGGAACCTAGTGAATCTCACAGCCCTTCATTTTTGTACTTTGGTTTTTTCCACTCACCAGGCGAGCTCATTTGTGCCTTTCTCATTGGGATGTTCTAAAGCTGTGAGGAAGACGTTGTTGAGGGGAACTCCCAAGAAACAAATCATAAAATAATTTTCCTTAAGAGGATGAGAGGAAAGTAAGCAAGAACTTTCTCCTTGAGATGTTTCTGGGATTGCAAGCAGCTGATTGAGTGTCTGTGAGCCATGCACGAGCCTTAGCATTTCTTCCAAATGAGTGCGAAAAGTACATAATATCTTTGGGAAATTTTTCACACTGTCAATTATATCTTACCTCCTGGAGAGACAGACTCCATTGACAGTATGTCACAGAAGCATCTTAAGTGCCACTGTGTCATCCCCAGAGCTTTAGTCACTCATAAGACTACAAAAACATCCCCTAAAATTATTTTTCCTTTTTTTTTAATTGAAAGAATTCTTTGACCTTTCTCAAACAGCTGCTCCCTAGAAAATTCCTTTTAGCTGAAGCCATCCTTTACCCTGGCCTTCCAAACAAGCTCATTTCTATGCAGACAGGTTTCTTCATATTCATTTGAAAATGGGGAGTATAATAGCAAGATTTTAGGGAGCCATAAAGTTATTTTCTGGGTTGACTTCCAATTGAATTAGATCAAACAGACCAGAACTGTGATCACTAACATGCATTCACATGTCTGTCCATTTTTTATGTACTCCAGCAAATTCTTGCTGTTCGACTTCCTGTATTCAAAGTCAAGCACGAGCGTGAGTTCTCAGTAGAATTTAGCAGCTGGTTAGATCAGGCAGTATACTTGTTCATAGCCCACTTCTGTTCTGATTGGTGCCCATGTTACGTATTTGGAAGGTCACTCATGTAACAGCCACACTTTAACACTGATACGTAGAATAAGTAGTTATAGAAGTACATAAAGTGTTTAGAAAGTACACAGTCTTTGGAAAACATTGTATTTCCTATAACATGGTAAGTCAAATCTCGGGCTTTGGAAGGACTGGGAAAACTGGTGGGCAATATGATGCCATAAAGCCAATTCGGTTTGTTTCTCCATCTGGTTTAAAGGATAGTTACTGGGAGGGGCAGTCCGCCATGAGCCCTGAGCGTCCCTGCACATTCTTGCTGGGTGGGACAAGAATGCAAGGCCCTTACCACTCTTTACTAGACCACACATCAGACTTATCTCAAGCAATCTTGAGATATCGGGTACGGTAAGTCCCTACGTATGAACGAGTTCCGTTCTGAGAGCGCGTTCGTTAAGTCCAATTTGTTTGTAAGTCTAACAAAGTTAGCCTAGGTACCCAGCTAACACAATCAGCTATACAGTGCTGTAATAGGTTTATAATACTTTTCACACAAGCAATACATAAAAAAAAAAAAAAACATTTTTAACCTTACAGTACAGTACCTTGAAAAATACAGTAGTCCAGTACACCAGCTGGCATCCAGGGGCTGGCATCAAGTGAACAGGCAAGAAGAGTTACTGACTGGAGGAGGGAGAGGAGGGGGGAGGTGGTAGAGCTGAAGGGTCGTCAGCAACAGGAGACGGAGGGCAAGCTGCAATTCCACTCATGCCTGACGTAGACGGCACAGGTTCTGGTTCCTTGCTGGAACCAGACGCACGTTTGCATCTTTGAAAGTTCGCAACTTAAAGGTTCGTACGTAGGGAACTTACTGTACTGCCTTCCCCAAAAGTAAGGCCAGGTTGCGTCTGCTTACCACAAAGGCAGTGAATCCCCAAGCTCAGCATTTCTGTCCTCTGAACACAACCCATTTCGTTTGCAGGCATCCACCCTGAGCCCTTTGTCTTGCCCCCATGTCACCTGGGGAGGAGGGACATCTGAAGCAAGTGTCTGTGAGGCTCTGGCCGCTGCTTTTGCCGTGAGTAATGAATCCTTTGCTTCTGACCCAGGGGTCTTGTGTGTTTTGTCAGCATCCATGAAATAGTAACAGGCCCATTTGTTAGTTTGTAAATAGGGTAAAATCTCAAGACCCTACACTTTGGAAATATTTCTATTTATACCCATGAAATAGGTCCAAGAATGGTTATATTATTTCAAATAATTAATGACCGTGACCAGTTTAGAATCTTGGTTTTTAGTTCTGACTCTACTACTAAGTGAATGACCTTGACTATATTTTGTATTCCTCTGGGACTCTGTTTCTTTATCTGTAAAATGAGGGGGTTCAACTAGGGGAATGGCTTTTCAACTGTGCTCTGGGGACCCAGGGCCAGTCATTTCAAGGGCCCTCTCGTTAGCCCCGGGCGGAGGGGCAGCCTGCGGGATATAGTTGGAGGCAACAGCATTGTTGTGTTGACTGGCCTGGTCACCTACCCTCTGCAGGGCCACCAGCTGTGCTGTGGTTACTGTCGCTGGTCAGTGCCCTTTCCCATTTCCCTAAGCTGCCATATCCTCTATAGTTCTCTTCATACTTCCTTTCTTAGTTCCTATGTCTCAGGGGAGAAACTGCAGCTAAGCAGAATTTTTTCCTCTCTATCTCTTGGTCCACTGGCTGCTTTCTGGACATTACTAAAGAAAGAACAGAAGACAGGTTCTCCTCTCAAATTCCCTAACCCACCTGCCATCCTATCAGTCCTTCCAGGGCTTGACTCCCAATAAGTCACAGAGTCCCACCTCAGGGACTCTTGCTTTCCAAGACTCTTTCCCTCCAATGCTATGGAATATTTAGCTAAACAAGAGGCAATAAAACTGGGTCTTGCTAGGGTGACCAGCTGTCCTGATTTGCCTGGGACTGAGGGTATTCTCAGGACATGAGACTTTCCTTTTTTAAACCAGAATCGTCTTGGGCAAGCCAGGACAAGTTGGTTGTCCTATGAATCTTCTAGATCCAGACTTTATGGTTATAAAGCTTATGTAATGAGGTCCTCAAAGATTTGGGTGTTTGAAGCTCAGAAGTCAAGAATTAGACTTTTTTTTTTCCCCTGGATTTTGTTCTAACAACCATATCCCAAGGCAGTAGATGTCCTTGAATAAATGGGAGAAGAAAAAAGATAAGAAAACAGTGGGAAATGTTGGCTAACATAAAAAGTATCACACTCTTATAAGCTAGCTATCTTTAATAACAGACTAAAATGGTTTTATTATGATCCCTTTCTAATGAATTCCTAAGTAGTAGGGGTGAAAATATTCATGAAAATATGCTTAGAGTAAAGGTCTAATACAGAAAAGAACAAAAGAAGAAAGACAGGGGCCTGGGAAGAATATGTATCCACGGAGTAAAAAACAAGTGCCGGGAAATAAAATGAAATATGAATAATAGTGGTTATTTTGGGTTGTTGATTTTTATTAATATTTATACGTCTTTGTATTTCAATGTGCCTGTAATAACCACATATTACTTTTATAATTGGAAAAACTTTACTAAACGAAGCTTTTAAAGAATGAGAAGAAAATATCCGTCAAGGTCAAAGGATGAAAGACCACATTAAGAAAGTGTTAGGATTCCATGTTAGAATCCTGACCATGGGAATCCGCTGGTGATTTTTAAGCAAGTAAATAACTTATTATAGTTGATCAGAGAGAGTTTTAGATCGGATTTTGGAAGGATCCGGCTGGTATGTGGGGAGGTATTGCCGTGGCTGGGATATTTGGATTTAAACGGAGACCTTTGCTTTCAGATCCAAAACTAGCAGAAGTGCAGGCCCTCTGACAGGTGCTTGCCCAGTGCTGGCCAAATATTTTCACTAAGGGGAGCACAGCTCACTCCTACTCAAGTGAGCTGCCCGTTTCTTCATCAAAACCACTTAAAGGTCATCTAGAGAGCTTGTCACATTTGTCAACCTCCACTGCCTCTGAATTTCTGGTAATCTGAGGCTTTCTGAATTGAGTAGTCTCCTTTCTATAGACTGAGTTTTTACGAGTTTGATCTCAGGACTGGTTGGACTAATTCGCAGTGGCATACTACTTATAGTGTAAGGAGAAATTGTGCAAATAAGCATGGGATCGTCCAAAAACTATTTTTTGCTAGATACGTGTGTTTTGTTTGGGGACTTTCTGTGATTCTATAATCATTTACCAAAGAGAGAATTTCAGTAAAAAGAATACAGAGGGGCTCCATCAAGAAGTGTCCATGGGCACATTAATTAATAGAACTGTTAATACCAGAAAATGAAGGGAATCGTCAATCAGACTAAAGTGCTTCTTAATTCTCTTCTGTTTCATTTAGGCACAAGATTTAGGGGATTCAAGGTATGTGCTAAGGTAGTGTACTCTTGGCAACACTGTGAAACTGTAGCCCACCAAGTTTCTCTGAGGGTGTCTCTGGCTTCTATCTCTGGCGTTTAAAGCACACAACTGTATTGCTTGGTTCTTTGCTGTTCTGCGTTTCCAACAAGCATTGTCCAAAAGGAGTTTCCCGTCTGCTGTTTGCATATCGTGTTGTTGTCACCTTACTAAAACATGAAATGATTTAAGCTTCGCAGCTGTTACTCTTTTCCATAAAGCAGCTTCCCGGCACTTCCAGGGACAATGCCAGGTGCACCAGGAGGCTATCTCTGCAAATTACAGTGAAAAACTGAGCAGTAATCTGGTGGCTTTGATCATCACAGACAACCAGTCTAAATAACTCAGATGCAGGTCACGTAAAGTTACTGTCATTGGCCCGAGCAATCCAGCAGATTGCTTCAGCTCCTTATGTAATTTTGGACTTAGCCTAAGTGATTGGCTTAATAACTAGATTCACAAGAGACTGATGTATGAACCTGAATGACAATTTAGAAATTTATAATGGGGACCGTTGTTCATGCCAGTAGATCCTGTCTTGGTAGGAAGACCTATGTGTGAAACCAAATTCTATAATTAGAAGGTTTGCTTATGATAACATCCTGAGTGAGGACAGTCAGTTATTTTAGTCAGCAGTGGTCTCAGCGATGGGAATAAAATTGCCCAGCAATAGATCCAGGATTTGAACCCAGAAAACACGACCACAGAGCTACAGCACCATTAGAGCAGGTGTCTGGATCTTTTTTTCTTTATTAGTTTTATTCTTGCTTCCAGAATTCTATTTGATACACCTTCACTGACTTGAGTGTTTACTAATTCGGCCTCCCAGATTCACACATATTTATAAAATCCTGAATCATGTCTTCAAATGGCAATCAATCCATTCATTGGGATTTTTCCATGTTTCAGTTCTCAAACATTGAGGCTGTTGTGAGTGCTGGGAGCCCTTTACTTTGGGTCTGGACACTAAGAACCGATTGCATGAGGGTCTCAGAGTAGAGTCAATAAAGTCTGTAGAAGTTCAGTGGAGAGAGAAATCACTGTGGGCTAGGATATGGAGAGTGACGACATACCTGGACCTTCAGAACTGGCATTCTGAAATACAGGAGGAGAGCTTAGGAGACTGACTAAATCCATTTGCCTGGGTGAAAACTTAATGCTTCAGAGAAATACAGAGAAAGTTGAAAATGTATGTTGGAGCCAAATTCTTAAATGCCAGGATAGTAAGTATGGGTGTTTAGAAGGTAGTGGGGACCCATGAGAGCTTCCGTTGAGAAATGACATAATCAGTCCAGGGCTTGAAAAAAATAAATCTGACATTATCTTGTAGAAGGGAGGGTTGGAGGAGAAGCAGAGGGAACAGGTAGGAGACCACAGGAGGAGTCCAGATGGAGGGGAAACTGAAATGGCCCAAAGTAAGGCAATAGAGAATATTAGTTTCCTGTTGCTGCTTTAACAAATGAGCACAAACTTAGTGGCTAAACCAGGACAGATTTATTTTCGTACAGTTCTAGAGGCCAGAAGTCTAAAATAAAGATGCTAGAGCTACATTCCTTCTGGAAGAATCGGGAGGAATCTGTTTCCTTGTCTTCTCCAGTTTCAAGAGGCCATCTGCATCCCTGGCTCACAGCCTCTTCTTCCATCTTCAAAGCATCTCACTCCAACCTCTGCTTCCTTTGTCCCTACTCCTCCTTCTGCCTGTGTCTTCTTTCCTCCTTCTTATAAGGTCCCTTGTGATTATATTGAGCCCACCCAGATAATCCAGGTTCCTCTCCCCATCTCAAGATCCTTAACTTGGTCACATCTGCAGAGTCTTTTACACCATGCATACTAACGTACTCACAGGTTCTGGGGACTGAGGTACAGACGTTTTTGAGGGGAGGCACATTATTCAGCTGACTACAGAGACACAGGAACATTCTAGTTTGGCTGTTGTTGTGCACTACTTCCCTCTCAAAGACATTGAATTCTGAAGGAGCGTGATTACTTATATCTAAAATATACCTTGCTTTTTGCTTCTTTTGATGCTTGTAATTCTGCCCTTCTTTGCTTAGAATACCATTCCTCCATATCGGTGGCCTCAAATCTCAGCTCAGATGCTTCCGTTTTCCAGAATCCTTCTGCTCTCCACCTCCCTTCCCCTTGACCCATAAATCGAGGGAAGAATTCTCTCTTTCCTTTATCTTACATATGTATTTTACATTGCTTCTTTTTTTTTTTTTTTAGCAAAAACCTTTCATTTTGAAATCATTTCATACTTGCAACAAAATTGCAAAAATAGTACAAAGAATTCTGTTCACTGTTCACCCAGCTTCCCCAAATCACAGTAACTTAAATAGCCATAGCATAATGATGAGAACCAGAAAATTAACAGTGACCCAGTGCCATTAACTAATCTACAGACTTTGCTGAGATTCCAACCATTGTCCCACTAATGTCCTTTATCTAGTCCTTATCTGGCATGCTTTAATTTTCTCTAACCAGAGACAGCTCCCCGGTCTTTGTTTTTCATGACCTTGACACTTTTGAAGAGTCTGAACAGTTATTTTGCAGAATGTTTGGGTTTGTTTTTTTTTTCTGCTTTTGTGTAATGTTTTCTCATAACTTGATTCAGGTTATATATTTATGGTTAAGAATATCACAAAAGTGATGTGCCCTTCTCAGTCATCATATCAAGAGGTAAATGATATCTCATTACTGGTGATGTTGAATCACTTGTTTAAAATGGTGTCTGCTAGGTTTCCTATTGCTCTGAACACATCTAGCCCTGTAGTCTATCAATATATATTTTTGTCATAGCGTTTTAGGGCTGGAGAGGATCAAAGAAATGAGTTCTCAATAATATTAAAAGTTATGTAGTATCAGGTAATATACACTAAGGACTACATACACCACTTCACTTACTCCTCATAAATACCTCTAGAGACACTGTATCAACTCCAGTTTACCTTTCTGAAGAGCACATGCCTGGTTAACCTTGGGGAGAGAATACAACTTGCTCATTTTTTATGCCACATAGAGCCTAGCACAGAGCTTTACACAAAATATGGGTAGAAAATATTGAAGTTGACTTAAATTGAACTTAAATGGAAGGCAGAGTGTTCAGACTGTGTAACTAACCACATGTATGACAAAGGAGAAGGGACCATGGGTAATTACGGAGAACTGAATTTGAACTGAATACATAATGGTGCTGATTTATTTTCAAAGGGACGAAGCTAAGAAACAAGATAAAATGGTTGTTGCCCAGAGGAGTTAAGAGCACAGCCTTGGAGAGCACTCACATTTTGGGAGTATTTGGCAGAAAAAAATCAGTAAAAGTGAAAGGGGATGAAGTACAAAGTAGAAAAAGCAAGGTAGTATGGGGTTACAGCCAAGTTCAAATCTGGAATGAAGAAAATTAAGCGATGAGATGCATGGGGCCATGATTAAATGGCAATGGATATTTTGGGGAAACTGTAGAAACAAGGTTTTAAAAAGTTGTCATAAGTTTATTTATTTTTTTTTTAGTTTAGCCAACACACAATTATCCGTAGTAATGGAAGAGAAAAATGTCAAGATAAGTTAGAAGAATGGATAACTCCGAACATGCAGACTTGACTATAAAGCACATTGTATATGATTTCTGAGGCAGCACATTTCCTTTTCAAGGTTTGCTAAATTTACATGAAGAATAGCTTGTATTTCTTGATAAAAAAGCCTGCGTGGTGGAAGGGAAAGAGAACCGGAATTTGAAAAGTGGTCACGTGTTTATGCTTGTGAGCTTATTATAAATGTAAGATTGTTTCACATTGTTGTAAATGTAAACCTTTTCTGGCTTTATCTATCTTTAAATTTTACAATGAGGGAGATCAGATCATTGGACCAGAACTCAGATCTGATTTCTGCTCTTGGCATCACCAGTAACTAACTGTGTCGGGCAGCAGGGAGATTCCTTCAGGCCTTTGGTGCCTCAGTTTTCTAACCTAAGAATGCAAAGGTTCACTAGATAATCTCGATTATGTCGTCTGGAGCTAATACTCTAGATGGTTCTGTTGTTTTGGGGATTCTAGCTAAATAACTGGTTTGCATCTCAGACAAATTTTATTTACTAAATCATGGCATGTGTAAGTGCTTCCTAAAAAGCAGGTTTTCTAGAGAAAAATATAAGTAGGGAGATTCATTGCCAAAGCTACATAACATGGTAATTGTGGAATGAACAGTTACAGGAACAGCTCTTTATTTAAAACGGGCTTGGCATTTTCATTTGTTTGGGGCTTTCTCAGTAGTATTGAGGTTGACCCTTGCTAATTAGGTCTCACTCCCAAAGTCCCTGGATAAGCTGCTTCTGTGAGAGATTGGTCTTAAGAGCCCAAGGCAGCCGGGAAGAAGGATATTAATGCTGCAGTGCCCAGCTCTCCTTCAAAGAGGACCTATGGAGACGGGTAGCTAGAGAGGAGAGGACCCTGACAAAAGAATTAAATTAATTTGGATAGGAGCCCTGGAGACTGGACAGAGTTAAAGAGTCTAACAGTAGGTGGCTTATTTTGCAGCCAGAAGTAGTTTTCTTCTGAAAGAAGAGTCCTTTACGCTAGGAAACATTCTTTCTTCTTCCATGGCAATCTCTGTTTGGAGTCTTTCTTTTTGCCTTTTCCCCTCCTCAACTCTGTCTTTCTCCACCTCCACCTTCTCTTTCTCCCTCCGCCTCCTCTTATTTAGCCCGTTCTTTCACGATTAGATTGATTTGTTTACCCGGACAAGGGGAAGAATGAGAGTTTGCATACTGGTAAGAACAGGCTTCCTCTCTCAGAGCTGCAAACACTAAACTCTCCTCTCTGCCCTGGGGAGGCTGTGAGCAACAGAAAATGATGCCTCGTCCTAAGACAAGGAAAGGTTCTGAGATCCTTTAAAATCCCAGCTAATCAAAATCCTGCTGAAGTGAGGAAGGGGGAGTGTGTGTGTGTGTGTGTGTGTGCGCTGACCCACGGCCCAGAGGGATGGGCAGTCTCTGAAGTGGACACATACGATAAGGCTCTAATGAGCTCTGGTGGGGACTGTGGCCGAAGGGATGGAGCGTAGAGGAAGCACACAGGAGCCCTGCTGCAGCCTAGAGGTGTCTTGAAGTAGGAGAGAGAGGCTGAAAAGAATCTGGTTTTCAAATAGTACAATTTTGATACTGCCAAGACCATATTCCCAGGATGTGGAATATAAAAACCTCAGTTCTCACCTAAGATCCGTTCCCCATTTAGTGTGTAGCCCTGAGTAAGCTACTTAAGCTTTCTGAGTCTAGGTTTCCCAAAATAAAATGGGCACGCTCATGTTTCTCACATTTTTTTTGGAGAGCACAAAATAGCTTATCTTTGTGCTAGTGCTGAGAGAGCTGTGGCATGTTAGATACGACTTGGAGCGTTCAGTTGCCCATCTGAGAAAAGGGAATAGTGATTCCTAGAGGGATTTCATAAGAATTTAATGAGATAACAAAGCCAGGCATAGAAAAGTGCCCAATAGTACTTGTTTATTCCCTCCCTTGCCCTTGCGTGTTATTTATCTGGAATATTTGGGAAATAATAACTTACTTTGTACTACTGACTTTTGATACTAGCATAAAAGTATAGTTAAGAACTTGAACTTGCCGAAAATCACAAAACACATTCCAAAATAAACTGGAAAAGCATTTTATGTGGTTTCCTGTATTTTAAACTATCAGTTGGCCATTGATATAGCTAACTCAGAGTTGACTCTATATGCACAGATGATTAGCAGAAAAAAATAAAAGGATACAGTTTTAAGATCTCATCACCTGACATTAACCATAAACTGGTGCCCTGTGGTCACCGACCAGTTAGAATAGACACCCACCCCAGTTAGAATAGACACCCATCCCAGTTAGAATAGACACCCATCCCAGTGCTGGAGCAGGGCCCTGTGACATCCCAGATGTTAACCCTCAAATTGCTGGACCCTAGGGAGTTTGGGGGGCCTGGGACAGGGTCCAGGGAAAACAGGAAGTCCTTGAAGGGGCTTAGGGCAGTGGCTCTTTACAAATACCAAGTTTTTGGTATTTTAAAAACTAGAAGACTGAACCAACGCAGACACCCAGAGCATCCCTGCTCAACAATAATATCATGCAAACAAATGAAAATGTCTTTAAACTACCCGTTTCCCCCCCCCAACACCAACTCTCAACCCACTGTAATACTGATTGGCAAGTTTCTAAATGGGCTTTTAAGTCACTTAACCTTATTCTTTTGGTAAGTCAGCAGAATGGGGGCAAAAATGGGGAAGCTCCTTAGCTGGGATCCAGAATAGGCATGGAACAAGAGGCTTGTGCTAAGAGATATGTACCTTACCCTTGACACTTTTCTACTAATTAGGATTCAATTTTCAGAAGTAGTGCTGTGAAGTCTGGGCCTAACAATTATTCTACTTTACAAGGATTTATCTAGTTAATTATGCTCAGAACCTGGGACCCTGACTGTAATCAGGATGTGAGGGGAAGAAAAGAGATTATTTCGAGGGATAGTTTGCTTTAGAAGAGGGCATACATGGTGAAGCACTGCATTAGGGCATTTGGACATCCTCAAAGTACTTCTGAAGTTACTGGCTGCCTATGAGTCAGGAAGGAAGGATTCCCACGAAGGCGGAGGCGTCAAATCTTTCTCCCTGGTGGTTCACCCTTTCCACACATACCTTGCTTTGGGCGTGTGTAGCATCAGATGCTAACACAGGCTCCAGGATGAGAAAGAGACTGGTCACATACATAGCAGTTCTTGATGAACCCACAGCTGTGCGGGGCAGCGCTGTCTGCAAACACAGAAGAAATAATGGAGTTATATTACCAAGTGATATTTTCCCTTAATTGCAAAGACAGTCATGAACTCACCTATGGTGTTTAATGGGCAGGGACTTGGATTTGGGAGAAAGTCAGTTGAAGGAAGGGGAGGCTAAGAGAGAAAGAAAGCAAAGTCACATAGAGTCCTACGTGTAATTCCAATAGGGAAGCTCTTGGAAAATGGTCAGTAGTGATTCATCACCACCAATTCCTGAACCACTGCGATGGCTCACTTGGAGGGCAGGCTCACATGAAGACAGCTTGTTCAGCCAGAGACAGCTGCTAGGATTACAGCTCAAGTCACAAAGCTTCCAGCTAAAGCTCTTGGTGAACATAGATACTCGTTTTACTTTGCAAATGAAGTAAATTGTCATTAATAATAATGTTTATACTTCTTAAGTTCTTTAATATTATGCTGTCTTCTTTCTTTAGCTAGAATTCCTGAAAAACAGAATATTCTGGTTAATGGAATTTTTTTTTTAAAGGAATTGCCTTTTGCACTATATAGAAAGCAACAGTTACATTAAGAATTGAAATGTAGTAAAATATACTTAACAGTCCAGTAGTCCTTTTGTGATTTAAGAAGCCCTTGATGAACTCCTATTACTACCTAAAGCTCATCGGGGCACAAGTCTGGGATGTCAAATATTGGTCTCAATTTGATGTCACCATAAGAATATACTTGAGGAATTGATTGAATTAATTTTAAATGGTTTTAGCTAGAATTAAAAAAAAAATTTTCTCAAACCTAAAATGCAAAAACTGCATAAAAATAATCAAATTATATACTTGTGTATACATGCATACCTTTATATACATGAATATATGTCATTTTAATATTTATGTTGAATAAAAAGTTAATGTTATCTTTTCCTGGATTTTCAACTGTGAGCTTATTTGACCTAAAAATGGCTTTGAACATGGTTTAACAGACAGGGTTTTCTAATTTCTTTTACTACAGTAATGAAAAGACATAGGAAAGAAGAGTTTCTCAACAGAACTCAGCATAATAAGCTGGCCCCTGAATTTCAGTTAGTGTGGATATATTTGCCTAGAAGGAATCTGCTTCCAAGTAATTTTAATAAAGTTATTTTTTAGATGGAAGTATAGTCTGTATACAGTGAAATGCATGTATCTTTAGTGTTAGAGCTCAATGCATTTTGACATATTTATACATCTCTGTAACCACAAATTTGATCAAGATACAGAATATTTTTACCACCAGAGAACTATCCCTTCTGTGCACGTGATCTGGATCATAAATGGAAAAGTATTTTAGTAATGATTGTGTGTTTTGCTGCAACCAAGTTCGTCTGTTAGAGAGCAGATGCAGAGCTAGTGTGGAGTTGGATTTCACTGGCACTGATATCTTGTTTCCCTTTTCCGGGAAAGAATGCCAGAGAAGGAGATGAGGGGAAGAGAGTTGGGAGTACATGCAGTGGAGCCATTAGTGATGTTTTATGGAATCCAAGATGAGAGAAGTGAGAATATAAAGGGAATAAGAGGATTTAAAAAATTGTGCCAGTGGACTCGATATCCAGACATCTTTAGAGTTAGGATACTAAAATACATGATCTGGAAAAATAGAAATTGGTAGAGAGCAGGCTGTTTGAATGAAGATTTTCTAAGTGATGAAGTGAGTAATCATTAATGAAAGTTTCTGAAATATAACCTTAGGATTGGGTTGCTAAAGTGGAGAGGAAAAAAATAAATCGTTGGAGATAAGGAAGTCAGTGAATGAGGGGTCAGGGTATTGAGTGGATATGGACATGAATATTGAACTCACTAAGAATGATGACAGAAGTAATGGTGGCTTGGAAAACAAATGAGGCAGAGGTATCCAAAGGCTGGTGGTGACCACAGCATCACCGACTGTACCACTATAGAATGGTACCCTGGGGTACAGTCTGATGGGCTGTGATTCATAGATCTGTGGTTTTTATGAAAAGAAGGAAGAAAAACATTTTCTAGAAGCTGCCATGAGGAACAGACACCAATTCTGTCTCCAGGCCTGTGGTACCACATGGCATATGAGAGGGAAAAGCAGCGACTTGAGGCTACAGAGAAGACAGCATATTCAGGGGATAGCTAAGTTTCTGATAGATGAAGAAGTTGGAATTAATATCTAGAGAAGAGTTGGAAGATCTGGAGAAGAATTAGAAGAGTGAGTTTCAGAGAGTACAGTGCAAAAGTTTGGGAGGTCGAAGAAGATTTTGGATTAGGGAATAGGCAGAGTTGTATGAGGGGATAAGTGTGGGTGATGAAGGATGATCTGGGAATTTGGGGCGTCTAGCAGAGCCCAAGGTAAACAAGGTTATGAGGCGCCATGAGTTACGGGAAAATGTGTATTGAGTTCTAATCATAGCTTCCTTCTCTGGATCAGTGCTGTAGGCCATTTGCGCTGGTTAGACAGGTAGTGTTGTCGCTGGGACAGGCGGGTTTGACCAGGAACACTTGGAGCTCTGGAGGCCTCTCACATTTACGAGATGCATGACAAATGAGGCAAAACCTCATGGACCTCACATATGTGTTGATGGACATAAAAAAGAAATGAAGCCACAAGTAAAAATTTTGAATCACTGTGTTGTACGCTTTAAACTAATATTGTAAATCACCTCTACCTCAATTTAAAAAAAAAAGTTTATTGATAGATTTAAAAGTGATCTGTTACTAAAAGGAGAGGCTTGGCCATGCATGCACGTGAAACAACTTGAGACACATAACTGGTCAATTTTTAGGATTTGCTTTTCTTCCTTTTTAGTTATTCCAAGTAATTAAACACCACTGGAAATGGCATAAAATGTTAGGGCAGTAATTCTATAAATATGAAGACTGACACTAAACATTATATATTATATTAATAATATATTATTATATAATATAAATTTAATAATATATAATAAGCAATTGTATAGTTATTAATATATAGTATTATGTTATATCATTAGATTATATTACGTCTTCTCACAGGCCAAGCCTATATAAATATGCAACTATTATATAATTATTAATATAGTGTTAATATATCATTAGATTATAATAATATAATATTATTCTCATAGGCCACATCTATGAAAAATGATAGTTACCTGCAAAGTTTTAAAAAACATATTCCATGTGCTTATATTTATTAAAAGGTTTCAAGAGTAGCTTTAATCCAAGAAACGCCTTTTGATCCATATTTACTCTTTAGTTTTCATTTGTCAGCTTGAGAGCTACAATAATAAAAAGGGCGGGGGGGGGTGTCTATATAGAAGACAGAAGAAAACCTGTATATTTTATTCATGTTGTGTCCTGGGCTAGAAAATTGATGTCTTACACTTGGGAAAATGAAGAAAGGTTTTTTGTAAGATCATATCTTGGAAAGCCTATTTCTCCCTATTTTCTCCTCTCCCTCTTCCTCCCGTAATGGGAAAATTCTGTTCTTGTAGCTTAGACCTTTATCTTTCCACAGCTGGCCTGCAAATTTAATTCTCAGCTCACAACCTCTTTCTCTCTACTCAGCAGCTCTTCTCTGCCTGACACTCAGATGTATCACCTTAGAAGTATTTTTTCTCTTTGCAAGTTAAATATGGAAAAGACAAAAATAAATAGAAGCGCTCATTAATTGGTGTAAGAAAAACATATCAGGGTGAGAGAATGAAGTTCTGTTCTAAGGGCAAGCACAGTGTTGATTTTTAGCAAGTTGACCCAAGATCATCCTTTGTTAAATAGCTATAATGTAGGTCATAGTTTGGATCATGCAGATATTATGAAAAACTTACTTGACTTATGAATTTATTATTAATGAACAATAATATTAGTAATAAACTTGAACTAGTCTCAGCTGCTTCATTTGGCAATACAATGCTAATAAACTCTATGTTTAGATAAATAGGAGCAAAAAGCAATAAGAACAATTTGCTGAAGGGCCTGTTTCCCACTTGATAGAACAGTTTTCTTAATTTGTTTTCTATGCCTTTATTCATTTTCTCATTTATTTAACAGTTTCTGGTTCTGGAAGTAAACAAGGTTACACATAAAATTGTAATTAAATTTTTCCTCAAGTTCAGTCACCAAAGAGTTGGGCTTAGAGGCAAAGCAAATGTTTAGTGGTATAACAGTGGGAATCTTCTTAATTTATTCAGAAGAATGCAATACTCCTGACCTGGAAAATCTGAAATGAGAGAAAGTGTAGCCTTACCAAAGTATGTCTCACAGACGAGTAAATGCAATAGAGAATACATTTTCTTTTTAGTGATCTCTGGAGTAATTTTTGAGACATTAATTTGTTATTTTTTCTCTGTATTTTTTTTTTTTTTCTGTTGCTCAATTCCTAGAAGGTAGTAAAACCTTTGTACTGCCTTGCCTCTAGGAAGGATCGTGGCACAGGGTTTAAGAAAAAATTGCTTATAGACTAGAAAGCATGTCATAGAGTTAAAAGAACAACATGGAGCTAACTTGGACAGTGGGCATCTCAGTAATAACCATAGTAGCTGTGAGAGTGGAAGGGTCTTCCCAACGCTTTTGTTCTTGATAATAAGACTGCTGGACTTTTGCAGGGCACTGGGTTGGGGAATCGTCCAATTACTTGAGCTTAAATTTCCCACCAGTTCGGCAGGATGCAACTTGTAAATGGAATTAATTTTATTTTTTTGTTTGTTTGTTTGTTGTTGTTGTTTCTGCTGTAATTATCATTTTTTTTTTACCTTAGGGCCCCAAATAGGACTAATCATAATCTTCATGACATACTGCCATCATTGCTTATTCATGGCTTTCATTTATTTTATATATTCATTAAAAATATGATGAAATTATATGAATCCATTGCCCAATTCAAGAACTGGAATCTAATATACATTGTTTTTATTGGAGTATAATTGCTTTACAATGTTGTGTTAGTTTCTGCTGTACAATGAAGTGAATCAGCTATATGTATACATATATCCCCCCCGCTTGGACCTCCCCCTCTCCCCACACATCCCACCCATCTAGGTTATCACACAGCATCGAGCTGAGCTCCCTGTGCTATACAGCAGGTTCCCACTAGCTATCTATTTTACGCATAGTAGTGTATTTATGTCAAATGCTCTTCCCTATTCCATATTTTTGCTCTGCCATTGGAGTGGCCGTTATTTTTAATTTTATGTTTATCCTTACCTTGACTTAAGAAAAGTTATTACATGCATATGTTGTCCTGAAAAGTATTTTGTTTAGTTTTGCTTCTTTCTGATTTTTATAAAAAGAGTATCATAATATATGTGTCTTCTGCGAGTTGCTTCTTCCATTCATATTATCACAATAAGATTTATCCATGTGTTACATGTAGTTTGGTTCATTAATTTTCATTGATATTTAATATTTCTGTGATTATGCTGCAGTTTTTTCAAACTCCTATTAATGGGCATCTGGGTGTTTCCAGATTTGTGCTGTCATTAACAGTACTGCTAGTTGTTTTCTGGTACACATTTGCTTCTACCCAACTTCTCTTGGGTAAATACCTGGGAGTGGAATTGCTGGTGTATTGAGTATGCAAATATTCAACTGTATAGAATAATGGGAAATTGTTTTCCAAAGTGATTATTCCAAGTTATAGCCTATTAACAATGTATAAGAGCCTATTGCTCTACAATCTCTGCAATACTTGGTTTTGGTAACTTTTTAGTTCCTGCCCATTGTAAAATAACTTTCCTGCACTTTTAAAAAATTTCCCTGATAACTAGTTAATTGAGCCTCTCCTCATATGCTTTTTCATGATACATGTTTTCTATTCTATAAAATGCCTGTTCAGATATTTTGCATATTCTTCTTCTTGTATTTTTATTATTGACTCATAGGAGTTTTTAATTATAAATAATATCACATTTTTAATCTTTCCTTTCCTATTAAGTGTTTTGTGATGGTCTAGGAAATCACTTTGTACCACTTTCTAAGGTTAGAAAGATATTCATCTTTATTTTCCTCTTAAATTTTTAAACTTTTCATTTCAACAACACATCACCACTTCTACTCAACATTGTATAGGAGTTTCTAACCAGTTCTACAGAAGAAGGAATGAATTAAAAGTTGTAAGGATAAGAAAGGAGAAAAAACCTATCACTTTCAGATGATATGATTGGCTACTTGAAATCCCCCCCCAAATTGAGTAAACAAAGTTTAATAATAGGAGAGTTGGGCAAGGCAACTGAACATAAGATCAATACAAAAGTTGATTATACTTCTATAAACCAGAAGCAAACAATTTGAATAACTATGAAAGACACTATTTACAATGACAATTTAAAACATAAAGTACAATGTTTAGGAATAAATCTAACAATATATAGGTAAAACTTGTATATAGAAAACTGTAAAACATTTCTAAAGGATATTAAAAAAGATTAGCAGTAGAGAAGTATCCCACGTTCATCATGGGAAGATGTCGTAAACACCTTAATTCTTCCTACAAAGATCTGTAGATTTAATGTGACTACAGTCAAAATCCCCAAAGGATTCTTTGTGTAACTCAGTAAAGGTCCCAACATAACCAAAATAATTCCTTAAAACATAACAACATGAAGGAGTTGCTCTCCCAGGTATACAAGCTTCTGGAGTTATATTAATTGAGATGTGTTTCACACAGGAGAGAGAAATTGATGCATGAAATAGAATATAGAGTTCAACAAAAGACCCCTGCAGATATAGAATTTGGATATTTGATAGAGGTGGCATGGAAAATCACTTGGGAGAAGTTATTATTCAATAGCTACGGCTGAAAAAGCTGGTTATTTACATGGAAAAGGCACAAAAATTAATCTCTACCACACATCATACATGAAACAACTTTCCATGGATTAAGAATTTGAATGGAAAAGGCAGAAATTTAAAACTTTCAGTAGACTTAATTTGTTTTAGAGAAAGGGAAATAATGTAACATTTCTGCATAGCCAGATTTTCAGTATCATATTCATACCGGGTTTGCTTTAAGTATTATAGTAAATTGTCCCATATTTACTGTAGCACAGATTTTAGAGAATCCCTGGAATAGAAAATTCTTATGTTTCCTTTTATAAAATGACATCCACCTTTTCTCCATTGCTCTTCCCTTTCCAGTCCTGCTGACTATCAGAGGAGCAACTCCTAAATTAGGTAGTCTATAACTCTTGCAAATTCTTTTTTCAATATAGAGAAGTGTATCTAGGGGAGATGAAGGAACGTTGGGGGCAGCACTGAAGGAAGAGGCAGCAAATATTAAAACTTCGGATTCTGAATATATGCATTAACCATTCTTATGTGTGGTAGATACTGTTAGTTGACTCTTTCAACACCCATTCCAATTTCTTTTCACTTACTTTCTTCCATTTTGGAAGCTCAAAAACGAAAAGCTTATTTTTTCAGATTCCATTTTAATTAGAGGAGCCCATGGGACTCAGTTCTGTTCAATGAGACATGAGTGTTGCAGTCTGTTGGTGCTGCCACTTCTGTTTCCTCCTTTCACTGCCTGAAACATAGACACCATCCCAGAACCGTAGCAACCATTATTAAGGATGACAGAGCAGAAAAGCAAGGGTCCTGCTTTCTTGATGGCATCCTTGAGGCCCCATACAAGCCCTAGACCTACCTACCTCCAACCTTTTCTTACATAAGTGAAGGAAATCTGTTTCCACTAAGTCAGCATTTATTGGGCTTTCTGAGACTCAATACAGAATGCAATCCTATCAACACTCTATGGATAATCCTTACTATTTCACATGTGTGGACCTGAATACAGTGATTATCATTCATTCATATAAGCATATGCAACTCCAGTATACCTCTCCCAGAATTTAACAATTCTGGTTGACAAAGCTTCAGTAGTAAAGACATAGAGGAATTAAATCATATAATTAACACATTTTATCTTATAGGTGTAAATAGGCCTTTATATTCCTCAAGAAGAGACTAAATAATTTTTATACATTCTGGAACTTTCACAAAAACTGATTATGAATTTGACCACAAAAAATGTTAATTTTTTAAGTGGCATTGTCAGTTTTTTATGGGTCACATATTCTGGTCATAAATCTATCATATTTGAAATAAATAGTAAATAGATAAACAGAAATTCTGACAACCTAGAAACATACTTGTAGAAATATTATGTCGGGTCAGTGAGGAAATGAAAAAGGGAATTACATGCCATCCAGGAAGCAAAGAAAATAAGAATACTTCATCCCAAAGTCTATGAAACACACCTATAGCTGCACTCAGGAGAAAATCAGTAGTCTTACATGCCCTCAATATTGAAGAAAAATAGAAAATAAAAGAACTAAGAATTCACCTTAAGAAATTAGAAAAGGAGTGCCAAAAGAAACTAGAGGAAGTTTTAAAAGATGGAATGGATTTAATTAAGTAAAAAACAAAACTCTATAGAAAAAGCAAAAAATAAGTCTAAAAGATGATTTTTAGAAAAGAGCAATAAAACAAGCCTGATTATAAAAAAGAACAAAATACATATAAGGTTAGGAATGAGAAAGACGTAAGTACAGATATAGAAGAGATTAAAAAGAATTATAGAAGACTGCATATCTATTTTGACAACAAAATTGGAGACCTAGGGGAGATGGATGATTTTCTAGCAGAAGATAAAATACCAAATTTGATCTAAGAAGATGTAAGATTCTTGAATAGACCAGTTACGAAAGACACGATTGAAAAGGTGAATAAAGATGTACCATTCAAATAGACACCAGGGCCAGCTGAGTCCTCAGCCAAGTCTTATCTAACCTTTAAAGAAAAGTTTATTCCAGGTTATTTAAACTATTTCCAGCCATAGAAGAAGATAGAAACCTTCCCAGTTTATTTCATAAATCTCATACACATAATGACAAAACTTTATCTATTACCAATATATTACCCAATACAAAACAAAATTCATTAATATATGCAAATATTCTAAACAAAAATTGGCAAATAGAATATATCAAAAGAATAATACATTATTATTAAGAGGTAACTCAGAAATTCAAATGTGATTCAGTATCCGTATAATCTATTATGACATCAATAAATTTAAGAAGAAAAAGAACATGTGATTGTATAAACGGGTACTAAAAGACATTTAATAAAATAAAGCAGTTTTTCCTAATAAAAACTCAGTCAAACTGGAAAGGAAACTTTTTTAAAGTACTACTAAGTTTTATCATATACCTACAGCAAATACCACTCTAAACAGCAAAACACTAAAACTTTTAATTAAATCAAGAAGAAAATAGCTAACGCTTTTATAGTGCTTATTATGTGCAGGGATGGTTTTAGGCACTTTATATATAATAATTCTCACAAAAATCATACATGAGTGATATTATTATAATCCCCATATTAAAGATGGGAAAAATGAGGCAGAGAGAGATTAAATAACTTGCCCAAGAATATTCAGACAGCAAGTGGTGAACTTGTGATTCAAAGTTAGGCAGTTGTGCTCTAGAGACCATGCTCTGAACACTGTGCTGTGTAGTCTCTGTAACTAACTAGAGATTCCTGTTTTCATTGTTACTATTCAACATTTTTTGGAGTAGTAGCAACTGTAATACAACAAGAAAATGACAGAAACCTTAGTGTTGGAAAAGAAGAGATAAATGAACATTTGGAAGATTGTATTCCTTGAAAACGAAAGAGCATCTAATAAAATACCACTAATATCAATAAGGAAATTTGATAAGGTAGCTGGACAAAAGATAAACAAAATTGTTTTCCTCTACTCTTGCAGTAAAGACCTAGAAATGGAAATAGTGGGAAATATTTCACTTGCAACAGTCATACATACACATGCATAAACCTAAAGAAAACAATGTTAAAATTTGGCAAAAATTTGATAAGAAAAGCACAAGACTTATATAAAGAAAACTACAGCCTTATTAAAAGACAAAGAAGTTTTGAACAAATGGAAAAACATCTCAAATGGAAAAACTAATTATTATTTAATATCTTGATTCTCCAAAATTAATATGAATTTTAATGAAATTCCAATAATACAACTTTGCAGGCATTAGATAAAATCATCTTAAAGTGAAGAAAAAAGAATAAATGTCTCAAAATAGCCAGAAAAATGTATGAAATGGATGAAGAGTGATGGGGAAATTTCCTTACCAGATATGCAACACAGCAAAATCAGTATGAGTACAGGGAGAAACAAATAATTTGAAGTCACGGTACATGAGGCTTTTATGTTTTATGAATAGGGGTTCAGTTCAGTGGGAGAAGGATGGATTATTTAATAAGTGGTAGTGACACAATTCCCTGTTCAACTGGAATGGAAAATATAGGGTTGTCTTTAATCAGCCAGTCTGTTTTTCAAGTGGTAGACGAAAACAACCAGGCCATTGGCAATAGCCCAAGCATTAGTAAAAATATAACGGAGTTCATCAAAAGAGATGTTGGCTCAGGCTATGAGAATGACCTTCAGTCTACCTACTAGTGGAGCAACAGTGTCCATTTTTCGTTTGCATATCTGGTGTTGAGGTTGAAAAGCTATGCCACCCAGCAGACCCTATGAGGTTTCAGCTTGGCCAAGCCGTTAGTGAACTAGGCCCTGGCACTTAGGTGAACCTCAGTAAACTGAGAGTTCCAATGAACCAGTGGTTTCCTTCAGGTAGTAGAACGGGGGAATAAAGTTTCTCCCAAAGAAACAGCTGTCATTTTTTTTCATGTAAAGCTGAGTTGTCACTGAGGCTGTGGCAGCTGTGTTCTTGAATATACCATTTCCATGTAACAGTCAAGTTTAAAACCACAAGGGGCGCCTTTGAGTGGTGACTGCCTCTCTTTACCAGAGTCTCCAGTTGGAAAAATCATCTGTAAGAGAGACTTGTAGCTCAAAACGGTCGTTAAAGCTGTCGGACCCCAAAGGTTGACAGCCTGCCTCAGCTTGCCGGACACCTTCCGACACCACCTGTTGGTTTAGGCTCCCACTCAAAGGATACTAATTTGTGAGTTAGCCGATATAAATACCCAAGCAGAATGCCTGAGTGAGGCACTTACTGTATCCAACACCAAATTAGATGTTCTTTTCGGTGGTGTGTGGCCAGAGACAGCAGTTTCTCCTTGACTGCCGAAGGGATTGAACATTGTGATTCCACCCACATAGTCCCAGGAAACTTCATTAAGAAAGCAGCCGCCTGAATTTCATCACAGTTTATCAGCCACCCCGCTGGCTGAAGTGTGATAACACTACAGTTAGAGTAGCTAAAACAGTCTCCTCATTTATCAACCAAAGGATATTACCTACACAAGTGAAAGCTTTGGACATCAGAGAGTAGAGGCATTTGTACTAATCCCGACTCACCCACTGGTGGCAAATGGTAGGGGAATTTAGGTCCTCCATGGGGAATATTGCAACTGTATATTAGAGGACTTGCTGCAAGAATGTGAATGCCAGTGAGCTAGAAAAAGAAAAGCGTTGCCAGTGTCCAGGGCTTCATACTAAGTGCCATACGTTTGTGAAGTGACTTCAGTTATAGTCACAGTGTCAGGGCTTTGGGAACAATTGAAATTCAGTAAGTCTCAAGCTCCCATTAGCCTTTTTCACTGGCCGTAAAGGGCTATTATATTGAGATAGTGCATCTCTCGCTACCCCTGCTACCTTTAAGTCAAGGCTTCGAGGCTGTGCTTTCTCTTTTTCCTCCTGGGGTACTCTTTCTGCTGGACCACCTAGGAGGGGATGGGGAGGTGATTTGAGGAGATATTTACAGGTCCCTTTATGACTTCTCTCCCAGGGCTCTACCCAACTGGCAGATTTCCTTCTGGCATTTATGGGATGGGAAAGTACAAGTATATAACACCTGAATTCTTACTGTACAGTCAGATGTAGAAGAAAAAGCAACAGTACACTGAATTGGCCTAAAGTTCCCTGAGGTGTCGCAAAGTGTTTTCTTCCCCACTGTGCATCACTTTTCCTCCTCATGTTGAGTGACAAGGTGACACTGTCTATTCCTGCCTTGAGGATACTTTGATTTCTCACCCACCAGCCATACTGTTCTCTGGCTAGGACTGTGGAGTTTTCGCACCCTTTGGTGACTTGTGCTCGACTCACACAACAATACCTGTTTATTTATTTATTTATTTTTGGCTGTATTGGGTCTTCATTGCTGTGCGCGGGCTTTCTCTCGTTGCAGCGAGCGGGGGCTACTCTTCGTTGCAGTGTGCGGGCTTCTCATTTCGGTGGCTTCTTTGTTGCAGAGCATGGGCTCTAGGCATGCGGGCTTCAGTAGTTGTGGCTCACGGGCTCTAGAGCACAGGCTCATTAGTTGTGGCTCGCAGGCTCTAGAGCCCAGGCTCAGTAGTTGTGGCGCATGGGCTTAGTTGCTCCGCGGCATGTGGATCTTCCCGGACCAGGGCTCAAACCTGTGTCCCCTGCATTGGCAAGCAGATTCTTAACCACTGTGCCACCAAGGAAGCCTATATACCTGTTTAAAAACAAATCCACTTTAACCTGGATCAGTTGCTGCCCCACTAGCATGATAACATCTCTTAAATTTTTGCCCAGTTTTTAACATAAATACTAGGAAAGTTTTCCAGGGCAATGGGGCCGACCATAAGAATGGATCTAGAATCTCTTGAGTTAGTTTCTCATTCTCCATTGTTTCACCTTCATCAGCATTGTAAACCCAGCCTGGGCAGTGAGAGCCTGAATACCAGTCAGTGACTCAGCTATGGTTTCCCCTAAGAGTTTGTCTCTTTCAGGGAAATCTTTCCAAGAGGGTTCAAGGTCCCCCGTAGCAGCCAAGGCCCACTGCAAAAACTGAGACCCTCTCTGTCATCTTTGAATGGACTTGAATTTGGCTTGATAGGCTGCAGAAGGGCCTTAGAAATCAGGTGTCCCTGCTGTGGCCATTCTTCCTTAACAATCATTAGGTACCCAGCATCCTTGTTTCCCAGATGATCCAGCCAGAGCACAACAGTTGGTCTGGTTTCTGCCACAGTGTTTGCAAATTTGCCTCCTTTTTCTCCATGTAGATGTGCATCTCTGTAACTGTTGGGATGGAACCTTCCGCACATCCAGCATGAATCGTAATACTAGTGGTCACAGTGTAGAGAACTTAAGGTTGACAGCCCAGCTGGTAAGAAAGCCCACCCTGAACAGAATTAACGACAACCCCTGCACCTTTGGGGCAGTTGTCTTTGAACTGATTTCCCATTATCCAGTTTACAACCACAGCCTCAATTCTACCTCATTTACAGGCAATAAACTGGAGGACCATTTACTGTCTAGTCAACCAACCAATTCAGTCAACATATTCACTACCAATATTATGGACTTCGCTCAAATACCCTTAATTGGCCCCAAAGCTCGCCCCTCTTTCTCTTCCACAAAGTCACACCTCTGTCAGTATGCCATTCTCATCACAGAAACTGGCAAGAATTGTGACAAGTTGGGTTCGACGGTATTTTCAAGCTCATATGTTAGCCTGCCAGATTTTCATGGATGGTGGTAGAAGACAATGAGACTCCTGGGTCAGAGAGAAAGGACAGTTTAGTACGTACAGCAGTAGTAATAACCAGAGAATCGGCACTTTTAGCATTGATTCCCTGAGCCCCAATTCCCTTATACGATGCACAGAGCACCAGCTGATACCTCACAGGCGGTGAGTTGTGTTACAGGAGAGAAACCTTGACCGTAGGGGACCTAAATCTTTTATAAGGGGCAGTTAAGTATGCCTGAACTTTGCTCCAGAGGGAGACACTATCTTTACCTTCTCAGACTGTAAACCAGCATGTTCTCCGCTCTGGAGGGAAACATTCTCCCTCTCTTCCTAGGCTGTTTGCTGTATAAGCATCCTTGAAAAGGCAGTCTCAAACAAACCAGTCACTCTGAGAGATCCATGGAGAACGGTCTCCTGACAATGAATTTATACTCTTTGCCAGAGTGGAATAAAATTGTGCAGCATCTAAGTCGAGGGAAACTTTAAAAAATCATACAATTAGACAACTTTGACAAAAACTATTGCAATGGACAGAAGAGTCAATTGAAAATATCAGTAATTCCAAATAGATAAACCGTGAATAAATTTTATACATCTTGAAGAAGATTGCAGGCAATTTCATGAAAAAGAAACTATGGGATATTGAAAATTTTAAGAAAAATACTAGCAATGCAGTCTTTGGAAAAATTTAGCTCAGGCTAATTATTCTGCTTGTATTAGTTGCAATAATCAGATATTCCATATAAAGTTTTGAAAACTTTGCTTTATACATAGATGTCATTTTTATTTTCAAAAAGAATTTTAATTTTGAAAGTAGCTTCTAAGTAGAACTATTTACAAATCCACCAATATAATTAAAAAACAATTTGCAGTCAGTAAATAAATGTTTTCCAAAACAATATATAATTTCAATTTTTAGGACCCTCTTTCAGGATCAAAAACGTCCGGTGTTGATGACAAGTTATCTGTTCATCTGATGAATGAATGAAAGTTGCCTAATGAGAGGAAGGAATTCTGAGTGATTATAGGAGACTAATGGGGAGTGAAGAAATTTTAAAAAGCTTCCATGAGAAATGTGAAAGTAATATCATACCATATATACACAGAGCAGTTCTGTTTAATTCATTTATATTTTCACCAATGATTCAGAGAAGCACTGAACTTTTGAGACAGAAGGAAATTTAGAATTCATCTACTTTAATGTTCAGTTTAATGTAATATCTTTAAATCTTACTTAAAAGCCTTAATTATATTTTTAAATAATTTAGGGGGCATGTGAAAAAGTAATTTGTTGGACATATTTCATATAAAAGTATATTCCATTCATACTGCTGCTGCTCAACTGGAAGAATCAGCTGTATTCTCTCCTGGGGGCGACTTTCCTCCTTTTAGCCGTATAGGTTTATTTGAATCTTTTAATTAAAAAGCTGCTTTAATTTGGGCCGTATTCTACACCTGCAGTAATATCAGCTACACGACATCGTCTTCCTTTTCATAATTGCATTAAATTTTGACACCACTTTCGGTTGCTGAGTAATTTAGTCATGAAAATTAGCAGGATGGGGATATAGCGAGGTGATTAAAAGCTGAGCCTCTGGGGTCAGTTTGAACCAAGTCTGAGCTCTAGTTATATCTTTTCCAAGTCATATGACTTCGAGTTATTTGATCCCTGTAAGCCTCAACTGCCTTACCAGTAAAATGGGGATAATAGTGACAATACTTTACTCATTGAATTGTGAGGATTAAATGAGAGAGTCCATGTTAAAAAGCTTATTAGCGCAGTGCCGGGCACCTGGTTGACATTCAGTAAACATTGATGGTGATGAATATAATGACAATAGTGACATAATACAAAAACCAGAATAAAATAGTAGTGAAAAATTCAGTGTAGTCTTAATTAAAAAACAGGCCATGAGTATCAGAATCTAATTATAACTTTAAACTAGGTATTAAATTATGTATAGCTTCACATTTCATGGGATTATTTCAGAAGGGGTGCCTGATGCCATCTACCATTAGTTCATTTTTCTCACCTGAGAGGCTCTAGTATGTGGGAAAAGGGAATGAATGATTTGAGTGGGAGAGGATGGTATTTATAAGGATGTGCAGAATAAGTACATCCTTTGCTTGCTGTGATTTTTGCAGCCTGATAATTTTTGCGAGCGGTTTGCAAAGCTGGGATAACTAATCTGAACCATAGCCTTATTAGTAAAGTCAATATTTTTATCCTCGTTTTACACATAGAGGAACTGAGCCAACACATGGTAAATGTCTTTGTCAAGGTTACATAGAAAGTCGGGCAGAACTACACATGTATTTCTGGGTCCTCATTCCAAAGCCATAGGCTGTCTAATTCTGGCAATATACAAAACGAGTGAAAACACATTCTATGTGGTAGTTATTTCTAAAATAGAATAATGCAAATATCATTTTCAGAATCTCCAAATCAAGGTCACACCTGTGTAATCACATATTTCTAACATCATTATTTATGCTGACTGTAGTTGAAGCGTGCAAGAAAACGTATTTGCAGAAAGAAAGTACGAGTTATATTGATAAAGCAGCCTTTGGAAGGGAACCGGTGCTAGAGGGAGAAATACTATAGAAGGAGTTGACTTAATACATTGAATAAATTTATACCTGATACATTTTTAATAGTGAACTGAAATTCATGAAATAAAAAAGAAAAAGTACTGGTGGGATTTCCCACTGACATATCGGCAGTTCCGCATTTCCTTTCCTTTCTGTAGCCCCAGCTCATCTGGGTCTCTATGGCTAGGTAAAGGAGAGAGTCAGCCAGCCAGAGTGAATTCATCACAAAATAGCCTAATTCTTGGCCAGCAGAAAAGAACTATTTATTTCTTCTGTAAAGCAGGGTGTGGGTAGACACCTTAATTAGAAGCACATTTAGATGCAGGGAATAACTATATTTCCTTTCTCTATTTTAGTCTTCAGTCTTTGGCTGAACTGTGTGATCAAGCAGCTCCTGGAAACCATTTGAAATTGGCATAGATGGATCTTCCTTGACTAAATTTAGCAGAAGAGTCAAAATTTTAGTAGTCTGTCTCACCCACTCTAAGTTAATTTACCAGTTAGCATTTGTGGCTGCTAACTGGCTGTTGTTTGTGTGGAAATGTACAGTTTTGCTTTCCAGGAGAAAAGAGGTGGGGGTGGGGTGTAGTCAGCCCTGAAACTGTTCCTATTCCAGGATTAGACATTATTTTCCTCTTCCAGGGGAGAGATAAGCCAGACGTGTCCAGACATGCCTTCTATAAAAGGCTGGCTCAGAAAAGCCCGCTCTAGAACAAATTCACTTTCACTATTGCTATTTCAGGTAAATTGCATCCCTAAATACTTTACATAAAAATTTTCCATTTGCTAAATTTGGTTGAAAAAATAGTATATTTCATTTGGATGGTGGGTAAAAAATAATCAACCTTGTGACATCTGATACATTAAAAATACTCTCATGTGGATTTAGAGTCTCACAACTAAAGAAAGAAAAACCTGTCATGCTCTGGGGCTAATTTCAAATACTGCTTTTGTGCCAAACGATAACCATATCAATAAGCCAGGTTCTATCACCACCTACAATAGGAATTGGACATTTACTCGGTCATTAAGTCTACTATGGCTGTTACTGTCACGTTGGAGTCCATTCAGTGCACTGATCTTTGTTTCCCATTAAACAGATGATTTAATGAAATGAGAACCACCTGAATCCCAGGTCCATCACAAGACCCCTGCATGGTCTGGGTCCCACCTCCCCATCGGCGTTCACCTTCCAAAGCTGCGTTTGCCGCACCCTCTGTGGCAGCCAACCAGTTGATCTAGTCACACCTGCCTTTGCATGAGCCTGGAAGGGAACATTTTTTCCTTCCTCTGAGAAAATTCCTTTGGTCACGTTTCTGGGTTGTACCGTCAGAGCCCCTGTTTCCACCCTGGCTCCTTTTTATCTATGTCATTATATCTCTTTGGTAGAAGTGATTCATGAATTTCCTCCCTGCCCCACTCTTGACTATAATCTCTTTAAGAGCAGAAAATATCATTGTATCCCCACCACTTAGTTCAGTGTCTAGCAGCTACAAAGAGGAAACTCAATAAGGATTTGTTGAGTAAATGACTGAATAAATAAATGTTAGGAGAACTTCCTCCAAATCAAGTCAATAGAATGCAGAAGAGCCGCCTGTGTCTGGGGCAAGGATTAGTGGCCTCACTGAGATAACAGGAAACAGAAGAAGCTAAAACCTTGAAGACAGACTTTTCCAACCTTGCAATTTTTCTGGAAGGTTCACTCTGTTACTGAGTGCCCCGGTGCCCTGGAACAAGTTTACATCATTAGTGTCAGGTTTTGAAGACCCTGATCTATAAAAGAACTGTTTCCACAGGAACTGCTCAGGTAATGGAAGTGATTTTTTTTTTTTTTCCAGGAGTGCTTGATAAGCCTATAACTCTGAGTTAAAACTGAAAGGAGCCCCAAGAGAGAAGCACAGCCAAATGGAAATAACTGAAGCATCAGTGAGTGCATATATGAGATTTGAATTCCAGGGTCACAGCTTCAAGGGATGCCTGTTCTGATAGACAGAGGGCCAACCGGGTAGGCTTCCTGCTCCTTCACTTTACTCCACCTGTGTGATGACTGGGGTCCGGTAGGAGCAGACATCTTTGGTCCCAAATCTCTCCCATCCAGGGCAGCAGCAGTAATGCTTGGGTCACGTGCAGAGGACAGGTGAAGGTATTCAGCAGGAAAGAGACCTCTCTGGCAAAACATATGTAGTTCTCTTTGGAAGCTGCATTTTTCAAGGTGTAATCCTAGGAGTTCTGGCTGTGTGCTTTTTAAAAATTCAGATTCATGCCTGCCCAGCCCCAACTAAATCAGAATTTTCCATTGTTTGAGGGAGTGGGGGTGACTGGGGAATTGTGTTGGTTTGCTCAGGCTGCAAAATACTACAGACTGTGTGGCTTAAACAGCAGAAATGTATGTTCTCGGAGTTCTGGAGTCTGGAAATCCTAGATGAAGGTGGCGGCAGGATTGGTTTCTCTTGAGGCCTCTCTCCTCGACTTGCCGACGGCCGCCCTCTTGCTAACTTTCCATAGAGTCGTCCCTCCGTACTCCCGAGCCCCTTGTGTCTCTCCGTGTGTCCTAATATTCTCTTGTAAGAACACCGGTCTGACTGGAATAGGACCCACCCTATGAGGCCTTATTTTAACTTAATCACCTCTTTAAAAACCCTAACTCCAAATACAGTCACCTTCTGAGGTATTGGTGGTTATGGCTTCAGCATATGAATCTTGTTGGGGACACAATTCAGTCCATACAAAACTATTCATTAAAAGACATGTCAGATGATCCAGAAGCACACATTTGAAAAGCAGTGGTGGTTCTTCACTCCTTCCCTTATAAAAAACTGTAGGGCTGTAGCTAGTCCTTGGAAAGACCAAGAACCTTCTGCCTCTTGCTGCTCCAAACTCATCAGGCACGTCTGTGAGCGTCATGACCGTCAAGGCCAAGGAACGCTATGCACTTTTTAACCTAATGTGATGACCCTTTCCTTCTCAACTTAACTCATTAAGTTTAGAAGGAAAGAGTCCTCGTGAGGAACTCTCAGAACATTAAAACAATTTACCTCTTAGGCAAAGGAGTATTTACAGACATAATTTTCATTTTACCAGGCTCAACAGACGTTGTTTTTATGAATTAACAACCTCTAATGCAAACGTCAACGTCCATCCATTCATTAACCCATGTCTTTTGAGCTGTCATGTGCAGAGAGCTTGAATAACTTGTCAGCCATCAGGACAGCCTGGCAACCAGTTAGCCCAGCAGCCGTGACACACCGGACTCGGCGTGCCTGTCACACTTCGCAGTTACGGGAGATTTGTCTATGCCTGTCTAATGTCAAGTACCAAATTATATCATACCATGTCTTCTTTGCTAGCTGGCAGGTTTCTTGAGAGCAGAGGCGAGCACTAGACCTTATCCAGCTTTATTTCTCTAAAATAGTAGATAAATATTTTTATCTGGCATAAATAGTTTCTGAATGAATGAATAATGGATTTACTTGAGAAATATCTTTAGGTTTGAGATTTGTCTGAGGAGGTACAGGCAGACCTCATTTTATTGTGCTTCGCAGATACTGCTTTTTTTTTCTTTTTCTTTTACAAATTGAAGGTTGTGGCAACCTTGCATCAAGCAAGTCTGTTGGGGCCATCTCTCCAACAGCATTTGTTCACTTCATGTCTCTGTGTCACACTTTGGTAATTCTCACAATATCTCAAACTTCTTCATCATTGTTATATTCATTATGGTGATCTGTGATCAGTGATCTTTGATGTTACTACTGCGTGTTACTCACGGAAGGCTCAGGTGATGGTTAACACTTTTTAGCAATAAAGTATTTTTAAATTAAGTTACATACATTTTTTAAGACATGATACTATTGCACACTTAATAGACTAGTGTAAACATAACTTTTCTATGCCCTGGGAAACCAAAAAATGTGCACTGTATTGAGGTGGTCTGGAACTGAACCCACAAAATCTCTGAGGCCTGCCTGTACTTCCTTATCCCTCATCTTTACTAACCTCATGAAACTACGCATATTCACTATTTTACATCTCTTCCTATGGAGGTGAAAGAAGAAAACCTCAATATTTCTCTGTACAACCTCAAGGACAACAATGCAGAAAATATATGAATAAAATTCAAATGTATTGCTTTAATAGAAAAATTTAATAGTAAACCGGTAAGTGATGAACAAAGGAATAACCCCGTTATGGAAAACACATTATGCTAGTCTTAGTCATTTACTTTGTTGCTATGGGCTGGACAGACGTAAAGTGTCCCTGGAAGGAAATGAATCAAGTCTCTGAGGGAGAAGGTGCAGAACTCACGCCCTGTTCCCCGAGCCTCCACTCACCACACACACACACACACACAGCAGCAGCAGATTTGTGTCTAAAGAGAGGGCTCCTGGAAAAGCCTCGTTTTTCTTCAAAGAAAGCATCTGTAACAAGTACTACGGCTAAGACCTGTTTACTGCGAGTTTCCAGGGCATGAGCGTGATCTTTCCCTGTGCCGCCACGAAGAAGCAAGTCTTCATTTGGGACTCGGACTTTTTCTTTCTTTGTGCGAGCTTGTCCTTTTATTCATTAGAACAACATGGAAGCAATAGTTGGGCATTTTGTTTGCGTGAAGGAGAATCTTCAAAGAGTTCTAGTTTAAAAACCATTTCATTATCCTCTTAAAACAATGCCTTTTGTTGAAACATTTCTAGCTTAAGACTGAAATGTGAGGTATTTCCTGGAGAGAGAAAAATATTACAGAGAGCAAGCAGACAGCGTGGTGGCAATAACTCAAAAGAACAGAGTTATAAAAAGATGGTCTTGATAGTGTGATATGTCACTAATTGGGACTCCCTTGATGAAAAATTCTGATAATTCTGATAGAGTTGAACCTGAAAGTAACTTATCTGCTTCTGTAGGAAAACAAAGCATGTCTTTATTAAGTAAAGAGGTAGCATCAAGTGTAACGATTCAGAAAGAACACATAAAAACCTATTTGATGAATGCACCATTTTCAAGTACCTTAGCACTACTAACCTACATAATACAGTGTAATGTTTCCTTCTTATATCCTTTCCCGTCCTAATTATCAGTGGTGAGTTGTGAAGGTTTTTCAGAAAAATAGTGCATTAGAGCACGCCTTGAGGCGTGAGGGATACTGGCAAGAATGAGGACTGTTTTGTCTTTAAATGCTCACTGTGGAGAATGAAGAACCCATCCTTGCTCTCCCAGGATGGATCCAGGAATAGATTCCCAAGCCTTTGACGGCCATGAGCAGTAGCTGGAAAAAGCTGAGATTCTATGGGAAAACTGAGGGGAAAATAGAGTTTTGGGTGCCAATCCCTGAATAACACTGAACACAGGGACCCAAAGAAGATAGTTAAGGGACATTGTGACTGTCTTTTAGATTTGGAATGTTTGAAATGGGTTGCTTATGAAGTCATGTTCTTTCTGAACGTGGACTTACCGGTATGCCTTTGCAGGGAAGTCAGCCATTTTGGCAGAGTTGCATTTATCTCATTGCTCACGGCGTCCTGTACCACAGAATCCTCTTTAAGTGCTCACAGACAATAAAAATGCATTTCTTTAAACATATTTTAGAAATCAGACTTTTAATTATTCTTTGCTGGCCTTCCTTCCGGTTAGCACATCTCTGACCTCCTATTGTCCTGCTATGTCCAGACAGTTGGGTTCTTTAATTTTCCACATCTGCTTAGGTGCTCTGGCTCGGCTGTTAGATTGGGGTTAAGTTACTGCACAGTAGTGGGACCTTATGTTACATTCCTCTTGTGATCTCCAAAGAGCAGAAGGTAACACAGGAACATATAAGTATTTGATAAAAATGTATTGCTTGTTTGGAATTTTAATAATCTGACTGCATAAACAAGGTTCTTCTGATTTCATCTCAGCCTTTTCTCAGCTCTTCATAAATCTCTTAAAAGTTTTAAGAAAAAGATGTATTTGTTACCAATTTCTTAAAAAACACAAAAACAAAAAAAACCCCACAGATCTTCCCTTTTCTGCCAGAAGCAGAAGTGTTACGAACACTAACTCACGGCATCCTCCCACCCCCATTACTCAGTGGATCGGTGACTGTAAGTTAGTCATGGCTGAGCGCTAGGGCTGTTCAGTTGATTAACTATGTGACCTATTTTGTGTCAGAAACAACTACTCAACAGTTTCATCCACTGTGTCTCCCCGCTGCAGATCAGCCAGCCGCTCACAACCACCATCTGAAAACCTTTCTAATAATTACCACATGTGGATATTTTCCATTCATTACCTGCAGTACAGCATTCGGAAATGGTAGCTCACGTTTTTTGTTTTTTGTTTTTTTTGCGGTACACGGGCCTCTCACTGTTGTGGAGCACAGGCTCTGGATGCGCAGGCTCAGCGGCCATGGCTCACGGGACCAGCCGCTCCGCGGCACGTGGTATCCTCCCGGACCGGGGCACGAACCCGTATGCCCTGCATAGGCAGGCGGACTCCCAACCGCTGCGCCACCAGGGAAGCCCTGTAGCTCACATTTTAGAGAAGAAACAGAAAGTTGTTTTTCCCTTCTCTTCTCCATACTTGGTGTTCCCAACGGGTTAGTCCACCACTGATCATCAGGCGTCCTAATGGGAAAGCACAGCAGCGCTTCTCAGTTACATTCTTTCATCATCGGCCCCATGTCTGATGAATGTTCTTGAATATGTACACCATTGCTCTCAAGAGGAATATAATGTGCCTGCCTAAAAATAACCACCATTTTCCCATGCTGCGCTCATTCATTGTCAGTAAATATTTTATATTAGAAAAGATTTTTTGCTCTTGCAGTGATTGTGTGAGGAAAGATTTGGCAAACACTGCAGATTGATTATTGTCAAGAAAAAAATATAAAAATTAACTTAGTTTTTTTCTTATCTAATTATTGTCTAGCTAGCAATTGAACTGAAAAATAACAGTAAGATTACTGGGCTGTTTATTGATAAGTTGGACCTTTGATAATGCCAATATTCTTAGGATTTTTTGCTTGAGACAAATTTCTTGATAGATTATGTCATGGAATCACAGAATCTTAGAAATAACCTTATAACCCTCTAATCCAATCCCTTCAATTTTAGCTTGAGAAAGATCTTCCCAAAGGGGAAGGTGGGGGAGGAATAAATTAGGAGTTTGGGGTTAACATATACACTACTATGTATAAAATAGATAACCAACAAGAACCTACTGTATAGCACAGGGAACTATAATTCAATATTTTGTAACAACTCTATAAGGGAAAAGAATCTGAAAAAAGGGCTTCCCTGGTGGCACAGTGGTTGAGAGTCCGCCTGCCGATGAAGGGGACACGGGTTCGTGCCCCGGTCCGGGAAGATCCCACACACCACGGAGCGGCTGGGCCCGTGAGCCATGGCCGCTGAGCCTGCGCGTCCAGAGCCTGTACTCCACAACAGTGAGAGGCCCGAGTACCGCAAAAAAAAAAAAAAAAAAAAAAAAAAAAAAAAACTGAAAAAAAAAAAGATATACATATGCATAACAGTCACTTTGCTGTACACCGGAAACTAACACAACATTGTAAATCAACTATACTTCAATAAAACTTTTTTAATTTTACAAAAAGATTTAACAAAAGAATAATCTTAATAACATACTTCCTTTACTTTTTAAAATTAAAAAATTAAATAAGCTTGTAATTTTAGAATATAGATTTATAAAAATTTGCAAAGATAGTACGGAGAGTTCCTATATATCCAAACAGTTTCCCCTATTATTAACGTCTTAAATTAGTATGGTACGTTTAGCACAATTAATGAGCCAATATTGATATATTATTATTCACTGAAGTCAAAACTTTATTCAGATGTCCTTAGTTTTTATCTCATGACTGTCCTTTTCCTGTACCAAGATACCACGCAGCGTACCACGTTACATTTAGTTGTCAGGTCTCCTTGGGCTCTTTTTTAACTGTGTCAGTGTTTCAGACTTTCCTTGTTTTTGATGACCTTAATGGTTTTTGAGGAGTACTGGTCAAGCATTTTGTAGAATTCCCCTTGAATGGGATTTGTCTGATGTTTTCCCTATGATTAGGCTAGGGTTATGAGCCTTGAGGAAGGCACAGAGGTGAACTGCCATTTTCATCAAACCGTATAAAGAATATATACTATCAACATGACTAGACACACTTGGTATTGACCTTGACTACCTGGCTCAGGTAGTATTTGTTAAGGTTTCTCCACTACAGCTACTCATTTTTTCCCTTTCCATACTGCTGTCTTTGTAAGGAAGTGACTACAAAGAGGGAATTGGGAGCTAGGCTGCCCTTCTTTGAGGATGGAGTATCTACATGGATTATTTGGAATTCTTCTGCATGGGAGATTTGTCTCTTCTCCCCCATTTGTTGATTAAATCAGTCACATATTTATAATCATATGGACGCATGAACATTTATTTCATGCTTTGAGATATAATCCAATCATTTCTTTATTTTGTTGGTTAAATTATTTCAGCTTGGACCATTGGAAGCTCTTTCAGTTGACTCCTGTCTTCTTGATATAATCCCATCGTTGTGGGTTTGGTCTTTTGGTTTTTGAGGGTTTTTGGTTGTTGTTTTGTTTTTGTTTGTTTTAGCATTTTCTAACTTTCTGGCACTACAAGATGCTCCAGGCTCATCTTGGCATGTTTCCTGCCCTTGACCTAGAATCAGCCATTATCTCCATCTTGATTTCTTTTATTGGAGAATGGTATTAGAAACCAAGATCTGGGCACCAGTTTTGCCTGTTGCTACTGGAGTATTGTTGCTTCTAGGCACTCTCAGCTAGCAGAGAAAGGAAATATATGTGTGTATACTAATTCATATATACACCCATATCTATAGATATTCCTATATGTCATCAACTGCATCTTAATTGTGTAAGCTAAACATAAGTTCATATGTCTCCAACTATAGTCCATTACCTCATGGATCCTTCTAGACTTCTCCCCTTGCTTACCTATACCCTCTCACTCCAACAGTGGCTTCCACCATCTGCTATCCACTTTGCTATCCAAATCCTTGTATACTGATTTTAGAATTATTTACCTGTATTCCTGAGGGAAACAACTTTATCAACTGTAGAGTAGTACTCAGGTGCAATTCTTTCTGCCTTTAGTCTTATAGACTTCCCTTATTTCCAAAGTTGCACAAGTAAGTGACTCTTTTCCCTTTAGTGAAGTTATTTCATATATTTGTAATATAGTTAGAGTCTTTTATCACAGTCTGCATTCCATCCTGTGATCCTCTGACCTCTTAAATGATTTTAATTTGCATATAATAAGGTTTGCTCTTTGTAATAACGTCTATGGGTTTTCACAAATACATTGTGCCATGTATCCGCCATTACAGCATCATACAGAATAGTTTCATTGCCCCAGAATTCTCCTGTGCTTCCCCTATTCAGTCCTCCCCCAGCCTATCCCTTCCTGGACCCCTGAAAGCCAGTGATCTGTTTACCATGTCTATAGTTTAGTCTTTTCCAGAACGTCATATAAATGGAATGATAGAGACTGGCCTTTTCAGATTGGCTTCTTTCACTTCACAGTATACATTCAGTATTCATCCATGTCTTTGTGTGGTTTGATAGCTCATTCCTTTTTATTGCTGAATGGTATTCCACTGTGTTGATATAGCACAGTTTACCTATTCACTTATTAAAGAATGTCTTGGTTGCTTCCAGTTTGGCAGGATTGTAAATAAGGCTGCTATAAAAATTCTTGTGTAGTCCACTGTGTGTTGGAGGGAAATTGGAGGGAGGGGGTGCTCTTCTCCATTCAGTCTTTCAAGGACCCAAGTTGATAAAGTATCTCCCATCTTCAGTGTGGAACTCTGAAGTTTCTCCTAGCTGTTGACATCCAAGTGGCAATGGAGAAGGAGAAAGGAAGTAGAAAATTGTGCCATAGATTTAATGGGCAAGGCCTGTATATAGTGTATATATACATCAATTTCTGCCCATATTCCTTTGGTCAGAACTCAGTTGAATGACCCTGTTGATTGAGGGAAGCTGGACTGTGTGCCCAGGAAGAGAAGGAAATGAGTTTGGCGAACACATAGCATTGTCTTTGCCTTAATATTCCCATTTGGTCACCATATATGGTTACTCTTCCTCCTAAGCATGGATCACACTTACACCCTCCCCAAGGTACACAGTCCAGAGTCCCATCCAGCCACTGCCTCCACTCAGAGTCTAGGACCTCAGGCTGGTGTGGCGATCTGGACGTGGCACTTAATGGTGACTTCGACTCTAAAAGCAGCATATGGTGATGGGGCAGGGGGAGGGTAACCACAAGAAACACTCATTCTGAAAAGGGTAGAATGTAAGACACAGCAGCCACCAGTGCAGAGCAATGTGGGCATCCCATGGGGCTGGCACTGTGAAGTTTTTCTACCCTGGCAGTAGAAGAGGTCTCTCATTATCCCCCGATTAAACTTTATTTTGATCTTCGGTAGGAACTCCATGGCCCCTGGTTCCATTCCCTAAGGGATTCTCCCTTTTTCTTCCTCTTCCTTACCCACATCTGAAAGGGGCATTTGGTACCCCCTATAGATGTTACAGAGCTCCCTGCATTTAGGTGATTAAAGTTTCAAGGATTGTTTTAAGTCACAAAAAGTCAGAGACTTTCAATATCCATGCTCATGGTTTCTTTGGTAATAAAATTCCCTTAAGTACTTAATGGGTTCCTAATCCATTATCTTTCAGTCATTCCATATACCCGTTAGCTCATGACAAATTATTTAGAAGGTATGATTCTCAAATTTATTTTATTTCTTGGCTTCCCCTCTATCTTTCCTCTCAATCCTATCTCTCACACCTAAATGGTGGATTTTTTTTTTTTTTTTTTTGGCCACGCCATGCGGCATATGGGATCTTAGTTCCCTGACCAGGGATCGAACCCATGTCCCCTGCATTGGGAGCACGGAGTCTTAATCACCAGACCACCAGGGAGGTCCCAGTGGTGGATCTTTTGAAGCTACTAATCTTGAGAGGGAAGGCCACATTCTTAATTTGATTTTATTGTGAGACTGAATTTTAATTGTCTCTTTGGCTCAAAGGCTCTTTTAATCTTAAATCCTCAAATCTTAAGTTGGGTTGTATAGAAGCAGGTGATTTTTTCACTATTGGCCAAATTTCTAGAAACTGTCCAATTCTCTCCTATATACATCTTTTTCTTTTCTGCCATGCCAAACTCAGCCAAGGTCACCAGCACGCACTAATCCATTCATCCTTTCCAACCAATTTTTCCAGAAAGGCCACTTCAGTGGGCACATGGTCTGTCTTCCATGTTACTAAAATTTCCCCAAATGTTTTGCCACAGTATAGCATCGATTTCCGTCTCCTCTGGCATCTGGTATTAGTTTCCTTGCTAATGCCATATATTTTAGGGTTGTGTTACAGCAGCACCTTGCATCAAGGTATTGATTTCCATACTAGGCAGGATAATTGACATCTCATGGTTCTCAGTAAGAATCCCAACACAAAAATTTCAGTGACTTAATGCACTGAAAGTATGTAATTGTTCTCATCACATTCCAATATGGGTCTTCAGGGAGACCTAGTCCACACAGCCATTAAGAGAACCAGATTAAAAAAATAATAATAATAATAATAAAAAAGAACCAGATTGACAGTTGCATCTCCGTCTTCAACACGTGGCTTACAAGGTCATTTTTAAGTATCAATATCCGGCAAACAGGGGAGGAGAGACTCTATTGCTTCTGCGTTAATTCCTCTGGCCAGAAGTCAGTCATGTGATCTTTTTTTGGTTGTTTTTGTTTTTTTTTAATTTTATTGGGTGCTTTTGTTTTATCTTTGTTGCGGTAGTTTTCTTTTTAATTTTTTGAGGAACCTCAGTACTGTTTTCCATAGTGGCTACACCAGTTTACATTCCCACCAATAGTGCAGAGGGTTCTTTTTCTCCACATCCTCTCTAACGCTTGTTATTTTATTTTATTGTTTTTAACATCTTTATTGGAGTATAATTGCTTTACATCGTTGTGTTAGTTTCCGCTGTATAGCAAAGTGAATCAGCTATACGTATACTTATATCCCCATATCCCCTCCCTCTTGCGTCTCCCTACCACCCTCCCTATCCCATCCCTCTAGGTGGTAACAAAGCACCGAGCTGATCTCCCTGTGCTATGCGGCTGCTTCCCACTAGCTATCTAGTTTACATTTGGTAGTGTATCTATGTCGATGCCACTCTCTCACTTCGTCTCAGCTTACCCTTCCCACTCCCCATGTCCTTAGGTCCATTCTCTACGTCTGCATCTTTATTCCTGTCCTGCCCCTAGGTTCTTCAGAACCATTTTTTTTAAGATTCCATAAATATGCGTTAGCATATGGTATTTGTTTTTCTCTTTCTGACTGACTTCACTCTGTTTGACAGACTCTAGGTCCATCCACCTCACTACAAATAACTCAGTTTCGTTTCTTTTTATGGTGGAGTAATATTCCATGGTATATATGTGCCACATCTTCTTTATCCATTGATCTGTCAGTGTACACTTAGGTTGCTTCCATGTCCTGGCTTTTGTAAATAGTGCTGCAATGAACATTGTGGTACATGACTCTTTTTGAGTTACGGTTTTCTCCAGGTATATGCCCAGTAGGGGGATTGCTGGATCATATGGTAGTTCCATTTTTAGTTTTTTAGGGAACCTCCATACTGTTCTCCATAGTGGCTGTATCAATTTCCATTCCCACCAGTAGTGTAGGAGGGCTCCCTTTTCTTCACATGCTCTCCAGCATTTATTGTTTGTAGATTTTTTGATGACGGCCATGCTGACCAGTGTAAGGTGATACCTCACTGCAGTTTTGATTTGCATTTCTCTAATGATTAGTGATGTTGAGCATCCTTTCATGTGTTTGTTGGCAGTCTGTATATCTTTGGAGAAATGTCTCTTTAGGTCTTCTGCCCATTTCTGGATTCGGTTGTTTGTTTTTTTGATATTGAGCTGCATGAGCTTGCATATTTTGGAGATTAATCCTTTGTCAGTTGCTTCATTGGCAAATATTTTATCCCATTCTGAGGGTTGTATTTTCATCTTGTTTATGGTTTCCTTTGCTGTGCAAAAGGGTTTAACTTTCATTAGGTCCCATTTGTTTATTTTGTTTTTATTTCCACTTCTCTAGTAGGTGGGTCAAAAAGGATCTTGCTATGATTTATGTCATAGAATTTTCTGCCTATGTCTTCCTCTAAGAGTTTTATAGTGTCTGACCTTACGTTTAGGTCTTTAATCCATTTTGAGTTTATTTTTGTATGGTGTTAGGGAGTGTTCTAATTTCATTCTTTTGCATTTAGTTCTTCCAGCACCACTTATTGAAGGGGCTGTCTTTTCTCCATTGTATACTCCTGTCTCCTTTATCAAAGATAAGGTGACCATATGTGGGTGGGTTTATCTTGGGGCTTGCTATTCTGTTCCATTCATCTATCTATCTGTTTTTGTGCCAGTACCTTACTGTCTTGATTACTGTAGCTTTATAGTATAGTATGGACTCAGGGAGATTGATTCCTCCAGCACCATTTTTCCTTCTCCAGATTGCTTTGGCTATTTGGGGTCTTTTGTGTTTCCATACAAATTGTGGAATTTTTTGTTCTAGTTCTGTGAAAACTGCCATTGGTAATTTGATAGGGATTGCATTAAATCTGTAGATTGCTTTGGGTAATATAGTCATTTTCACAATGTTGATTCTTCCAATCCAAGAACATGGTATAACTCTCCAACTGTTTGTATCATCTTTAATTTCTTTCATCAGTGTCTTATAGTTTTCTGCATACAGTTCTCTTGTCTCCTTAGGTAGATTTATTCCTAGGTATTTTATTCTTTTTGTTGCAATGGTAAATGGGAGTGTTTCCTTAATTTCTCTTTCAGATTTTTCATCATTAGTGTACAGGAATGCAAGAGATTTCTGTGCATTAATTTTGTATCCTGATACTTCACTAAATTCACTGGTTAGCTCTAGTAGTTTTCTGGTAGCATCTATAGGATTCTCTATGTATAGTATCATGTCATCTGCAAACATGACAGTTTTACGTCTTCTTTTCCAATTTGTATTCCTTTTATTTCTTTTTCTTCTCTGATTGCTGTGGCTAAAACTTCCAAAACTATGTTGAATAACAGTGGTGAGAGTGGGCAACCTTGTCATGTTCCTGATCTTAGTGGAAATGCTTTCAGTTTTTCACCATTGAGAACGATGTTGGCTGTGGGTTTTGTAATATATGGACTTTATTATGTTGAGGTAGGTTCCCTCTATGCCTACGTTCTGGAGAGTTTTTATCATAGATGGGTGTTGAATTTTGTCAAAAACTTTTCCTGCATCTTTTGAGGTTACCGTATGGTTTTTCTCCTTCAGTTTGTTAATATGCTGTATTACATTGATTGATTTGCATATATTGAAGAATCCTTGCGTTCCTGGGATAAACCCCACTTGATCATGGTGTATGATCCTTTTAATGTGCTGTTGGATTCTGTTTGCTAGTGTTTTGTTGAGGATTTTTGCATCTGTGTTCATCAGTGATATTGGCCTGTAGTTTTCTTTTTTTGTGACATCTTTGTCTGGTTTTGGTATCAGGGTGATGGTGGCCTCACAGAATGAGTTTGGGAGTGTTCCTCCCTCTGCTGTATTTTGGAAGAGTTTGAGAAGGATGGGTGTTAGCTCTTCTGTAAATGTTTGATAGAATTCATCTGTGAAGCCATCTGGTCCTGGGTTTTGTTTGTTGGAAGATGTTTAATCACAGTCTCAATTTCAGTGCTTGTGATTGGTCTGTTTATATTTTCTATTTCTTCCTGGTTCAGTCTTGGCAGGTTGTGCTTTTCTAAGAATTTGTCCGTTTCTTCCAGGTTGTTCATTTTATTGGCATAGAGTTGCTTGTTGTGATCTCTCGTGATCCTTTGTATTTCTGCAGTATCAGTTGTTACCTCTCCTTTTTCATTTCTAATTCTGTTGATTTGAGTCTTCTCCCATTTTTTCTTGATGAGTCTGGCTAATGGTTTATCAATTTTGTTTATCTTCTCAAAGAACCAGCTTTTAGTTGTATTGGTCTTTGCTATCATTTCCTTCGTTTCTTTTTCATTTATTTCTGTTCTGATCTTTATGATTTGTTTGCTTCTGCTAACTTTGTGGGTTTTTTGTTCTTCTTTCTCTAATTGCTTTAGGTTGTTTATTTGAGATGTTTCTTGTTTCTTGAGGTAGGATTGTGTTGCTATAAACTTCCCTCTTAAAACTGCTTTTGCTGCATCCCATAGGTTTTGGGTCGTCGTGTTTTCACTGTCATTTGTTTCTAGGTAGTTTTTGATTTCCTCTGATTTCTTCAGTCATCTCTTGGTTATTTATTAGTGTATTGTTTAGCCTCCATGTGTTTCTATCTTTTACATTTATTTTTTCCTGTAATTGATATCTAGTCTCATAGCGTTGTGGTCACAAAAGATACTTGATACAACTTCAATTTGCTTAAATTTACTAAGGCTTGATTTGTGCCTCAAGATATGATCTATCCTGGAGAATGTTCCATGGCACTTGAGAAAAAGTGTATTCTGTTGTTTTTGGATGGAATGTCCTGTAAATATCAATTAAATCCATATTGTTTAATGTATCATTTAAAGCTTGTGTTTCCTTATTTATTTTCATTTTGGATGATCTGTCCATTGGTGAAAGTGGGGTGCTAAAGTCCCCTACTATTATTGTGAATATCCCCTTTTATGGCTGTTAGCAGTTGCCTTATGTATTGAGGTGCTCCTATGTTGGGTGCATAAATAATTACACTTGTTATATCTTCTTGGATTGATCCCTTGATCATTATGTAGTGTCCTTCTTTGTCTCTTGTAATAGTCTTTATTTTAAAATCTATTTTGTCTGATACGAGAATTGCTACTCCAGCTTTCTTTTGATTTCCATTTGCATTGAGTATCTTTTCCATCCCCTCACTTTCAGTCTGTATGTGTCCCAAGGTCTGAAGTGGGTCTCTTGTAGAGAGCATATATATGGGTCTTATTTTTGTATCCATTCAGCCAGTCTGTGTCTTTTGGTGGGAGCATTTAATCCATTTACATTTAAGGTAATTATCAATATGTATGCTCCTATTCCCATTTTCTTAATTGTTTTGGGTTTGTTATTGTAGGTCTTTCCCTTCTCTTGTGTTTCCTGCCTAGAGAAGTTCCTTTAGCATTTGTTGTAAAGCTGGTTTGGTGGTGCTGAATTCTCTTAACTTTTGTTATTATGTAAAGGTTTTCATTTCTTTCTCAAATCTGAATGAGATCCTTGTTGGTTAGAGTCATCTTGGTTGTAGGTTTTTCCCTTTCATCACTTTAAATATGTCCTGCCACTCCCTTCTGGCTTGCAGAGTTTCTCCTGAAAGATCAGCTGTTAACCTTATGGCAATTCCCTTGTATGTTATTTGTTGCTTTTCCTTTGCTGCTTTCAATATTTTTTCTTTGTATTTAATTTTTGATAGTTTGATTAATATGTGTCTTGGCATGTTTCCCCTTGGATTTACCCTGTATGGGACTCTCTGTGCTTCTTGGACTTGGGTGGCTATTTCCTTTCCCATATTAGGGAAGTTTTCAGCTATAATCTCTTCAAATATTTTCTCAGTCCCTTTCTTTTTCTCTTCTTCTTCTGGGACACCTATAATTTGAATGTTGGTGCGTTTAATGTTGTCCAGAGGTCTCTTAGACTGTCCTCACTTCTTTTCATTCTTTTTTCTTTATTCTGCTCTGTGGTAGTTATTTCCACTATTTTATCTTCCAGGTCACTTATCTGTTCTTTTGCCTCAGTTATTCTGCTATTGATTCCTTCTAGAGAATTTTTAATTTCATTTATTGTGTTGTTCATTATTGTTTGTTTGCTCTTCAGTTCTAGATCCTTGTTAAACATTTCTTATATTTTCTGCATTCTATTTCCAAGATTTTGGATCATCTTTACTATCATTACTCTGAATTCTTTTTCGGATAGCCTGCCTATTTCATCTTCGTTTCTTATGTCTGGTGGGTTTTTACCTTGCCTCTTCATCTGCTGCATATTTCAGCATCTTCTCATTTTGCTTAACTTACTGTGCTTGGGGTCTCTTTTTTTCACAGGTTGCACGTTAGTACTTCCTGTTATTTTTGGTGTCTGTCCCCAGGGGGTAAGGTTGATTCAGTGGGTAGTGTAGGCTTCCTGGTGGGGGGGACTGGTGCCTGTGTTCTAGTGGATGAGGCTGGAACTTGTCTTTCTGGTGGGCAGGGCCACATCTGGTGGTGTGTTTTGGGGTGTCTGTGAAGTTAGTATGATTTTTAAGCAGCCTCTCTGCTAGTGGGTGGGTTGTGTTCCTGTCTTGCTAGTTGTTTGGCATGGGGTGTCCAGCACTGTAGCTTGCTGGTCATTGAGTGAAGCTGCATCTTAACGTTGAGATGGAGATCTCTGGGAGACCTGTTGCTGATTGATATTACATGGGGCCAGGAGGTCTCATCTGGTCCAGTGTCCTGAACTCGGCTCTCCCACCTCAGAGGCTCAGGCCTGACAGCTGGCTGGAGCACCAAAACTTTGTCAGCCACATGGCTCAGAAGAAAAGGCAGAAAGAAGAAAGAAAGAAAAATAAAATAAAGTTATTAAAATTAAAAATTAAAATATATATTATTAAAATAAAAAATTTTTTAAGTAATTTAAAAAAGAAAAGAAAAGAGAGTAACCAAACCAATAAACAAATCCACCAACGATAACAAGCACTAAAAACTACACTAACATAAACATAAAAATCAGAAACTAGTCAGTCACATACAGCAAACCCCAAGTCTACAGTTGCTCCCGAAGTCCACTGCCTCAATTGTGGGATGATTCATTGTCTATTCATGTATTCCAGTTATAGGGTACATCAGGTTGGTTGTGGAGATTTAATCCGCTGCTCCTGAGGCTGCTGGGAGAGATTTCCCTTTGTCTTTGTTCACACAGCTCCTGGGGTTCAGCTCTGGATTTGGCCCCGCCTCTGTGTGTAGGTTGCCCTCTGGCATCTGTGCTTTGCCCAGACAGGAGGGGTTAAAGGAGCAGCTGGTTAGGGGGCTCTGGCTCACTCAGGCCAGGGGCATGGAGGGATATGAAATGCAGGGCGAGCCTGTGGTGGCACAGGCCGGTGTGACGTTGCACCAGCCTGAGGTGCGCCGTGTGTTCTCCCAGGGAAGTTGTCTTTGGATCACCGGACCCTGGCAGTGGCGGGTTGCGCAGGCTCCCTGGAGGGGCGGTGTGGATAGTGACCTGTGTTTGCTCACAGGCTTCTTGGTGTCTGCAGCAGCAGCATTAGCGTCTCATGCCCATCTCTTTTGTCTATGCTGATAGCCGCAGCTTGCCCCCATCTCTGGAGCTTGTTTAGGCGGTGCTCTGAATCTCTTCTCCTCGTGCACCCTGAAACAAGGGTCTCCTGCCTTTTAGACAGTTCCAGAGTTTTTCCCAACTCCCTCCCGTTTAGCTGTGGTGCACTAGCCCCCTTCAGGCTGTGTTCACGCAGCTGACCCCAGGCCTCTCCCTGGGATATGAACTCCGAAGCCCAAGCCTCAGCTCCCAGCCCCCACCTGCCCCGGCAGGTGAGCAGACAAGCCTCTCGGGCTGGTGAGTGCTGGTTGGCACCGATCCTCTGTGGGGGGATCTCTCCACTTTGCCCTCCGCACCCCTGTGGCTGTGTTCTCCTCTGTGGCTTACCCCCTGCCCACACCCCATCTCCGCCCGCGAAGGGGCTTCTAGTGTGTGGAAACCTTTCCTCCTTACAGCTCCCTCCCATTGGTGCAGGTCCCGTCCCTATTCTTTTGTCTCTGTTTATTCTTTTTTCTCTTGCCCTACCCAGGTACATGGAGGGGTTTCCTGCCTTTGGGAGGTCTGAGGTCTTCTGCCAGCGTTCAGTAGGTGTTCTGTAGGAGCTGTTCCACCTGTAGATGTATTTCTGATGTATCTGTGGGGAGGAAGGTGATCTCCCCGTCTTACTCCTCCACCATCTTGAAGATCCTCCATGTGATTTAATTATAATTGCAAGTCAGGGTAAGAAATGGGATCTGGCTCTGAGTGTATATGTCCAAGAGAAAATAGGAATAGGCTTGATTAACATAGAGCATTGGTTCTGCCACAATCTTGTTGAGTTTCTGTCACTTCATTAATAAAATGGAGCCATTGATAACCAACCACCCAGGGTATCATTTGTGAATGCTATAATTTATGTAAGCAACAACTGAGTTCCTTGTACATTTTCTCATATTTGAAAAATCTTACCTCCCCACCCCCCACCTTCTCTTTGTCTCTGTCTTCCTTCTTCCCAACCCCACCTTTCTTTATAAAAGTAACTTCACATTAGTGAAGTTAGAACTTGCTTATTACTGTACATCATATGATCAGTGGCATTAGACAATAGCTGATTATAGTTCAAATATTCATATTTCTTTTTGCCACTCTCTTGGTGTCTGTCTCTCTTCCTTTAGCTACACTTAATCCAAAAGTCTTGTTAATTTCCATCAAACTAACTAGGCTTTACACGCTTACTGCAGCCTTCTGATGTATGGACACTGGAGATGAAGATCTTTCTGGTGTTGTTCTTAGATTTTTGCGTTTTGTCCTCATCAAAAATCATTACAGTCCTTGAACATGAACTGTCTGTAATTGAATTCAAGACTTTTATTAATTTATAACCCAAACACTGAAGGTAATGATCATACCCAGATCATCACTCCATATATGTCAGGCAGGTCCCAGTGATAGGCTGCAAGAAATTATTGTCTTTTCCCAGGATAGGTACCAGTATGTCAACCTCCTTAAACTAATGCATCATGGTAATCAGTGCTTTCAAAAATAGTGAATGCTGCATAATGAAGACACAGAGACACTGGGAAGTCTCAGCAATGCTTCACCCTAATTGTCATGCAACTGAAAGCCTGGGATCCCCCAACAGCTGGAAGCTGCTGCCATGGAAACCTTAATGTTCCATCATCTGACAGATTAAAAATTGAGACTATTAATGGCCTCGACAGTAGTTTGCATGTTGCATTAGTAAACAATGCCATTATTCTAGGGTTCAGGGGAATTGGATTTTTGAATGATGCTTTTTTATTCTCTGTCAAAATAGTCCAAGCATAATTTGGATGGTATAACGAAAGAAAGAGAATAACTGAGGCGAAATTATGACATTTCAGCAGATCAATTCTTCCTCTTTTCTGTGACCTTCTCCTGCTGGCTGTTTGTTTAACTGAGCACAGGTGGGGGTGGAAGGATGGGCAGGAAATGAGGGAAAAGCCAATTTCAGCCTCCTTTCTATTCCAGTATAGGTTCTTTATGAATCCCAGGCCCCTGTGTTTAGGAAGAAGCATAATTAGTAGAGTGTTTGGATAACTGAGGGCACATCCTATTTACTGAGCCATAAAATAAATTCACAGAGTCTCAGCCAGCATTTATTAAAAACGGAATGGAAGGGACTTCCCTGGTGATGCAGTGGTTAAGAATTCTCCTGCCAATGCAGGGGACACGGGTTTGAGCCCTGGTCCGGGAAGATCCTACATGCCACGGAGCAACTAAGCCCATGAGCCACAACTACCGAGCCTGTGCTCTAGAGCCCACGAGCCACAACTACTGAGCCCACGTACCACGAATACTGAAGCCCGCGTGCCTAGAGCCTGTGCTGTGCAACAAGAGAAGCCACCGCAGTGAGAAGCCCACACACCACAACAAAGAGTAGCCCCCACTTGCCGCAACTAGAGAAAGCCCGTGCGCAGCAATGAAGACCCAATGCAGCCAAGAATAAATAATAAATTAATTAATTAAAAGAAAGAAACACAGAATGAAATAAAATACAAAGGAAAATACTGAGAGGTGTTCCCCATTGTTAGGGTAAGTATCATTTTTACAACTCTTTCTACTGGTTTACAAGGTAAAGTTACTTCCTAGAGCTTTTTCTGGTTCTGGGTCAGATGGTGGAGAAGGAAGACCCTGAGCTCACCTCCTCCCATGGACACACCAAAACTACAACCACACATAGAGCAGCTACCTCTGAGAACAGCCTGAAGGCAAGCAGAACAGATTTTCTACAACTAGGGAAATAAGGAAAAGACAACATCAAGATGGGTAGGAAGGACAGAGATGTAGTCTAGTCAGAAGACACACCCTGGGTGCAGTGACCCACAAGTAGGAGGGATATCACAGCTACAGGGGTCTGTAGGGTTTGGGCTCCCAAGCCCTCAGGGGACCTGCAACAGGAAGATGAGCCCCCATCACGTCTGACTTTGGAACTCAGCAGGGCTTACGTCTGGAAGAGCAGGAGAGCTGTGGGAAACTGAAACTCTGCTCTTGAAGGGCTCACGCACAAATGCACTTGCTCTGAGTCCCAGCACAGAGGCAGCAGCTTGACCCAGTGCCCGGGTCATACAAGAAGGAGAATCATCGACTCATTTCAGGATGTATACCAGAGGGGATGGCGTCTGGGGGAACCTTCTCCAGGAATGGACGTGCTGGTGGGCGCCACTTCTTTTTCACCCTTTTTCCACCTAGATGGGCTGGCACTGGTGGATATGCCTTTTCTGTCACTCTCCATCAACCTCGCTAACACCGTGCACCCCACCCCAGCATTCCCCTGAGGACCAGCCCCACCCACCCCACCCACCCTGCTCCTCCAAAGCAGCTCTTGCCCTGCCCCACCCAGCAGATGGCCTCAGCGGGCACTGGCGCCCCTCCAAAGCAGCTCCCACTCCTGGGGACCAGCCCTGTACACCAGCATACCCACAATAGTCACGGTTGGTCCTCTCAGCTGGGCTGGGGGCCAGCCCTACCCACCAGCACATCTGCAGCAATCTCAGCACAACCCCAACAGGAGGGCACGTGCAGCCCACACAAGGGGCAACCCTGGAGCACCTGTCTGTAGAGACCAGAGGGGACTGCATCACTGGGCCCCACCGGGCACCATCTACACAAGGCCATTTGGAATACCTTCCAAATGAAAGAACAAGACAGAACCTTAGAAAAAGAACTAAACAAAATGGAGAGAAACCAGATTGACCAGATGAAGAGTTCAAAATACTAGTTACAAAAGTGCTCACCAAACTCGGGAGAAGAATAGGTGAACTTGGTGAGAATGTCAACCAAAAGACAGAAAATATTAAAAAGAACCAATCAGCACTGAAGAGTACAATAACAGAAATGAAAAATACGCTAAAGGGAAACCAACAGCAGCTTAGAGGATACAGTAGAACAGATCAGCAATCTGAAAGCCAACGTAGTGGAAATCACCTGATCAGGACAGCAAAAGGGAAAAAAAGAATTTAAAAAATGAGGGTAGTTTAGGGGGTTCTCTGGGACAACATCAAGCATACTAACCTTTGCACTGTAAGGATTCCAGAAGAAGAGAGAGACAAAGGGACAGAAAACCTATTTGAAGAAATAATGGTGGAAAACTTTCCTAACCTGGCCAAAGAAAGACATTCAAGTCCAAGAAGCGCAGAGAGTCCCAAACAAGATGAACCCAAAGAAAATCACACCAAGACACACTATAATTAAAATGTCAGATTTAAAGGTAAAGAATCTTAAAGACAGCAAGAGAAAAACAACTAGTTACATACAAGGGAACCCCTTTAAGACTTTCAGCTGATTTTTCAGAAGAAATTTTACTGGCCAGAACGGACTGGCAGGCTATATTCAAAGTGCTGAAAGAAAAAAAATTTACAACCAAGAAAAGTCTACCTGAAAGTTATCGTTGAGAACTGAGTGAGAGATTGAGTTCCCCAGCCAAGCAAAAGCTAAAGGAGTTCATCACCGCTAAACTGGCCTTACAAGAAATGTTAAAGGGACTTCTGTAAACAGAAAAGAAGAAGCCATAATTAGAAACAAGAAAATTATGAAAGAAAGAAATCTCCCTGGTAAAGGCAAACATATAGTAAAGGTAGTGGATAAACCAAATTCAAAGCTAGTTTGAAGGTTAAAAGACAAAAGTAGTAAAATCATCTCTATCTAAAATAATTAGTTAAGCAACACAAACAAGAAAAATGTGTAAAATATGTCAAAAACATAAAATGTCTGGGGGGGGACAGTAAAAATGTAGTGCTGTTAGAATGCACTTGAACTTAAGTGACCATCAATTTAAAATAGACTATTATATATATATAACAGTCTATTGTGGAACCTCATGGTAACCACAAACCAAAAACCTATAACAGATACACAAAAAATAAAGAAAAGAAATACAAACAACTCAAGAAAGTCATCAAATCACAAGGGAAGAGAAAAAGAGAAGAAAGGAACAGAGAATAACTACAAAAACAACCAGAAAACAGTAACAAAATGGTAACAAATTACTCTCAATACCTATTAATAATTACTTTAAGATGTGAAATATATATATATATATATATATATATATATATACTCACACATACATATATTACTCATCCATAAAAAAGAATGAAATCTTGGCCATTGCAAAGACATGGGTGGACTTTGAGGGTATCATGCTAAGTGAAATAAGTCAGACAGAGAAAGACAAATACCGTATGATCTCACTTATATGTGGAATCTGAAAAAAATGAAACAAAGGAACAAATAAAACAGAAATAGAGTTATAGATACAGAGAACAAACTGGTGGTTGCCAGAGGAGAGAAGGGTGCTGGACTGAGTGAAATAGTTGAAGGGGATTAAGAGATACAAACTTTGGGGCTTCCCTGGTGGTGCAGTGGTTAAGAATCCACCTGCCAGTGCAGGAGACACAGGTTTGAGCCCTGGTCCAGGAAGATCCCACATGCCGTGGAGCAGCTAAGCCCTTGGGCCACAAACTACTGAAGCCCGCGTGCCCTGGAGCCCATGCTCCACAAAAAGAGAAGCCACTTCAATAAGAAGCCTGCACGCCACAACGAAGAGTAGCCCCCACTCGCCGCAACTAGAGAAAGCTTGCAGGCAGCAATGAAGACCCAACACAGCCATAAATAAATATACATTTATATTTAAAGAAAAGATACAAACTTTCAGTTATGAAATAAGTCAGGGAGATGTAATGTACAGCACAGGGAATATAGTCAATAACATTGTAATATCTTTGTATGGTGGTGGGTGGTAACTAGACTTATCGTGGTGATCATTTTGTAATGCATATAAATGTTGAATCACTTTGTTGTACACCTGAAACTAATATAATAGGTCAACTATACTTCAATAAAAATAATAATAAAGTTACTTCCTATTATGAATCATAATAAAAAATGTTTGAAAAACATGGTTATAGTACATGATTCAGAGCTCAGGCTACGTATGAGCCTAGACTGTCTGGATCTGAATCCTGATTTTACAACCTTCCAGCTATAGAAGCAAGTCATTTAACCTCTCTATGCATCTGTTTGCTTATCTGTAACACAGGAATGATAACGGTAGAACCATAAGGTTGTTGTAAAGAGGAAATAAACCATCTAAAGCACTCAGAATGTGTTTGGCACATAGAAAGTAATCAAATGAGTCAGCTATTGAAAATGCATCATCAGTTACCTGGAGGAATTACTTGGAGTGATCTAAAGATCACTGGACGTGTCTATCTTTTCATATTTATATTTGTAAAATAGGGCTATTTCTTACCAGTTTAGAAAAGCATCGTTATAAAGTGTCCTGTTAGACCACATGGTACAGCACTCTGTATACCTCTTCATACCATTATGCAGGTTTTATTCCTGTCTCTTGAAACCAGAATCATAATGGGGTTGTACTGCATCACGAGGTCCTTAGAGAAATATTTTTATAGACAAATGCAAATAGTAAGGCTCTCTTTTTTTTTTTTGCTAAGCAACAACAAAGTTTTTAGTGCAATTTCTCCTTAAAGGCTGCCTCCTGTCTGAATGGACCACTGGGTACCATTTAGTCCATCAAAACATTAATCCACTAAATGGTGCCTGAAAGGTTAATGCAGCCTCTGGAAATGACTGACCTGCTCCTCGAGGCCAGTCCTGGGAGCACTGGGTGTTCTGAGTCAGACATGGGGCATTGCCTGGGAAAACCAGTCGGAGGAAAGCAATGTAAGGTCGCAGACGCAGATGCTTGGGGTCTACGGGTTCATGGCACCTTTGAGATCTGAGTCTAGGGGTTGCCTCATTTCCTTAAAGTAAAATATGTCTAAATGATTCCCAGTGTGATCTATTAACTGACTGAAACTTTGCTAAATGGAACTTATTTGGGTTGGAGGCGTTCCGAAGACTAAAACGTGATGATCGTTTTGTGTGTTTGAAATTCTTTACCTTCACCCAATCCCCAAACAGGGGTGAACTGACTCAAAAGCACAGTTGCATTTAACTTCCGTAGGTGTTTCAGTTAAGTACAAATCCAGGGAACTGAGGCTCAGAGAAGTTGAAAGGGGAAGGGTTTCTAAGAATTATAGCTGCTATTTACTAAGCACTTACTAGGTACCAGGCACTGTACTGAGCACTTTATATACATGAATGGATTGAATTCCAAACCATGGCTCTGTAATGTGGGCATTACTACTCCTATTTTCCAGATAAGGAAATTAAGGCTTTGAAAATTAGTGAATAATTTACCAAAGATTCTAAAGCCAGTCATTATGCCTAGCACTTTCCCTTCGATGACTGATAACAGAGACCTTCAATCCATCGCCTCCGTTGCTTTTACACTCTCCAGCGCTTACCTACCTGTATCCTCACTTCTCTCCTAAAATTCTAGGCTACGTTTTAAAAAATCACTCTTTTACAAAAGCCCTTACTCCTGCTTCCTTCCCTCTAACGTATTCACCTGGGGAAACGCCAACCCTGGTTAAACACAACTTCGGCCTGCTCCCAGGCTGTGTTTGAGCAGCTGTCCATCATCCCACACATCCAGTTCTTATATATCATCTATGTCGATCCTACTCCAGTGTAGAAGCAGAATTTGTCCCCTTCTCTACTCTCCATCACTGCCACGTGAGCCTAAGCCACCGGCATCTCAGCTGCTGCCGTGGCCGTCATCTCCTTGCTTCCACTCTTGCTTCCTATGCTATTCCCTGAATAGCAACTGGAGCAATCTTTAAAACTATTATTCTGATCGCGACCTCCCTGTGCATCGAGCCCTCCAGTATTGAATAAAACCATTGATTAGGGCTTCCCTGGTGGTGCAGTGGTTGAGAGTCCGCCTGCCGATGCAGGGGACGCAGGTTCGTGCCCCGGTCCGGGAGGATCCCACATGCCGTGGAGCGGCTGGACCCGTGAGCCATGGCCGCTGTGCCTGCGCGTCCGGAGCCCGTGCTCCGCAACGGGAGAGGCCACGGCAGTGAGAGGCCCGCGTACCGCAAAAAAAAAACCACAGGAAACCATTGATTACCGAATAAAACGTGAGGCCCCACGTGACCAAGCCCCTGTGTGCTTTTTGACCTCAGCTCAGATTGTGCTTCCCATTGCTCACTATGCCCGAGTTCCACTGGCCTTCTCTTTGTTCCTTGGACACTCAGAGCTTGCACCTGCCTCAGGTTCTTTGCAATCCTCTTTCCTCTACCTGACAGCTCTTTTCCCAGGCCATCCCATACCCAGCTCTTTCTTGTCATTCAAGTCTCAGCTCAGATCTCACCTCCTCTGAGAAGCCTGCCCTGGATACTCAGTTTAAGGGGCTTTTCACGATAAAGAGGTGAGAGCTGGTGGCCGAGCTCAGGTTTTCTAGCTCCTTTCCTCATTTTTTTCCCATTACCTGGTGCTAGCTCCAAACTGTTTTCCTGAAGCATAGTCATCCTGGACCAAATCTTTCAAATCATCATTTTGATCAGGGATTATAAAATTCCAGTAGCCCAAGGGCAGAACTTCCTTCTGCAACCTCTCTGTTGTGTCCTGAAGGGCTGACAGCTCCCTGGAGGCAGGTTGGCTCTCAGCCAGCTCCCCGCCCCCCCCCCCCCCCCCCCCTCCGCCCCACTGACAGGCAGGCAGCTTCAGGGAGCAGCTGTACAAACACATGGAAGTACTGTCCCCAGTGCTGAGTGCGGGAGAAACTTCATGCCCCACTGATGTATCTGTGTTGTTTATATCCACAAAGTCAACTGTTAAGTCATAATGACCAATCGCACACTTGATGTTTGTGTGTACATAACTGAAAATGAATGCTGCCTTTTATTGAAATTCTGTGCTGTGTGATTTTACGTATATTATCCCTAAGGTTCAGAGAAATGAAAAGACCTATTTAAGTTCCCATCTGAGTGATGCCAGAGCCTGTGTTCTTTCTGGAACACCATGCCGCCTTTACAACAATATAGGAAATACTTGGAAAGCACACGTACTGAAAATAATCTTTGTTTGCATAAGTTATTCATAATACACTGTAATATAAAAAGATGTGTTGTATGACACTTTCTGTCAATCTATATTTGCACATGGAAAGTATGTAAGGATATACAATAAAAAGAGGCAGAAAGAAATACATGAATAAATAAAATAATATATGTATTTGATGAGATGCCCTTTAGGTATAATTTGCAAGTCAAGCTTTTTCTCTCTCTTTTCCATCCCTTTCCTCTGACATAACCACCCCTAAGGTTTCTACCTGTTTCTTAAGTTCCTCAGTATGTAAACCTCACAAATGTATTATTTGATATGACCCATTCTAAAGTATTATGTGGTTGAGGAGAAAGGTAGCAGGCTTTTATTTTTTTAGGGAAATAAATCTTAGTTGTATTGAGCAGGGACTTTGACAGGAGGGCGGAGACTTAATGAGAGCTTCACAAGGTCCCTCAGATAAATTTATGTCCCAGCCACATCAGTGGCCACTGCTTCTACTTAATGTGTTTACGGACTCCTTTTCAGCTGATGTTCCCACGACCTTGTCTGAGTCCTGTTACATCAACAGCACCTGAGCCTGGAGCAGTATTTCGCACGTGAAAGTAACTAGCCCTATTAAGGATTAACTCTGTCTCTTAGTTTCACTAGAACAGATTCTAACTAGAACTGGCCGCTTCAGATCTAATATCAGTTAACAATTTTGGTGTGTCTCGTAGCTGTTAGACATCCGAATAAATGTTCTCCTTACATTACTTCTCAGTGCCTTTTGAGTACAAAAAATTATTTAGAGCTAGGTAGGAAAAGTCCACGACTTCCTGTTTTTTCTTTCCGGACTGCACTGCCTTGCCACCTGGTCATGCTTTCCAAAGGCTGCTTTCTGTATCTTTTGGGCGTTAATCATAACCCATTATCATTTTCTTGGCGTGGCTTTCATTTGCTGGGGAAGCTATTCAAAAGCTTCCACCCCCTCCTCGGTGACCCAGATAGGTAGGAGAATACTCCTATCTCTGCAAGGCTCATTACCAAGACAGCAATCGTGCAGCATTGATTAGTAGGATAATCAATTAGTAGGATAGAGAGGCGTTTTAAAATTCAATGGCAAATGTTAGAATTCTTTCATTTTAAAACAATTTTTAAACCCCCCTTTTAAAAAAAATGATCTGTAGAAACCTCTAATAGACTCCATGGTAGAGTTTGTGCTAGGATAAACATGCAACTTTAACAAAATCGACTATCAAAGCACCAAGAAGTGGACAGGAATAAAGAGCATTTCCATTTTTATCTTCCTACTTGAAGTTGAATTATCTTGATGACCCTCCAATTCTAATTTGATAATAGATCTGAGTATGTTTTGTTTTCTGTGTTGTTTACTTATGGTCTCAGCTTCGTAACTGCCCTTCTCTGCCCGGCTCTGCATTGCTGGGGCTGGTTGTCTGCAAACTACATTTCCCAGGCTCCCTTGCTACATGCCTTCCAGCCAGATTCGGCACTGGTGGGAGACCAGAAGTCCAGAGGTAGAGACTTCTGCCTCTGGCACCAACTCCATGGCAAAGACTGGCAGTTGATGGTAGATTCTGGGACTGGCAGGAGGAGACTGACGGTTTCTGGCAGAGCATCTCGCAGCTTGACCAGACCTGGCAAAAGTGGCACCTCTTTGGCAGTTCCAGCCCCCAGTCACGGTGGCTTTAATACTGGCAGCAGTGGTACCGAGGCAGCAGGTGCGAGCTGGTGGGTGCCAGGCCAGGGAACAGCGGCTTCCTGGTCTCCAGATATCCCTCTTCTTCCTTTTTTCCTCCTCTAATCCTGCCCAAACCTTTGTAGTCAATTCCTTCTGTTTGAAATATATCGTATATTTTGTTTTCTTGACTGGATTCTGACTGATACATTTCTGAACAAACTGTTTCAACCTTGAAGTTATCAGTACATTGATTTTGAACTTTAAAGGTTCAGTGGTCTTATGTTTTGTTTCTAATCATCATTTAATGGGGCTTCCATTTAAACATCTGTAGTAGAAAATAATAGCAAATAATAGTAAATGATAACAAAAATCGCTAACCTTTATTTATCATTTACTGTGTGCTAAATGCTGTGCTTAGCCCTTCACGTCTTATTTAGTCCTCACAATAACTCCATGAGATACATAGGACTATTTTTATCCCCTTTGACTCTGAGGAAAATGAGGCACAGAGAAGTCAAGTAGATTGTCAGTGTTCATCACCGCCCCATGAGGAAGACTCGGGTTTGACCCAGGACCTCCTGACTCTGTAGCGCAAGCCCTTATTCATTATGGAATCTTGCCCCCGGGGGCTCTATATTCTAACTGAATCTACTTCTATATTGTAGACCAGGAAGTCTTTGCCAGCCACAGTCTTTTATGAGAGGTTTTGCAGATGTGCTCCCCGAGGCCACTTCAGGAGTTGGGTAGTCCTAGAAGTAATGGAGTGTCAACTCTAGACTTGTAGATTGTGAGCTCCTCAGGCCCAGAAACAATTTCCTGCCTTGTTCATCACTTTATCCCCAGCACCTGGAATAGTTTCTGCCACATTTGAAGCTCTGTTAATATGTTTATACAGTAAACAATAAATTGTATACATAAAACAAATTGTACATACAATATACAGTAAGTCAGTGAATCTAAGCCTGCGTGGGCTTGGATGGGGTTAACATTCCGCAGCCAGATAACCCTTTTTCTTGTTGCTAAATGTCGACACTTCCACTTGGAAAGAGATCCAGGCAACAGATAGGCAAAGAAGATTTTGAGGTTTGTGTTTTTCAGGCAGAATACAACATAATCTGGACTCAGGAGAGTACATTTTCATAAAGGCAAAGATATGGCCTGAGAACACCAGGGAGGAAAAGTAGGACATTATGTTATGATTAAGGACTATATCTGATGGCTTCTTGTAAGTCTATATAGACAAATTAAGGAGAGGAAATCAGATATCATAGAAATATGGCAGGTCCTTAGGGTCGAAGAGGCAATAACGAACAAACTACAGAACCCCATCTGTTTCCTTTAGAAGGAAAGTTTACAGCGTCGAGAGCAAGCAGGTACAATGAAGGCTTGAGCCTTTGCTTGTAAGGGTCAACAATATCATGAAAGAAGTAGTAAGGTACCTTTGGGGAGTGAGGCACTGACACTGCCTTGGGAGAGAGGAAGGTGGATGGGATAGAGACAGGACACTAAACATCATGTCCCATTGAGCTGGCCATCTCAGGTCAATTCAGGCTCTGTTCTAAGAGCTTTGCCAGCAAAGGGTCATGTGGAGATCCTGAGTAAGGCAAGTTTGTGCAGGGGTCTTCTGTGAAAAAAAAGAAGTGGATGATAATATTCGATCTGTGGCTGAAAGTGGAGGGAATGTTTAAGATTCCCGGAAGAAGGACGTGAATCCATCAAGATTGCAATTCAGCTTCATCAAATTGGAAGGAAGCAGCATATCGAAGTTGGGTCAGTGGTCAGCCTACCCCAGATATAGGCAAAAGGGGTACACTGTGTATAGGGAGGGTAAAAACAATAGTAAAGCCAATTGAAAGTTGGTCTGCTATTTATTATCACTGTGAGCCTGTAAGTCTAAACACTCTCAAGAGAAAAACACTCCTCCTTGATAAAATCTTTTGTTGGTTTAAGGTCTAACAAGTACAGCAGTCACTGTTGTGTTTAATATATACATACTTCAAATTAGCTCCTTTTTAAAACTGTATTCTTCAATGAACACTGTATTCCACCTGGAAGTCAGTGTAGAGAACTGCCAGATGTGAAGTTGCCCCTGACACAGGTGACTCAGCCACATGTATTTGTTCCAAGTGTAAGTTTGTAATGATTCAGAATCACTGTGGCTCCCTCCTGCCATAGTTTGTATCTTCACATATTACTGCGTTTCAACTGTAGATTTTAAGTCATGGTTGTAAATACAATGAAAGAGAACTTGAGTCACTTTAATTCTGTCATTTTATGTGACCACTTGGAGTTTTTGTGGTTACAGTTTTAAACTTTCCAGGAGCTAAACCTCAAAAACAGAAACTGTGCTGTTAACTCTTCATGACTGTGATAAACCAACATAGGTATTTTTTTCCTTTCTTTTCCAAAAAGTATCTTGAGAACAGTGGGGACAGTGAGACGGTAAACCATTAATTTCTTCCTTTTTAGTTTTGTAATATATATCCATTCACTCATTTCTGGTATGGTTATGTCTATTAAGGCCAATAAAGAAAAAATTTTACAGTCTGCATTTTCTTTCTGGACATTATTCGTTTCATGGTCATAGTTATTACTGAAAATAATTTTGTCACATAGAGGGAAAATATTCTTCTCTGTCGGCTATACTAGAGATGTCACTGATTGGATGTATATGGATTGCTGTGAGTGTGTGTGTGACAGACTTCTCCAGATTCTTGTTGCAGATGAAGTCCATGAGACTCTGGGTAAGAGAAATGCTATCAGTTATGCTATCAGTTAAGTGCATCTTCTGCTTTTTAACCAACTCCCTTAGTAGGCAGGGAAGGAGAGTGGCACTGACCTGTATCTTGGACCTTCCTCCATGTCTCGTGAACTTCTTAATGATTTATCCACTTACAACATCCTGGTGGATACTTTTAAGTTTCCTGTGTGGTGTATAGCGTTTCATCCAGAGTGACTTTGTTCAGATGGAGATAATGTACGTTAGTAATATATTCCTTTTCATTTTTCAGAGCCAATGAGTGAAGGACGTGAGCTAGGGGTGGGCCATCAGTGAAGGTTTTTTGAGTTGGACATCTGTTAGAAGCTAATAATATGCTTATTAATCATCTCCACTTTCCAGTGCTGGGAAGAAAATGCTGAAGTAAAGAAAAAAGGTTTTCCTTTAGTCAAGTAAACATGGGCATAATAGCCAACAGCCTCCATATTTACCTTCTCTTCAGGCTTTAAACTCCCAGGTAAAAGTTCTTATATTTTATTGTGGAATAAAGCAAGGTTAATAAAAATGAATTTGTCACATATAACTTTTTCAAGAAACTGAAGAAATGTAAACACATCTTTATCTGATATCTGAATCAGAGTTTGGCAAGTATGATGGGAAGAAAAAAGTTTAATATAGGAATTAGGGCTTCCAAGAAGCCCTAATTCCTATATTAGTGGTTTCTTCTGGTCACTGGTCATGCTGGTCTCCTCCTTGTAGGCAAGTGACATGGCCTCACATTGGTAAGTGATTCCAATGTGTAATGACGGCAGGACTCAGAGCTGCCGCAGCTCTCCCCTCACAGGAGGAGGCCAGCAGGACTCGGTTATCAGAATGATCTGGCCCACACCCTCCTCCCTGGATACTGTTTGGGTGGGCACTGCTGAGACCTGACTCTGTGATGCTGGTTTTTCAAGTTTTCTTGGCTAACCAGCCTCTCTTCTGAGTGACGCCATCTTTCCTTTAATATGTAGTCTTTAATCAGGTGACCATCCTTTTGATTCTGGAATTTTTCCCCCACTAAAGATTGACTGAATCTGAGCCATTTTGTATTGATTTTATAATTTCACCCTCAGAGGGATGATTATTATTTTCTGGTAATTTATGATTACATACCAGCTATAGAGACCATAAGGAAGTTCACCAGTCAACTGAGGGTTTATCAATCTCTCTTCAGTGCATTCACTTCTGAATTTATAGACAAGCACGAAGAATTGGAAAGGGTTCAGGGGAAAGTCATGAAGATGAATAATGAATTTGAGAATGACTCATGGGGAAAGATCAAAAGTACTGAGGGAGAGACAGCGGAAGGTGAATTTAATAATAGTATCCAAAAATACTGCATGGTTAAACATAAGAGAACAAATTATTTTGCAACATGAGAGAGTTAGGCCTGACAGAAAGGAGAACTTCCTTATGGTGAGAAATGTGAACAATGCATAGGCTGCAAAAAAAGGATTGGAACTCTGCCCTGCAGAGTTTGAAAAATGGATCTATTTTCACTTATTATAGACTTCAGTCCTTTCTGAAAGCAGAGAAATGGGCTGCATAACATTTCAATTTTTTTCCAGATCTGAGATTCATGGATTAACTGGCTCAGGAAGAGAGTAATGAATCCTCCCATGGTTAAGTGAACCAAGAGCTTCTGGTAGTGATCCAAGTTAAATTTCAAAGAAATTCTTTTTTAAGTGCACTGGTTTTAACTTCTTTTTAGCAAAAGAACTCTTTGAGATACTGATATAACCATAGACCATCACACACCCATATGTGCACACATACCACATTTTACATACAATTTCCAGGGAGTCGTTGGCTCCCCATGACGTATTCAAGGAGCCCTTCGAGGGTCTACGGACCCAAGTTAAAAAACCTCTTTCTAGAGGAAATTTACTCTTGTCCCAGAGTCAATCCCATTTTTCTCTTTATAGAAAAATTTGTTCTGGAGTCTTCTCCATATCATAAATTACCTCCACACCACAGGGAATGTATGACTTGCATACTTCTTTTTTTTCTCATTTTCTTCTTTTTTTGTTCTCTCTTCTAATTTTTTCTCTTCCTCTGACTGTTTCCCCACCCTTTTCCAGTTTTTTCTTTGTTCCCTCCTCTTGGTCAAGGTTTATTAGTGGCCCCAGGATATAAGGTAACAACTTTAAAAGGTTGATTATTAAATCCCAGAATCTGATTTAAATTAACATACAAATTAAACAAAGATCCCTTAATTCCATTTGCATTAGTTGGTCAAAGTCAGAATGTCACTCACACTTTATAGTTCATTGTAAAGGGAGAGCTAATGGTAAGCACAGACTGTAGAATGTGAAAATGATTGTTGTGTTCCTGAGATTTGACTTAGGAAAATCTGGGAAGTCCCCTTTTATGGTTGGGGACAGAGGCACTTAGGGCAAGCAAATTTCTCAAACCTCTCTGCTTGATTGGAATCAATTTCCCTTAAAAAAGTTTTCTCTGAAAACAATCTTATGGTTACCAAAGGGGTTGGGGCTAGGATAAATTAAGAGTTTGGGATTAACAGATATACACTACTATATAAAAAGTAGATAAACAACAGGGACCTACTGTATAGCACAGGGAACTATATTCAATATCCTGTAATAACCTATAATGGAAGAGAATCTGAAAAAGAATATATATATATATGACTAAATCACTTTGCTGTATACTTGAAACTAACACAACATTGTAAGTCAACTATACTTCAATTTGAAAAAAAAAAAAAGGTTTCTATGAGAAATCAAGGGGAGATTAGGGTGCACTTTTTTCCTTCTGTTTCCCAAGAATGAAATTTTGTGAAGGATAAGTGTGTCTCCTCATGTTACTTTGCAAAATTTCCACTTGTATGCAGCCCTTTCTTTCTCCTTTGCTGATTTCCCTTTGAGGAGCTGTTGTAGAGGCCCTTCCCTGGGAATAATGGACAACACATTTTATATGATACTTAATCAGAAGGCTGTTCATGGCACTCATCTTTCCCAACTTCATAACATTCTAGTGTCTCCAGGTCAAAGGTGTTCTCAGTCCTGGGATTCAGTTTAAAGAAAATCTTGCTATAAAATAAACTCCCTGGAAGTCTGAGTATTCATATATGAGATACATAAGAGAAAATAAGACCAGTAGACATACTTGGAAGATTTTCTCCTACTTTTAACTTAAAAACGTCACCCCCCAAAAAAGTCAAAGATTTAAATTTTAACTTGAAGTCTTGACCAAGCGCCCGTTTTAAACCACGAGAAACAAACAAAGAAAAAATAAACTATGCTTTTCTTTTAAGCAAAGAGCTTGATTTACAGAGGAACCATTCTCTGAATGTGTACTCAGATAATTTAATCTAAAGGAGGCGAAGTCAACAAAATGGCATTTCTTACTGGCAAAATTCTACAAACTGAGATACCGTAGTAAATTTTAAAAATTATTATTTTTTAAAATTGAAGTATAATTGACATATAACATTATATTAGTTTCAGGTGTACAGCATAATGATTCGATATCTGTATATACTGTGAAATGATCACCATAATAATCTGTTTAACATGCATCACCATACAGCCATACTACATTTTAAAGTGAGCATCAGGTCATTTGGGGCTTGAATATCCCATTTGTTAAATATTTGTTAAATATTTACTATATATCCCATGGTTACGGACAACATGAATTCCATAGCTGACTATATTCCCCTTCTAGCTAAGGGTACCACCGAGGCATCCAGTACTTAATGTGTGGTTTCCCTTACTTCTATGCAGAACCTTGAGGCATGCATTTCTGTGAACTAACTCTCCTGGGCTTTTCTTTTCCTTCCTATCAAATTTGCTCTGATTTCTTTATCCTTAAAAAAAAAATCTCATTGTGCTACATTTAAGTGCATAAGCTACCTCATATCTGTTTCATACTAGGGTAGGGCATTAAGAAATAACAGACACTTTTCTTTTTTTCTTTTTTTTTTATTTATTTTGCGGTACACAGGCCTCTCAACGTTGTGGCCTCTCCCGCTGCGGAGCACAGGCTCCGGACACGCAGGCTCAGCGGCCATGGCTCACGGGCCCAGCCGCTCCGTGGCACGTGGGATCCTCCCGGACCGGGGCACGAACCCGCGTCCCCTGCATCGGCAGGCAGACTCTTAACCGCTGCGCCACCAGGGAAGCCCCGGACACTTTTCTAGTGGTATAATCTTGAAACTTTAAGTTCAGGAGGAAATCAACACCTTTGAAAAATGGATGAGTTGACAAGTCTTTCTTTTTCAGAAAGAGTTTATCTCCTCTGATTCAAAGTAAAGTGGACCACCCTAAAGTTTCTGCATAGCTCTCCACAATTAAACCCACAGCAAAGACAGGCTCTTAAATAAACAATATTTTGCCAAGTCCAGATTTATGTCACACCTATGCGTATGTTTGAAAGAACATCATCTATAAGTTAATTATACAGAATTTGCAACAAAATCCCATGTTTTTTCATTTCTTAGGATTCTAGGTCTGAATGGTCTGTAAAATATGGAAGCCATATGCCATATGCTAGATCTTAAATATTGCCCCATGGAAATTGCAGAATTCTTTTTGGTAGCACTTAAGTATCCTTGTCGCCATTTCTGATCGAGCTCTCCAGGTTTTTAGAGCCACTGCTCTTCTTCTGGAAAGTCTGGACAGTCCCTTGGAGAAAACACAGCGGGATGGTTGAGGAGAGAGCCCGGCTACACAGCTATAGTTAAAGCAATTATAAGTTTGGAGACTGGTTAAACTTTAAAAATAAGCCTTTGCTGAAACACACAATCTCTTCCAGTTTCTGAAATCTTTTGGTAGAATCTTAGAAATACCTTTTCCCATTATGTTCTGTCTTTTCCTTTAAAGAATACATTCAATGAACTGAGCTCTGGAAAATACAGGTGCCAGATAAAATCACAAAGAGAAGTAACCCAAGGCTCCATCCAGATAAGAAAAATGAATAACCCTACCCTGCTCTTCCCCTGACAGTGTGTACGGTGGTGGTCGTGAGACAGCAGAGTGTAGGGAAATAAAGCAGAAGTACTGGAACCAGGGAACCTTGCTGGTGGGCTTGAAGATTATGATATGATGACTATGTTTGAGAGCTCTGACATTACACAAATCTGAGGTTATACTGGGTGGTTACTTCACCTCCATCTCCATTTCCTAATACGCAAACACGTCCTAATCTGGAAACAGTGTAACTGCCAATTAAATACGGTCAAATGAAATACTGTGTGAAAAGCACCTGGTGAGTGCCTGGCACATAGTAATAATAAATGGTGACTATTATTATTGTTTATCATTTTAAACTGATTTTTTTTCAGGATGCAAGACGTCCTTTTTCTGTGCCTGAATTTCAAAGCTATATTGGAAATAGTTACGCCAACAGTGATTTTACTTCCTTAAGGGAAGGTGCCATTTATTCATATGTAGTTTTACTAATTTAGAGTGATTTTCTAGAAGGTCAATCATAATGATTAACAGTTCTGCATTACAGAATATATTAAAAGAATGAAAAGAAAACCTTTTTCACCCATAGCATATACTTATAGATATTTGTCGTATTGAAAAGAACATACGTAGTTGGGGAAAGATGCTCCCTCAAAGTCTGAATAGGTGATAGCTACTTGTAGCCAGTACCCTTTGGATGTGAAGGTGTTTGTTATTCTATAATTTTGACTAATTCTGTAATTTAAAAAATTTTAATGATGTTTAAAAACTGTGGAGTTGAACTCGTGTCTAGGGCAAGACTCAGTGTTCTCCGGGTAACTGTGCCCTAAACGGGTAACTGACAAGCGTATTTTCAAGCCTCTCCCTCCCACGCTTTCCATTTTCTCCACTTTGTGCCCCCTGCCTTCAGGGCTCTCCTCCTTACCCTTGACACCACAAAAGCTCCCTTTCTAGGCCTAATGAGATGATCACAGACTGAACTTTTGACCCTTTCTTTCCTCATCCAAGTCAAAATACACTTATTCTGGGTCCAGTTTCTTCAGAGCTCCTTTGATAGACTGATTTAAACTACAATGCGAAGTAGTCTGTAATAATTTTGCATATTATAACTCCCAGAAAGCATGTGCATTTGTAGAGCTATCATTAGTGTATTTATAAAATTTTATTTTTTTAGTAAATAAAAAATAAAATGCTTCATTTTGAAATAATATTAGATTTACCAAGAAAAAAAAAGTTGCAGAAAAATACACAAAATTTCCATATACCCTTTGGTGAACTTACCCACATTTTAACATCACATATAAACCATAGTACAGTTATCAAGCCCAGGAAGCTAATATTGATACAATACTATTAATTAATCTACAGACTTTATTCAAACTTTACCTGTGGTCCCACTTACATTCTTTTCTGGTCCAGAATCCAATCCAGTTCCCATGTTGCATTTATTTTTACATCTGTAGTCTCTTCCAAACTGATTGCTCATAATCTTGACACTTTGAAACATCTGGCCAGTTAGTTGATAGAATGTCTCTCCACTTGGGTTTTTCTGATATTTCCTCATAACTCAGGTTATACATTTTTCTTGAGAATACCACAGAAGTGATGTTTTGTTCTCAGTGTATCATACTGGGGGGTACCTTGTGCCAATGTAACGTAATTAGCAGTGACCTTAATCTTCATCCCTTGGTTAAGGTGGTGTCTGCAGAGCTTCTCCACTGTAAACTTGCTGTTATTCCCTTTGTAATTAATAAGTTTAATAAGTATATTATAGGGAGATACTTTGAGACTGCAAATATCCTGCTGCATGTCTCACTTTTGCCCACTAATTTTAGCATCCAGCAATGATTCTTGCCTACAACAATTATTTCTGTAGTGTCTACCAGTTATTGTTGGCCCTTTCCATTTCATTTATTCTTTCACATTTATCAATTAGAATTTTACTATGAAGAAGAGCAGTCCCTTATCCCCCGTTTATTTATATATTAAATTATTCACTTATATCAATATGGACTAGTGGATGTTTGCTTTACTCTGTGGGCTATAATCCATTACTATTATTATTTATTTTTCAATACATAATTGAGCTCCCTCAGGAAGGTGCCTTTGTGCTTTTAACATGCCTCTAGTTTTCTAAAAATGTACTTTCTTACCTTTTGGCATTCATAACATCCCTGCCCCAGCTTTGAAATCAGCAATTTTCCCCAAAAACCCTGATTTCTTTTATTTGGATGATGTTTAGAAACCAAGGTCTAGATGCTCTTACCTCTAGACCCTCCTATATATCTATAGCTATATATATATATGAACTATTAAACTAAAAACTAATTTTTTGATTCCTATCCAACACCATAGGCAACTTCCTCACTCTTATTTGTAATTCCTATCTCTGTGAGAAATCGAGGTTTTCATTATCCAAAATATATTTATGTGCTAATAGAATGCATAAATGTCGTTTGAGATTTACTAACCTACCCCTGTGAAAACCAAAGTCAATAGAGTACAATATTTGTGTCCTTTTTTTATTTAACCACGCATACATATGAAACTATTGTTTTCCGAAGGTTACTTAGGCTAGTCATTTCTTCACCAACTCCTTCACCATAGTTACATTATTCATTGGTAATACAGTTAACTCAACTCTATTTGAACTCCGTTCCGGGCTCCCCCAATGTCCTGGTTGTTTTTGTTTATTTGTTTTTAGTTGTGTGAAACATCATGGCTCTAAAAATTAGGAATACACAAAAAAGTTATTCTTTCTCCATTCTTTCCGCTTAGGCACTGTGAATAACCACGCCCATTGATGTTCCTGGTTTGTTTTTCCTATATTTCTTTTTGTATACTTTCTTATTTTCCTCTATTTCTTAAGGAAAATAACACACTGTAGATTATCTTTTGTACTTTGCTTCTGTACTTAGCAATATATCCTAAGAGTCATTCCCTATCAGTTCATAGTGATTTGTCCTTACTCTTCATACGGTTACATAGTACTTCATTGTGTGGAGATGCCATAGTTTATTCATAGCCTCTTGTATACATGGGGAAGTGCGTGATAGCTCTGTTATATTTTGCCAAATTCCCCCATCCAGATGACTTGTTCCAGTTTGCATTCCTAGCCATGGAAGAGAACACCTGTTTCTTCACAGCCTGACCAATAGAATGTGTTGTCATACTTTTAGATTTTCTCCCATCCGACAGGTGAGAAACGGTAACTCAGAGTTGTTTTAATTTGCATTTCTTGAATTATGAGTGAGTTAAGCAGCTTTACATATGTTTAAGGGCCATATATTTAAGGGCCATTTCTATATATTTCTGTGAATTGTCCATTCATATATTTTTTTAACATTTTCCCATTGGATTGTGGTCCTTTGTTCCTCAGTTTTTAAGAGTTCTTGTATATTAGGAGTTTTAGCTTTTTATTTGGGATACATGTTGCAGATATTTTCTCCCAGATGGTTAGTTGCCTTTTAAATGATGGTGTTTGGTATCCAATTTTTTGAATTTCAATTTTTATTAATAATTATTTGATTTCAAATTTATTAATACAGGCATACCTCAGAGATATTGTGGGGTCTGTCCCAGACCATCGTAATAAAGAGAATATCACAATAAAGCAAGTCACACAAATTTTTTTGTTTCCCAGTGCATACACAAGTTATGTTTACACTATACTGTACTCTATTAAGTGTGCAATAGCGTTATGTCTCAACAAATACATTGTTTTTCTATTCAAGAAAAACTTTGCTGCTAAAAAAAAGGTTAACCATCATCTGAGCCTTCAGCAAGTCACCGTGTTTTTGCTGGTGGAGGGTCTTGCGCCGGTGCTGATGGCTGCTGACTGATGATCAGGGCGGTGGCTGCTGAAGGCTGGGGCAGCTGCAGCGATTTCTTAAAATAAGACAACAGCGAAATTTGATGCATCGATGGACTCTTCCTCTCACTTGAACACTTAAGAGGTCACTTTTGTGTTATTACTTGGCCTAATTTCAATACCGTTGTATCTCAGGGAAGAGAGAAGCCTGAGGAGAGGGTGAGAGATGGGAATAGCTAGTCAGTGGAACAGTCAGAACACACGTGACATTTGTCCATTAGGTTCATCAGTTTATATGGGCGTGGTTTGTGGTGCCCCCAAACAATCACAATATTAACATCAAAGATCACTGATCTCAGATCACCATAACAAATAATGAAAAAGTTTGAAATATGGTGAGAGACCAAAACGTGACACAGAGACATGAAGTCAGCAGATGCTGTTGGAAAAATGGCGCTGACAGACTTCCTCCATGCGGGGTTGCCGCAGACCTTCAGTTTGTAAAAAACTAGTGTCTGCGAAGCACAGTAAAGTGAGGTATCCCTGTATTTCCTTTTTTTTCCCCCCCCAGTTCCTTATTTTTTTTTAAACATCTTTATTGGGGTATAATTGCTTTACAATGGGGTGTTAGTTTCTGCTGTATAACAGTGAATCAGCTATACATACACTTATATCCCCGTATCCCTTCCCTCTTGCGTCTCCCTCCCTCCCACCCTCCCTATCTCACCCCTCTAGGTGGTCACAAAGCACCGAGCTGATCTCCCTGTGCTGTGCGACTGCTTCCCACTAGCTATCTGTTTTACATTTGGTAATGTATATATGTCCATGACACTCTCTCACTTCGTCCCAGCTTACCCTTCCTGCTCCCCGTGTCCTCAAGTCCATTCTCTACATCTGTGTCTTTATTCTTGTCCTGCCCCTAGGTTCTTCAGAACCATTTTTTTTTTTGTAGATTCCATATATATGTGTTAGCATATGGTATTTGTTTTTCTCTTTCTGACTTACTTCACTCTGTATGACAGACTCTAGGTCCATCCACCTCACTACAAATAACTCAATTTCGATTCTTTTTATGGCTGAGTAATATTCCATTGTACATATTGCCACATCTTCTTTATCCATTCATCTGTCAATGGACACTTAGGTTGCTTCCATGTCCTGGCTATTGTAAATAGAGCTGCAATAAACATTGTGGTACATGACTCTTTTTGAATTATGGTTTTCTCCAGGTATATGCCCAGTAGTGGGATTGCTGGGTCACATGGTAGTTCTGTTTTTAGTTTTTTTAAGCAACCTACATACTGTTCTCCATAGTGGCTGTATCAATTTACATTCCCACCAACAGTGCAAGAGGGTTCCCTTTTCTCTACACCCTCTCCAGCATTTATCGTTTGTAGATTTTTTGATGACAGCCATTCTGATGGGTGTGAGGTGATACCTCATTGTAGTTTTGATTTGCATTTCTCTGCTGATTAATGATGTTGAGCATCCTTTCATGTGTTTGTTGGCAATCTGTATGTCTTCTTTGGAGAAATGTCTATTTAGGTCTTCTGCCCATTTTTGGATTGTGTTGTTTGTTTTTTTGATATTGAGTTTCATGAGCTGCTTGTATATTTTGGAGATTAATTCTTTGTCAGTTGCTTCGTTTGCAAATATTTTCTCCCATTCTGAGGGTTGTCTTCTCGTCTTGTTTATCGTTTCCTTTGCTGTGCAAAAGTAAGTTTCATTAGGTCCCATTTGTTTATTTTTGTTTTTATTTCCGTTTCTCTAAGAGGTAGGTCAGAAAGGATCTTGCTGTGATTTTTGTCATAGAGTGTTCTGCCTATGTTTTCCTCTAAGAGTTTTATAGTGTCTGGCCTTACATTTAGGTCTTTAATCTATTTTGAGTTCATGTTTGTGTATGGTGTTAGGGAGTGTTCTAATTTCATTTTTTTACAGATAGCTGTTCAGTTTTCCCAGCACCACTTAATGAAGAGGCTGTCTTTTCTCCATTGTATATTCTTGCCTCCTTTGTCAAAGACAAGATGGCCATATGTGTGTGGGTTTATCTCTGGGCTTTTTGTCCTCTTCCATTGATCTATTTTTCTGTTTTTGTTCCAGTACCATACTGTATTGATTACTGTAGCTTTGTAGTATAGTCTGAAGTCAGGGAGCCTGACTCCTCCAGCTCCGTTTTTCTTTCTCAAGATTGCTTTGGCTATTGGGGGTCTTTGAATTTTGAATCACAGTTAGAAAGGCTTTTCCTGCACTGAGATTAAGAAAAATTCACCCATTTTTTCCCTAATACTTATATGGTTTCATGTATTATATTAAGATTCCTGATCTATTTGGAGTTTATTCTTGTGTCCAGATTGAGGTATAGATCTATTTTTATCTTTTGCCAAATGGCTACCATTTTACTAAAAAATCAATCTTTGCCCCAGTAATTCCAGATGCACCCTTATCATACACTGAATTTCCATGTGTCTTTGGATCTGTTTTCATTATTTTCCTTTGGTCTCTTTGTCTATTCATGTGCCACAATGTTTCAATCATAGAGTCTTTATAGTATGTTTTAGGTAGGGCTAGATCCCCCTCACAGTTTTTTCAGTTTTCCTGATTTTTCTTGCATGTTTGTTTTCTATATGAGCTTTAGTATCAACTTGTCTAACTCCATAAAAAAGCTGGTTGGTATTTTATTGGGATTGTAAATTTATCAGTTAACGTGGGGAGAACTGACATCTTTATAATGTTGAGTCATTGTATTCAAGAACAGGGGAGGACTCTGCGTTTGTTCAGGTCAACTTTTGTGTCTGTCCGGACAGTGCCATTAACATTTTAATCCAAAGAAGAGATTGATAATGAAATGTTTGGGACCCAAGGAGTCTCTGGGCACCACCATCAAACATGGTGTGATGGTGGTTGCCTCCCCCTTATTATCCGTTCTGCTAAGTTTTACTGAGCACTAACCCACCAGATGGTAGGCTTTATGCTGGGCCCTGTTGATACAAAAGTAAAACACCTGGTGTCTGCCCAGGAGGCACTCACAATCTAGTGGAGGAGACAGGTTATTAAATGGACAGGAGCAATTACTCTTCCTTTCTAAGGACAGCCCAGTCTTTTCAGTGAGGTGGGGAACTAGCTTATGCCTCATGAGACATCAAAGAGGATGCTGACATTTCGTTTTCAGAAACCTAGCTGGAAATTTATTTCTCGATGTCATGTATGCATTCAATCACTTTTGCCTGCAACTGCGTCTTAGAAGGCAACTTAAAAGTCTAATTGTAAAGTGTTGGAGCCCTTCTTGTTCATGCATGGGTATCGAGTGAGATAACGAGTGGAGGGTTGTAATTAGTTGGCTCCAGCAGCAACTGGGACTCAGCAAGCTTCTCTTCTCAAATCACGTTACTTTCCCTTGGCTGTTAATAATTTGCCTCAAAAGGAAGCAAGTCCTTGAAGACTTTTATTATTCATCGCCAATTTTTCTACCAGTTCTTGGGATTTAGCATGTGACTAGCACGTCTGGGGGGTATTGGCAGTGTTGGGCATCATGTTTCTATGCTTTTAACAGAATGTAGTTGCTGCCTAGGCTGAGTTAATAATCACTTAAGAAGTTTTGTTTTCTATTTTTTTACTCTGATTTCTGCAAGCTTACTTCAGTCTTATTTTGAGAGTCAAGCAGGATATTAAGTGTGATCCTGTGGAAGTTAATTAAGCCTTTCAGGAGTATCAATGTTCCTAGAAAAAAGAGACAGTTGACCTTCTGAGCTGCTCTCTGGCCAAATATCTACTATAAAATTCCCAGTCTCACATTCTCTCATTAGGACCGAATTTTAGGTTTCACAGTGGAATGAAGAGAATGGTAGGATGCCGATGTGGATGTTTGCTGCTCACTGTAGAACTGGAGGTGGTGATGCTGATACCAGGACAGGGGATGGCGCGGGAGAAGGGGAGGAATCCTAGTCCTTTCCATTCCTTCTCATCTCAGCTTGAAAGTAAAAGGAGACACGTTCACTACAGCTTTTCAGAAAGCAAAAACTATTTCCTCAGGGAGCCTGAGAGTCCAGAAGGGAAAGTAATGGAATGTAGTCTTAGAGGCCTTTCAGAATGAGAAGCAGGCAGGCAGCTGTTACTCAAACAAGCTGAAAGTAACCTTACATGGAACTGGCTCAGAGGTAACTCCTAGAATTTAACCAGGGGGGTTTCTTTTCTTTCTTTCCTTTTCTCTCATTAATTTCATCTCACCTCTTTTCTGCACAGCACTGCAGTCATTCAGTTAAATCCATTCATTCCCCGCCCTCCCTACCCACCCCCTCTCCACTCTCCAACTCCTTTCTCCACCCTCACTCGCACTTTTCCTCTTTCATTTTCATTCTAAAGTGGTGCTCCAGGAGCATTATATAGTCTCTAAGGCTTTGTGGTTCATCACCATCCTCAATAATTTTCAAAGCTATTTTTTTTTTCTGATTCTTATGCCCTTTTACCCAAGAAAATGTTGCATCCAAAGATCACCTAAAATCACTGGTCAGATCACTTAATATCACCAGGTTTCCTCTAGTCATTCTTCCGTCAAACAAGAGTATGTATCCCAAAATAATACCTAACATTTATATAGTGACACGAGTTATAATCAGAAAATTTCAAAACATAGGAAACATAGGAAAACATAGGAAAGGGAGTCTACTGTACCAAAGGATCATTAAAGATTGACAAATTGAGAAATGTGAAATATGGAATGAAGTATGACTCTTCCCATTTAGTTTCATTATAATTATATAAGATGAAAACACATCTGACCTTTTTTCCTTTCCTGTAGCCTTGTTTCATCTGTTTGACAAAGGACCGGTAGGAGATGGCGGCATGCTGCAGTCGCTTCCCAATAGTAACTTCTCCCCTTCCACTCCTGCCAGTGTAGACATAACGTGCCCCCCACCCCAGGCAAATTTTCTAATAGGAGACGCTTCTCACTACCATTTTTGAGGCTCTTGGCAGACCTAGTGGTAATGTTTTAAGTCTAAACCATGAAACCACATGTATGCACGTCATAGATGAATTTCTGCTTCTCAGCAGCCTCTCCGTACCTGTCTGTTTTCATTTCACTACACATTAATATTTGACAGAATAAGTTATGAAAAGGAACATTTCCAGATTTACTTGCTATATCACTGCTCCTTCCCTTCTGTGGTTTCAGTTTTGTATTTTATGCCACGTAGAGGAAAGAGAGGGATTATTCATAAACTGAGTAAATGAAATGTTTATGCTTTAGATGGTGTCCCTCCCCCCAACCCCACTTCCCTGGAGATTCAGAATTTGGGTTTTATTATGTTTGGACTAAAAATAGAACTACGAGGTAGTTATAACTGCGTGGGACTTACTGGCTCATTGTCTTCCATGGATTTGAAGGTTACTACACCTTGAGTCTTAGAGCAAGCTTACTCGGACTTAATTATTGTAATTCAGGGCCAGCCATGTTTAAAACTGACAGCCCTGCCCACATACCCACACCAGTTCCAGCCCAAGGGTAGGTTGGAAGGCAGAGAGCATTACGAATGAACACTTTGTTGCTAGGAAAAAACTACTTCAAAATTTTTTCCTGACCCACTTTGTCTCCTAGTGTGACTCCAATTTTATACATATATATATATATTTTTTTTAAAGATTTATTATATTATTTATTTATTTATTTTTGGCCGCGTCGGATCTTTAGTTGTGGCACACGGGATCTTCATCGAGGCATATGGGATCTTCCATTGCAGCACGTGGACTCCTCGTTCCAGTGTATGGGCTCCTTGTTGTGGCATGCGGGCTTCTCTCTAGTTGTGGTGTGCGGGTTTTTCTCTTCTCTAGTTGCAGCGCGTGAGATCAGTAGCTGTGGCACACGGGCTTAGTTGCCCTGCAGCATGTGGGATCTTAGTTCCCTGACCAGGGATCGAACCCGCATCCCCTGCATTGTAAGACAGATTCTTTACCCCTGGACCACCAGGGAGGTCCCTCCAATTATCTTTGGCTATTTGATATTATCTCTCAGTTATAGATGTTCTGTTGATTTTAAAACATTTTTTTCTTTTTATTTCAGTTTGAGTCATTTTTAGCGACTTCTTCAAAGTTCACTCATCCTTTTTTCTGCAGTATCCAATGTGCTGTTTGCCCATCCAATAAATGTTGACTTCTGATATCACGTTTTTAAGTTTTCCATTTGGTTATTTTATATCATTTCCATTTTTTCATAGAAAATCAAGAGAAAATTCCATTTCTTGGCTCACAATATACATTTTCTTATAAATTCCTAGATAAATTTATAATAATTTTTTTAAAGTTCCTGTCTACTAATTTCAGCAGCTATCTCTGGGTCTGCTTCTATGTCATCTGAATTTTCTCTTGATTATCACATTCCTGCTTTCCCACATTTTTCATCTATAGTTATATTTATATTTATATCTATAGAGAGAGAGAAGGAGAGGGAGGGAAGCAGCAGAGAAAGAGAGAGAGAGAGAATTACAAATATTGTGAATTAAAGAACATTGGAGCCTTTTTGACCTTGTTGGTATTTGAGCTGGGAGGGGTTTACTGAGGTTTCAGACATACTGGGTTCAGTTTTGGCCCTGGAGTCCAATCATGGTGAAAATGCCCAGGACCCCGTGATTGCCCTTTGCTCACCAGCCCCTTTCCTGCTGCTGCTTTCTGTATGTGGGGAAGGCTGGGCAGATAGACTCGTGGAACTGAGACTCTCAATTCAGTCCCCTAGCCAGTCATCCAGTGAAAGGCTGGCTCTTCTCCTCATACCCACAAGGTCTCCCCGTCTCTGGCAGCTCACCTGAGCCCTGGATCGAGGTATGGAAGCTGCTGCCATTCTCTGCTCACCTATCATGGGCTCGTTTCTTTCTGGAATGTAGTTTATCCAGGCTTCTTTGCTGCCACTGTTCTCTACTAGCCTCATGGAAAAGTATGGTTTTTATTTTGTCTGGGTCTTTTCTTGTAGTTACTCTGAGAGCAAAGGTATATTTCATCTTTCTACATCCTAACTGAAAAGTTAGCCTGCTTCTTCAATTCAACATTTCTATGGCCTGGAAAAGGCCACGGGACATTGAGGAATATTCATAAAGTCCCCAGAGAATTTCTATGGCATCAATGGCTTCTGGTACAAAGTAGAAAAAAAAGGATGGATAGTGAAATTTCCTGATAAGATATAATTTATATTTTCCAAAGGAGATGACTAGAGAAATGTAGAGAAAGGGGATGAATAAGCATAGGCTCATTAAGGACTCCTCATCACAGGATCAGATAGTATAAAGAAACCACACTACTGGGCTTCCCTGGTGGCGCAGTGGTTGAGAGTCCGCCTGCCGATGCAGGGGATACGGGTTTGTGCCCCGGTCCGGGAGGATCCCACGTGCCGCGGAGCGGCTGAGCCCGTGGGCCATGGCCGCTGAGCCTGCACGTCCGGAGCCTGTGCTCCGCAACGGGAGAGGCCACAGCAGTGAGAGGCCAGCGTACCCAAAAAAAAAAAAAGAAACCACACTACTACAATCACAGTATTTCAGAGCTAGTAGAAAACCTTACATGGTCTAAAGTCCAAACTCCTTATTTTATAGGTGCCGATGCTCATTTGGGTTCACTTGATAGACAGTGTTTCTTTCGCCTTTTCCATGCCTGGGGAAGTCTGTCAGTAAACGTCAGCATGTCTTCATCAGACCTATAATGAAGGCTAGTCCCTCCTTTCTTATTCCTTACAGTCAAAAATACCAGAAAGCACGTATCTTTTCCTGAGTTCTAAATTTGAAGTCTTTAAAAAAAAAAAAAAATCAAACTTAGACTTCATAACGTGGGGAAAAATCACACCATCTCTGCATAATGGAAAACAGGTTGTGATGGGTGGTGTGGTCATCTTTTGACAAAAAGCACCCCAACTTAGTGTATCTGAGGCAGGGCAGATCTGGAGGGTCAAGGGCATTTTGGAATGTATAGGAATCCTTCCCGATCTGTAGGCTATCATAGAAAAATATGTTGATGAAGACTATACCTCAAACCCTTTAGTACCGACTAATAGGCTCAGTGGCTAAAAATCCATACTTTGGGCATGTAAAAACTAAAATTAGAACCCGTGGTAGTTGGACTGTTCTTCCACAGTCTAAAGAATGATGTACCCAATGATTCATGTTGGGATATGGTCCATTGCTTTTTTGGTTTTCTATTTAAGCTTGGGCTTGTGACCTTGCTTTCTTTTGTAGTGTTTCTTAAAAAGTTCTAGGAAAAGGTGCTTGACAGTCACCTTCATGCTCTAACAGGAGACTGATAGTTATTTCCTAAGGGAATTTTAGAGTTCCAAAGAGCTTAAATAATTCAACCAGAAATAGCCAAGGAAGGAAAGAAAAACGTGACCCAGTGATAAAGGCCCTTTTGAATATGTTTAGAGTACAAGAGAAAACAGGAAATTTGGGAGGTATGCACATCTTTAGGAAGGAAAAGAGTGAAACTTGTAGTTGTTAGGAGAGCATGGTCTGTGATTCCATCAACTATGATACAGAAAAGCATGCTGTCCTTTCAGAGGAAAGTTGGTTTATTGAATGTGGCCAATGGTTTCTTTGGAATTTGTGGAAATACCATAAACTAAACCTAAGTGAACATCTTTTCTCAGTTTCTCACAGGAAAAGGTGATTTCATCGTTGGAAGATCTTTTAAAACTAGAGATTAAACTCTCATAGCTTTAGAGTAGCTCCAAATAGATGTGCTTCAGTAAGAAACTTTAGAAATAATTGTGGTTGCTGCCTCTAACCGTCTCTAACATTCTTAAGAGCACTTTATGATTTGCTAACATGATAAAACGTACTAAACGTAAAAATTTTGTTTGCAGATGTTCTTTTATCCAGCTTGTGTTTTGGTTCCTTTATTTTATTTTGTTTTCTTCATTTATTTTTTTTTTATGTAAAGAATATATTATCTTAGCTTCTCTCTGGTAGTGAGTGTTCCTGAGAGCATGACCATAAGGCAGAATTGGAAAAACGAGAAGATTTATGAAAACTGCGAAGACTTATGACGCTGTTTGTGCTTCGGCAACTTGAGTCACAGAGGGTGGAGGGGAAATAGCCCCCACTCTTTCCTACCCCTGCCCACTGTTGTCCTCACTGACCAAACTCAGCCAGAAACCAAGTGGCACAGAGCCTATGAAATGCAACCTATAAGGGTCAGCACCCCACCCTCACCTCCCTGAAACAGAGCAGAGTGAGGGAAGGGCAAGGAATGACTGAGGGAAACCAGGCCCAAGATCAGTTCATAAGGGCCCTAGTCGTAAGGAGTCCCGTCATGGAGGAGCAGTATGTCACCTATAGGAACACCATGAAACATGGCCCAGCCAGCAACAACCAAGAGCTCTTGCTATCCAGTCACTTCACTTCCAGTACTGAGGGGGATTTATTTTAAATGGGAAGATTTATTTATAAACAAGGGTTTTCCTTGTAGCTGGGACCAGCAGAATTTAAAGAAATGTAATTAAAGATTAGTAGTCATCTAGTTTTGGTATCAGGCTGATGGTGGCCTCATAGAATGAGATTGGGAGTGTTCCTTCCTCTGCAATTTTTTTGGAGTAGTTTCAGAAGAATAGGTGTTAACGCTTCTCTAAATGTTTGATACAATTCGCCCGTGAAGCCATCTGGTCCTGGACTTTTGTTTGTTGGAAGTTTTTTCATCAAAGTTTCAAATTCAGTCCTTATGATTGGTCTGTTCAGATTTCCTGTTTCTTCCTGGTTCAGTCTTAGGAGATTGTACCTTTCTAAGAATTTGTCCATTTCTTCTAGGTTGTCCATTTTATTGGCATATAGTTGCTTGTAGTATTCTCTTATGGTCCTATGTATTTCTCTGGTATTGGTTGTAACTTCTCCTTTTTCATTTCTAATTTTTTTTGATGAGTTTTTTCTTGAGTATGGCTAAAGATTTATCAATTTTGTTTATCTTTTCAAAGAACCAGCTTTTAGTTTCGTTGATCTTTTCTATTGTTTTTTTTTTTTTTTTTAGTCTCTACTTCATTTATTTCTGCTCTGATCTTTATGATTTCTTTCCTTCTACTAACTTTGGGTTATATTTGTTTTTCTTTCTCTAGTTGCTTTACGTGTAATGTTAGGTTTCTTATTAGAGATTTTTCTTGTTTCCTGAGGTAAGATCATATTGCTGTTAACTTCCTTCTTAGAACTGCTTTTGCTGCATCCCATAGGTTTTGGATTGTCGTGTTTTCATTGTCATTTGTCTCTAGGTATTTTTTTATTTCCCCTTTGACTTCTTCAGTGATCCATTGGTTGTTTAGAAGCATATTGTTTAGCTGCCACATGTTTTTATTTTTTTGCAATTTTTTTCCTGTAGTTGATTTCTAATCTCATAGCACTGTGGTCAGAAAAGATGCTTGATATAATTTGAATTTTCTTAAATTTACCGAGGCTTGCTTTGTGGCACAGCATGTGATCTGTCCTGGAGATGGTTCCCTGTGCATTTGAAAAGAATGTGTTTTCTCCTGCTTTCAGATGGAATGCTCTATAAGTATCAGCTAAGTTCATCTGGTCTAATGCATCATGTAATGCCTGTATTTCCTCATTGATTTACTTATTGCTGCAATTTATGTCAAAGAGTATTCTGTCTATGTTTTCCTCTAGGAGTTTTATAGTATCCAGTTTTACATTTATCTCTTTAATCTATTTTGAGTTTATTTTTGTATATGGTGTTGAAGAATGTTCTAATTTCATTCTTTTATATGTAGCTGTCCAGTTTTTCTTCAATATAACTTATTGAAGAGACTGTCTTTTCTACAGTGTATATTCTTGCCTCCTTTATTGTAGATTAACTGACCATAAGTGCATGGTTTTACTTCTGGACTCTGTCCTGTTCCATTGATCCATTTGTTTGTTTTTATGCCAGTACTATACTGTTTTGATGACAGTAGCTTTGTAGTATAATCTGAAGTCAGAGAGGGTGATTCCTCCAGCTCTGTTCTTCTTTCTCAAGAATGTTTTGACTACTTGGGGTCCTTTGTATATCCATACAAATTTTAAAATTATTTTCCTACTACATTTTTGATAACCACGTTAAAAAAGAATTGTGTGTGCATGTGTATACGTTTTCAAGTCATATTAAATTGAAAGGCTTTCCTATATATACACCTCCATGTAAAAAGTCAGACTATGATTCTACAGATTCCATTTAAGGCTCTGGGGAAGCTCCAGTTTCTCCAGAGCACAACAGCGCAGAGGGAGCTTTTCCTGACCTTCTATTTAACTTTTTCTAAATTACTCACCTGAGAATCATATGCTGCTAAGTATATTGCCTTATATTGCTGTCTTGTATAATTTCTAACCTCTTAAACTGTACTTTAACGTTTGGGTAGCCATATACTTTCTTCACTAAGGTTTTATGCTCATTGGGCGTTGTCTCCTTCATATCTTCTCAGCCCCTTGCAGTGTCTGCTACAGAGTTGGTCCTCACTAATCCAGAAGAATACCTGATGCTGCTAATTCTCTGAATTTCTAGCTAGAACCCACTTTCTCATCAGAATTTCTGGGCTTCCAGAATGACTAGTCTTCCAAACCTGAAAATCTTATTCTCTCTCTAATGAAATGGATAATGATCTTTTAAAAAATAATAAAGCAATCCATGGTAGGTAAGCTCCTTGTTTTCAAGACCGTGTACTAGACTTGAAACAGTAGTTCCCCCTGAGAGATGCCTGAACCTCCTGAAATAACTCACCTTGGCAGGTGGATCATCTACTATTACTATCTCAGCACCCTGAGCAGAAAGCAGCTTTTTGGAAGTCTCCTTGTTGGACCCTAAGAGTGGCAACTAAAGGACAATCTGGTTCCTATTAGAAGATTTAATTGAAAATATGTGAAGTCTCCTGCATAACATAAGAAGTGTAACCTTATACCTACTTTATTTTAGTTTAGTTTACCATAGTTTTCTGTATTCATCAGAATTCTCCAAAGAAACAGAACCACTAAGGGGTGTGTGTGTGTATGTGTATGTATGTGTCTGTGCCATGTGTGTGTGTGTGTGTGTGTGTGTGTGTGTGTGTACGAGATTTTAGGGAATTGGCTCACACAGATGTAGAGGGTAGCAAGTCTAAAATCTGCAGGGTGGGCTGGCAGGGCCTAGGGACCCAGAGGAGAGTTTATGCTAGAGTTCAGATCCACCATCTGCTGCAGAATTCCTTCTTGCTCAGGGGAGGTTGGTTTTTTTTTTTTCTATTCAGGCCTTCAGCTGATTGGAAGAGGTCCACCCACTGTGTAGAACAATCTGCTTTATTCAAAGTCCATCAATTTAAGTGTAAATCTCATCTAAAGACACCCTCTCAGAAGCTTCCAGAACAATGTTTGGCCAAATATTTGGGCATTATAGCCCAGCCAAGTTGACACATAAAATTGACCACTACATTTTTTTTTTTTTTTTTTTTGGCTACACCAGGTCTTAGTTTGGCACGTGGGATCTTCGTCGCGGCACATGGGATATTTTAGTTGCGGCATGCATGCGGGATCTAGTTCCCAGACCAGGGATCAAACCCAGGCCCCCTTCACTGGGAGCATGGAGTCTTACCCACTGGACCTCCAGGGAAGTCCCGACCATTACATTTAGTTTATTATTTTAACAACAGGTGCACCAACTCTCCCTTGACTCAATGTGAACGTCATCTGCCCAAGGGAAGGGACCCTCTGCCACTCACTCCTCACTATATCCACAGCTCCACAGATGAACGGGTGACTGTGTACTTCTGACAGCCAACCTCTTTCCTTTCTCCCACTCCATTAGCATTTTAGGCAGCATCTGACTTGACAATAGCCTTCAGTACCTCTTTGTCTACCCTTCACCATACACACACAATAACTCACTTAGAGTTATGCCCATAGGGCATATGTTGAAAATGGGTCATCCTAAATATGTAATGCATAAATAAACTGATTTCTAATCATGATTTTGGCCAAATAATATTACCCTGCATTGTCACAGGAGGTGGGGACTGTGTTTTCTACTTGATAAAGGGGCTTCTTCTTCCCTGAGCATCCATAAGCTTTTTGATATCTTTCTTCTTCTAGCTCCTCCCTGTCACTCACTGTCCTTCACTCACACACACACACACACACACACACACACACGCAGGCATGCACACATCCTCCTTCCTCTCTATTTTATTGCCAAAATTTTTTCTACGCTAGTATTTCTCCCCAAGTGTGCAAGGTGAATAGTGTTAATTCTAGGATTCTGACAGCTTTTTGTGAAGCTCTCTTGTCTTCGGTGCGGACTGTCACCGGTTCTTTTGGCCTCTTACCTTCCCTTTTACTCCTTCCCCGGGGGAACTCACTGTACTGTTCATCCTCACAAGCTTCAGCCTCACATTCAGGCCTGTGGTAGTTGTGATGCGTGTGTAGCTGTGGAAATGAACACCGGAGTTGGTGCCCAGAACCTAAATGAAACGAGGCAGTAGACCTGGAGGTCACTTAATGTGCCTTGTTCCTGCTGCTTCCTTCCTTTTGGCTGGTGTTTTGATCAGTATTTACAGATAGAGTTTGAATGTGCAGACCAGCTCATTTCGTTCTTGAACGGGATGGATGGAATTATTTGTGAAGAAAAAAAATCATACTTAATGAACATTTTTTCAACATCTTTTGAGCTTAATGATATTGGAAAAAATGTTTATACTGCACTCTGTTATATATTTTCTTCCCCATGAAAATAGTGTAATATGTAGGAAACTCAGACAGAAACAAGCCTGTAAACGCATATTTTTATATGTGGCCTGTTTACCTGGTTTTGTTGCTCTGAACAACAGAATCTTGACAAATAAGGTATGGCCTGCCCAGTTTTGATTTTTATCTAAAATACTGATTCTTTACCTTTTTTATAGTCACAAATATCTTTGAGGGTCTAAAAGAACTATAAACCCCTTACCTAGGAAAATTCACATATGGATATGAAATTTTGCAGAAATCTTTAGCCTTGATCCAAAGAGCCCTACAAGTGTATCCACGGGACTCCAGGTTAGAGCCCTTGATGAGTCCACAAGTCAAAGCAACTTAATTCCTTCCCCCCCTACCCCCCAGTCACAACTTTAGAAATCACCATGGAAATTTAACCTTTAAGGTGTAATAAATAAGTCTCAAAAGCACTGTTCCTCCTTCTTGTCTCTTTGAAAGTGTCAGAAACATTGTACCATCATTGTCCAGCCTCTACGGCCAATCCTGGAGGTCAGACGAGGCACTGAAACAGCAATGCAGAGATTTAAGATATTCTTGTGGAAACTGATTATTTCTTTCCTTCCAGATTTTTTACCTTCCCCAGTTCCATCAGGTGATTGCAAACTAACAGATTTGGTAGAACATCAACAGTCAATTCTAAGCAGCTCTTCTTTTTTTTTTTTTTTTTTTGCGGTACGCGGGACTCTCACTTTTTGTGGCCCCTCCCGTTGCGGAGCACAGGCTCCGGACGCGCAGGCCCAGCGGCCATGGCTCACGGGCCCAGCCACTCCGCGGCACGTGGGATCTTCCCGGACCGAGGCACGAACCCGCGTCCCCCGCATCGGCAGGCGAACTCTCAACCACTAAGCAGCTCTTCTTTAGGGAAAAACAAAACCCCACAAATACCCAATATCCCCCCTCGAAAAGAATAAAATGGGAAGACTTAGCTTAATGAATACTTATTATTCATCTGTATCAATTAAGATAGAAATAGATAAACAGACCAATGAAGCAGAATAGAGAGCCCAATAGATGGACACTTGATAAATGATGTGCTGGAGTTAGCTTCCGCCAGCTCCTGAGAGATGATTATTCAATCACTGGAAGCCTGAAATTAACATTCGGTTCCATTAGGCCTGTTATGTAGATTCTATCCAAAGCTAATGGTTGACTTCTTATCTAAAATCTTTATTTTTATCATTCAGTAGCTTTTGAGAAGGCAGAAGACTTCATAAGGAGGGACTGTGAATGAATGGGTGAAGGTGATGTGCCCTGAGGCAGCCAAAGAGGATGACTGAGTATAACAATCCAACTCTGCGTCTGAAGTGCACCTAGAAACATGGTAGATGAAACACCAGAATCCAACTGTTCTGTAGTTTCACTGCTATGGACGTATTTTATAGTATAAACAACAAATCAAGTAACAGAAAAATAGGTTAAGTAATGGTGGTGAAGTTGAGGGCGCATTTTTTTTTTGTTTGTTTTGTTTTGTTTTTTGCGGTACGCGGGCCTCTCACTGTTGTGGCCTCTCCCGTTGCGGAGCACAGGCTCTGGACACACAGGCTCAGCAGCCATGGCTTACGGGCCCAGCCGCTCCGCGGCATGTGGAATCCTCCCGGACCGGGGCACGAACCCATGTCCCCTGCATCGGCAGGCGGACTCTCAACCACTGCGGTACCAGGGAAGCCCAAGGGTGCATTTTTGTTCTTTAAACTTTGTTCTTTATTTTTGTTTTGATGAGAATTTTTTGTTTGGTATTTTGTCCTATAAATCAAATTTTGGGGGGAGAATAAAAGAATGAACCTCAAATGAATGGCAGTGGTATTTGCTGCAAATGTCCCATTTCCTTCTCACTGAGACCCAGTGAGACTAGGGAATGATCTGTGCCCTGGGGCAGCCTGGGTTCCACGGGCTCTCCAGCTGTGCCCTCCTTCAGTGTATTCCTCTAATCCACACTGGGATATATACATTTTCATCTTCAGGACCTAAATTTCCCTCTTTACTTATGCACTTGTGCAGTTTTCTTTTTACGTACAAACTCTCTCAACTGTATTGCTAAGGAGTTCTTTCTCTCTCTTAAAAAAATGCCTGCTACCAGTAAATTCCCAAAGGACTTTTCTCTCTGTTTGCAGGAAGCTGAAGTTTATGACCTCGTTCTGAAGGGAGTATATTCCATCACTCTTTGTTCTGTACTCTTTGCTCTCCTTTGGAGTTGGAAGAAGTTTTGAAACACCTTTTGGTTGAAAGAGTGTCTTTGTAGTTGGGGTTTGAGCTAAAAGCAGATCCCTCGCCCCAAATAGGGTAGAAATATGGAAGCCATGACACCTCCTGTCTTTCTCCCGTCTTACTTCCAGCGGAAGCATCTAAGGGTGCGTCCCCTATAACTTCATCACAGTCAGTAGGCTATGGCAGATTAAGCAGAGAGTGTAAGCAGAAAATAAATTGACTTGATCTCATAGTTATCCAGTTTTATCTCATACCTTCTAATCCAGATACTTTTAAAAGTTTGCTTCAGGCTGAGGTTTTAAAGCAAAAGTTCTATGTTGTGAAACATTTTGAACCCCAAATACAAGCAAATAAAATTCAGGACGGCAAAAATTATTTCTAAGTCCTGTAAGTTTAAAGGTAGTTAATATGTTCATTCTTTCCATTTAAAAATTTTTTTTAACATGGACCATTTTTAAACTCTTTATTGAATTTGTTACAATATTGCTTCCGTTTTATGTTTTGGTTTTTTGGCCACAAGTCATGTGGGATCTTAGCTCTCCAACCAGGGATCGAACCCACACCCCCTGCATTGGAAGGCAAAGTCTTTAACCACTAGACTGCCAAGCAAGTCCCCTGTTCATTCATTCTGCAATCCATTAATTATGTGTTACATGACACAGAGTAAACATGAGGTAAGAATAAAAGAATGAAAGACTGCCTTTGGCCCAAGATCTTCACTGTGGTACTCTGTTCTTTCCAAAGGAAAAATGTACTCTGCTGCTATCATCAACAAAACAGAAAACAGACATAATTATCCAGAAATAACAAGCAAAAACTCTTCTGTGCCCTGAATTATGTGGGCAATTGAAACCAGAAGTGAGTTTGCCCCTGGAGATCTGGCTTCAGCTGAGTTTTGTCCTTCTCGTTCTTATTCTCTGTGTTTTCTTATTCTCAGATGCATTTCCCTCTTTCCTGCTTTCCCTCTTTACAAACAACTAAAATAAGCTTTGTGACTACTTAGCTTTTCCTTGTACCCTGCTGTCACATGTAGTAAAAAGAACAAAGAAAAACCTATTTGGTCTGACTACTCTGAGGCTTTCAGCAGTCATCTCAGTCCCTGGAGGAGGAAGAGACATCCTGCCCACAGACGCCAGGTTGGCCCCTCCCAAGTTCACTGGGCAGTGCTTGGGGCTTCTGCACAAGGAGAATGATGGGAGTTGCTCTCCATGGTAGAGGAGAATTCCGCAGCCAGGGTTCACTTCAGGTGGAGGTGGCTATTTCCTGTGTTCTGTTTTTGAGTGATCTCAAATTTGATCTGATGATCAAATTTCAAGCCTTTCATCATAGTCAGCTATGATTTTTTTTCTCGTCAAGGTGAAAATCTTAACACACTAGGCAGTGGTTCTCAACTCCCGCCACACATTCTAATCACTTGGGGCTCTTCTAAAACATACCCGGGTCTGCTTTGCCAACTTAGGCTGAATGAATCAGAATCTCTGGGAGGGGGAGGAGGGCATAACAGGCATTAGTCAATCAAATGTGCTGCCAGGGCCATGAACCACTGGATTAGAATCCTCATTAATCCGGTCTGGCTCTTCTGTAATAAATAGAGTCAATGCGTTTAGGGTTGCTGTCAGCCATCTACTGTAACAGATGTCAGGAGACTCTTACCTGTTTCTAATGAGACTGGCTTATCTGTCAGCTCTGATACTAAAAAAGAGGAGCATAGTGATGGAATTATTTCTTTTTTATTTCTTTTAAAATCTTATTATTCTATTGTTAATATGATTTAATACTAGAATGAATCTTGCTAGCACAAAACATTCTTTGACTTTTTGTATTTCTAATTAAAAGTAGAAGAAAAATACCATTTTCCCCACATACATTTCTTTTTTTTCAAATTAATTAATTTATTTTTTGGCTAAGCTAGGTCTTCGTTGTTGAGTGTGGGCTTTCTCTAGTTGTGGCGAGCAGGGGCCACTCTTCATTGCGGTGCGCGGGCTTCTCTTGTTGCAGAGCATAGGCTCTAGACCCATAGGCTTCAGTAGTTGCGGCATGTGGGCTCAGTAGTTGTGGTTCGCAGGCTCTAGAGCTCAGGCTCAGTAGTTGTGGCACACAGGCTTAGTTGCTCCACGACATGTGGGATCTTCCCAGACCAGGAATTGAACCTGTGTCCCGTGCATTGGCATTCATCAATACATTTCTTATTAAGAAACAAAGCATATACACTAATATGTATAAAATAGATAACTAATAAGAACCTGCTATATAAAAAAAATGTAAAATAAAATTCAAAAATAAAAAAGAAAGCAGGACCAGGATTAGAAGTTATTTTAGTCACTTCAAATATTTGTCCTTTAAGCCTTTGCCCAAGGACTACCTTTACCATAGGCATACTCCATTCAGTAGGTTTCAGTGTATCTTTTCTCCTGGTCCATTCTGTCATTCATGTTGTTATTATTGCATTCATTTTACTGTTATGAGATGGTATGTGTTCATGAATGTCTTCTCTGTATTAGATGATAGGCTACCCTAGTACCTTGTGCACAGTCGGCTTCTGATAATATGTTCTGTGACTGCTCTGTGTATTGATAAATGAATGGACACATCTAAAAAAATAAAAGAAAGCAGATCAGGTTGTTTTTAAAAAACGGATTCTTTAGATCCCTTTGAGAAATGTAAGATGGTCATTAGTAAAAGTGTAAATAATATTCTTTTCAGATTTTAACTTAGGAAGGATGTTAAGTTTTATTATCAATTGTATGCTTCTCCCCCAGTTGCATTAAGTAATTAATTTAGAGAGAGTAGGGAAAAGGGACCTAAGAACAGAGATTGAAACCCTTCTGTAATGAGTACAAACATGCAACATCTCCTATTTAAACACACACACACACACACACACCCCAGAATCTCTCATGGCTCCCATATCCTTTCCCAGCTGACATCCCATATCTGTATCCCTTTACAAAGAGTAGTTTCTTATTGCTGGTTTCCATCTTCATTTACATTTCTCCACCTAGTCTCTCTTTAATTCTTTCAAACCAGAATTTTGTCCTTATATTCTACTGAACCATCTTCCGTAAAGGTCACTAATGACTTCCTAGCTTCCAGATACAATGGTCACATCTCAGTCCATATCTTACTCATCTCTTCAGTAGAATTTGACAGAGTTATTACTCCCTTGATCTGAAACATTTCCTTCCCTCGGCATCTGGGATGCCATTTTGTCTTGGTTTCTACTCCACCTCCCTGACTGCTCCTCTCCCTTTGCTTTTCTGGTTCCTCCTCATGTCCCTGACTCTTCTAATGGGATTGCCCCAGCACTCCGTCTTTCTTCCCAACCCTCCCATTCATACCCTTACTCTAGAGCCTAGGGGATTTCATATATCCTAAAATCCCATATGTATGTTAATATCTCTCCATCTATATTTCCATCCTTCCTTATTTTTCACCATCTCCTCTTGGATGTTAATAGGTAGCCCTAGTTTAATACATCCAAGGTGAACTCTTGGTTTTTCTCTCCTCCAAACAAATTCCTTCCACAATCCCCCCCATCTTAGTAAATGGCAACTCCATTCTACCAGTCGCTTGGGTCAAAAATCTTGCCATCTTCCTTGATTTCTTTTAACTTTTTTTTTTTTTTTTGCGGTACGCGGGCCTCTCACTGTTGTGGCCTCTCCCGTTGCGGAGCACAGGCTCCGGACGCGCAGTCTCAGCGGCCGTGGCTCACGGGCCCAGCCGCTCCGCGGCATGTGGGATCTTCCCGGACCGGGGCACAAACCCGTGTCCCCTGCATCGGCAGGCGGACTCTCAACCACTGCAGCACCAGGGAAGCCCCCTCCTTGATTTCTTTATTCCATATCTAATTTATTAGCTAATTCTGACAGCTCTACCTTTGAAATTTATCCAGAATACTAGCACCTCCATTGCTGTCACCCTGTTGCCAGCTACCACCACCTCTCACCTGGATTATCATAATGACCCACTTACTGTTATTTCTGTGCCCATCTTGGCCAACCCCTCTCGTCCACTCCCCTACCCCACATGCAGCAGTGCACAAACCCATACCTGAGCCAAACCATATCACTCCTTGATTAAAACTCTTAATAGCCTGTCATATTCCTCAGGATAAAAGCCAAATCCTTATAGTGACCTCTAAGGTCCTACATGATGGGACCCCTATTACACCTCTGGCCTCATCTCCTAGAACTCCCACGCATACTCACGGGCTGCAGCACACTAGCCTCCTGTCTGTTCTCAAACATTCCCAGCATGTGTCTTCCTTTTCTAGAACGTTCTACTTGCTCTTTCCTTGTCCAGCATGCTCTACTCCCAGGAGGCACATAACTTACATCCTTGCGTCCTTCTCTGTGCATGTGTCACCTCTTCAGAGAAGACCACCCTGACCACCTCATCTAAAATAGCAATCTCGGGCTTCCCTGGTGGCACAGTGGTTGAGAATCCGCCTGCTGATGCAGGGGACATGGGTTCGAGCCCTGGTCTGGGAAGATCCCACATGCCGTGGAGCAAGTGGGCCCGTGAGCCACAACTACTGAGCCTGCACGTCTGGAGCCTGTGCTCCACAACAAGAGAGGCCGCAACAGTGAGGGGCCTGCGCGCCGCGATGAGGAGTGGCCTCCGCTCGCCACAACTAGAGAAAGCCCTTGCGCAGAAACGAAGACCCAACACAGCCAGAAGTAAATATAAATAAATAAATAAAATAGCAACCTCCCATGCACAGATGAATGGATAAAGAAGATGTGGTACATATACACAATGGAATATTACTCAACCATAAAAAAGAGTGAAATAATGCCATTTGCAGCAACATGGATAGACCTAGAGATTATCATACTAAGTGAAGTAAGTCAGAGAAAGACAAATATTACGTGATATCACTTGTGTTTGGAATCTAAAAATATGATACAAATCAATTTATTTACAAAACAGAAACACACTCACAGACATAGAAAACAAACATCGTTACCAAAGGGGAAGTGGGGGGAGGGATAAATTAAGAGTATGGGATTAACATATATACACTACTATATATAAAATAAATGACAAGGACCTACTGTATAGCACAGGGAACTATATTCAATATCTTGTAATAACCTATAGTGGAGAGGAATCTGAAGTTGACTTAAAATTAACACAATATTGCAGATCAACTACAGTTAAATTTAATTAATTAATTTAATTTAATAGCAGTTTCCCTCCACTTCCCTCCCCTACCTTACCACTTGGTGTTTTTTTTCCGTACCACTTATCCTCTGACATTATACATTCTTTAAAATATATTATCTGTTTCCCCTCCTATGATGTGGGCTCCACAGGGGCTATTTTGTTCACTCTGTGTCCACAGCACCAAGAGCAATGCCTGGCAAATAGCAAGTGCTCAATAAATATTACTGTTTGAATTGTTACTCTGATTTCTTTAATTTTTAGGAAATGCCTTTCCTACCCCATGTTATGAGTTTCTGTCATTTGATCACTTTTTGTATTTTTTACTTAACTACACTAACAGATTCCCTTAAACCCTGTATGAATATCTCTCATTAGGTACAGTTCGGCACCATGTTTCATTGAATATAAGACACTATCGATTATAAGATGCATAATTACTTTATAGGCCATTAAGGGAAAAAAATTGCTATTTAAAGTATGACATGCTACTTGAGGTATAGGGTGTGTGTGTGTCCCCTACTGTGAGCCATGGTTAGTGGTACTAAGGAAAGGAGAAGGGTAGCCATAGAGATTGAGTGTGAGTGTTTGGTATGCTGGAGGGTGGGGTGAAAGCTGATTTTATCTAAGTGAGTCTCTCTTGTTTTGTGCTTTGTTTTTATTTTTTAACTTCATTTTGTGGCTGTATCTACTTCTTAAGGGATAAACATAGGTGATAAAAATAGCATAAAACACAAAGACCAAGGCAACTTTTCAAATTAATCCAGCCAATTTATTTTTAAATAAATAAAGCCTGGTGTTTTTGCAAAAGAACCGATTTGGTTTGCTTTCATTTCAAAAGCATGTAAATTTTCCCCAGAAGATATTTCTGGTGAATGAAATGGAAATCCAAGATGAAAAACTGCCAGGTCAGTTATCAGATCATTTGATTTATTGCTGGGAGACAGTTGGTTTAAACTCTGCGTGTCTGCAAGTCATTGTATTATCAGTAGACTTCCTCTTGAAATTATTTGTACACATATCCTGAATCACCTGACATGGCAGCTGGTCGTAAAGGATCCAGGGCTTGAGAAAGCATGCAATATTAGATTAGCAATAGTGCTTTACAGGGACATTATCACTGGGAACAAAGACATTGAAGGACAAAGAATAATTCCACCCAACGCTACACATTGGGCTCCTATCCAATAAGCAGTGTTTTCAGTGTCTAAAGAGAAAATGTCTTTTCTCCTAAGGCGGATCATTTGCTATAGAGATTCTTTTAAGCTTAGCTCTCACCTCACACTTAATATTGTTTAGGTTCATCCTCTACTCCTAAAGGCCCTATATTAAGTACATTGAAAACTTGGGAGAAAGCAGAAGAGAAACTTTAAAGTTAAAAGTATATGCAAACTTCCCGTCTCTACCCCCTCTCTCCATCCTTGGTCAGGCTTTTTGACTGCTAGGCCTTTACTAGGCGGATCAGTATACTGTACTGTTCAAAGAAAAAGGTTTTTAAAGACAAGTGGAGTGACTTCCCTGGTGGTCCAGTGGTTAAGAATCCACCTTGCAATGCAGGGGACGTGGGTTCCATTCCTGGTCAGGGAACTAAGATCCCACATGCTGCGCGGCAACTAAGCCTGCTCACCACAACTACTGAGCCCGTGCAAGACAAACAAGTGGAGAATAAGGTTCTATGTGAGAATGGGCTTAAGCTACCTGTGAAAGGAGATCCAGGATCAGGGAGGACACTAAAGGTATGTAGACAGAGACGTTGGGGAAATGAGTTAGAACTTGATAGCTGGAGGCTGAGAGATTGGAGCAGTTTCCCTGAGAAGTTGGAGACTGTCCATGAGAACTTTGGAGAGAGAGAGAACTCGCAAGGCCCCTTGCAGCAGTCCCACTGTGGTGTATGTGCTGCACACTCCCTGTATGCTGTTTCTGGCCTTGAAACTTCAGGAAAAGCCTGTAATCATTTCAGTGCTTTTTGGAGCTGGGCTTGTACCTTTTTGGGGGGATGTGAAGGTATAACGAGATAGGGCATAGGGTGCATGCAAGGCAGTGCAAAAAGCTTAGCTTTATTTGAATCACATTTGCTCCCCAAGATGCAGTAGGACAGCAGACCCATCTTGGCAGAAAGGCGAAGTATGCAAAGTGTGATTAGGCTTGTCCGATGGCTGCCCGCCCCCTCTGTCTCCACACGTCTGCCAAGGTGCCCTGGCCCCCGGGCTGCCCATTTGGACTGGCTCATGTTCTCACATCTTCCATCCTGTCGATCAGAAGTACCGTGTCCTGAGTCCTGTTCCATTGGAGACAGTAAGTGAGTGGCCAGTTAAAGATTGAGTAGCTGGTAGGAGAGTGAAGTGGTTAAGGACACGGGGTATGAAATCCAGTGCCCAGGTTTGAGTTGGCTCTGGTCCTTCCTCAGTTATATGAAATTGGAAAAGCTGCTTAACCTCACTGAGCCATTGTTTTCTTCAGGTAAAAGAGAGTAAAAGCCTTGGTGATAGTAAAAGAATTAAATAAAGCAGTGTTTCTGTAGTGGACGCTGTTATTTCAGTCTCACCAGCTTCCCATCTTTCCTTCTTCTGGTGACAGATTCTGTCCCTGGTCCAACACCTTATCTCCCAGCTATGGTGAGGCCATCAGCGTCTATTCACAGCATGTGTTTCAGACTGGAGCTCAGGAGAGGGTCATCTTTTTGTGCTCCTGTCATGATGTAGACCTGCTGATAGCCATGTTCTCTTCTCTGTAACGAGGCCGGGCTGAACATATTGACCTGATGACTGACTTCTGTTTGGAGTCACATGGCAGGTTAGGTTATTTAGATCATTTCCCACACAGAAAATAAAATTTAAAAATAGTGGAAAATTTTTGTTTTAGTTTTCTTAAAATCATTTAGGAGCTGACAAGGTAGTAAGGTTACAGTCTATGAATGGGAATGAAGGGACGCTGCTTAAAGTCATAGAGGGTTTGCAAAAAGGAGCTTCTATTCTGATTAAGTCAGCTCTGCAGGGGACAGAAGTATGGATCCATCCAAGCTGGGATGTTTAATAGGAAACCGCTCCTCGTTAAGCCAAGGCCCCAGAGGGTTATGACTTCAGAGAAATAGTAACTTGAAGTCGACCTGACTCACCATCTCACTATCACCTCCACCATGAGAGGCTGCAAAGGGAAGTTTCCTTGGAATGGTGCAGGGCAGGAGGGGAAACTGTCCCTGAGAATTTACAGCTACAAGCTGGCCTTCCTGCAGATTGCACTCCCAAATCAAATCACTTGAATAACCCCAGAACCCCTAAGCCCAAACTTCGTTTTTCTGTTGTTTTGTTTTATTAATTAATTAATTTGTTTTTGGCTGCGTTGGGTCTTCGTTGCTGCGTGTGGTCAGTATGACTGGGTTATTCTCCCAGATCTTATCAGTGCTTTTCAAAGAAGGCCTGTGACTTGGTTAGATGCCCCGGAGCCTCCCTGTGAGGCTCCAGTCTTCTATTCTCAGAAGTGGCAACATTTAAAAGCAGGTGACGTTTGTCTTTAACACCATCTCTCTTCCTTAAAGTCCCCATCTCCCCAGTCTGAATTGCTGTACTCAAATAATTTCTGGGATTCCGGACCTCCTTTCATAGTCCCATTTCCAGAAGATCCTGATCTCAGCTAGCTGTTCTGATAAGACAGTTTGTGTAAAGTGTTAGTAACCAAAATGATGCAGCTGTTACCTCCTTGAGGCCGACAGTTACTCAACTTCTAGGGAAAGGAAGTTGGTGTCGACCTATCTAAAGCTTTCTTTGGACCTTGGATAAAAATAGCCTTAGATGACCAATTTCATATTTTTAGACATTCATGGATACTGAATCTTTTCAGAACTATGGCTAGAAATGTTCTGTTTGCCATAATCAAGAGTGACTTTAAAAATCTAATGAAGCTTAAAGAAACCATCTCAGCACTTTTAAGAACCAAAAACGTGTAATGATTTACTTTTCTTGTTTAAAATAAGCATTTGGGGGTTAGGCCATCTCAGTCCATAAAATTCTTTGTCTGATATATAAAATTATCACGACTTTAGTCCTTACCAAGAATGCAAAAACTTGGTATGACAAAACTTTGTGAATGACAAAAACTATTGCCCTAAGAAAGATTTGAAGGTTAGCATAAGTGAATAAAATAGAAAGTCTTTGCAAGACTGCTCAAGTTAGTGATAGCAATGGGTTTACTCTCATAGAAAATCACGCTATTGCCTCCAGACTTTTGTGTTGGCAGAAGCGACCTTTGACAGTCAAAGTTAGTATGTATGCAATGACTATTCTCTCAATTCAAAAGAAAGCTTAAAAATACTAAGTGTATTTAGTTAACACAGTTAGGTATTTTATTTTTTTAATTAATAAGAGGAATAAGAGTGCTTTAATTTCATGGATGAGGAAATGGGGCCACAGAAAGGCAAAGTGACTTTCCTCTGGTCACAAAGGATGACAGTGGCACATTTCCAATATATTTGATCTGTCCCTTGCTAGACTGTGCTTCATTTAAGCAGCTAAACCACCAAAAACTCTGGGTTTTGCTCGTATCAGCTTTTTCCTTTTTAAAACACATGTGAAGTGTTAAGGTTGGGCAGTGAAGCCAGATGTGGGCAGATGGCAGACTGCATGTGAACAGCCACAACTCTTGCAAGGTCAGTAGAAGGCTGTGGGGTGTGCATTTGACATCTCGGAGTCTATAGTCTCTCAAGGCACAGTAGGAGGGAAGAGCCTCCCTACCTTCCCAGGACAACCCAGTGTGAGTGAAAATATGTATTTCTGTAGGTCAGTGAAGGACCCGAAAATAAAAGTTAATATGGATACTTGTCTTCTCTATTTTTACTGTCTGCCATGCACTTGCCTTCCATCACAGGGGCAGGTTCACATGTGCACAAGGCAACATATACAAAGTTGTTCATTGTGACATTGTTACAACAGGGAACAGAGGAAACTTGCTGTCCACCAGTAGGGTTACAGACAGGTTGTCGTTTATTCATTAATGGGAAACCTTAATGTGGTTATTAGATCTACAAGAATCATTAAATCTCAAAGGCATAATGTAGAAAGAAATCAAGCGAAACAGAAGCTCTTGGTGTCTTTTGACACCATCAGTGGTGCCCTCTGTCAACTGAAAAAAATATGCACAACCTAAAAGTTGAGAGTTATGTTTTATTAGGTGGACAAGTCTGAGAACTTAAGCCCAGGACACAACATCTCAGATCATGCTGAGGAAATGGTTCCAGAGAGGAAAGGGGGAAGCCAGGATATATAGGAGTCTTTGCAACAATGCCACGTAGTTGGAACAAAAGATCACTGGTAATAAAAGAAAACCAGATATCTCAAGTTAAGGAGTTTAGCGCTTTTCTATGTATGGGAAGATGCAAGAGTCTGGATTCACTGAAATCATTCCTTTGATATGCACCTCAGCTATCTGGGGCCAGTATCCTGTGTCTTCTCATCCTGAGTTTCCTCAGGGTGCACCGCTGGGGATGGCTGCACTCTGGTGATGATTCCATGGTGGCTATTATGTTTCCATCCTAAGTTCCCTCAGGAACTTTTCCAAGAAAAGCTCCATCTTTGAAGTCTTTGATTTTATATTTTCTAGTGTATCCTTCTATCCTAATGATCTATAACAGATATTTATTAGAGTAATCTGTTTCTCTTTTCCACTATATCTGCTGGTAATAATGCCAGCTCTGATCAATTCTATCTGCAGAATTCCCACAAATATGTGACTCTAAACTACATACCTTTTTATGTGTTTGAAAAAAATTAAATGTAAACCCTTTATTAAAAGGCACATCTTCCGATTAGAATTTTAAGCTTTAAAATTAATTTTTAATGAGCAATCATGTAAATAACTCAAACATCAAAGTATGAAAGGGTATACAGAAAAAGTCTGCCCTACTCATGTCTTCTATCTACTCAGTTCTCACCACTCCAACAGATAAATACTGTTATTCTTTTCATGTTATAACAGATTTCTTTTTGCACGTTCCATCACGTATTTTCCCACAGAATGGTCAAACATTATCATCTGGAGTTAAGGCAAAAGACTTCATTTAAACAAACAAATCATTATCTTTCAGAGAAGAAGCACTAACTGTATTCTGATTTATGGATGTATTAATTGTCTGTCCGTACACTCTCTAGGAAATATTTTCCTTTTGTTTACTTATTTTTTTTTATACAGCAGGTTCTTATTAATCATCCATTTTATACACATCAGTGTATACATGTCAATCCCAATCTCCCAATTCGTCACACCACCACCACGCCCCCCCCACCACGGTTTTCCCCCCTTGGTATCCATACATTTGTTCTCTACATCTGTGTCTCTGTTTCTGCCCTGCAGACTGGTTCATCTGTACCATTTTTCTAGCTTCCACATACATGCATTAATATACGATATTTGTTTTGCTCTTTCTGACGTGCTTCACTCTGTATGACAGTCTCTAGATCCATCCACATCTCAACAAATGACCCAATTTCGTTCCTTTTTATGGCTGAGTAATATTCCATTGTATATATGTACCACATCTTCTTTATCCATTCGTCTGTCGATGGGCATTCAGCTTGCTTCCATGACCTGGCTATTGTAAATGGTGCTGCAGTGAACATTGGGGTGCATGTGTCTTTTTGAATTATGGTTTTCTCTAGGTACATGCCCAGTAGTGGGATTGCTGGATCATATGGTAATTCTATTTTTAGTTTTTAAAGGAACCTCCATACTGTTCACCATAGTGGCTGTATCAGTTTACATTCCCACCAACAGTGCAAGAGGGTTCTCTTTTCTCCACACCCTCTCCAGCATTTGTTGTTTGTAGATTTTCTGATGATGCCCATTCTAACTGGTGTGAGGTGATACCCCATTGTACTTCTGACTTGCATTTCTCTAATGATTAGTGACGTTGAGCAGCTTTTCATGTGCTTCTTGGCCATCTGTATGTCTTCTTTGCAGAAATGTCCATTTAGGTCTTCTGCCCATTTTTGGATTGGGTTGCTTGTTTCTTTAATATTGAGCTGCATGAGCTGTTTATATATTTTGGAGATTAATCCTTTGTCCGTTGATTCGTTTGCTAATATTTTGTCCCATTCTGAGGGCTGTCTTTTTGTCTTGTTTCTGGTTTCCTTTGCTATGCAAAAGCTTTGAAGTTCCATTAGGTCCCATTTGTTTATTTTTGTTTTTATTTCCATTACTCTAGGAGGTGGATCAAAAAAGATCTTGCTGTGATTTATGTCAAAGAGTGTTCTTCATATGTTTTCCTCTAAGAGTTCTATAGTGTCCAGTCTTACATTTAGGTCTGGAATCCATTTTGAGTTTATTTTTGTGTATGGTGTTAGGGAGTGTTCTAATTTCATTCTTTTACATGTAGCTGTCCAGTTTTCCCAGCACCACTTATCGAAGAGACTGTCTTTTCTCCATTGTATATCCTTGTCTCCTTTGTCATAGATTAGTTCACCATAGGTGCGTGGGTTTATCTCTGGGGTTTCTGTCTTGTTCCATTGATCTACGTTTCTGTTTCTGTGCCAGTACCATATTGTCTTGATTACTGTAGCTTTGTAGTATACTCTGAAGTCAGGGAGTCTGATTCCTCCCACTCCCTTTTTTTTTCCCATAAAGACTGCTTTGGCTGTTTGGGGTCTTTTGTGTCTCCATACAAATTTTAAGATTTTTTTGTTCTAGTTCCGTAAAAAATACCACTGGTAATTTGATAGGGATTGCATTGAATCTGTAGATTGCTTTGGGTAGTATAGTCACTTTCACAATATTGATTCTTCCAATCCAAGAACATGGTATATCTCTCCATCTGTTGGTATCATCTTTGATTTCTTTCATCAGTGTCTTATAGTTTTATGCATACAGATCTGTTGTCTCCCTTGGTAGGTTTATTCCTAGGCATTTTATTCTTTTTGTTGCAATGGTAAATGGGAGTGTTTCCTTAATTTCTGTTTCAGATTTTTCATCATTAGTGTATAGGAATGCAAGAGATTTCTGTGCATTAATTTTGTATCCTGCTACTCTACCAAATTCATTGATTAGCTCTAGTAGTTTTCTGGTGGCATCTTTAGGATTCTCTATGTATAGTATCATGTCATCTGCCAACAGTGACAGTTTTACTTCTTCTTTTCCAGTTTGTATTCCTTTTATTTCTTTTTCTTCTCTGATTGCCAAGGCTAGGACTTCCAAAACTATGTTGAATAATAGCGGTGAAAGGGGACATCCTTGTCTTGTTCCTCATCTTAGAGGAAATGCTTTGAGTTTTTCACCTTTGAGAATGATGTTTGCTGTGGGTTTGTCATATATGGCCTTTATTATGTTGAGGTAGGTTGCCTCTGTGCCCACTTTCTGGAGAGTTTTTAGCATAAATGGATGTTGAATTTTGTCAAAAGCTTTTTCTGCATCTCTTGAGATGATCATATGGTTTTAATTTAATTTTATTTTATTTTTTAAAGAAGATGTTGGGGGTAGGAGTTTATTAATTAATTTTTGCTGTGTTGTGTCTTCGTTTCTGTGCGAGGGCTTTCTCTAGTTGTGTCAAGTGGTGGCCACTCTTCATCACAGTGCACGGGCCTCTCGCTATCGCGGCCTCTCTTGTTGCAGAGCACAGGCTTCAGACGCGGAGGCTCAGTAGTTGTGGCTCATGGGCCTAGTTGCTCCGCGGCATGTGGGATCCTCCCAGACCAGGGCTCGAACCTGTGTCCCCTGCATTAGCAGGCAGATTCTTAACCACTGTGCCACCAGGGAATGTGGAGGATTTTTGCATCTATATTCATCAGTGATATTGGTCTGTAATTTTCTTTTTTTGTAGTATCTTTGTCTGGTTTTGCTATCAGGGTGATGGTGGCCTCATAGAATGAGTTTGGGAGTGTTCTTTCCTCTGCAATTTTTTGCAAGAGTTTGAGAAGGATGGGTGTTAGCTCTTCTCTAAATGTTTGATAGAATTCACCTGTGAAGCCATCTGGTCCTGGACTTTTGTTTGTTCGAAGATTTTTAATCACATTTTCAATTTCATTACTTGTGATTGGTCTGTTCATATTTTCTCTTTCTTGCTGGTTCAGTCTTGGAAGTTTATACCTTTCTAAGAATTTGTCCATTTCTTCCAGGTTGTCCATTATACTGGCATAGAGTTGCTTGTAGTAGTCTCTTAGGATGCTTTGTATTTCTGTGGTGTCTGTTGTACCTTCTCCTTTTTCATTTCTAATTTTATTGATTTGAGTCCTCTCCCTCTTTTTCTTGATGAGTCTGGCTAATGTTTATCAATTTTGTTTATCTTCTCAAATAACCAACTTTTAGTTTTATTGATCTTTGTTATTGTTTTCTTTGTTTCTATTTCATTTATTTCTGCTCTGATCTTTATGATTTCTTTGCTTCTGCTAACTTTGGGTTTTGTGTGTTCTCCTTTCTCTAGTCCCTTTAGGTGTAAGGTTAGATTGTTTACTTGAGATTTTTCTTGTTTCTTGAGGTAGGCTTGTATAGCTATAAACTTCCCTCTTAGAACTGCTTTTGCTGCATCCCATAGGGTTTGGATCATCGTGTTATCATTGTCATTTGTCTCTAGGTATTTTTTGATTTCATCTTCCATTTCTTCAGTGATCTCTTGATTATTTAGTAACGTATTGTTTAGCCTCCATGTGTTTGTGTTTTTTACGTTGTTTCCCCTGTAATGCATTTCTAATCTCATAGCGTTGTGGTCTGAAAGATGCTTGATATGATTTCAATTTTCTTAACTTACTGAGGCTTGATTTGTGACCCAAGATGTGATCTATACAGGAGAATGTTCCATGCACACTTGAGAAGCAAGTGTAATCTGTTGTTTTTGGAAGGAATGTCCTATAAATATCAATTGAATCTATCCACCCTGTTGTGTCATTTAAAGCTTCTGTTTGCTTATTTTCATTTTGGATGATCTGTCCATTGGTGTAAGTGAGATGTTAAAGTGCCCCACTATTATTGTGTTACTGTTGATTTCCTCTTTTACAGCTGTTAGCAATTGCCTTATGTATTGAGGTGCTCCTATCTTGGGTGCATATATATTTATAATTGCTATATCTTCTTCTTGGATTGATCCCTTGACCATTATGTAGTGTCCTTCCTTGTCTCTTGTAACATTATTTTAATGTCTATTTTATCTGATATGAGTATGCTACTCCAGCTTTCTTTTGATTTCCATTTGCCTGGAATATCTATTTCCATCCCCTCACTTTCAGTCTGTATGTGTCCCTAGGTCTGAAGTGGGTCTCCTGTAGACAGCATATATATGGGTCTTGTTTTTGTATCCATTCAGCAAGCCTGTGTCTTTGGTTGGAGCCTTTAATCCATTCACATTTAAGGTAACTATCGATATGTATGTTCCTATGACCATTTTCTTAATTGTTTTGCGTTTGTTTTTGTCGGTCCTTATCTTCTCTGTGTTTCCCACTTAGAGAATTTCCTTTAGCATTTGTTGTAGAGCTGATTTGGTGGTGCTGAATTCTCTTAGCTTTTGCTTGTCTGTAAAGCTTTTGATTTCACCATCAAATCTGAATGAGATCCTACCCGGGTAGAGTAATCTTGGTTGTAGGTTCTTCCCTTTCATCACTTTAAGTATATCATGCCACTCCCTTCTAGCTTGTGGAGTTTCCGCTGAGAAATCAGCTGTTAACCTTATCTGAGTTCCCTTGTATGTTATTTGTCGTTTCTCCCTTGCTGCTTTCAATAATTTTTCTTTGTCTTTAATTTTGCCAATTTGATTACTATGTGTCTTGGCGTGTTTCTCCTTGGGTTTATCCTGTAGGGGACTCGCTGCACTTTCTGGACTTGGGTGGCTATTTCCTTTCCCATGTTAGGGAAGTTTTCACCAATAATCTCTTCAAATATATTCTCAGGTCCTTTCTGTCTCTCTTCTGCTTCTGGGACCCCTATAATGTGAATGTTGTTGTGTTTATTGTTGTCCGAGAGGTCTCTTAGGCTGTCTTCATTTCCTTTCATTCTTTTTTCTTTATTCTGTTCTGCAGCAGTGAATTCCACCATTCTGTCTTCCAGGTCACTCATCCATTCTTCTGCCTCAGTTATTCTGCTATTGATTCCTTCTAGTGTAGTTTTCATTTCAGTTATTGTATTGTTCATCTCTGTTTGTTTGTTCTTTAATTCTTCTAGATCTTTGTTAAACAAATTTTTGCATCTTCTCCATCTTTGCCTCCATTCTTTTTCCGAGCTCCTGGATCATCTTCACTCTCATTATTCTGAATTCTTTTTCTGGAAGATTGCTTATCTCCACTTCATTTAGTTGTTTTTCTGGGGTTTTATCTTGTTCCTTCATCTGGTACATAGCCCTCTGCCTTTTCATCTTGTCTGTCTTTCTGTGAATGTGGGTTTTGTTCCACAGGCTGCAGGATTGTAGTTCTTCTTGCTTCTGCTGTCTGTCCTCTGGTGGATGAGGCTATCTAAGAGGCTTGTCTCTTTTACTTATTTTTTAAAGTTTCTCTTTGTCAATTAGAATGTAAATTGAGAAACAGAAAGCAGCAACATAGGAAACAGATAACAATAAGCTCTTTGGTGTCATTACCTTTCTATGCCTTTGGGATAATAATTTGGGTTTTAACATAGCAGAAAACACAATCTTATGATAGATTTTTCAGCCAATTGAAGAAGTGTGATAGCTATGTGGTCCTAGTGATTTATAGGAAATTTATATAAACATATTTATGGAGAAGCTGGTACATGTCAAACAGTATGAGAGTCCAAAATAGGTAAGACCCATTTTCTTCCACTGCAGAGCCTATGTTCAAGTAAGGAAAACTAGAAAATTCAACTGTAATAAAAGCCCCAGTATGATCAGTTTGGGGTCCATCCCATTGTCAGAATCCACAACAGATTGTAAGTCTGATCTTGGCTCAGAAAACATGATTGCCACAGCCGTAACCACAAGAGATGTATGACTAGAAGAACACAAAATTATACCTTGTTAAAGAACAGAGACATTTTCTATAACCTGAAATGATTGGTAGAATGTTGACATTGAAAGGAAAGGCATTAGAAACAGAGGAAGCCACATTAGCAAACATACAGAGGTTGGGATAGCCTGGGCTGAATTGAATTATAGGTAGCCTATTTTTGTTTTGTTTTGTTTTGAATTTATTTTATTTATTTATTTTTGGCTGTGTTGGGTCTTTGTTGCTGCACACGGGCTTTCTCTAGTTGTGGTGAGCAGGGGCTACTCTTCGTCGCAGTGCACAGGCTTCTCATTGCGGTGACTTCTCTCATCGCGGAGCATGGGCTCAGTAGTTGTGGTGTGTGGGCTCAGTAGTTGTGGCTTGCAGGCTCTAGAGCACAGGCTCAGTAGTTGTGGTGCATGGGTTTAGTTGCTCCACGACATGTGGAATCATCCCGGACCGACCAGAGCTTGAACCCTTGTCCCCTGCATTGGCAGGCGGATTCTTAACCACTGCACCACCAGGGAAGCCCAGGCAGCCTATTTTGCTTGAAGGGTAGTCTATTACTGACTCTTTACATTTTGGGAAATAAGGAGAGACAAGCCTGGAAAGTTTAATTTGAGACTATACTGCAGAAAACCCTAAACCCTGGGGTGAGCAGTTTGTGTTTAATTCTGTGTATATAGGAAAGCTCTTGAATGTTTTTGCACAGGCATGTGGCATGATCAGGGATGGGCTCCAGAAAGAGTCGTGTAATGACAGGGTAAACTTAGACTGGAGACTATGAAAACTGGGCTCGGGATGAGGCTGTACTGGGTTGGCTGTAGTTGATACCTCTTTTCCTTATAGAATTGTTAACAGCACATTATTTCAATCTCAAAAATACCCTGGTTTGGACGATATATTAACCTGCTCCTCTAGTTAGGAGACTTTTACAACGTTCCAGGTACATGAAAGTCAGAAATGGAAGTTGGCAAGCATTTTCAAGACATAGGTGTTCATCTTTATGATGCTTGGTAATAAGATACAGGGGCAACAGAAGAAAAAATAGGAAAACAGTCATCGAAGAACCAGTTTAGGATTTTGAATCCATTAAATCAGAGGGAGATTGTTGGCATCAAGAAACAAAATACAGAAGGTAGGAGAAGCAGCAAGTTTAGAGATAGCGTAAGGGACGTTCTTGGTGGCCCACTGCAAGCTTTCCCTCACCCTACTTCTTTCTTGCTAGTAGAGACCAAAAATTGTTTAGTTATTTACCTTTTGTTGCATAACTGTATTCTCAGGGAAAAGTAATCTAGATTAGCCTAAACTAATCAAAGTAACTCTTCAATCGCTGCCTGTGATTGGCTTGGCCAGTTCTGGCCAGTGATATGTGAGGGGAAGCCTAATGGGAGGGAACACGTGTGAAAGAGTTATTAGTTCTCATAAAGAAACACAAGGGAGAGATAGAGTCTCTGTTGCTGCCTTCAGACGTTGGTACAAAAACACGTGGTGCCGGACACTGCTGCAGTCGTCTTAGGATCAGGAGGGTGTGCCTAGTGATGTGCTGAGAAAGATGGAGGGGTAAGATAGAGGGATGCCAATGATACTGTTGTGCCACTGAATTAATCACTTATTAATTACTCACTTACATGAGCTGTCAAATCCTCTTACTGTTGAGAACATTTTGAATCGTGTCTTCTATTACTTGTATCCCCAAAATTCTCTTAAGTGATTCAGAGGTAAGTGCAGGGATGGATTAGGGAGGGAGGAAATCACGAGTTTGACTTCTGATTAATGTCTGAAGCTGGAGTAAGCACTTCATCATCTAAACTTCCATAGTGTTTCTTCTCATCTGTCTCTTTTCCATTTCTCACCAGTACTATAGCTATCAAAGTAGATGTCCTTTCTCTCCCATGAGATTGTAAACCCTTCTAGGTTAAATTCAGTTTCATATTCATGCTGTATTTTGTAGCACAAAGACCAATGCTTATATAATGGAAGTCCTGAGTAAGTATGTCTTCAAGTAATTAATGAATACCTTGAACAAAATTAAATAAGGCACTTAGAGGGTAGACTGTCCCAGGTGTCAAAAATAAATGTGTCTTTAGACAATATTACTGGGGTAGGCTATTAGGCAGAGATATTTGAGAGAAGTCTGTATGTATGTCTGCCATTTTGTAGGCCAAACTACCTGGATAATTTTGGCATAGAGATTAATTTTTTTTCAGGATAATTAAACAAAATGTGTAAAAAGTATTTTAATAACTAGGCATATTTTTCTGGAGAAGTGCAAGAAGCACGAGACTTAATCTCAATAAAATAGGTACAAAGAGCTGTAAAATCTATTTCACTAGGGATGATGAGGATAAATAATCTAATGTATGTACAATCACTGTGGGCTCTTTGGAAACTGCTGTATGAATCAAATATATTGTAAATACTAATGATCCATATTGGCAGTCTGCCAGATTTTCAGTGCTGTTACATTGATACCTATGTTCCAAAAACATAATTTCTTTTATCCCAGAAAGTTTTAAAAAACAGCAATACATGGGCTTCCCTAGTGGCGCAGTGGTTGAGAGTCCGCCTGCCGATGTAGGGGACGCGGGTTCGTGCTCCGGTCCGGGAACATCCCACATGCCGCGGAGCGGCTGGGTCCGTGAGCCATGGCCGCTGAGCCTGCCCGTCGCTCCGCAGCGGGAGAGGCCACAACAGTGAGAGGCCTGTGTACCACAAAAAAAAAAAACCCCAAAAAACCCAGCAATATATAGAATCACAAATAATGGTTATTGCTTTGCATGATTGTTATTGTTAAGCAGAACTGCTAATGCATTACCATAGAACCCTAACACCATATCATTTTCGATCTTGGAGACAATTTCCTGCTACTAACACTTGATGCTACTAACACTAACACTTGAAGCAGAAGTTTGGGTTTGTCAGATTATAAATAGGAAGACTGGTGGAGTTCCAAAGGAACCAGTCTATTAATAGTTTCCTGAAGTAGGGATTGATTTTTTGAGGGAGAGAGTGAACTCCACAATGACCATGGACCAAAAGTGAAAAGAACAATAGGTAAAGTGCTTAATTCATTATTGAAGCCAAGAATGTGTTTTACATTAAAAGGAATCATTAAAAAATTGAAAATATATCATCATTGTAATATTTACTGAACAAAAATTCGTCTCATATAGTGGATCTCTAAAATAGTTATATTTAAAATATTTTTGAAATAAATATTTATTTCATGTATATATAAACAAAGATGAAATATATTTTATATTTAACATTTTAATTTATGTAATTAACTAAATTAATATTTTATTATGTATTTGTTATAATAGTTGCTATATTTATTATTGAATTTGTTTCTTGTTAAATTTATTTTATAAATTAAAAATCTATTTATAAATCATATAAAAATATTAATATGCATCACATCAGTATGCATTAAACAAAAATTTCAAAAAACTTCCTTATATCAATTACCTGTTAAAAATACAAAAGTAAATAAGTTCATTTGTATAATGTTTTTAGGTTCCACATATAAGTGATATATGTTATTTGTCTTTCTGTTTCTGACTTTGCTTACTATGATAATCTCTAGGTCCATCCATGTTGCTGCAAATGGCATTGTTACATTCTTTTTTATGGCTGAGTAACATTCAGCTGTGTATGTGTGTGTATATATATATCACATCTTCTTTATCCATGCGTTGCTTCCATGTCTTGGCTATTGTAAATAGTGTTGCTATAAACAGTGGAGTGCATGAATCTTTTTGAATTAGCGTTTTCTCCAGACATATGCTCAGGAATAGGATTGCTGGATCATATGGTAATTCTATTTTTAGTTTTTTAAGGAACCTCCATACTGTTCTCCATAGTGGCTGCACCAATTCGCATTCCCACCAACAGTGTAGGAGGGTTCCATTTTCTCCACACCCTCTCGAGCATTTGTTATTTGTAATTTCTCTAATAATTAGCGATGTTGAGCATCTTTTCGTGTGCCTATTGGCCATCTGTATGTCTTCTTTGGAGAATGTCTGTTTAGGTCTTCTGCCCATTTCTTAATTGGTTTGTTTGTTTGTTTGCTATTGAGTTGTATGTTTGTGTATTTTGGAAATTAAGCCCTTTTCAGTCACATTGTTAGCAAATATTTTGTCCCAGTTTGTAGGTTGTCTTTTCATTTTGTTTATGGTTTCCTTTGCTGTGCAAAAGCTTATAAGTTTGATTAGGTCCCATTTGTTTATTTTGCTTTTATTTCTATTGCCTTGGGAGAATGACCTAAGAAAACATTGGTACAATTTATGTCAAAGAATGTTTTGCCTATGCTCTCTTCTAGGACTTTTGTGGCGTCATGTTTTATATTTAAGTCTTTAAGCCATTTTGAGTTTATTTTTGTGTAGGATGTGAGGAAGTATTCTAACTTCACTGATTTACGTGCGGCTGTCCAGCTTTCCCAACACCATTTGCTGAAGAGACTCTTTTCTCCATTGTATATTCTTGCCTCCTTTGTTGAATATTAATTGACTGTAGGTGTGTGGGTTTACTTCTGGGCTCTCTATTCTGTTCCATTGATCTATATGTTTGTTTTTATGCCAATACCATGCTGTTTAGATTACTGTAGATTTGTAGTATTTTCTGAAGTCTGGGAGGGTTATGCCTCCAGCTTTGTTCTTTTTCCTCAGGATTACTTTGACAATTCTGGGTCTTTTAAGGTTCCATATAAATATTAGGATTATTTGTTCTGGTTCTGTGAAAAATAACATGGGTTATATGATAGGGATCACATTAAATCTGTAGCTTGCTTTGGGTAGTATGACCATATTAATAATACTAATTCTTCCAAAAATCAAAAACATACAGTTGATTCACAAAAACCAAAAAGAAGAGAACACAAACACATACAAAAGAAAACCATCAAAGCACAAAAGGAAAAACGAAAAGAAAGGAACAAAGAAGAAATACAAAATCAGCTGGAAAACAAGGTTAAAATGGCAATAAAGACATATCTATCAGTAATTACCTTAAATGTCAAGGGACTAAGTGCTCTAATCAAAAGACATAGAGTGGCAGATTAGATAATAAAACCTATAACATGCTAACCCTAACCTTTAGGCCAAAGGACACACATAGATGGAAAGTGAAGGAATGGAAAAGGATATTTTGTGCAAATGGAAATGACAAGAAAGTGGAAGTAGCATTACTCATATCAGACAAAATAGACTTTAAAACAAAGGCCATAAAGAAAAATAAAGAAGAATGCTATATAACAATAAAAGGATCAGTACAAGAGAGGATATTATACTTGTTAATATATATGCACCCAACATAGGAGCACCTAAATACATAAAACAAATACTAATAGACATAAAGGGAGAAATTGATGGGAATACAATAATTGTGGGGACTTTAACACCCTACTGACATCAATGGACAGATCTTCCAGACAGAAAATTAATAAGGCAACAGAGATCCTAAATGACACAATGGAAGAGTTAGACTTAATTGATATTTTCAGGACATTGCAGCCAAAAAAACAAACAAAAAAATAAAACAATACACATTCCACATTCTTTTCAAGGGCACTTGGAACATTCTCTAGGATAGACCACACACTGGGACACAAAACAAGCCTCAACAAATTTAAGAGGATAAAAATTATTTCAAGCATCTTTTCTGACCAGAGTGGCATGAAACTAGAAATCAACCACAGAAAGAGAAACAAGAAACAATGATTACATGGAGACTAAACAGCATGCTACTAAAAGAAACAATAGGTCAATGATGAAATCAAAGAGTAAATTAAAAATACCTTGAGACAAATGACAATAAAAGCACAATCATACAAAATCTATGGGATACAGCAAAAGCAGTCCTAAGATGGACACAGTGATACAGATGTTCCTCAAAAAACAAGAAAAATCTTAAATAAACACCTAACCTACCACCTAAAAGAATTAGAAAAAGAAGAACAAACAAGACCTAAAGTCAGCAGAATGAAGGAAATACTAAGGTTCAGAGAGGAAATAAAACAGAGATTTTTAAAAACAATAGAAAAATAAATCAGTAAAACAAAAAGCTGGTTCTTTGAAAGGGTAAATAAAATCAACAAACCTCAGACCGTGCTCACCAAGAAGAAAAGAGAGAGGACCCAAATAAACAAAATAAGAAATGAAAGAGGAGAAATAATAACTGATACCACAGAAATACAAAAAATCATAAGAGAAAACTATGAACAATTATATGCCAACAAATTGGACAACCTAGAAGAAATGGACAAGTTTCTAGAAACATACATCCCACCAAAACTGAATCAAGAAGAAATAGATAATTTGAACAGACTGATCACTAGATGTTAAATAGAATCTGTAATTTTATAACTCCCTGCAGGGGCTTCCCTGGCAGCACAGTGGTTAAGAATCTGCCTGCCAATGCAGGGGTCATGGGTTTGAGCTCTGGTCCAGGAAGATCCCACATGCTGCAGAGCAACTAAGCCCGTGCTCCACAGCTACTGAGCCTGTGCTCTAGAGCCCACAAGCCACAACTACTGAGCCCACATGCCACAACTACTGAGCCCACACGCCTAGAGCCTGTGCTCCACAACAAGAGAAACTACTGCAGTGAGAAGCCCATGCATCACAACGAAAAGTAGCCCCATCTTGCCGCAACAAGAGAAAGCCTGCATGCGCAGCAACGAAGACTCAACACAGCCAAGAATAAACAACTAAATAAATAAAATATCATTAAAAAAAAAAAACTCCCTGCAAACAAAAATCCAGGATTTTTGCCTTCACTGGGAAATTCTACCAAACATATAAAGAAGAATGTATACTGATCCTTCTCAAACTCTTCCAAAAGACTGAAGAGGAGGGAACACTCCCAAAGTCATTCTATGAAGCCACCGTCACCCCGGCACAAAAACCAGAGAAAGACATTACTGAAAAAGAAAATTATAGATGCAAAAATTCTCAACAAAATATTAGCAAATTGAATCCAACAACACATAAACAAGTTCATACACCACGACCAAGTTGGATTCATCACAGGGTCACAAGGATGGTTCAACGTACACAAATCAATGTGATATACCACATCAATGAAAGAAAAGACAAAAACCACGTGATCGTCTCATAGATGCAGAGAAAGTGTTTGATAAAATTCAACATTCATTCATGATTTAAAAAAAATAAGCCTCTTACCAAAGTGGATATAGAGGGAACATATCTCAACGTAGTAAAAGTTATTTATGACAAACCCATAGCCAACATAATACTCAACGGTGAAAAGCTGAAAGCCTTCCCTCTAAAATCTGGAACAAGACATGCCCACTCTCACCACTTCTATTCAGCATAGTATTGGAAGTCCAAGCCACAGCAATCAGACAAGAAAAAGAAATAAAATGTATCCAAATTGGAAGGGAAGAGTTAAAACTGTCATTATGTGCATATGACATGATACTATATATAAAAAACCCTAAAGACACTACACAAAACCTACTAGAATTGATAAGCAAATTCAGCAAGGTAGCAGGATACAAGGTTAACATACAGAAATCTGTTGCATTTCTTTACACTAACAATGAACTATCAGAAAGGGAAAGTAAAAAAAAAAAATCCCTCTTAAATGGCATCAAATATATATATATTATATATATTGGGAGTAAACCTGACCAAGGAAGTGAAACACTTATATACTGAGAACTATAAAACATTGATAAAGGAAATTGAAGATGATTCAAAGAAATGGAAAGATATCCCATGCTCTTGGATTAAAAGCTTATTGCTTCTTAAATAATTTATTGCAAAAGAAAAAAAAGCATTACTAAAAAGTAAAATATTTGTAGAACTGCTCAACCTCTATTTTCTACACATACTATTTTTTACCCATGTTTCTCAGCAACTCTGCTGCATAGAGATCCAAGAGCTTTGTGTATCTCAGAAGTATCAGTGTAAGACAAGGTACAGCCAGCTGGTATATCAAATGGCCAGTAGGGTTAACAGTATCAAATACTTCTCCCTCCACCACTAGAGAACAGAATGAGGTGGGTGTCCCCAGCTACTTGTATCTAATCATACTTCAATTTATCAACAAGATCTGTGCTTTAAAGTAAGTTGTAATAGATTGTTATAGTAACAGCCTCCAATGAAGCCTATCTTTCTGTGTAAATGCCCTTCTGCAATGGAATGTTGTCACTCTTCCACCGAAGGATGGAATCTCTTTTTCTACGTATGCCTTGGGTTGACCGTATATCTTGCTTCGATCAACAGAATGCGGTAGAAATGATGTTGAGTATGTTCTAGAGCCTAAGCCTAAACAGGAAGTCTTGCAACCTCCACCTTGGAACCCTGAGACCATCATGCTATGAAGAAGGGTAGATCAGAGGCCACATGGAGGAGTACCAGCTGATAGCCAGCACCAAAGCCCCAGACATATGGGTAAAGTCATTTGGACCTACCAGCCTAGCCCAGTCGCCACCTAAATGCAGCCAAATGGGTAAACCCAGATGAGATTAGCAGAAGAGGCACCCAGTCAACCCACAGAATTGTGAAAAATAATAAATCATTGTTATTTCAAGCTACTAAATTTGGAGTAGTTTCGTATGTAGTAATAGACAGCTGTAACAGAAGGTGTTAATTGCCTTCTGCTGGAAAATGGGTCAGCCAAGGAGAGATGAAATATCACTGGTCATCCTTCAGGTTTAACCACATGTTAAATGTGAACTCTGATCACTACATGTATGTTTTACATTCTACTAGATGAGACAGTATCAGAAGCTGGACGTGCCAAATGGAGGTCTATCAAACTCTGGCTTATTTTAATGCAACTGTTATTAACAATAATAATGCATCATTGAAAAGATTTAAGTGCATTCTGGACTAATACTAAATCAAATGAGATACCAGGCACAAACCATGACTGTCCCAGGAAAATAGAACATCTGGTCCTATTAGCCATAGTCTAAAATGAATTTCCGATCATTAAAGAATCAGGGTTCTATCAATGCTATGCAAAATTGAAACAGGAAGATCTTGAAATTGCTCAAACTTCCATTGGTCCCAATCTGGGCACACAGGAAAATGTTGTTTCTCACTCTTCCTAGACAAACTCACAGTTAAAATATGACTCTGTGAGCTTTCACCTACATGGTGAGAAAATAAAGTATCAATTCTCTTAATAGTAAATATATTTAGATTTTGTCCTCATGAGTTTAATTGTTTTTAAAATCTATGATAATATCCTCTCCCAGTGAACCCCTCAGAGCACCAGAACATATGTGAGCTAAAAGTCTTCCTGCACCTACACTGAGAACCGTTTAAGGCATTTTGAGACACTTCTTACCACATTTATGAAATCTTACTTTTCTTATGCACTCTTTCCTTGTCCTACTGTTGTACCAAAATGGAAAGTTAAAGACTTACATTGATTTTTGAAGGATGGAAGGGAAAGAGTCATATCCTAAGGCTGTTTATAATCCCATTTTCTCTAAGTACATGAGTTTTGTATCTGTGCAGTAGCTGACATTCAAAAAGACGGAGGGGTTTTGAAATTGCTTCTCCCTAGGAACAAGTGTTAAGAAACCAGTTTTCTCCAGAGTGCTGGCTGAGTAACTACACGAGCACAGAGTCACACACACACATGAACACATAGTTACACACACACACACACACACATATTTCAAATGAGTATTTGGTTTTTTGTTTTTAATTTTTATTAGAGCATAGTTGCTTTACAATGTTGTGTTAGCTTCTGCAGAGCAAAATGAATCGGCCACACATATACATATATCCCCTCCTCTCCCTTTTGGATTTCCCTCCCATTTAGGTCACCACAGTGCATTAGTAGAGTTCCCTGTGCTATACAGTATGTTCCCCTCAGTTGTCTATTTTATACATAGTATCAATAGTGTATATGTGTCAATCCCAGTCTCCCAATTCCTCCCACCTCAGATAAGTATTTGGAGGGTAGTTAGTTCGATCTTTTTCACTTGGGGCTGCCATCAATCTTCGGAAATCTGTTGTAACTGCTAATACGATCTGCGTCCTAAGTGTAGTGTTTCTGGCAAATGTAAGTCATCAGGAAGGCTAAGTGCAGCGTCCTGCACATGCAGATGGAAGCCCACTCTGCCTGTGACCACGAGAGCAAAGGAAGTGGGCATCCCCAGCTTAACCAACCATCCTCACCTATTCGAAATGCTCTATCATGGAATTCTTTTTTTCTCCGAAGCTCTACTTTTTACTGTTACTTTTCTGTTTACTGTTACTTTTACTGTTACTTTTCTGATTCTTTTTCAGAATTGAGTAATGTGACAGTTTCTTTGTAATAATTAATTTGATGAGTATCACAATGTATTCACATGTAGGGCTGTTTGGAAATTTCTATTTGGCATGACTCCTGGTATTTGCAACTTGAATTTTTTCTTACACAGTTGGAAATCTGAGTATTCTTTACGCGCGCGCACACACACACACACACACACACACACACACTCACCCAGTCTCACATACACACAGGGGAAAAATTCCTAAACAGTAAAAGTTACGGATATCATTGTAAGAATTGAAAATCCCTAGTGTTTCAAAATCCTTCATATGATCAACTTAAATTCTTGTACAGATGATAAAATTTAACTTAAATGAGACAAAGAAAAGGGGATGATAAACATGACAAAAGGTAAGGCCTGGAGTTAAAAAACCCATGACTAGATTCAGTAGTTAAATTGGAAGGACATCATTGATTAGATAAAAAATCCTCGGGGAAAAAAAATATGAGAATGAGTTTTTTAAACCTAGAAGAGGACCTGGTGTGATCACAGTGATAATAAAACAGAGTGGGACAGTCACTCCCAGTTACTGGCAGAATCAAGGGCAGCGTAAACCTTTCTTGGGAGAATGTTAGAAAATTCTTTTTTTCTAAAGGAAACACGTTCTTTCATCAACAGAGTAGAAATATCACAAGCCACAGTCTATTAAATGGATCATCCGTTGGCTCCCATTCCATGCTGGTACCAATTTCCTCTGTATATCTGAACAAAGATGCGGTCCATGGTGTGTGTCTGCCCTCAGTACATGGAATCTGTGTTGTTCAGTTCACGGTGATAGTCATTCAGGGCATTCACCACAGAAGCAACGACCTGACAGCCTACGTGTTACCCACATACGTTTTTGGTTTTTTATGTGTTTTTTCTTGAGATTATCTTTTTATCATTTATTTTTAGCCACACTGGATGGCATGCAGGATCTTAGTTCCTCGACCAGGAATTGAGCCCGTGTCCCCTGCAGTGGAAGCGTGGAGCCTTAACCACTGGTCCGTCAGGGAAGTGTCACACACGTACGTTTTTGAGATGCTAAATCAGGTTCCACTAATGTATAAGCTCCCTTTGTCGCAATGGACATAACATTTATTAGGGCTTTGCATCCCATTTGTTTAGCCACTATCTCATTTGCCTCCCCCCCAAACTATCCTCTGAAATATTATGACTCCATTTTATATACACAGGCGTCAGGCTCAAATTGGAAACGCACGTTTTTATATTTTGTACCAACAGTATCAATAACTGCAGGCCTACTCACGTCCCCTCCTAAGGAAAACTGCCCCCTCCACTGTCCCTGTTGCACTGGCGGCCACACCCTGTGCTAGGAGATCCATTCTCTACCCCATCCCAACCCCCTCCCCAACTCTGGTCATGTAAACAGCCTGGTCCTGACATACTTAACTGCCCAAGGGCCTTCCAATGAGTAGGCTGACCAGCAACCAGGGACACTCTCTGGAATGAGATGTTTTTCTCAGCCAATCAGATTGCGACTCTTAGGAATCGGAGTGAGAAAACAGAGAAGAAGAGTCAGTCACGGGAGTAGCAGAAGCTGAAAAGTCTTGGTCAACTTCATGGCATGCGATCTGCGTAGTCACCCAGGACTCCAAGCTCAGCAAGTCCCCACCCTTGGTTTAATGCTCTTCTCTAGGTGGCTTGAAATTCTTAATAATTTTTGAACAAGGGACTCTGCATATTCATTTTGCGCTGGACCCCACAAGTTATAGAGCCAGTTCTGGTCGTGACATAGAAATTAGAGCAGCAGTTCTCAGCTGGAGCTCTAAGAGAAATACCAGAATCTCTGGGAGGTGGGAAATGAGTTAGGAGAAGGCAAGTGAAAAATTTGAGAAGACCTAATCAATCTTATAATTTATTTTTATTTTATAAAAATATAACCAAACTATTATTTTTATAATGCCCACTTTAGAAAACAGAACACAACACCCTTTTTGCTGCTAGGTTACAAAGTAAATACAGAGAATTCCCAGCTAGAGTTTTCCCTCCCCTAATCCTGAGGGCTGTGTTAGGATTTCTGGGGGAAGTGTGAATGAGATGTTTATATTTATGAAAAGTTGGCATCTGTTTAAAGGGTTGAGAGATACTGGAGTAGGGAAAACTGGGCAGCGATGATGAGTCCAGTGAGAATCTGAGGATCGAAGTTATAGGAGGTGGACCTGAGGAACAGAGAAAGCTCCAGTGACAGAGCTAAGCAGTGGATTCAGGCCTTGGCTAATGCCCTGTCTAGTCTGAGCACACGGCCTGTCCGCAGGTATCTGAAATCTCCCCTTGCCCATCTGCTGCTCTTTATAGAGAAGAACAAAACAAGTGTGCTTGGTGTTTTAAAAAAATGGGGGTCCTCATTTCTTTCTCAAACACAGACAATGAGCAGGGGCTTACTCATTTCTAAAATCAATTTTTGTTTGTTAGCACCCAATTGATGTAATTATAACAGTGATATCTCCGTTCTCTCTTTTTACCTAGAGGTCCAGGCACCCTTTCACATCTAAAACACTCTCTGTCTCCTCTCCCCAGCTGCAGGAATGGTTTTAAAAGAACACTGCATGATTTGAGAAGAAAACTTTCTTTTGCAAAAGGGTCTTGAACCACCTTCCACCTCCTCTTAGTGGCACCTTTAACATTAATTGAATGAAATTCTTAGGGCATTGGGAAAACAGCTCTTCACCTCTAAGTACAAAAATAGTCTCAAAGAGAAACAATCTTTAGGGCTTTTAGTCATTCCAGACAATCTGCTAATGAGATAATTGAGAACTGCCTGAAAATGTGATTTTTTTTTCATTTCAAATACATGGGTCATTTTATGTTTGATTTATTTTTTAAAATTTATTTAATTTTATTTATTTTTGGCAGCATTGGGTCTTCATTGCTGCACGTGAGCTTTCTCTAGTTGCAGTGAATGGGGGCTACTCTTCCTTGTGGTGCAGGGGTTTCTCAGTGCAGTGGCTTCTCTTGTTGTGGAGCATGGGCTCTAGGCAAGGGGGCTTCAGTAGTGTGGCATGAGGGCTCAGTAGTTGTGGCTCGCGGGCTCTAGAGCACAGGCTCAGTAGTTGTGGCGCACGGGCTTAGTTGCTCCGCCGCATGTGGGATCTTCCCGGACCGGGGCTAGAACCCGTGTCCCCTGCATTGGCAGGCAGATTCTTAACCACTACGCCACCAGGGAAGTCCCTTATGTTTGATTTAGATGTCAAGTCTCTGTGGGCACAGAATGCAACAGAGGGGGATAGGGGAAGAATAGACTGGGAATTTGGTGTTAACAGATGCAAGCTATTATATATAGGATGGATAAACAACAAGGTCCCACTATATAGCACAGGGAACTATATTCAATATCCTGAGATAAACCATAATGGAAAAGAATATGAAAAAGAATGTATATATATGTATAACTCAATCACTTTGCTGTACAGCAGACATTGACACAAAATTGTAAATGATCTATTCTTCATTAAAAAAAAAAAGTATACAACCAGTTTGCAATTCATTTGGGAACCAGCACAGAATGGAAGTTTAAATACCATACCAGTGATTTCCAGTTTTTTTTATTTCAGTTCTAAACATCCTTCTTTGTCCCTTTCACCAATCTGGGAAATTTCTGTATGGAAAATATGTAGTTTTTCAATTGAAGTGACTTAAAATGTTATTTTGAGAAACGTTTCAGAATTTCATGACACCTCTTAAAATAGCTAAAGACTGCTGGGGTGCTGCAAATCCAAATAATGAAAAATATTAAAAATAGCAGGAAAAAGTCACCTGAAGCAACTAGAGATAAATTTTACTTTTCTATGGAATATATGTACACACACACACACACACACACACACACACACACACACACACACACCATCTTCAAATACTCCCATGCTCACCCTTAGCCAAAAAGTTTATCTTTCTAGAATTTTGGAACACTTTAACAATATACTCATAGTACTGATAATGATTTCTTTTATAGCATAAAAGAAACTGAATTTTTTCAAAATTTAAGATCCTGGGAGATAACAATAATAAAAGTGTCTGAAATTGTATGGTGATGGAGAACTGAGGCAAAGGAAGAAAAGTTTACTTTTTCCTCTGTCCATTCAGAAACTACAGCGTTTTAACTCTACTTTAAAAGGAAAACTAGCATTTTAAGAAAGAAGTGAGGAAAAGGTGGATTATTTTGCTGTTTTAAGGCCTTGCTCTGGGGGAGTGGGGATCTCTTTGTTTCTCATGAAGAAAAGTTAAGATAATTATTGAAACTGATGGTCTTAGCATAGATATGAAAGTTGGTAATAATCTAGGCCAGTGGTTCTCAAAGTGTGGTTCCTGAACCAGCAGTATCAGTATTACCTGAGAACCTGATAAAAATGCAGGTTCTGAGCATCTTCTCCACCTAAAGAATGAAGAACTCATTTTAAAATGTGCATTAAGACTAGGAACCAAGATGGCAGAGGAGAAGGACCTGCTCTCACTACCTCTTGCGAGAGCACTGGAATCACAAATAACTGCTGAACAATCATCGACAGGAAGACACTGGAACTCACCAAAAAAGATACCCCACATCCAAAGGCAAAGGAGAAGCCACAATGAGATGGTAGGAGGGGCGCAATCACAATAAAATCAAATCCATAACTGCTGGGTGGGTGACTCACAAACTGGAAAACACTTACACCACAGAAGTCCACCCACTGGAGTGAAGGTTCTGAGCCCCACGTCAGGCTTCCCAACCTGGGGGCCCGACAACGGGAGGAGGAATTCCTAGAGAATCAGACTTTGAAGGCTAGTGGAATTTGATTGAAGGACTTTGACAGGACTGGGGGAAACAGAGACTCCACTCTTGGAGGGCACACACAAAGTAGTGTGTGCACAGGGACCCAGGGGAAGGAGCAGTGACCCCATAGGAGACTGAACCAGACTGACCTGCTAGTGTTGGAGGGTATCCTGTAGAGGTGGGGGGTGGCTGTGGCTCACCATGGGGACAAGGACACTGGCAGCAGAAGTTCTGGGAAATACTCCTTGGCGTGAGCCCTCCCAGAGTCTGTCATGAGCCCCACAAAAGAGCCTAGGTGGGCTCCAGTGATGGGTCGCCTCAGGCCAAACAAACAACAGGGAGGGAACCCAGCCCCACCCAACAGCAGTCAAGCAGATTAAAGTTTTACTGAGTTGTGCCCACCAGAGCAACAGTCAGCTCTACCCACCACCAGTCCCTCCCATCAGGCAACTTACACAAGCCTCTTAGATAGCTCCATCCACCAGAGGGCAGACAGCAGAAGCAAGAAGAACTACAGTCCTGCAGCCTGTGGAACAAAAACCACATTCACAGAAAGACAGACAAGATGAAAAGGCAGAGGGCTATGTACCAGACGAAGGAAAAACATAAAACCCCAGAAAAGCAACTAAATGAAGTGGAGATAGGCAACCTTCCAGAAAAACAATGGAGGCAAAGATCGAGAAGATGCAAGAAATGTTTAACAAAGACCTAGAAGAATTAAAGAGCAAACAAACAGAGATGAACAATACAATAACTGAAATGAAAACTACACTAGAAGGAATCAATAGTAAAATAACTGAGGCAGAAGAACAGATAAGTGACCTAGAAGACAGAATGGTGGCATTCACAGCTGCGGAACAGAATAAAGAAAAAAGAATGAAAGGAAATGAAGACAGCCTAAGAGACCTCTGGGACAACATTAAATGCAACAACATTTGCATTATAGGGGTCCCAGAAGGAGAAGAGACAGAGAAAGGACCTGAGAAAATATTTGAAGAGATTATCGGTGAAAACTTCCCTAACATGGGAAAGGAAATAGCCACCCAAGTCCAGGAAGCGTGGCGAGTCCCATACAGGATAAACCCAAGGAGAAACACGCTGAGACACATAGTAATCAAATTGGCAAAATTAAAGACAAAAATTATTGAAAGCAGCAAGGGAAAAATGACAAATAACATACAAGGGAACTCCCATAAGGTTAACAGCTGATTTCACAGCAGAAACTCTACAAGCTAGGACGGAGTGGCATGATATACTTAAAGTGATGAAAGGGAAGAAACTACAACCAAAATTACTCTACCCAGCAAGGATCTCATTCAGATTTGATGGAGAAATCAAAAGTTTTACAGATAAGCAAAAGCTAATAAGAGAATTCAGCACCACCAAACCAGCTCTACAACAAAAGCTAAAGGAATTTCTCTAAGTGGGAAACACAAGAGAAGAAAAGAACCTACAAAAACAAACCCAAAACAATTAAGAAAATGGTCATAGGAGCATACATATTGATAATTACCTTAAACGTGAAAGGATTAAATGCTCCAACAAAAAGACACAGGCTCACTGAATGGATACAAAAACAAGACCCATCCATATGCTGTCTACAAGAGACCCACTTCAGACCTAGGGACACATACAGACTGAAAGTGAGGGGTTGGAAAAAGATATTCCATGCAAATGGAAATCAAAAGAAAGCTGGAGTAGCAATACTCATATCAGATAAAATAGACTTTAAAATAAAGAATGATACAAGAGACAAGGAAGGACACTACATAATGATCAAGGGATCAATCCAAGAAGAAGATATAACAATTATAAATATGTATGCACCCAACATAGGAGCACCTCAATACGTAAGGGAACTGCTAACAGCTATAAAAGAGAAAATCGACACTAACACAATAATAGTGGGGCACTTTAACATCTCACTTACACCAATGGACAGATCATCCAAAATGAAAATAAGCAAACAGAAGCTTTAAATGACACAACAGGGTGGATAGTTTCAATTGATATTTATAGGACATTCCTTCCAAAAACAGCAGATTACACTTCTCAAGTGCACACAGAGCATTCTCCAGGATACATCACATCTTGGGTCACAAATCAAGCCTCAGTACATTAAAGAAAATTGAAATCATATCAGGCATCTTTTCAGACCACAACGCTATGAGATTAGAAATGAATTACAGGAAAAAAAAAAACGTAAAACACACAAACACATGGAGGCTAAACACTATGTTACTAAATAACCAAGAGATCACTGAAGAAATCAAAGAGGAAATCAAAAAATACCTAGAAATAAATGACAATGAAAACACGACGATCCAAAACCTGTGTGGGGCAGCAAAAGCAGTTCTAAGAGGGAAGTTTATAGCTATACAAGCCTACCTCAAGAAACAAGAAAAATCTCAAGTAAACAATCTAACCTTACAACTAAAGGAACTAGAAAAAGAAGAACACACAAAACCCAAAGTTAGCAGAAGGAAAGAAATCATAAAGATCAGAGCAGAAATAAATGAAATAGACACCAAGAAAACAATAGCAAAGATCAATAAAACTAAAAGCTGGTTATTTGAGAAGATAAACAAAATTGATAAACGATTAGCCAGACTCATCAAGAAAAAGAGGGAGAGGACTCAAATCAATAAAATTAGAAATGAAAAAGAAGTTACAACAGACACCACAGAAATACAAAGCATCCTAAGAGACTACGGCATGCAACTATGCCAATAAAATGGACAACCTGGAAGAAATGGACACATTCTTAGAAAGGTATAACCTTCCAAGACTGAACCAGGGAAAAAAAGAAAATATGAACAGACAAATCAAAATTAATGAAATTGAAACTGTTATTAAAAATCTTCCAATAAACAAAAGTCCAGGACCAGATGGCTTCACAGGTGAATTCTATCAAGCATTTACAGAAGAGCTAACACCCATCCTACTCAAACTCTTGCAAAAAATTGCAGAGGAAGGAACACTCCCAAACTCATTCTATAAGGCCACCATCACCCTGATAGCAAAACCAGACAAAGATACTACAAAAAAAGAAAATTACAGACCAATATCACTGATGAATATAGATGCAAAAATCCTCAACAAAATACTAGCAAAGAGAATCCAACAACGCATTAAAGGATCATACACCATGATCAAGTAGTATTTATCCCAGGGATGCAAGGATTCTTCAGTATATGCAAATCAATCAATGTGATACACAATATTAACAAATTGAAGAATAAAAACCATATGATCATCTCAATAGATGCAGAAAAAGCTTTGGACAAAATTCAACACCCATTTATGATAAAACTCTCCAGAAAGTGGGCATAGAGGGAACCTACCTCAACATAATAAAGGCCATATATGACAAACCCACAACAAACATCATTCTCAATGGTGAAAAACTGAAAGCACTTCCTCTAAGATCAGGAACAAGGCAAGGATGTCCACTCTCACCACTATTATTCAACATAGTTTTGGAAGTCCTAGCCATGGCAATCAGAGAAGAAAAAGAAACAAAAGGAATACAAATTGGAAAAGAAGAAGTAAAACTGTCACTGTTGGCAGATGACATGATACTATACATAGAGAATCCTAAAAATGCCAACAGAAAACTTCTAGAGCTAATCAATGAATTTGGTAAAGTTGCAGGATACAAAATTAATGCATAGAAATCTCTTGCATTCCTATACACTAATGATGAAATATCTGAAAGAGAAATTAAGGAAACACTCCCATTTACCATTGCAACAAAAAGAATAAAATACCTAGGAATAAACCTACCTAGGGAGACAGAAGACCTGTGTGCAGAAAACTATAGACAGTGATGGAATAAATTAAAGATGATACCAACAGATGGAGACATATACCATGTTCTTGGATTGGAAGAATCAATATTGTGAAAGTGACCATACTATCCAAAGCAATCTACAAATTCAATGCAATCCCTATCAAAGTACCAATGGTATTTTTTACGGAAATAGAACAAAAAATCTTAAAATTTGTATGGAGACACAAAAGACCCCGAATAGCCAAAGCAGTTTTGAGGGAAAAAAAAGGGAGTGGGAGGAATCAGACTCCCTGACTTCAGAGTATACTACACAGTTACAGTAATCAAGACAATATGGTACTGGCACAGGAACAGAAACATAGATCAATGGAACAGGATAGAAAGCCCAGAGATAAACTGACGCACCTATGGTCAACTAATCTGTGACAAAGGAGGCAAGGATATACAATGGAGAAAAGACAGTCTCTTCAATAAGTGGTGCTGGGAAAAACTAGGAAAAAAATTTCAAAGAATGAAATTAGAACACTCCCTAACACCATACACAAAAATAAACTCAAAAATGGATTCAAGGGCTTCCCTGGTGGCGCAGTGGTTGAGAGTCCGCCTGCCAATGCAGGGGACGCAGGTTCGTGCCCCGGTCTGGGAAGATCCCACATGCCGCCGAGCGGCTGGGCCCGTGAGCCATGGCCGCTGAGCCTGCATGTCCAGAGCCTGTGCTCTGCAATGGGAGAGGCCACAACAGTGAGTGGCCTGTGTACCGCAAAAAAAAAAAAAAAAAAAAATGATTCAAGACCTAAATGTAAGACCGGACACTATAAAACTCTTAGAAGAAAACATAAGAAGAACACTCTTTGACATAAATCACAGCAAGATCTTTTTTGATCCACCTTCTAGAGTAATGGAAATAGAAACAAAAATAAACAAATGGGTCCTAATGAAACTTCAAAGCTTTTTCACAGCAAAGGCAACTTTAACCAAGACATGAAGACAACTCTCAGAATGGGAGAAAATATTTCCAAACGAATCAATAGACAAAGGATTAATCTCCGAAATATGTAAAAACCTCATGCAGCTCAATATTAAAGAAACAACCCAATCCAAAAATGGGCAGAAGGCCTAAATAGACATTTCTCCAAAGAAGACATACAGATGGCCAAGAAGCACATGAAAAGCTGCTCAACATCACTAATCATTAGAGAAATGCAAATCAAAACTACCATGAGGTATCGCCTCACACCAGCTAGAATGGGCATCATCAGAAAATCTACAAACAACAAATGCTGGAGAGGGTGTGGAGAAAAGGGAACCCTCTTGCACTGTTGGTGGGAATGTCAATTGATACAGCCACTATGGAGAACAGTATGGAGGTTCCTTAAAAAACTAAAATTAGAACTACCATATGGTCCAGCAATCCCACTACTGGGCATATACCCTGAGAAAACCATAACTCAAAAATAGTCATGTACCACATGTTCATTGCAGCACTATTTACAATAGCCAGGTCATGGAAACAACCTAAGTGTCCATAGACAGATGAATGGTTAAGGAAGATGTGGCACATATATACAATGGAGTATTACTCCACCACAAAAAGAAACGAAATTGAGTTATTTGTAGTGAGGTGGATGTACCTAGAGTCTGTCATACAGAGTGAAGTAAGTCAGAAAGAGAAAAACACTGTATGCTAACACATTATATGGAATCTAGAAGAAAAAAAAATGGTTCTGAGGAACCTAGGGGCAGGACAGAAATAAAGATGCAGACGTAGAGAATGGACTTGAGGACACGCGAGGGGGAAGGGTAAGCTGGGATGAAGTGAGAGAGTGGCATGGACATATATACACTACCAAATGTAAAACAGCCAGCTAGTGGGAAGCAGCTGCATAGCACAGAGAGATCAGCTGGGTGCTTTGTGACCACCTAGAGGGGTGGGATAGGGAGGGTGGGAGGGAGACGCAAGAGGGAGGGGATATGGGGATATATGTATACATATAGCTGATTTAGTTTTTTATACAGCAGAAACTAACACAACAACATAAAACAATTATACTCCAATAAAGATGTTAAAAAAAGAAAAAAAAGATATTGAATATAGTTTCCTGTGCTATACAGTAGGTCCTTGCTGTTTATCTATTTTATATGTTGTAGTACTTATCTTTTAATCCCAAATTCCCAATTCATCCCTCCCCCTTCATTCCCCTTTGGTAACCATAAGTTTGTTTTCTATGTCATGAGTGTGTTTCTGTTTTATAAATAAGTTCATTTGTATCATATTCTAGATTCCACTTATAAGTGATAGCATACTTGTCTTTCTCTGTCTGACTTACTTCACTTAGTATGATAATCTCTAGGTCTGTCCATGTTGCTGCAAATGGCATTATTTCATTCTTTTATGGCTGAGTAATATTCCATTGTATATGTAACACATCTTCTTTATCCATCCATCTGTCGATGGATATTTAGGTTGCTCCCGTGTCTTGGCTACTGTAAATAGTGCTGCTTTGAACATTGAGTTGCATGTATCTTTTCAAATTACAGTTTTCAACTTTTCTAGATATATGCCCAGGAGTGGGATTGCTGGATCATATGGTAAACTGTGACTTTTTTTTTTGCGGTACGTGGGCCTCTCACTGCTGTGGCCTCTCCCGTTGTGGAGCACAGGCTCCGGACGCGCAGGCTCAGCGGCCATGGCTCACGGGCCCAGCCGCTCCGCGGCATGTGGGATCTTCCCAGACCGGTGCACGAACCCACGTCCCCTGCATCGGCAGGCGGACTCTCAACCACTGCGCCACCAAGGAAGCCCTTCACTGCTTTCTGAACATGCTCCTTTTGGTCCATATCTCTCTTAACATGCAGAATCCAGATCTCACTCAAAACTCACATTGTGGCTTGACTGTTACAGAGTGCATTGGAAATGCCTCTTGCCATGATTGGAACTTTTTCTTCTTTTAATGTTCCTGAAAGATTGTATTTGTTTTCCAGCTTTATTGAGACATAATTGACAAATTAAAAATTGTGTATACACGGTGTGTACAAAATGACGATGAGAAGGCCAAGACCCAACTCACCTCACAGATGTCCTTCACATTCACTGTGACTCGTCTTTCAGGTGTCACATTATTACCAGTGTAATCATACATCTCCTTTTCCACCATCAGATCAAGTATATTATGAAAGTCTCTGTCCATTGTTTCTGCTGAAATTAAGATAGGCTATATTTTTTAGCATCTCTTGATAAACCCTTCAGTAAATTTATCTAAGATGTTAATGGAGTGAGTTCAGGACAACTTACTTTTTTAAAATTTGTTTTATTGGAGTACAGTTGATTTACAATGTGTTAATTTCTGCTGTACAGCAAAGTGACTCAGTTATACACATATAGACATTCTTTTTTTATTTCTTTTTATATTCTTTTCTTTTTATATTCTTTTCCATTTTGGTTTATCACAGCATGTTGAATATAGTTCCCTGTGCTATACAGTAGGACCTTATTGTTTATCCATCCTATGTAGAATAGTTTGCATCTGCTAACCCCAAATTCCCACTCTATCCCTCTCCTACCCCCCTCCTCCTTAGTAACCACAAGTCTGCAGAAGAACTTACTTTTTTTAGTGGACCCACCTTGACTTTAGTTTTTCATTTTATCCTTTACTGACAAACCTGCTCTGTAGGTTTCTTGAAGGTTGATGTCAAGCTCCCAAAATTACTAGTTGTAATTTCTGAGATTTTTCCATTTTTTAGCCTTTTGAAAACTGGGGATATTTGCCTATCTCTAGTCTCCTGGACACATTTTTCCATACTCTGTAACTTCTCAACTATGACTGAAAGTAGCTCTGAGGTGGTAACCTAAGCCATTTCATCTGGCTGCAGTATCATTTTTCTGGGTTTGAGGAATTGACTTTATTCAAAGAATTTAGGGGGTCTTTTACCATCACCTCTCTTATATTGATTTCCATTTTTCTCTTAATCATGTTTTGCCATTTCTAGTTTAGAAAAATATTCCATTTTCTGGGAAGAATATTCCATTCTCTTTGCCATCTGTAAGCCTTATCCCGTCTTAGACAAAACTTAAGAAAAATGGCATTGCTACGTGGTTAGGGGCTCAGGCTTGAGATCATCAAAACGGGGCTTTGTTGAAAAGCCTATATTCTGAACGAACTGAGAATAGGACCCCCCAAAATGAGGCCTATGGGAAATAAAACTCTCATCTGTATGATTGATATTGGAGCTGATATTGGATAATTTGACATATCTGGCAGCTAGGGAGCTGGCGTTGTACCCCAGGATTTGAGAGACCCTCCCTGTTAGTCACAGGCAGCTCTGGACCACTGCAGACCTTCTCCGAGGGGGCAAGGCCTTGACCTCTACGTTACCTCGAGGCTCAGAGCATCTGAGGGAGTCGCTTGCAGAGGCAGCTCTCCCAAGAGAGAAGGAAGGGCTAGTTAGCACAGTTCCTCCTTCTAAGCTCACTAATCAGCTACTTGGTCCTTTTCCACCACAGTGGAGTGGTGAGAGAGATGGGGAAAAACCAGGATTAAAGGGTGTCCCTCCACATGCAGGACACACTAGGAAGGAGTAAGTGTCCTTCACTGGTTTGAAATCTCTGCTCCATGGTTTAACCGATATATGATATCGCAGAAGTGACTTTACATCTTTGCACCCGTTTTCTCCTCTTTAGAATGAAGGAGATAGCAACACAAATACAAACTTCATAGTTTGCACTACCTGATATATATCAGGCGCTTTGAACAACCTTATCGGATCCTCAAGTCTCTGCTCACTGTGGTCTTTGACTTCCCTGAGTTATTCCTAACAGTTAGTGCTACGGTTTACACTTGCTTTTTTTTTTTTTTTTCCTTGCTTTCACCTGTATTTGACTTCTGTCCTTTAAAAGCCTGAGCTTGTCAGAGAGCATCCTGTACAACCATGCTCGTTTCTCCTGATGTCCATCACTTCCACCAGCATCTCTTTTTGAGTCATTTGAATGTATAGTCAGAGTTCATGAGTCATGTTTTAGTTTGTATCTCTGCCTGTTGGCGTATACTTATTCTTCCTGGAGCTTTTTGAAGTCAGCTGTTAAGTCAGTCTGGAATGTATGTCCAGAAACGTCCAGCACTTCATTCCTTTCTTCTGTGAGCTCCAAGGTGACATGGTCTCTTTTCCCTGTTTCTGTCACTCCCACGTTGCCACCAAATTATCCTTCGTTGGTCAGAGTTAAGTGCTAGGAGGCACATCATGGTTTCTCTTACTTTATGACATTTTGCTTGAAGGCCTAGAATTTAAATTAATAATTCTGGTTGGAAGTAGTTTATACAGCCTTGGGCTGTTGAAATGTCAAATATTCATTCATTCTTGAGACTTTTATCATGCTTCTCTTCTTTATCCTGCCAGCCACCTAAGTTCCTTTAAAAAATTCTATAAGTATCTCATAATTTATCTCCATATACTCATCTGTTATTTTTAATGGCCTAGTTTTCAAATAAACACTTGAGATATAAGATCTGAATTTTCTGGCAAAATAGGCTAAGTATTCCCCAAACAGTATGATGATTGATAGAAACTTTTAAAAAGTTAAATACCTCTTTCAGTTCATATTTGTGAAAATTTATATTTTTCCTAAAATGAATAACCTTAGAAGGAAACACTATTAGGAATCGAAAAGTGTTTATTGTTAAGAAAAATGGCCAAGATTTCTTTCAAGCAAAAGATAAAATGAACTAATTTAACATTTGCACATCTTTGTTTTCATTGCTTTAAATAGTCATTAAGATTATGGCAAGGACCACGTTATTTATTTAGGAAAAGTATGAAATGGCATAATGGAAGAACTGTTGCTTTACTATGTGTTTAATAATTAACACAGATTAAAAGAAACGCCGATGAAACAACCCTAGTCTGGTTGTTGCTAACCTTTTGGGGGATAATAGTCCATTGAAAAGATGATGGACTCTCTGCCCTGAAAAAGTGTGTATGTAATTACACATAAATTTTTTCATAAAATTCCAACTCCCTCAGAAACCACTTGAGGAGTTACTGTGTGCCAGATACTTAGCTTACATGTGTTGATTTTTCATTATTTGAGAAGTCGATCTATTAATCTGTGGGATTCAAACTGTGTACCAAAAAAGTAGCTGGTTAGTGTCATACTTTATATTTGCTAATCATTTAATATACACAGGACACAGCTCTTTGGGAGTACACATGGGGATAATTCAAACGTCTAAATCATTCAGATTTCTCAATTTTGCCATTGGTTTTATTGTTCCTTTTGCTAAACTACAAAACCTTCACAGGTAGCCAGAATATTGGATGATTTAAAGATCTCAGCTCTTCTGTCAGTTGGGTGCTCACTAAGTAATAGAGAGCTAATCAGAATTGAAATGGACTACACAGGCTGAAATGGCCACCAGGGGACTTAGAAGACATTCTATCACACCACTCTGTAAACTTTCCTCCCTTTCTTCTTCCCCGCCTCTTTTCTACACCGTTTTATCTATTAAAAAGTCTCTGGGAAGCTTTTCACTTGCTAGTTGAGGGAGTCCATTCTGGGATTGTCTGATTACAGAAGTAAGAGGGTGCTGTTTCGCTCCCTCGGCCATCTTTTGAGAGTGGGGAATGCTATATCAGGGCACAGGGCACACAGGGGTTAAATACGTCAGCTCCCACAGGGCTGTGAGGATCTGTAGCTGCCCAAGTAGGATGAGGGAAAGCCATCGGAAGGTGCCACTTCTGACAGGGACCAAAGAGCCTGCCCTGCTTCTTCACTGAAGAGAGTACGCCTGAGTCCCTAGAGCCTTGAGGTGGAGTGAGGGACAGCTCAGTGTTTGCACCAGTGGGTAAATTTCTACAGTAGAGGCATCCAGTGTGCTGAGAGCAGGTATTAGCAGTGGCTATGACACCCAGTTCGTCAGAAGTTCTGTCATTTCCTCTGGCATCAGCAGTGATTTCATAATTAGACCCTCCATTCTCCAGACTGCTTGGGAGTTGTCCATTAAGCTCCTTGGAAGATAATACTTAACTTAGAGGCACCTCCAGTCTGGGACATTCTTTGGCATGTGATGATGGAAAAATATTCCTAGAGGTGGTGTCTTTTCGTTCAGTGGAATCATCAGTAAATTGAAACTTTGAAAAGCTATCAACTTAGTGTTGGTTGCAGTTTCTCTCACCTGGTGGACAGAGGTGTCTTTCTTCAAGAGAAAGTCAGGAGATTGTCCTTCTTATTTCTGTCAATGAAAGATGCATCATTTCCCTGGCACGAGTTATATCAGGAGGTCGTGGGATTACAAAATCTTCCACTTTTCATACTTCTTGGTTTATGAACTAGTAGGTGAGTAAGGGTTAGGCAATTTTGCAAGGATATCACCTCCTTGGAAGAAATGGGATGGAGACCGTAAGCACTTCCCTTTTGAGGTTCACTGTGATAAGATCCTCTCTGTTGGGCTGGAGTATTCCTGCCAGAGGTTCTCACTAGCAGGAGAGGACAGAAAGGGCCTCTGAGGGGACGCTTCAGGCAGTGAGGGGAGTCCTGCATGACACACACTGTGTTCTGGGGTGGAAGCGGCCATCCAATTCTCCCATCTGCTGAGGGCATAATATCACAGCAAGGTGTTACAATTTCTCACCTGTCAGACTGGCCACCTTAGTGGCCAGTACATTTGGGTCCATAAAAATACCACAGACTCGCGACTTCTCTGGCCCCTTTCTCTCGGACCAGTGAACCTCGCCCGGGAGCGCTCCCTAATAAAGCTCACTTGAAGATTTAAAAAAAAAAAAAAATACCACAGACTACATGGCTTATAAGCAACATAAATTTATTTCTCACAGTTCTGGAGGCTAGAAAGTCCAAGATCATGGTGCTGGCAGATTTGGTGTATGGTAAAAGCCAGCTTCCTCATTGATGGCCAACTTCCCCCTGTAACTTCACATGGCAGAAGGGGCAAGGGAGTTTTCTCAGGCCTCTTTTATGAGAGCACTAATCCCACCCATGAAGGCTCTGCCCTCATGACCTAATCACCTCCGAAAGACCTCACCACATAGAGTACTAGGCTTCTAATATGTGAATGTTAGGGTGGGGAGGATACGAACATTCAGACCATAGCACTGGAAAACATTAAAAAGCGTATGACAGCATATCCTGTTGGCGAGGCTATGGGAAAACAGGTCCCGTCCCCCATTGCTGGTGGGAATGCAAACTGGCACAGCCATTTAGAAGGGAGTTTGGTGATATCTAGCAAAATCACATACTCATCTTTTGAGCCACAAATCTCACTTCTGTGAATCTCACCTGAGGAGACACCTTCAATACTATAAATCTACACTCTTTTAAGGAAACTCTGTGGCTGACGCACGCTCTGGACCGGCAGCAGCAGTGTCACTGCGGCAGGGCACAGAGACACTGGATCTGAATAGAAGGAGACGTGGAAATAACAAAACTACACATAAATGTACCTTTTGACCCAGGAATCCCATTTCTGGGAATTAACCCTTGGGACGTAGGTACCTCCTTCAATATGAAAAACACATTGCAACATTGTTTATAATTACAAAATATTTGAAACAATCAAAAGGCTCGGACACAGGAGAATGGTTAAATAAACTGGATACACCCACAAAATGGAGGTCTGTGCAACTATGCAGCTATATCAAAAAGAAAAAGGGAGAACTGTATGAACAGATATGGAGTGATTTCTAGAAAATACTGCTAAGTGAAAGAATCAAAGTACAGAATAGTACAGTATGTTACTTTTGTGTAATAAAAATATGCTACGTTTTGCATAAGAAAGATACAGGGGGATAAAGGAGTAAGAATAAAGTAGAAGAAATGGGGGAAAGGATAATTGTTTGAGAAGACCTTTTGATATGAACCCAACATTTAAAACCATATTACTATTTCACATAGTCAAAAAAACAGGTTTGAGGGTGGCCCAAGATAGAATAGAAACACAAGCAAGTGATCTTATGTTATTTTAATGAATAACATAACCACACTGATGTGTAGGCAAGAAGTAGTTAGAAACTAATCCAGGTAACTTTTGAAAACCTGCTGTAAACCAACCTACCGTAAAAGATACAAGAAGAAATAAAAAACCTGAATGGTACTTTGTCAAATAAGGAATTGCATCTGTAATTTAGACTTTCTGTAAAGAAATATCCAGACTCAAGTGACATCATCAGGGAGTTTCTCCAGTTATTTAAGGTAGAAATAATATCAATCTTACCAAACGCTTCCAGCAAATTGAAAAAGAATAAACACTTCCTAACTTTCCGATTAGGTCAGCATCACCTTGATAATAAAACCCGACAAGAATATTTCGAGAAAAGAAAAACACAGGCCAATGCTAGGCTGTTTCAAAGAAGGCAAAAATCATTTAACATGCGAAATTCAATTGATGTAATTCACCATAATTGCAGAATTTGAAAGTAAAATAAAATGATTTTTGTAATAGGTGCAGAAAAATCACTTGATGAAATCTAATACCCAGTAACAGTTTTTGGTTTTTTAGTTTAAAAGGAAAATTAGTCACAGTTTAAGAAAGGAAAAACCTCTTCTAGTACCCTAGGAACAGAGGAAACTCCCTTAATTTTATGAAGAGTACTTCCAAAAAACTTTATAGCAAATATACTCAATGGTAAAATATTTAAAGCGTTCATCCTACATTTGGGAACATTTATTAAATCTTAATATGTGCCTGATCTTGTTCTAGGCACTAAGGATACAGCAGTGAACAAAACAGACAAAAATCCTTGCCCTCAAGTAGCTGGCATTCTAAAGGCCTTATTTTATTTTGTATGATTGATTTTTGTGTAATAAATCTAAAACTACCATTTATTAAATGACTCCTATGTGCTTAGCCTTTGTCCCACACCCTTACATATTATTTATCTTTTTTAAAGTACACGCTGAGGGAGCCCTGCCATTTCTTATTTGTTGATGAGAAAAAGGAGCACACGGCACTTAAGTAATTAGCCCAAAGGCAGACAACTATTGGTGTATGTTCATGTTCATTGTTCCTTCCCCTATGCAATATCCATAGCATCTATTGTTATAGACAATTCTTTGTCATATTTAATAAGAAAATTTGTTCTAGTTTATTTTTGGTTTTTTGATTTTTGTTAATTTTTAAATTCCCAGGCAGAATTTTTAAATTTTTATATAATTAAATCTGGGAGGTTTTATCCCTAAATAATTTCTAGTATTTTAAATTTATGAAGTATCCTCTCAGAGTTTTGTTAAACATTTATTTCTTTTTTTCTAGTTTAAAAAAACGTAACTGCTAAAACTATCTGAACTCTATTTTAGTGTGGCATGGGCAATGAAGAATTTGTTACCTATTACTCAAACTACCAGTATCATTTGTTAGTAAATTCTTTTTCTTCTCATTGATCGTTGGTGAAAATACAGCATCTTTAGACTGAAATCCTTGAAAAAGTCACCCAATAAAGCCCGATCAAGCCACTTTTGGTAAAAAATATCTGGATTATCTTCTTACATCAAGAGAGTTCAGGCTATTTGCTTAAATTAGAAATGTTTTGCCTCTCTGTGTTACACACACACACACACACACACATCTTAAATTCCAGAAGTGGAAATATTCATGTTGTATCTGAATGCATATTTCATTACTTAGTTTTATTCCTAATTGTATTTTCTTTAGCCTGTTTAAATGATCAGTCAGAAATATTTACTTAGCACTAAGTATGATATATAGAAATATACACATAGTGGAATAAAACAAAACAACAAAAAAACTGGTCCTTTGAGGAATCTGTAGTCTAACTGAGGAAAATAAGACATACACAAAAAGTTATCTTGTAACCAAGCAGTGTTTGAGAAGGCCTAGTTTGCGGACAGCAGTCACTACAAGCATTAGAGGAAGGAGTCATGCCTGTGGTTGACCAGGGAGCTTCACAAAGGCGATGGGGGTTACCTGGGCTCGGATGAAGTGATAGAAGCTTGGTAACTGGAGAAGAAGGGGGTGGAAGTTACAGACTAGAAAGACAGAATGAGCCCATATACCCAGGCAGAAGTGTGCCAGCCATGTGGGTGTGGAGTGAAGGAAGTACAAAGTGTTAAAAAAAAAAATTCAATCAAATAAATTTTAAAGATCCAGTTGGCTTTATTAAATGATTCATGAATCTGGCAGCATCTAGCGGGGAGCTCCAAGGAGTTGTACGGAATAGAAGGTTTTTACAGGCAGGAAGGGGGAAAGAGTGGATTTTCAGGTTTAGGTAATGCACTTTTGGGGGCCGAAGGGGACTATGTGGCAGATTACCTCACTGGTCCTGACTGACCAGTTAAGACAACATTCCTGGGGGAGGTTGTCACTGCCATTAGGTTAGGTGTTAAGTCTTGGTTTGCTGACATAGGGTTTAGCACAAGAGACCCCATATGGGGCCTGTCATTTCTTTTCTAACAATCCCCCCCTTTTGATCGGATTCTCAGCTTAACTGAGAGACGCGATCAAAATTTAAGGCATTAGCGTCAGCCTCAGCTATGGCTCTGCAGTTCTCACAGCTTTGCTGGTCCTTGTGTGGTGTCCATGGGTCATGGTGTTTTGGGGTCACAGGGTCATGATCCCTGTGATATTCACAGGACATGGCTTTAGGTTCATAATCTTTAATCATTCTCTTCATTCTTTCTCTTATGTCCCAGCCTTAAGATCATTTGCCTGGTAGTTAACACCTGTGAACACACATTTAAAGCCTATGAGAGAGCACGGTGCACCAGGGAGATTGCTATGACTGTTAGAAGCAGGGTAATTCCCAATGTCTGGAGTGCCCTTCAGAGCCATGGTGCCCAAGACGCAAACCAATCAAAATCAAAGGAGCCAAAGGAGGACCCTCTTGAAGGAGTCACCCTTTTAAGCCAAGTGGCTTGCTCAGTGATCTTATGTCGCCGAGTTTCAACTTTCACAGAAGTGTTAACCCAGGTGCAGCAGTGGTGCTGGCCACAGCACAGATGCCTCCTTGCTCAACTGAAAGATTATACAGAGCTATCCTATCATCAAGAACAACTTTAGCCAGAGAGTCCAAGAATTTTTCTCGGGAAGCTATTCCTTTATCAACGAATTCTGCAATATTTTTGAGTTAAGGAGAGGGTCCTGACTGTAGCCTCATTTGTATTTACTCCTAACCAGGGAGGTAGGGACCTGCCAAAGGGAATGGATCCTGAATCATGCAAACCTCCTCGTAAGTCCTTTCTAACTCAGTGATGCAGATCCAGGGAAGTTGATCAATGAGACATCCCAGTTTGTGAACAGTTAGGGGCAAAGTTAGATGACCTAAGAGGCACTGCCTGATTATGTCCTAGCCTTCTTAGGCAGCCACAGGCCCCAAAGGAAGAATAACAACCACAGACTAAGATAAATCCTGTCGGGCACAAACCACTCCCACTAAGGTGGCATTGTTGATGGATTCACTCGCAGGGATTGCTGCATTTGCCTTTGCAAACCAAGGGCCCATTAGTTTTTCTCCTAGCCTGAAATTAAAAGTTGTTCTAACTTCCAGAGGTAACGCCCCCTTAGCAGTGGCCTGGGAGATACAAGTGTTGTGTTATATTTCCAGGCCAATGCCAAAGTAGAGTACAGAAAGGGAAGAATAAGAGGATTCGTATTTAGTTAAGATATGAAGTCTTGATCTGGCGTCTTAAGAAGAAGCATTCTGGGGCTTCCCTGGTGGCGCAGTGGTTGAGAGTCCGCCTGCCGATGCAGGGGACACGGGTTCGTGCCCCGGTCCAGGAGGATCCCACATGCCGCGGAGCGGCTGGGCCTGTGAGCCATGGCCGCTGAGCCTGTGCGTCCGGAGCCTGTGCTCCGCAATGGGAGAGGCCACAGCAGTGAGAGGCCCACGTACGGCAAAAAAAAAGAAGAAGCAGCATTCTGCCTCAATGTCAGTTCCTTGTCAGTTGAATTTGGAGATCTCCAGCTTTTGTACAGGACCAGATGTCAAGTAGAGCCTTCTTTAGCTGTGAGGTGTGCAGTCCCTTAAGTTTGGCTGCCACCTGGATACTGAGGAGGACCTGGTCTCGTCCCTGCCAAAGAGATTCGAGAGCAGACTTTGTTCTTACTGATTACAACTCAGAAGGGTGGGAGAAAATTGGAAACATTAGTTTGGAGAGTCAAAGCCATATATTTGAGGAAACTAGAATTCAAGATCCAGTCCAATTTACATGTATATAACACAACCTCAAAAACAACAAGATTAGAATCTAATATAGACAAAGGTGAAAACATAAGTTTTCTCTCTACAGTTATCCCTGTTTCTTTTATTCCAAGGATGATCACAGCAAAACTAATTTTTTTTGGCATTAAATTTGGTTTGTTTTTGCCACGCAAGTGTGGCAAGAATAACGATTGATCTTATCAGCTCTTCTTAACTCTGCTTTTCTAGGACTTTTTATAAGGAATCTCAGATCCAACTCAAAAACTTCTTGAAGTCAGGAAGCCAAGGTAAAGTCCAAGTAGTCTCGATATCCGGTCATATCTGAGTCTTTGCATATTTCTCTCAAATAAGATATTCCAGTCAAAGCCTCAGTTATATAGCCAATGTTTCTAATCGTGTCCTGTTATAAAAAGACTAGATTTTTATTTAACTTAGGTAACTAGGTAACTATATTGCCATGAGAAGAATACTCAAAGGTTTCCAAATTTTGGAGGGTTCAAGTAGGGAAAAAAAGTAAATGTTTCACCTTTGTTCACAAAGGTATATCTTACCAGATTGCTAATAGCTTTAAGAGAAAAGAGAAGTTTCCTTACATCTGGACAAACAAAACATTAAGCAACCAGCAATGTTTCCCCTCCTCAGTTCACTCCGCTCCGTGTACTTGTTCTGCTTAAATCCAGTTTTTCCATTCGTTCTGGAAATTCTTACCCTGTTCAGTTTTATGATCTTAAAGTTATCAGAAACCCATACTTGTCAAACATTCTTTCCATGAAGTCGAAGCACTTTTGTAGGAACCCTTTTGCCAAAGCATCAGAATAAAACAATAATTCTCTGTCAATGACGAAAGACTTAAAAATGCCCATTATTAAAGGTTTGCTGAGAGTTTATTGTAATGGAATTGACAAGGAAATTTGGTTATTTCTGTAACATACAACATTTAAGGATAATAACTGGAATTATGTCTGACAACATTATACAAGAACATATCAGATTTCCAGGAATTTTACATAATTTGGGGAACACACTTAAAACGTATACCTATACAGACAAAACATAGAGAAAGTTTAGTATTATTATTTCTTATTTGACAATGCTTCCCATGTAATTTAACATATCAACTAAGCCTACTTTATTTAACATCTCCCTTTTAATAAGGACAGAGAACAGATCTTCTGAGATGCTCCAGAGGCCCTTTGGACTATCCCACAGTTAGCTTGAAGTCAAAAAGACTTCATTTCGAATTTGATTTCTGGGAAGTTTGTCAAAAATATCAAAAGGTTTTAAAATACTGGGTCGGGGGCTTCCCTGGTGGCGCAGTGGATAAGAATCTGCCTGCCAGTGCAGGGGGACACGGGTTCGATCACTGGCCCAAGACAATCCCACATGCCACAGAGCTACTAAGCCCGTGTGCCACAACTACTGAGCCTGCGCTCGAGAGCCCACGAGCCACAACTACTGAGCCCGCATGCCACAACTACTGAAGCCTGCACGCCTAGAGCCCGTGCTTCGCAACAAGAGAAGCCACTGCAATGTGAAGCCCGCGCACCGCAATGAAGCATAGCCCCCCGCTCGCTGCAACTAGAGAAAGCACGCGTGCAGCACTAAAGACCCAACACAGCCAAAAATAAATAAATAAAATAAAAATTAAAAAATAAAATACTGGGTCAAATAGGATCATAGGTCACTGTGAAACAATACTTAGTTACTTATTTAACCAAAGTGGCAAAGACTTCACAGGCAGGTATAGAATGGTGCATAGTTCTGAGGTTAACTTAATTCTTTCAGTAATTGGAAAGACTAGGTTTACTTAAGTAGTCAAAAGCCTGATAAAGACCACATGGAACATAGTGATTATTTTGACAAGACACAAGATCTTCATTTTTTCTTCAGCAGATTATTTAAAAGGTAAACAAAAACCTTTTGCAATCTGTCATTTTTAAGAACAGACCAATTAGTACAAAATAACTTTGTTCTTTTAACAGAGAGAAAAACCAAATTGTAATTTTACACCAGCTTACTTTGGATATTAAAATTCGTTTACTTAAGTAAATTTATTCTAATCTGAGCCAGTTCTGACCACACATAAAATTCCTTTCCTTTATTTCTAGTAGTTTTAATTGCATAGATTAGTATTTTTAGCCCTTAAAAACCTCAAATTTCTAGCATAAACGAATTGCAAGCAATTATGAACTGTCTTTTACAGTAGCATTCTATGGATTGGCAGACATAAATATTTTCATAATTTCTAGAAATATATGCTTTCTTACAGAAAATTTCTCTGAGTGGCATAAAACATGTTTATTAACAATCTAAAATATCTTTTTTGACACAATAACCTTTTTATTTATTTATTTTGGCTGTGCTGGGTCTTTGTTGCCACGCGCGGGTTTTTTTCTAGTTGCGGAGATTGGGGGCTACTCTTTGTTGCAGTGAGTGAGCTTCTCATTGGCGGTGGCTTCTCTTGTTGCAGAGAATGGGCTGTAGGCGCACCGGCTTCAGTAGTTGTGGCACATGAGCTCTAGAGCGCAGGCCCAGTAGTTGTGGCACACGGGCTTAGTTGCTCCGCGGCATGTGGGATCTTCCCGGACCAGGGCTCAAACCCGTGTCCCCTGCATTGGCAGGTGGATTCTTAACCACTGCGCCACCAGGTAAGTCATCTTTAATTCCTCTGTAAAAAGAAGCAAAAAAGTGGGTAAACCTATGGTTAGTAATTCATGTTTCAATGTTTTACCTTATTTGGAAATGACCTGGATATTCAATGAATTTAACTTCACTTATCATTTAACTTAACCTAGCAAAAATGGAAATAAAAACAAAAATAAACAAATGGGACCTAATGAAACTTCAAAGTTTTTGCACAGCAAAGGAAACCATAAACAAGACCAAAAGATAACCCTCAGAATAGGAGAAAATATTTGCAAATGAAGCAACTGACAAAGGATTAATCCCCAAAATTTATAAGCAGCTCATGCAGCTCAATAACAAAAATCAAACAACCCAATCCAGAAATGGGCAGAAGACCTAAATAGACATTTCTCCAAAGAAGATATACAGACTGCCAACAAACACATGAAAGAATGCTCAACTTCAGTAATCATTAGAGAAATGCAAATCAAAACTACAATGAGATATCATCTCACACCAGTCAAAATGGCCATCATCAAAAAATCTAGAAACAATAAATGCTGGAGAGGGTGTGGAGAAAAGGGAACTCTCTTGCACTGTTGGTGGGAATGTAAATTGATACAGCCACTGTCTAGAACAGTATGGAGGTTCCTTAAAAAAGTACAAATAGAACTACCATAAGACCCAGCAATCCCACTACTGGGCATATACCCTGAGAAAACCATAATTCAAAAAAAGTCATGTACCAAAATGTTCATTGCAGCTCTATTTACAGTAGCCCAGAGATGGAAACAACCTAAGTGTCCATCATCAGATGAATGGATAAAGAAGATGTGGCACATATATACAATGGAATATTACTCAGCCATAAAAAGAAACGAAATTGAGCTATCTGTAATGAGGTGGATAGACCTAGAGTCTGTCATACAGAGTGAAGTAAGTCAGAAAGAGAGAGACAAATACCGTATGCTAACACATATATATGGAATTTAAGAAAAAAAAAATGTCATGAAAAACCTAGGGGTGAAACAGGAATAAAGACACAGACCTACTAGAGAATGGACTTGAGGATATGGGGAGGGGGAAGGGTAAATTGTGACAAAGCGAAAGAGAGGCATGGACATATATACACTACCAAAGGTAAGGTAGATAGCTAGTGGGAAGCAGCCGCATAGCACAGGGAGATCAGCTCGGTGCTTTGTGACCGCCTGGAGGGGTGGGATAGGGAGGGTGGGAGGGAGGGAGATGCAAGAGGGAAGAGATGGGAACATATGTATATATATAACTGATTCATTCTGTTGTGAAGCTGAAACTAACATACCACTGTAAAGCAATTATACTCCAATAAAGATGTTAAAATGAAAAAAAAAAACTTTAAGGTTTCAGGTTACCAAAAATATTGGGGGAAATTATTTTAAAATTTCACCTATAAATTTTGTACCTCACATCTATTTAATTTACTTGTCTTCAAAAATTAGTTTTAGATTCCTTACAAAAACATCATAAGTTATTTTTCTTATTGACAAATTTTGTAACATTAACTTATTTAACTAATAAACCCAGGTAGAATAAAAGTTGTATGTTTACTTTATATTCAGTGATGATAACTCGGACATGTCTATTTTTATTTTTTTAATTTTTTAAAATTGAAGTATAGTTGATTTACATTGTTGTGTCAATCTCTGCTGTACAGCAAAGTGACTCAGTTATACACATATATGCATTCTTTTTTATATTCTTTTCCATTATGGTTTATCACAAGGTATTGAATATAGTTCCCTGTGCTATACAATAGGACCTTGTTGTTTATCCATTCTATATATAATAATTTATATCTGCTAATTCCAAACTCCCAGTCCTTCCCTCCCCCAACCCCCTCCCCCTTGGCAACCACAAGTCTGTTCTCTATGTCTGTGAGTCTCTTACTGTTTCATAGATAAGTTTATTTGTGCCATATTTTAGATTCCACATATAAGTGATATCATATATTTGTCTTTCTCTTTCTGACTTACTTCGCTTAGTATGATAATCTCTATTTGCATCCATGTTGCTGCAAATGGCATTATTTCATTCTTTTTTATGGCTGAATAGTATTCCATTGTATATATGCACCACATCTTCTTTATCCACTCACCTGTCAATGGACATTTAGGTTGTTTCCATGTCTTGGCTATTGTGAATAGTGCTGCTATGAACATAGGGGTGCATGTATCTTTTTGAATTATAGTTTAAGACATGCCTATTTTAATCAAACCAATAAACTTAAACTAGCTTTAATACCAAATATTTTCCCAGATCATGTGATCCTGAAAGCCATTTTAGGTTTTTTTCTATTATAATTTTGAGAATTTTTACGAATACTAAATTTATATAAGTATTTGTTTAAGTCAATTAAGTAGAGCTGTTTCACAAATTAATTTTAGTTTAGTAACACTCTGGAGGCAGGAAACACCACACATCTACACATACATGTATAGACACACATAAACATACAGACAGACGTAAGCAGAGAGAGACCTTATAGTTTTGCTTTAAGATTTTAGCCATGAGACAGGTTAATAATATAAAACTCACTAGTTATAAAAGAACTGTCAGAATAATTTAAGTTTACCTGCTCAGATGGCTAAAATTTTTTAGGTTAACATTTGTGGAGAAGACGCTTAAGATTTGTATTTGTCCTTGACAGGTAATCCTAAGGAAGGTGTGGAGCAGTCTGAATTTTTAAAAAGCCTCTTTCCCTTTTACCTTTAGTTTTCAGAATTCAGGATGGTCTAGATAAAAGTTCCCAGAGGACACCAGATGGAAAATTTATATCTCAAAGGCACAGGAAAGAATGTAAGTCCTCCAGTAAGTACTTTGAATATTTCTGGAGTTATATTTCTGGTTTTGTAAAGATTTGTAAGATAAGGAGGTTGATCTTTCCATCCAACTACATTATCTTCCATTTGCTTAGGGGAGAGGGCTTATAAAAAAATGTCTGCAGAGCTTCAGGTGTAAGATGCTGGCCTCCCTTTGTGTCCACTCCCAAACACCAGGGAACAGTCCGGCAGAGGGCTTGAAGGCAGGGCTAGAAATATCCAGCTATTGTAAGAGCAGTGAATTTGATAGGGAAAAAGGAAAGGGCATGTAAAGCTTTTGATTGGGGTCCATTTCTTTCTGTGTCCTCAAGTACTGAAATTCTGTCTTCTCACTATCAAGGTAGTGACAATAATGTCAAAATTGACAGAAGATTGATATCTCTAAACTTGGCAGGTTATTATTAAAGTGTTCCGAAATTGTCCTTCAATTCTAGTGTTCCAAGTTTGTCATCCACATTTTCATGTTTTATAGTGTTTATGGTAACTTCTGGTTGTCTGATTTCAACATTTTTGAATCCATCTCAGGATGGTGATACTGTCTTCACATTTATTCCCAAGGATCTTCAATTTATGTCAACAAGTTTCAACAGTCATTAGAGGATAGGTTTCCCCTTCTTTCTCCCTTTTGCTTGTGTACCTGCTCAGTTTAGCTGCTCTATAAACACTTACTGTAAACAAATTACGTAATTTAAATCGATCCCTTGAGGAATCTATTTGAGAATTTGAGAATTTTGTTACCCTTATCCCCTGGTACCTTCTGGTTTCTGCTTTTTCTATTTAAGACATTATTTAACTGTGATTTTCAAAAGTATCAAACTTGATTATCATTTGTTTGACTTTGGGAGTTAAAGCTACGGGGCAGAATCCATATCCATTTATCATCTCTCTCTCAGGTAGTACACAGAGATTAGAATAATGAATAAATACTATAAAGTCCTTGACTATGAAATATTTCTAGTCCAGTGAGGAGACATAAAACACACACACAGTTATAATACAGCTTGATGAGTGTCATAATAAGGATAAGCGTAAGAGTGCTTTGGTAATACGTAAGAGAATAAAAATAATAGCAAGCACTGAATTATGAAGATGAAGGTCTTTGAATAGTCTTAGTAAATTTTTTTGTCTCGGCTATTTGTAAACACAATGAGGTAATTATCTTGTGAAATTTGCATAGTCTACTATAAAATGTCAAATCATAATTGCATGTGTCTTTTCCAAAGAAGAAGAGCTGTACTTCACAGAAAAATATAAAATAAGCTTTAGTATATTACTTATAAATGAGACAGAAAAGTATAAATGGCCATGCTGATTTTTAATTTTTTTTCAATATAATGAAATGATATTCATGATTTATTATAAAAGAGCAAGGAGCAATGCTTCTTTGGTAGTCTGAAGACTGAACATTTTTGAACGGCAGATCACCTGAGAACAGGTTTTATCAGAATGCTTTACCCTTTGAATATCTTCTCAAATGCTGAGAAACTTTTTGTCCCTAAGCAAGTCAAGCTTTATTTTTTAAGTGTGGCTGCTTTAGAACATTGATGTACGTTTCTCATTTTACTTAATAGATAAGGGTGTCCCCATTTTTTTTTTACAGGTAGTGAGATTGTTCTGGCATGCAAAGCATCTTCAAAAAGTGTTTGCAACAAATATACATTTGGTGCACCTGGCTGTGTTGTTGTAGGCTGTGTGTCTCTGTCTGTCTGGATCCATGTGGTCAGATAAGTGAATTGCAGGCAGTGACTCAGGACTCTGTTTACTATTGAGAAGCTTTAGCCCTATAGCTAAATTGACGGACACTAGAAGCATCAGCTGTAGCTATCAAGGAAAGAAAAAGTTGTGAACCGTTTATCTGAGGGCCGTTAGACCATAATTTTCAGTGACATGATATTCAACTTAAACACACTAATGGCTGCACAATTTTTGGATGTGCACATATTCATGGTATAAAATGTGACTAACTTTTTAAATATTGAATTTTAAAAATTTGTTAAATTCTCTGAAGAGGTGTTGATAAGATAAAATAGGTGAAAAATCACTCTGCCTCTGGAGGTGTTCAGAGATGCTCAGCTGTCCAGAGGCAATGAGAGCTGAATATTTCCCAGCAAATAAGGCTATGAGATGTGGTAACGTGACTTTTCTTCAGGAAATGATAGCACCCAACAAGATCATAAGCTCATTGAAGCAGAGACTTGACCCTGTGTCACTGCTGACACTTAAGAGGAAGCTTCGAAGTCTCCTGCTCCCACAACTCGTAGGAGTCCTGACTTAGTCTGTGGGATCATGGAGTTGTCAATTCCAGGACATGTGTAAGAAGTTCCCAGGACCTGCAGATTCACAGCACTGGCCTGTGTCAACATAACTAGTTAAGTGTGGAAAAGAAACTAGGGCTTTGGGTTCTGGCTTCCCACTGTCATGGATTAAGATGTTATTTCTCCTTTCCAGAAACTAGAGACTTTTTTTCCCTCTTAAGAGAAGCTGAAATAGAGCTAAAGTGAGAAACCAATCCAAGGATTTACTTTAAGAAGAGGCTTTCTGTTAAAGTTTCATATGAAAAATAAAGTACTTAAACACTCTAGGATGCTTCAGATTTCCCCAGTCACCTAATAATTGGACATCACCATCCTGCAAACTCTTACACAGCTTTAGTTTCTCAGAGTTTAAACTGTGATGGTATGAGTTGTTAAAAAGAAAATTAATCCTGGGGTTCAGGCAGTAAAAAAGAGGGAAGGGAAAGGAATAAAAAACATATGTAAGCTTTAGGTTTACTTTTCCTGTCAACACAACGCTGCGAAAGTCAAGGACCCTTTAAAAGAAGAAAGAAGTGGAGGGGAACGAGAGAGGAGTGGGGGAGGGTAGGGAGAGAGAGAAGTATATCCAAATTAAGTAGCCCATCAGTTTGGGAGATCCTTAAGAAGCTTTTATCAAAAAAACATATTTTAGGAATAGCATTGTACATAAATAAAGAAGAAGAATTTGATTATCAATACCTGGTTAGGAATTCCCTGCTCTTCCAAACTAAAAAGGTATTGCTTTTGAGGACATGAAGGTAGGAAGCTTTGAAATCCTGCATCCTTTGTGATGTTAATCCATGTGTCAAGGACAAGGTTATTTTCATGTGTATAAACAACATACGACTAGTTATAACATTGACTTTGGGTATTTTTTCCTGATTAGTATATCTTTCTATGCCAATTGTTCTGTCTGTTTTTACACAATTTTGTAAAGTAACCCTCCCATAAACTAGCTCAGATATATAAAAATTTTAGGAAAAATGAGTCAAATATTGTTACCGAAAAATGTAGCTGTAATATACATGAGATAACATGCAACATGGCTTGGCTGAGCCTTTACAATTAATTTTTTAAAAACCTTTCTACACACTAATCATAATGTAATTTTGATATTAAAATATTTAAATACAGTATTGCATCATATTTTAAAATTATTTTTTTTATATGATACATTTGATATGAAAATTGTCTTTCAGAGATTACATTTGGAAAATTGAAGCTTCCCTCCCCACCCCCCCCACCCCCACCACTTTGGAATCTAGCTGGTAAGGCCATTTATTTAACATAAATTTGTAAAGGTGGTTTAGAAAGGAAAATGTATATGAGAGAACTAACTTGTAAGAGTTCATTAAAAATGGTCAGATATATTAATATAAGTTCAAATTGTGTAATCACCGACGAGCAGTTGTTAGAAAAGTAACAGTAAGTCATCCTTTTTACAGAAACACTTTAGGCACAGGTCAGCATCGATCAAGAACAGAACTGACATTACTTAGAACACCTAATGTTAGTAGAAAGCGGACTCTTAAAATAAGGACTTAGGTTTCTTGTAAAGAGGTTAACAATAGACTAGAGATAAAGTCGTTGAGGGAATAGATTCACACACACACACACACACACACACACACAGCACGAAATAAGAATCCAAAGCCACCTTTTACTATTATGGCTGTTTAATGCAAATACATGTAAAAAATATACATAGGAAGGTTGATATGACTCAACTAATGCGTGCCACTAATGGAAAATAGGACATAGAGTATAGCTCATGATAAAGTTGTTTTCACTTTTTATGGAGCTAAGTGTTATGCTAAGTTCAAGTCATTTTATTATTGGATGCATACCTTTTTCAAGTTACTTGCTGAATGGGGTTCAGAGACCCCAATATGCCTACCTGCAGGCTTCCTGTATGATCCTAAAGCTGTGAAGATGGGTCTGTAAATGCCTTTCATTCATGCATCCATTCATTCAGTTATTTATAGACTCCTAAGTAATAGAAGGATGCAAAGTTGGATCAAATACATATTACTTAAGGAGCATGCGTTCTGTTAAGGGATAAAAGTCTCCTACCCAAATAACTTGATTCAGAGGTAAAAGGACATGATATTAGAAAGGCACGCATGCAGTGAAGAATGAGATCAAAGAGGTGCTTTCACCTTGAGGCACTGGAGTTGAGCTGTATCATCAGGATGCACGGGCTTTGATCATGGAGAAGCAGAAAGAAATTCCAGCAGAAGAAAACAGTAAGAGCAAAGAAAGTGAGAAGTTAGAAGTGTTCCATCAAGTAGCTCCATCTGTGTGCAAAAAATACTGGGGAATGAGGGGAGAAGTGGTAACAGAAATTTGAATCCATTGCTGTCTTTTACTAAAAAGATAAATTAGTACTTAAACAGATATAAAAAAAAGTCTGGGGTCTCTGAAATGCAGTGTGGATGTTACTAATCCGGTGATGAGAGGTGGTGTAAGAGAAAGCACACAGTCTTTGGAGTCTAACAGACCTGGGTTTGTAACTTAACACTGCTTGTCGATAGCATGCGAAGTGGGCATATCATTACAAAACCCTCTGAGATTCAGCACTTTCATCTGTAAAGGCATACATATTCCACTCCAGAGCCACTGTGAGCCTAGTGCTAGTGATGTAATATGCCTGGAACATAGTTGGTATTCAGAAAACGGTAGCTGTCAATGTAATTTTGTATTCATTAGGATCCTTTTAATTGCAAGTAAAGAAACAGGCTCCAACTGATTAAGCCAAAAGGACCTTCTGAGCTCATGTCACTGAAAAGTCCAAGTGTAGAGCTGATCTTCTGGCAGGGTTAGGTTCCATGTTGTGATGAACTGAATGTGTGCTTTGAGAGGTGATTAGGTCATGAGGGTGGAGCCCTCATCCATAGCATTAGTGCCCTTATAAAAGAGGCCCCAGAGAGCTCTCTTGCCCCTGTGGCACATCTGTAAACCAGGAATAGGTCCTCATCAGACACCAGGTCTGCCAGGGTTTTAATCTTGGATTTCCCGGCCTCCAGAGCTGTGAGAAATTGTTTAAGCCACCCAGTCTATGGTATTTTGTGATAGCAGCCCACATGGATAAGACACATGTTATTATGGAACATGTACTCGCTCTGTTACATTCCCCTGTGTTGGCTCCATTCTCACTGAGGCTCTTTCCAGGTGATGGCAGAAGTGGCCATTGGCAGCTCTAAGATTATAACCTAACAGTTTACCAACTCTAATAGAAAAAGATCCCCCTTTCCTAACAGTTAAAGTAAGATTCCTGTTGCTGCTGCTCATTGGCTTAGTTTTAGTCATAAGTCCATCCTGGAACCATCCTGCAGCCAGGTTGCTGGGGTAAACTCAGTGGCCAGATCATGGGTCAGAGACCCTTGTGGAGGTGGAAGGAGGGTCAGCCCCTGAAATTACATGGAATAAGAATCGGAAAGGAAAGCAGATCAAAGAAGGTTTAGGCAGCAAAAGACATGTCCACTACAGATAGTGACTCAGCTGTTGATTGCAGTTTGGTCACTGGCTTGCCATTTCTTCAATGGAATTTAAGCCTAGTGTAGCAGTCTGTATTGCCTTCAGATGGAACTAACAAAACCTGGCTTAATAATGAAATTTATTACTTAATATTAACGGCAAGTCTCCACATAGAGGAGACCTCAAGGTTCTTTGATCCATTGGCTTAAAGATGTCATTAAGGGTCCTGAGTTCTTTCATTTCTCTGCCATCTTGATGAGGTTTTCACCCTCAAGTAGCAAGATGGCTGCAGTGTCCAGAGGTAGAAGAGAGACCATCTCTTCCTGTGACTCTCTCCAGAGGAAGGACATAGTTCCTAGAATATGCACCCTCACCCACACCAGCAAGTTTCTCTCACATCTCATGGACCAGAATTGTGTTACACATCCATTCCTAAGCCAATCCCTGACCAGGATTAGAATACTCATCAAAAATGGAATGACAATTGGGAAAGCAACCCCAATGTTTACCACTTAACTTAGTTAAGTGAATATAACAAATACAATGGAAAAATGGTTCTCAGAGACTAAGCTTGGGATCTTGTTCTAGAAGTTGAAGCTCTTTGGAGTGTGAAAAATAAAAAATAGACTTTGCCCGCCCAAGTACCACAGTGACATGCATTATAGAATGTGTAATTATGCCATTTAATGTGTTGATAAGACTGTCTGCCCAGCACCCCCTGAGCCACGTGCCACCCAGCAGACAATCTGTGCTGCTTATCTGAAGAATAATCTAACATTAAATAGTGATTATTCACACTAGAGAGAACGAATATCCCTATATAACAGAGAATCTCTTAGCTAATTTTTTATTTAGCAAAATTAAAACATGTCCCAAATGTATAGCAGACATCTCAGAATGGCATTGTAGCAGCTAATATGTACTTGGCGGGGTGGCGGGGGTGACGGGGTAAATGGAACCAGCGCCCCCATCCTCTTTGGAGAAGCAGACCTCATGTAAGAGCAAATCGCATGGGAAGCACACAGCTCCATTGATCCTGCCTGAAAATTGGGATTAGTGGACTTTCCATTAACTCTCCCGACGACAGCTTCTAATTTCCCCCGTGAATCTGCCTGCCTCCGATGGCTCACGTGCTATTTATCTTCATCTGTATTTGTACCACATTTCTGAATTCATGAATTACAATTACTATATTTGAATGGAAAGGTATTCTAGAAAGAGTTAAATTTACAAAACCAACCCAGTACCTCCTTTTTTCCTCAAAGAAGTATACTTTTTACATTCAAAAAACTTTTCCATATCTTACCAGGGCTGGGGACAACCAAATAGAAGTTGACATATGCAGTTATTCAATTATTTTGGCTCCCTAATTTCTTCCTGTAGCATATTTTGATGTATAGGGTGAAATTCAACATTGTGAGTTTAGTTTGTTCCACACTTGCATGTCTTAAATTCTTGAGATGTAAATATCTTCACACAAGAGCATTGTAGATTTAATACATATGGAAATAATCTTCATCTCATTTTAATACACACTTATTCCCAACAAACTGCTAGGCACTGGCAATATAAAATAAGGACAGTTTCTGGTACTTCTTTACAATCCAGAGACAGAAAAGCACACAATTATAGACCAGTTTCATCTCTACTGTGATGGCAAGATGGTAGCAATGGCAGCAAGAAGCACAGGATGGGGATGGTAGTACAGAGAAAGGACACCAACACAGTTTTGAATGTTGCCTTAGTCCATTCAGGCTGCTAAAACAAAAAACTGTATACTAGGTGGCTTATGAAAAACAGAAATTTATTTCTCACCATCCCGGAGGCTGGCAAGTTCAAGATCAGGATGCTGGCAACTTTAATGTCTGGTGAGAATTTGATTCCTAGTTCAAAGATGATTGTCTCCTCCCTGTGTCTCAAATGGTGGAAGGGGCAAGTGATCTCTCTGGGGCCACTCTTTTATGGGCACTAATCCCATTCATGAGGGCTGCACCCTCATGACCTATCACCTCCCAAAGGCCCCACCTCCTAAACCATAACATTGGGGGTTAGGATTTTAACATATGAACTTTGGGGGGACACAGACATTCAGTCTATAGCAAATGTCTATAGCACTGGCATTAGTTTCTTGTGGCTTCCATAACGAAGTAACACAAACTGGGTGGCTTAAAATAACAGAAACTTATTCTCTCACAGTTCTGGAGGTTAGAAGTCTAAAAGTAAGGTGTTGCAGGGCCCTTCTAACACTGAAGGCTCTAGAAAGAAATCCTTCCTTGCTCTTTTCACCTCTGGTGGCATCTTTGGTGCCCCTCAGCTTGTACCTACATCACTATATCAGTCTCTCACTACATCATCATAGCCTCATTCCCTGCATGTGTGTTTGTCTCCAAATCTCCTTCTTCTTGTAAAGACACCATTCGTCGGGTTTAGGGTCCACCCTAATCCCTGACCTCATCTTAACTTGATTACATCTGCAATACCCTATTTCCAGACAACACAGTCGCAGGTACCTCGGATCAATGTATCTTTGGGGGAAATATAATTCAATCCACGGCAATCCTGTAGAGAGGGTGGGAGTTAGCCGGGTGAAGAAGAGGAAGAATGTGTCCTTGAGCAAAGGCATAGAGGTGGGAGGGAGTTGGGATCCATAATGGGCTGAACCAGATCAGGCTTGTGGGCACCCAGTAACCTCCATGCATCACAGCCTCTAGGTAACTACATGACTGTAACCATTTTCTCTTTCTCCTTAATGGAAAGCACACTTTATTTGTCCTTGACCCTTTCCCTTCAGGGAATTTGTAGGCTATTGGTTATTGGCTGGATAGGTAATTAACTGGTTAACCTGATACTTTAGTGATAGGATCTTAAAACAGGTGCTAGTGAATTAATGTATATACCCCTGTGAGGGGATACATGTATTTTAGCAGTACTTTCTGATCTGTTTCAAAGAACTAAAACAGTGATTATAATTAAGTAACAAACAGAGGAGAAGAAATTTTGCTAAAGAATTGCCGTTGTGTTTTATAAATCATTTCCTCTGCCAATTATTTCTCCCACCCCAAAACTGCTTCTCAGAGAATCTTCCTCCATCACCCGGGCTGAGTGGGCAACCAGCCCAATGGATGCCTGATCCAAGCTGAGCCAATTAGAGTCTATCCCATAAGAATTTGGATTTGGGACTGAGAGGCGCTGGTGATTCTATGGCAGGTGTAGAACAGGAAATTATGCAAAGGTGAGGCCTGTAGCCATTTTTTTTTTTGGCCTGTCCATCTAAAAACACGAAAAGGCAGTCTGTAAGAGAGTAAAATGAAGTGGAAACCTTGAGAAGAACAAAGGTGAGAGCCCATGTAATGTTGGAAAGACCAAGATCTTTTCCAGAGGTGGTTCCATTCTTTTCTGAGACCACACTGTGCTTCTTGCCCTGGAGTCTTTAAACACACACACACACACCTACCTTTTTCTTAAGCTCACTGGAGTAAGTTTCTGTCCCTTTTAACCTAACAGTCCTTAACCTCCTGTACTACCTATGTCTAGAATTGGCTCTGAAGAGGCCCTCAAGTCCTGATGTCTAGCCATCTTCCACTTACCTTCTTCCTCTTCTGGAATGTAGACCCTCCTCGGCCACTGCCCCTCGAGCCTTCTCTTCCATGCCACATCCCCTCTCACCATCTTGTGGAAATATTAATTCACTTGGAAGAGCAGGATACCTGAGTTAGAAGCAAGAACTTTGCCGATGGATAAAGGTCTCCATAGGAAGTCAAACACGTTATATTCGTATTACAAGTATCATGTGTATACTTTTATTTCTTCCCAGAAAAACAATCCTCCTTATTGCTAAAATGAGAAATGACTTTGAAGGCCTAAACCAATGACTTTAGAGTGAATTATTGTCTTACTTTATACCTTCCTCAAATGAAGTTTGCAAGATGAATTGCAACATTGAACGTGACCGTGTTGAAGCATATTCACCTAGCTTTGGCCTTCTAGAAATATGACATGAGTCATGTCCTACAGACTTAAACCTAAATGGAAACATGGTGAAGTGGTAAATACACACCATCTAAAATATAAGTAATTTATAAAGAAACTTGTGCGTGGATTTCAGGGCTTCTTACCTGAGACAAGAACATTTGGACGACGTAAAGGACAAATTGAAATCACTCCGACAGAGTTGGCTGTCTCAGAACCACAGTAGGATGGTTAAAGTAAGTTATGGTTAAAATCTATCTGACAAAAACTACATTTTATGCTGAGGAATCAGCATTATTAAACTGTCATCATGGGGAGAAGGGTTCAGATCCAAAATCTCTCTTAATTTGTAGCATACCGTTCAGGTTCAGATTCCGTTTTCTCTTCTTGAACATTCTTCTCTCAATTTGCAAGTCCAAAGTCCAATTTGATTCATTAGGAACTGGTTCCTTGAAGGAGTCCAGCCTGGGTTAGACTGTATCCAACTGAGTAGCTCTTTTACATGCTCTCTCTACCACCCCGATTCCTCAGTTCTGTCCTCAAATAGTTGGATCTGTTCCCAATCCCTGTGGAGTTGGAATAAGAAGCAGGAAGGCAAGACATATTGGCTGACCTCATAGGGGATCTCTTTCCCTCCTGATCTATCACCACTGGAGGAATTAAGCCAGGTAAACTTGGAGAGCTATAGCTGCTTTAGGAAGCATCTGACTGGCTCCAAGATCTGTGATGGGACTGGAACCTGAATTCTATGTCTATTCCACTGATACTCTTTACTTTGACTCAGTCTACCCCATCCCATCCCAAGATATAAACAAAAGTAGATGAGCCTCAAGAGAGTAAGTGATGGTAAACTTAATGTTCATTTCCTTCTTTATTCCCAAGAATTAGCACATAGTGGCGTTCGGTGGTGTTAATTAGATTGACGAATGATTTTTCTAGAGACTCTTATGACTGTGCTCACCTTCTGTTTCTTTGACTGTTCCCGAATATGGCTGCCTTTCAGATCCTCTCTCAGCATTCTGAACTTGACCAGCCCTGCACGTCTTCTAGCTCCACTCAGCCCCTAGCCCTCAACTGCTCCCAGCTTGGGGCCTCACTGAATCCCATCCAAGCTAAGGGAGATTCCCACAACTGATTTCTCAAGAGCTTTGGGATTATAAGCAGTTTAGTTCAGGGATAATTGATGACTCTGGTTTAAGATAAAATTAGATCAGCCTCAGGCTCAGGGATGGAGAATATGAACAGATGGTTATTCTATTCTATCCTGTTTCATGCTGTTCTTCCATTCTGAGCAGATTAATGTAGTAATCAAGAACAGAAACCAACCACATGATGGAAAAGCATACAAAAGAACTTAATCTTTCTAAGTCCGTCTATTGAAAAGCATACATTTTTAGAAAAATTATAATAGGAGTTAACATGTATTGAGGTCTTACTATACTGAGGCACTACACCAAAAACTTTACTACAATATTCTCCCCTATAATAGGCACAACAGTAACGAGGTATTATTATCACTCCCCAGTTTTACACATTTGGAAGCTGAGACTCAGAGATTAAGTAACTTACCCAAAGCCTGAGCAGCCACCTTGTACAACTCCATGAGTGCATTGCCACTGAGGTCTAGGTAAGTGGCTCTACACTGCACTTCTCCAGGAGGCGCCATTCATCTAGGCTCTAATCTGAATGTGTTCCAGGAGGAGAGCAAGGCAGCTGCCCTGCCCACAGAAGAAAGGAGCAAAATCAGAGCTTGAATCCAAGTCAGCTTGATTTCAAAACCCAGGCTCATCACCACTAAGCTACACTGAGATAAACATCTGGGTTTTAGAAATATGATCTGTCTTTTTATCAGGCAATTAGAGGGCCAAATGGGGACATATTCTATTACAGTTGCAGGTGTTAGCCATTTTTGTGTGCAACACAACACAAAGGATCCCAGGTCTTTTGGAGCAGAGCCATTTTAGGCTTAATGACACAGTGGTGGAAACATGTATTTAACCACATCAGAGGCCAACAGACATCAGTGGATGCATCCAAAAAATGGTTCATAAGTGATTTGGGCTTATATTGGCTTAGGATAGACTAGGGTGACACCTTTCCCCCCGTTGGGAAAACAATGACAATCATATTCTCTATCCATTAGGCATTTTTAAAAGCCAAAGTTTATAATGGAAATCCAGAAGGAATCTCAAAGCAAAACAAGAGAATGGTTTAGTAAGCTATGATGTATCTACTCAATGGAATTGTGTATTATCACCATGTAAAATACATACATGTGAAAAAACACAGGAAGGGAATACATACACACCAAAATGATAATAATTGTTGTAGTGGGGTAGTAGCGTTATTGCATGTGATTCATTTTGTTGTTTCTACTTTCCGTTGGTTCTGTCATATTTACAATTTTTAGAAAGAAAAGCAAAAATGATTTTAAACTGTGCTTTGCATATGAGAGAAATATAATTTAACTTTAAACATTTATTTAGCAGCCCAATTTTTCTCCAAAAACAAGAAAAAATCCAATCAGAGTTGTTCATTACACAGACTCATCCCACACTGCTGCTATTTTAAACAATCTAGGCGTGCATAATGGCCAGTTCTTCTACAGATCACCGCCTTTATAAGTACATCATAAACCACAAATTATCATAATTTATGAAATGTAGTAGAACAATGACACTATCGTTGCCTTCCTAAGCATCCATAAGGTAAAATATTGGTAATTAGCTTGTATGCAATTTGTAAGTTGATTTTTGAAACTGGTGCTTCCTTCGGCATTTGCTTTTTATTGTTTTGTTTCACTCCCACTTTGCAAATACGGAATTGTAGAGTCAAAGCCCATCACGTTCTAAAATGAACTGAATTGCCAAGAAGTCCATCTCATAACAAAGGTGACCATTAAAGACCACTGAAAGATGAAAGAAAATTCCTTCTCTTCTTCTGGGATGATTGGCTTTGGTACTGAACACTTGTGGTGTTCAATTAGGAATTTTTAAAAAAATCTGAGTCATAAAAGTAGTGAGGTCAAGTCAAAATGAATCAGTCCCTCAGCCCTGTCAGTAATATATCACGCTCTCCTTTCTAGTCCTTTTTGGTGGCTTTTCATGCAAATAAGTGTTATCGGGAAATGGCAGAGCCTACTGAAGAAAAATGTTTGTCTTCTCTTGACCTCAAGGTCACAGGTAGAGGTAGGAGGGAGCAGAAAAAGAGAACTTTACAACAGAAGGTACAGATGCAGCTGGAATATCAATGTCATTTTAGAAGTTACAGATGTTGCAACCTTCATTTGGATGGCCCTAAACTTGACTGGACTGCAGGTGCACATGTGACTAGGGACATGATGTCAGTGGCCCAGGTTCGACACCAGGTTTTCTCGCTTTCCAACTCTGTGACATGGGGTGTGTTACTCATATCCTCATCTCTATAGGAGTTGTTGCTCAAAAGAAATAAAAGTGTAAAAGTATCTTGTAAAGTACTGACTGTCCTTTCTGTACCTGCACCCTCTTCTAGTACATAATGGCTTGTCTCATCCTCTTTTCTCTTGTAAGTAGTTTTCTCAGATTTCCTGTCTTGCTCTGTCATTCTCACTGGCACTTGGCCTCCTGTTTTTGGGTCCCCTTGGTTCTGGCCTCCAGTCAGACTCTCTCTGAGAGAGAGAGTCTGGCCATTAGCTGTGCACACAACCCTAATTTAGGTGTCCACCTTGAGCTTGATATACTTCTCTTCCATGTTGATGCCTGGCCCTGTGGGACCCTTCTGCCCTCTTTCAACAATTCTCATCCCACTAAGGGACGTGTGGATGGTACCAGTCACCAGGATGGGAGATTCAAGATGAACAGGTTTATAAGGAAAGAAGGCTGAAAAATACCCAAGCCTGGTTAGACCATGCTGAGTTGGAGATCCTCTGGGACCCCCAAGTAGAGATATTTAGGAGGCTGTTGGAACTAGAGATACAGATTAAGAAATCATAAGCCTGTTGGGGAGAGTATATCAAATGAGAAGAGTGTAAGGGAGATGCCAAAGTAGGCACCAAAATGTGTTCATTGGATTGACTCTGCAAGGTCATGAGTAACCTTTGGAAGAACAATTTCCAAGGAGAAGTAACAATAGTTGCAGTCAGATTTCAGGGGGATCAGTAAATTGTGGGAGGAATGCGTCTTTATAGTCAGTTGCCTGCACCTACCTGGTTTTATGTGCCAGCCAGTCATGGTGGCAGGAGTGGGAAAACTTCCTCATGCTCTTTACAGAAAATGGAAAAGTGATGGTGAGAGGACTTAGGCTATTTGGAAAAGCTCACCTCAAGATTTGAAGGAAATTTATAATATCTGCCTTATTTGTATTAAGCTATAAAGCATAGCAAACTTATTGCAGACACAGTGATTTTTCTTTCCTTATTTGCAAAACTCAAATAATTCGGATGAAGAAAAACTTTATGGAACCATTTACTGTGAATTTACCAGGAAATAGGAAGATACTAAAGTTTTCATTGTTTTTGTTTTGAAAAGTGATGGTTGTATGTGTATACGTGTGGGTATGTGTACATATATATATGTATATATATATGTGTGTGTATATATACATATATTGATGGAGGTGAGCCATGGAGGTGTGGAGAGGATAAGTATAAATAGTTGCTATCCCTGTTGAGTCCAATTATATGGCATTTCTAAAGGAGCGGGCAATGTGCTATATTCCCAAAGGAGATGAGAACATGGGGCAGAATCTGACATATTTTCTGAAAATATCTCTGCCTGAATTAGAGGGTTGGTGGCTATAACTCTGTCTCTGGGTCACCCATTAGTGAAGAGGGGGCCCATCTGTCTTTCCACTAGGAACTGGTAGAAGAGGAAACTGTCTGCGTGGTGAGGGGCTGTCTCTGAAATAAACCCAGGCAGCCAGGAGTTCTCTTCTCCTGTATCTTGATGTGGTTTCACTTCGTCATCTCTTTTGGAAATCATTAAAATAGTGATACTGATTTATAACCTTTAACAGTCCAGGAGACTCACCTCCCACAGTCAGGATTTCTTGCTAATTGAACAGAAAGAACTTAGCAGAAGCTGTGTTTCCTATTTTAAAAAAAAAAAACAATTTTTGAGTCCCTCCCATCAAGCCTCTTAGATAACCTCATCCACCAGAGGGCAGAGAGCAGAAGCAAGAACTACAATCCTGCAACCTGTGGAACAAAAACCACATTCACAGAAAGATAGACAAGATGAAAAGGCAGAGGGCTACGTAACAGATGAAAGAACAAGATAAAACCCCAGAAAAACAACTCAATGAAGTGGAGATAGGCAACCTTGCAGAAAAAGAATTCAGAATAATGATAGTGAAGATGATCTAGGACCTCGGAAAAAGAATGGAGGCAAAGATCGAGAAGATGCAAGAAATGTTTAACAAAGACCTAGAAGAATTAAAGAACAAACCAACAGAGATGAACAATACAATAACTGAAACGAAAACTACACTAGAAGGAATCAATAGCAGAATAACTGAGGCAGAAGAACGGTTAAGTGACCTGGAAGACAGAATGGTGGAATTCACAGCTGCAGAACAGAATAAAGAGAAAAGAATGAAAAGAAATGAAGACAGCCTAAGAGACCTCTGGGACAACATTAAACACAACAACATTCGCATTATAGGGATCCCAGAAGGAGAAGAGAGACAGAAAGGACCCGAGAAAATATTTGAAGAGATTTTGTTGAAAACTTCCCTAACATGGGAAAGGAAACAGCCACCCAAGGCCAGGAAGTGCAGTGAGTCCCGTACAGGATAAACACAAGGAGAAACACACCAAGACAATTAGTAATCAAACTGGCAAAAATTAAAGACAAAGAAAAATTACTAAAAGCAGCAAGGAAAAAATGACAAATAACATACAAGGGAACTCCCATAATGTTAACAGCTGATTTCTCAGCAGAAACTCTACAAGCCAGAAGGGAGTGGCATGATATACTTAAAATGATGAAAGGGAAGAACCTACAACCAAGATTACTCTACCCAGCAAGGATCTCATTCAGGTTCAATGGAGAAATCAAAAGTTTTACAGACAAGCAGAAGCTAAGAGAATTCAGCACCACCTAACCAGCTCTACAAAAAATGCTAAAGGAATTTCTCTAAGTGGGAAACACAAGAGAAGAAAAGAACCTACAAAAACAAACCCAAAACAATTAAGAAAATGGTCATAGGAACATACATATTGATAATTACCTTAAACGTGAATGGATTAAATGCTCCAACCAAAAGACACAGGCTTGCTGAATGGATACTAAAACAAGACCCATCCATATGCTGTCTACAAGAGACCCACTTCACCTAGGGACACATACAGATTGAAAGTGAGGGGATGGAAAAGGATATTCCATGCAAAGGGAAATCAAAAGAAAGCTGGAGTACCAATACTCATATCAGATAAAATAGACTTTAAAATAAAGAATATTACAAGAGACAAGGTAGGACACTACATAATGATCAAGGGATCAATCCAAGAAGAAGATATAACAATTATAAATATATATGCACCAAACATAGGAGCACCTCAGTACATAAGGCAACTACTAACAGCTATGAAAGAGGAAATCGACAGTAACACAATAATAGTGAGGGAGTTTAACACCTCACTTATGCCAATGGACAGATCATCCAAAGTGAAAATAAATAAGGAAACAGAAGATTTAAATGACACAATAGATCAGATAGATTTAATTGATATTTATAAGACATTCCTTCCAAAACCAGCAGATTACACTTTCTTCTCAAGTGTGCACTGAACATTCTCCAGGATACAACACATCTTGGGTCACAAATCAAGCCTCAGTAAGTTTAAGAAAATTGGAATCATATTAAGCATCTTTTCTGACCACAAGGCTATGAGATTAGAAATGAATTACAGGGGAAAAAAAGTAAAACACACAAACACATGGAGGCTAAACAACACGTTACTAAATAGCCAAGAGATCACTGAAGAAATCAAAGAGGAAATCAAAAAATACCTAGCGACAAATGACAATGAAAACACGACGATCCAAAACCTACGGGATGCAGCAAAAGCAGTTCTAAGAAGGAAGTTTATAGCTATACAAGCCTACCTCAAGAAACAAGAAAAATCTCAAGTAAACAATCTAACCGTACATCTAAAGGAACTAGAGAAAGAAGAACAAACAAAACCCAAAGTTAGCAGAAGGAAGAAAATCATAAAGATCAGAGCAGAAATAAATGAAATAGAAACCAAGAAAACAATAGCAAAGATCAATAAAAGTAAAAGCTGGTTATTTGAGAAGATAAACAAAATTGATAAACCATTAGCCAGACTCATCAAGAAAAAGAGGGAGAGGACTCAAATCAATAAAATTAGAAATGAAAAAGGAGAAGTTACAACAGACACCGCAGAAATACAAAGCATCCTAAGAGACTCCTACAGGCAACTCTATGCCGGTAAAATGGACAACCTGGAAGAAATGGACGAATTCTTAGAAAGGTATAACCTTCCAAGACTGAACCAGGACGAAACAGAAAATATGAACAGACCAATCACAAGTAATGAAATTGAAACTGTGATTAAAAATCTTTGAACAAACAAAAGTCCAGGACCACATGGCTTCACAGGTGAATTCTATCAAACATGTAGAAAAGAGCTAACACGCATCCTTCTCAAACTCTTCCAAAAAATTGCAGAGGAAGGAGCACTCCAAAGTCATTCTACAAGGCCACCATCACCCTGATACCAAAACCAGACAAAGCTACTACAAAAAAATTACAGACCAATATCACTGATGAACATGGATGCTAAAATCCTCGACAAAATACTAGCAAACAGAATCCAACAACACATTAAAAGGATCATACACCATGATCAAGTGGGATTTTTCCCAGGGATGCAAGGATTCTTCAATATACGCAAATCAAATGATGTGATAAACCATATTAACAAATTGAAGAATAAAAACCATATGATCATCTCAATAGATGCAGAAAAAGCTTTTGACAAAATTCAATACCAATTTTTGATAAAAACTCTCCAGAAATTGGGCATAGAGGGAACCTACCTCAACATAATAAAGGCCATATACGACAAACCCACAGCAAACATCATTTTCAATGGTGAAAAACTCAAAGCATTTCCTCTAAGGTCAGGAACAAGATAAGGATGTCCACTCTTACTGCTATTATTCAACATAGTTTTGGAAGTCCTAGCCTTGGCAATCAGAGAAGAAAAAGAAAAGGAATACAAGTTGGAAAAGAAGAAGTAAAACTGTCACTGTTGGCAGATGACGTGATACTATACATAGAGAATCCTAAAAATGCCACCAGAAAACTACTAGAGCTAATCAATGAGCTTGGTAAAGTTGCAGGATACAAGATTAATGCAGAGAAATCTCTTGCATTCCTATACGCTAATGATGAAAAATCTGAAAGAGAAATTAAGGAAACACTCCCATGTACCATTGGAACAAAAAGAATAAAACACCTAGGAATAAACCTACCTAGGGAGACAGAAGACCTGTGTGCAGAAAACTATAGACAGTGATGGAATAAATTAAAGATGATACCAACAGATGGAGAGATATACTATGTTCTTGGATTGGAAGAATCAGTATTGTGAAAATGACTATGCTACCAAAGCAATCTACAAATTCAATGCAATCCCTATCAAATTACCAATGGCATTTTTTACGGAACTAGAACAAATCATCTTAAAATTTGTATGGAGACACAAAAGACCCCAAATATCCAAAGCAGTCTTGAGGGAAAAAAATGGAGCTGGAGGAATCAGACTCCCTGACTTCAGATTATACTACCAAGCTACAGTAATCAAGACGATATGGTACTGGCACAAAAAGAGAAACATAGATCAATGGAACAAGATAGAAAGCCCAGAGATAAACCCACGCACCTATGGTCAACTAATCTATGATAAAGGAGGCAAAGATATACAATGGACAAAAGACAGTGTCTTCAATAAGTGGTGCTGGGAAAACTGGACAGCTACATGTGAAAGAATGTAATTAGAACACTCCCTAACACCAGACACAAAAATAAACTCAAAATGGATTAGATACCTAAATGTAAGACTGGACACTATAAAACTCTTAGAGGAAAACATAGGAAGAACACTCTTTGACATAAATCACAGCAAGATCTTTTTTGATCCACCTCCTAGAGTAATGGAAATAAAAACAAAAATAAACAATGGGACCTAATGGAACTTCAAAGCTTTTGCACAGCAAAGGTAAGCATAAACGAGACAAAAAGACGACCCTCTGAATGGGAGAAAATATTAGCAAATGAATCAATGGACAAAGGATTAATCTCCAAAATATATAAATAGCTCATGCAGGTCAATATTAAAGAAACAAGCAACCCAATCCAAAGATGGGCAGGAGACCTAAACAGACATTTCTCCAAAGAAGACATGCAGATGGCCAAGAAGCACATGAAAAGCTTCTCAACATCACTAATTATTAGAGAAATGCAAATGAAAACTACAGTGAGGTATCACCTCACACCAGTTAGAATGGGCATCATCAGAAAATCTACAAACAACAAATGCTGGAGAGGGTGTGGAGAAAAGGGAACCCTCCTGCACTGTTGGTGGGAATGTAAATTGATACAGCCACTATTGCAACAGTATGGAGGTTCCTTAAAAAACTAAAAATAGAATTACCATATGGTCCAGCAATCCCACTACTGGGCATATACCCAGAGAAAATCATAATTCAAAAAGACACATGCACCCCAATGTTCATTGCAGCACTATTTTCAATAGCCAGGTCATGGATCAACCTAAATGCCCATCGATAGACAAATGGATAAAGAAGATGTGGTACATATGTACGATGGAATATTACTCAGCCATAAAAAAGAATGAAACTGAGTCATTTGTTGAGAAGTGGATGTATCTAGAGACTGTTATACAGAGTGAAGTAAGTCAGAAAGAGCAAAACAAATATCGTATATTAACACATGTATGTGGAACCTAGAAAAATGGTACAGATAAACCGATTTGTGGGGCAGAAACAGAGACACAGATGTAGAGAACCAACGTATGGATACCAAGGGGGGAAAACTGCAGTGGGGTGGGGATGGTGGTGTGCTGAATTGGGCGATTGGGATTGACATGTATACACTGATGTGTATAAAATTGATGACTAATAAGAACCTGCAGTATTAAAAAAAAAACAAGTTTAAAAAAAATTTATTTATATTGTAGTAGAGTTGATTAACAATGTTGTATTAGTTTCAAGTATACAGCAAAATGATTCAGTTGTATTAATACATATACGTGTATCCTCTTTCAAATTCTTTTCCCATTTAGGTTATTACAGAATACTAAGCAGAGTTCCCTGTGCTATACAGTAGGTCCTTGTTGGTTATCTGTTTTAAATATAGCAGTGTTCATCTTTTAATCCCAACCTCCTGGTTTATTCCTGCCCCACACTTCCCCCCATGGTAACCATAAATTCATTCTCTAAGTCTATGAATCTATTTCTCTTTTGTAAATATGTTCATTTGTATCATAAAAAAAACCAATTTTGAATGCAAATTAAGTGCTTTGTTCTTTTCAGGACTCTGGATATCACATATTGCAATGTTCTGTGTAAGGGTTCAGTGAGAATAATTATTAAAACCCTTCCTGTCAGGGAAGTATAGCAAAGAAGTTTCCAGTTTTTGCAGTGCGCTGCCCAATGAGGTTGATTACACAATTTATGCTTATTTACATGAGAGGAAGAGAAGTTTCTAGATAAGTTACATAGAAGGGAGGCATCATTAACCTGCTTCATCGGGTCTGGAGTTGCTCCATCCAAACTCTCTTGTTTTTGTGTGGGTGCCCAGAGATGTTGAGAGGGACACTTCCCCCTTAGAGTATGGCCTCATAAAATCTAGGGACACAGACAGGAATCAAGACTGGTAGGTGACCTCTGTAGAGGTCCTCTGTGATGACATACACACTAAGGGGACAACAGACAAGGTCCCTGGGCACAGGTTATCCATGCTTGCAAGAATGATTGTCATGGTTGCAAAAATGAAGTGGTGCTAAGGATGATGACTCCCTCTCTCCCCTTCGTGAGTGTTTGAACAGTGCCCCTCCTGGTGTCCTTTGTGGCTTCCTGCCATCCTTGGGATGCAGGAGACTCAGCAATATTGCCCATGAGGTATTACACCTAGTAGTTGCCCACCTAGAAGTCCTTTCTTCTCTAGGGTGGCCCAGGTCTCCTCTTCACTTTCTGCTCCACCCCAGCCCGAGGGAATATTTTCTACCCTGGAAAGAACCTTCCACTTTCCTGTCTCCCTTTAAAAACATTTTGTCTGGCACTTCCCTGGTGGTGCAGTGGTTGAGAATCCACCTGCCAATGCAGGAGACACGGGTTCGAGCCCTGGTCCAGGAAGATCCCACATGCCGTGGAGCAACTAAGCCCGTGCGCCACAACTACTGAGCCTGTGCTCTAGAGCCAACAAGCCACAACTACTGAGCCTACAAGCCACAACCACTAAAGCCCACACACCTAGAGCCCATACTCCACCGCAATGAGAAGACTGCACACCGCAGCGAAGAGCAACTCCCACTCGCCGCAACTAGAGAAAGCCCGCACGCAGCAACGAAAACCCAATGCAGCCAAAAATAAATTAATTAATTAAATTAAAAACAAAAAATAAATTTTGCCTACAGATACAAATCCTTTTGCTTTTAAGCCTTCTGTGTAGAAAAAATAAAAATAATCCTTCTCATCAAACCCAGAGCTTTAGTCAGTCAAAGCTAGTTCCCCTTTTTGCAGAGGACAAAGACAGCTTAAACCTGAAACCCTTCAAAAACAGTCAAGAAAGGCAGGAAAAACAAACCAGCTAATTGCCATATGAAAGTGGCTTGTTTATATCCTGCCAAAGTCGCAAAAATCTCACGTTTATGTTTTGTCGGAGTTTTAGTCCATGGTAGACCCAGCCAACAGTTTATTTAGGAAAAAATGGGCACATTACTGAAAAACCTACCTAAACTGATTCGTTTTGTGCAGGCCAATGTGCAGGTTATGGATTCCTCACTTCCCTTTACAACTCACAGGCATTGTGCTGGCTTTCTTGATTTTGTGGATTTGAGTTAAAGGTCTCTGTTTGACTCACCCCTGCTGTCTTTTCACATCAAGATGTTAAAATGCCAGATTTGGAGCTACTTAGCCTTGGTACATCTGTTTCATTCACTAAGGAGTTCAAAGGTTTGTGCAGGAAGGATCAAATCCTGTTTAGACTAGACCATGAAATATGAGTGCTGGATGGAAGAGACTTCATCCGGGGTATCCACCTGCTTTAATATTGATTCAATAGCAAAATTAATCTTTAATGTTTCAAAAGTCAACATTTGATTTTGATAGTAGGAGCAGCCTGGAGCCCAGCGAGCTCTCTCTCCTGTGTGTGCTCTGTTTGCAGCTGATGCATTTTCCTTTCATAGGTCAGTGCACGTGGTTCATTGGAGGCAGCCATCAAGGAAGAAAGAACTCATTTCACTTTGATTGTTTCACAAATTTATCAAGACTGTATTTGCGTTGTTGAGTAGAATAAAAGAGTTACCATTTTTCAAAACTCAGGGAACTGGATTTCCATTCTCAACACTCTTGCTTTTGGAGGGTTTCTTTTGTCCTCTCTGCCCCTTCCACCAAAATTTTTCCCAGCTGTATCTATGCTTCACTCAAATATCAATTTACCAGTCAGGCGTTCCCTGACTACCTCCAGGGTTAAATGAGAAAATAATTTAGGAGGCTATTGAACTAGCCCAGACAAGATACACCAGTGTAACCCAACTAGGGTGGTAACACTAGAGGTGGAGAGGTGGAAAGAATCAGGGTACATAAATGTTTGTTGGAATGAATAGGTAACACTTTCCATCTGTTGAACATTTGCTATGTGTCGGACATGTTGCCAGGTGTTTGATACATACTGCCTTATTTACCTTATTTACCCTTAAAGTGACTTTAAGGAAGAGGTGTGATATCTCCGTTGCATAAATGAGGAAGTTGACCCTTTTGGAGATACAATAACATACCACAAGTCACACGTAATTGTTGGGGTTGCTGTTTGGATTCAGGCCTGTTTGATGAGAGCAAGAGAGAGAGAGAGAGAGCAAAAGACATATCTGTGTATCTGTACAGAGAGACACAGATGTATAGGTCTACCTAAATCTGTGATGGTTAATTTTAAGTGCCAGCTTAAGAATGTGCTTTTGGATACAATTAACATTTAAATTGGTGAACTTTGAGAAGCAGATTGCCCTCCATCATGTAGGTGGGCCTCATCTAATCAGTTGAAGCCCTGAATAGAATAAAAAGATTGGCCTCCTGGAGCAAGAGGGAATGCTCCAGCAGATCACCTTCAGACTTCATCTGCACCATAGGCTGTTCTGAGTCTCAAGCCTGTTGGGCCATACTGTGGATTTGGACTTCCCAGCCTCCATAATCATATGAGCTAATTCCTTGAAATAAATCTCTTTCCTAAGGTTGGCTAGGAGTTGATATTAAGGACTCTGGATGATTGGAACATGGATGTTCACTATGCTATCCTTTTTACCTTTGTATATGTTTGAAATTTCCCAAAGTAAAAAGATTTTTTTTGTTGTTGTTTTTATTTAGTCATCGTTTTGCGTGATTGTGATTTTCCACTTATTCTTTTCTGTCTTTGCCAAATTTTTCATCATGGTAGTGATTTACTTTAAATAATGGGGAGAATACTTTTAGGCAAGGAATAAAAGAAAAAATTTAGTCTCTTTATCAGAGACTAAAAAATCTCCATATATATGTATGCATACACACAGACACACACATACACACACACACACACACACACACACACACACATACACATATTCATTCTTTTTCTCCGGATAACCCTGACTAATGCAATATCTATCTACCTACCTACCTATCTATCTACCTACCTATCACGAGAGGGAAATGTACAATTGAGAGAGCTAGGACAAAGGGATGATTGTGACATTGAAATTAGAGGTCACCAGCCATGGGAATAACTACTGTCATGATGTATGGAAGAAAACAACCATTTAAAATGTTCATCTTTTGTTTGATGGTTTTCTTTCCTGGACACAAATGATTTTCAGTTTCGAACATAGTCTCTATATGATAAACTAGTTAGATTACCTTATATATTGTATACGTATTTTTATACAAATTTGCCAGACACTCATTTGCGTACACACATGCACACACACACACACACACACACACACACACAGAGTCTTGGCCAAGAATACCCATCTGGTTCTGTAGACTTGAGGGGTATTGCTGCCCTCTGTTACTTCTAGGGTAACACAGAATGAGCATGGCAGCTCAACCTAATAAGGTAGACATTCCTTTATTGAAGAGAGAGCCATGGCAGAAGGAACATTTTCTTATTTCGCAAGCAACATCCTTGTTCTAGTGGTAAGGACGCTAAGATGCCTCCCTCTAAGAACTTGGGAGGTTACACTGTGATGGCCCAGCTGGTAAGGCAAAACAGAGCCTGGCAAACAACAAAAAATGCATTTCAGCCCTTCTAGCTCAAGTGGCTCCAGCTCTAGGATGATACAAAAGGGACTCAGTAAAAGGATAGTGAAAGACTGAAAATGTCATGGTGACATTATCTTTTGGAAACACCAGACTATCGGTTAAAGTGCTGCTTCCCAATGAAACCGTTTGCAGGATTCGTGGCTGAAATTTGTGGGTTGTCTATTACAGTTCACAGAAGACGCTTTACTGAGAGTTTTGTGGGGAAAACTCCCCCCACCCGTGACTCAGCAGGAATTGTGTCTAGTTGTGCATTCTGTGTACATCCTAGCTCAATTTATAGTGTTGTTAAATGGCAATAAATTGAGGATATGTGACAACTAATTGCCTTTAGTTATAGAAAGAAGTTTTAGAGTGAAAACACATGTGCCTAAAGCTTCATGTTTTCTGTGAAGAGTATCACTGGTTTTTATAGGACTACAGAGCATACTTGAAGTAGCAAAGATTTGAATTTCTTTTTCTGAGATTTATAAGAACTTCATCAATTGTGTAGATCCCCTAGCCACATACAGAATGTGGAGATACAGGTATATTTTTGCTAAATGATATAGATGCCTCCCAGCAAATTCAGCTTTAAAGCTAATATGATTTCCCTTGAATGTCCTTTAAAAGTTAGGGATGATTTCCCAAATGGGCAAAATCTTCTAACAATCTTAACTGCAAACTTTTTTTTTTTTTTAATTTTTTGGTGGGGGGCTGTGTTGGGTCTTCGTTTCTGTGTGAGGGCTTTCTCTAGTTGCGACAAGCGGGGGCCACTCTTCATCACGGTGCGCAGGCCTCTCACTGTCGTGGCCTCTCTTGTTGCGGAGCACAGGCTCCAGACACGCAGGCTCAGTAGTTGTGGCTCACGGGCCTAGTTGCTCCACGGCATGTGGGATCTTCCCAGACCAGGGCTTGAACCCGTGTCCCCTGCATTGGCAGGCAGACTCCCAACCACTGTGCCACCAGGGAAGCCCCTTAACTGCAAACTTTTAATGAAACAGTGGATAGCCCAGTGGCACAATGGAATTTGGAGTACACTAAATATTTTGATATTAGGTTATTGGCTCCAATTCAAGAACTCAGTTTTTCCTTGTATTTTCCTAACTTTTACCCAATATCATCATTTCTTCCCTCAACTCGTCATCTCCAGTACCACAGATATTTTTCCTAATTATCATAACCACCCTTATTGTCCTTATTTTCATGTCATTATTTATTAGTAAAGAGTTACTGGTAGACAAACACAGTGGAGGAATGTAGATAAAGAAACAGTGCCCTACCCTCCAGGGGCTTACAATCTATAGAGGAGTGTATAGTTGCTAATAATAATACTGTGGCACTTCACAGTATTGCAAAATATGTTATTATAAATTATTTCTTTTAAGCTTTCAACAAATTCTTAAACAGGTAGGTTAGGTGTGTTTTTTTGAAGTAGAGTTGATTTACAAATGTTATGTGTTATAGGTGTATACTATAGTGATTCACAATTTTAAAGGTTATATTGCATTTATAGTTATAAAATATTGCCTATATTCCCTGTTTTGTACAATATATCCTTGTAACTTATTTTATACATAATAGTTTGTACCTCTTAATCCCTTACCCCTATCTTGCCCCTCCCCACTTCCTTCTCCCACTGGTAAGCACTAGTTTGTTCTCTGTATCTGTGAATCTGCTTCTTTTTTGTTAGATTCACGAGTTGATTGTATTTTTTTAGATTCCACATATAAGTGATATCATACAGTATTTGTCTTTCCCTGTCTAACTTATTTCACTTAGCATAATGCCCTCCAAGTCCATCCTTGCTGTTGCAAATGGCAAGCTTTCATTCGTTTTTATGTGTATATATATATGTATATATATATATTTATGTGCGTGTGTGTGTGTGTGTGTGTATATATACACATACTATATGTATACATACCACATCTTCTTTCTCCGTTCATCTGTTGATGGACATTTAGGCTGCTTCCATATCTTGGCAATTATAAATAATGCTGCTATGAACATTGGGGTGTGTGTATGTTTTGTGGGTTTTTTATATATGCCCAGGAGTAGAATTGCTGGATCATTTAGTAGTTCTATTTTTAGTTATGTGAGGAACCTCCATAGTGTCTTCCACAGAGGCTGCACCCATTTACATTCCCACCAACAGTGCACGAGGGCTCCCCTTTCTCCACATCCTTAACATTTGTTGTTTGTGTTCTTTTTGATGATAGCCTTTCTGACAGTTGTGAGGTGATATCTCATTGTGGTTTTGATTTGCATTTGCCTGATGACTAGCGATGTTGAGCATCTTGGCCATCTGAATGTCCTCTTTGGAAAAATGTCTATTCAGATCTTCTGCCCATTCTTAATCAGGTTGTTTGTTTCTCATTGTTGGTAGGTTAGGTATTTTTATGCCTCTTAAAACTCAGAGAAGTGAAGTGACCTGCCCAGTCCTTGCCCAGCCCCTTGATGGAACATGCGGTGTGCTCTTTTCATGATGGTATGTCACACCTAGCTGTGACGGTCACTTGTGTCAACTTGAATCGTCCAAAGGATGTCGAGATATGTGGTTAAACATTATTTCTGAATTGGTGGACTGACTACAGCAGAAGATTCCCCAAAAGAGGTGGACATCCTCCAGTCTACTGAGGATCAGAATACAGGGAAAGGGCAGATGAAGGTTGAAATCACTCTGCCCTGCTGACTGAGCTGGGACATTGATCTTCTGCTCTCACCACTCTTATATTCTCAGGCCTTCAGGCCCAGACCGCATCTACAACATTGGCTGTCCTGGTCTCCAGCTTAGAGGTAGCAGATCTCAGCCTCCAGAAGTGTATGAGGCAGCACTTATTTTATACATTGGTTCTCTTTTTCTTGAGAACTCTGATACACTAACAAAGCTTTTTCTTTAACACAGAACTCTATATTTCTCTTTTAGTATAGTCCATATCTAATAGAGCAGTTATTCATACCACATGTAGCTGGTAGATGCTACTCCATCTAAAATCTAGAGGCTCTCAACCACATATCATGTCACTGTTGTATTCTAGTCAGTTGAATTGGACCCCACGATAATACAATGAAACAGACCTAGTTTTTCTCTCATTATGTCAACCTTCTCTCTGTAGTGACAAAAAAAAGGAGTTGAAGCCAACAGAAAGAGAATTTCATATAAACCTACCTAGGCATGTGGGATGATGCATGATAATATCTTTTCTCAATGTCGTGAAGCAGAATAAGCATTGAGAGCCATCATATCATATGATAGTTCTCTCCTTACAGCTCTCAGATTTTAGAATGCACATTATATACAATTAATTCCCTACTTGCTCAATGTAGAGAAAAGTGAGGTTGTCTCAACAACATCCACACTACATTTTCACCCATTTTGTGGCTGAGTTTAGATGTAATTTATCTCTCCACCCACCCCTGTAAAGATGGACTCTGATGACCTTATCCAATCAGAGAAGGCATGCCCTCCGTCAGTGTGATTGATAAAGAATGGTCCAATTAAACCAAAGGTCAGGACTCTTATTCGATTGTCAAGAGAAAATTCTTACTTCTCCAGTTTTCCTGTCCCCTGACCCCACAACCCACAGTTAATATGAAGCATGAAAGACATTGTTGTTAAAAGCCATATGAAAACCATGGAAGAAACCACCAACACGGAGCAGGACAGATCTGAGCAAACTGCCGAAAATGGGCCCAGAGTCATAGCTAGGCTCTGCCTGAAATCCACCCTACCTCTGGACTTTTCTGTTTCTACATCAATAAATTGCTCTAATTATTTAAGTTTCTATCTTTGGGTTTTGTTATTTGCAACCAATAGTATCCTCACTGAAACAATCCGTTGAGAATACGTTATTAGGAAGGAAGAATTCCAGAGCTGAATATTATTTATAAATTTTAACTCATCTAGGACAAGATAAAATGTTCCTGTATATTCATTTTAAAAAACAACAACAAATAAAAAGGATATATAAATGTTTTATGGACCTCCAAAAGTGAAAATTTCAAGAAGATTTTAATTAGGTTCTGCTTCCTTAAAAACCAAAAAGAAGATTATCTCTAAGATAACAAGATTCTACGCAGCAGGAGACATTATTGCTCAGTATTTGCACATCAGTCCCACTGAAAAATGAACACTTAGGTCCATCTTGGTAGCCTAATCACTGTACAAATTGGTGTACTTATGAAATGATTGATTTTCTGCCACCTCGGGGGATAATATTCTGCAATAGCTATTCACCAGCGAATGCCCTTGCACACCATGTTTAGCTTTCTTATGAAGAGAGTCACTCATTAGGTTAAGTAAGAATTTTCCTGAAAACTATGATTATATAAAAATTCTGATCATGGATAGGCCCTTGATTAAAAATTCAAGAAAGGTACAAATCACACAAGAAGATGATGTTCAAGCTCGCGCTACTGTTAATGTCGAAATGATTCTAATCAACTAGGGAACCTAAGTCCAATCCAAAACCATCTTTTAGCTCATATTTGAACTGCAAACAATGGCTGTATTGGCGAATGTATTACAAATTGTGCTTTGATGTCATATGATGGATGGGTAGGAGTCACTAGGCCATTGTCTATCCAAAATATCTCTCTGGCTGTGAATGACGCAACTATGAGTAAGACTTAATTCACATCACACCTCCTCCTCTCTTCCCAATCTGGAAGTGGACTTGCTCTGTGTACTATTGCTGCCTCTGTATCTTGAAGCACAAAGACAGAAGAGCAGAGACATCCTCTGAAGGAGCGTTGTTTGGCTAGAACTCTTTATTCTTGATATTCTGTCTACCTGAAAAATGCATCTTCAGCTGCAAACCTACACAAGAATTTCTGTATGCAAGTAATTCCCATCAGACTGTATAAACCAGCTGAAAACAGATATTTTAACTGTGGTCTAAACTAATGTATTAAGTTTAGGGTACATGAATCATTTATATTCAAAGATAATATTCCCCAATACAGTTAAGTTTTATCTGTTTATAAGAAGTCAGGATTTCTGAGTTTGGTGAGATTTTTGTTGGTTCCCATTATTATATGGATTTGAAATTGGCTTTGGCTAAATCTTAAACTCTTTGGAAATCAGATTATCTGTTAAATGAAATGTTTAGCATGGTGATCGCTGAGATTACTTTCAGTTTTAAACAACAAAGGGAATAACAATAGCATAAACAACAAAGTCCCCATCCCAATGATTCTACTAAACACAGTGGTAAAATGTATAAAGACTGGTCTTCAGTCTTGCTATAACCACATTCAGCAGCTCTGTGATTACTAATAGTCTGAAGTAGATGGATCATCCAAGATTTTACATCTTATGGGTAGTTTAGGAATTAACTTAGAACCAGCAGAATCCTCCATCCCTCTTCAGAGACAGGGACAACAAAGGAATACCACTTCGCCTAATCACTCCTGGAAGAGAAGGGAGTGTCCAGAACAATCCAGTAAGTAAATTAAACAGGCAGGTGACATTCCTAATAGGTCATTTTTGCTAAGGCTGTAGCTCTTTAGTGGGTGATGGCAGCCGTATCCAAGTAGTGGGGTTAAGGAAGAAAGCATTCCAAAAGGAGAAATTGAAACACATTTGTTGGGTCTATTTATAGCCTCAGGCATTGCCACCAAATTGAAACCATCCAGAGACTGTTTTTCTTTTTTTCTTTTTTTTTTTTTTGACTGAGGAATTATTTAGATTTCAGAGCAATTAAGTAGAAGCTTGACTTTGAAACAATAACAAAATCAAAACCAATACCAATTTCTGAATGAACTGTTGCATTTCCTCTAGCTGTAAAGCTTCAATGCTCCATCATGGGGGGTGGAGAAGGGGGGAAAAGGGGGTTGATTGTTTTAACTGGATTTGATTTTCATACAGTATCCTGATTTGTTATCCAATATTTGTGTTCCTCTAAGTTTGTGCATCTTAGTTATATAATGTTTGTTCCATGATCTTTCTAAATAGTACCATAAGAAAAGTCATCTGCATCCATACTGAAGGAACTTCAAGCACAGAATGCATTTTACATTTTTAAAAAATCATCTAATACAGCAAGCTTTCTAAAAGTGGAATGGTATTATTCATTCAATGTGTATTTATTGAGGACCAACTCTGTACCAAGCCTAGTGCTAGCCACTGGAGATATATATATATCTCCAATATATATATAACAATACAGACCGGATCCCAGTTCTCATGGAGTTTACAGACTAATAGGGAAGACAGACATTCAACAAGCAAATCCACCACAGTGTGACAGGTGTTATAACAGGTAATGAACAGACTGCTGCAAGAACAAAGAAGGCCCGTCTATCCCAACCTGAAATCAGGGAGGCTTCCCTTAAAAAGTGATACCTGATGGAGACCTTCAAGATGGTGGAGGAATAAGACGTGGAGATCACCTTCCTCCCCACAGTTATATCAAAAATGCATCTACTTATGGAACAACTCCTACAGAACACCTACTGAATGCTGGCAGAAGACCTCAGACTTCCCAAAAGGTAAGAAACTCCCCACGTACCTGGCCATGTGGCTGACAGAGTATTGGTGCTCTGGCCAGGTGTCAGGCCTGTGCCTCTGATGTGGGACAACCAAGTTCAAGACATTGGTCCACCAGAGACCTCCTGGATCCACATAATATCAAACGGTGAAAGCTCTCCCAGAGATCTCCATCTCAACACTAAGACCGAGCTCCACTCAACGGCCAGCAAGCTACAGTGCTGGACACCCTACTCCAAACAACTAGCAAGACAGGAACACAACCCCACCCATTATCAGAGAGGCTGCCTAAAATCATAATAAGGTCATAGACACCCCAAAACACACCACCAGACATGGTCCTGCCCACCAGAAAGACAAGTCCAGCCTCATCCACCATAACACAGACACTACTCCCCTCCACCAGGAAGCCTACACAACCAACTGAACCAACCTTAGCCACTGGGGACAGACACCAAAAACAACGGGAACTACAAACCTGCAGCCTGCAGGTTAAATGTTTCTTGTATTTTCTCCATTCCATTCCCTAGATTTTGGATCATTTTGACTATCATTACTCTGAATTCTTTTTCAGGTAGACTGCCTATTTCCTCTTCATTTGTTTGGTCTGGTGGGGTTTTACCTTGTTCCTTCATCTGCTGTGTGTTTCTCTGTCTTCTCAGACTTCAGACTATACTACAAAGCTACAGTAATCAAGACAGTATGGTACTGGCAGAAAAACAGAAATATAGATCAATGGAACAGGATAGAAAACCCAGAGGTAAACCCATGCGCATAAGGTCACCTTATTTTTGATAAAGGAGGCAAGAATATACAATGGAGAAAAGACAGCCTCTTCAATAAGTGGTGCTGGGAAAACTGGACAGCTACATGTGAAAGAATGAAATTAGAACACTCCCTAACACCCTTCACAAAAATAAACTCAAAATGGATTAAAGACCTAAATGTAAGGCCAGACACTATTAAACTCTTAGAGGAAAACACAGGCAGAACACTCTATGACGTAAATCACAGCAAGATCCTTTTTAACCCACCTCCTAGAGAAATGGAAATAAAAACAAAAATAAACAAATGGGACCTAATGAAACTTCCAAGCTTTTGCACAGCAAAGGAAACCATAAACAAAATGAAAAGACAGCCCTCAGAATGGGAGAAAATATTTGCAAACGAGGCAACTGACAAAGGATTAATCTCCAAAATTTACAAGCAGCTCATGCAGCTCAATATCAAAAAAAACAAACAACCCAATCCAGAAATGGACAGGAGACCTAAATAGATATTTCTCCAAGGAAGATATACAGATTGCCAACAAACACATGAAAGGGTGCTCAGCATCATTAATCATTAGAGAAATGCAAATCAAAACTACAATGAGGTATCATCTCACACCAGTCAGAATAGCCGTCATCAAAAAATCTACAAACAATAAATGCTGGAGAGGGTGTGGAGAAAAGAGAACCCTCTTGCACTGTTGGTGGGAATGTAAATTGATACAGCCACTATGGAGAACAGTATGGAGGTTCCTTAAAAAAACTAATGATAGAACTACCATGTGACCCAGCAATTCCACTGCTGGGCATATATCTGGAGAAAACTATAATTCAAAAAGAGTCATGTGGCCACTGGGTCTGCATGTACGGAGCCTGTGCTCCGCAACGGGAGAGGCCATGGCAGTGAGAGGCCCGCGTACCGCAAAAAAAAAGAAAAAAGTCATGTACCACAGTGTTCATTGCAGCTCTGTTTACAGTAGCCAGGACATGGAAGCAGCCTAAGTGTCCATAGACAGATGAATGGATAAAGAAGATGTTGCACACATATACAGTGGAATATTACTCAGCCATAAAAAGAAACAGAATTGAGTTATTTGTAGTGAGGTGGATGGACCTAGAGTCTGTCAGTGAAGTCAGTCAGTCAGAGAAAAACAACTATCATATGCTAACACATATATATGGAATCTAAAAACAAGGTTCTGAAGAACCTAGGGGCAGGATGGGAATAAAGACGCAGACGTAGAGAATGGACTTGAGGACATGGGGAGGGGGAAGGGTAAGCTGGGATGGAGTGAGAGAGTGGCATGGACATATATACACTACCAAATGTAAAGTAGATAGCTGGTGGGAAGCAGCTGCATAGCACAGGGAGATCAGCTCGGTGCTTTGTGACCACCTAGAGGGGTGGGATAGGGAGGGTGGGAGGGAGACACAAGAGGGAGGAGATATAGGGATATATGAATATGTAGAGCTGATTCACTTTGTTATAAAGCAGAAACTAACACACCATTTTAAAGCAATTATACTCCAATAAAGATGTTAAAAAAAAAAGTGACACCTGAGGCAGGGAGTCTGATGATTTGGGATTTGAGTTCAAGTGATTTGTTCAGAGTTGCAGACAACTCACCAATAAACCTAACAAAGACAGTGAGCTCCTCCTATGTGCCAGGCACTGTTCTTTGTGCTTCATATTTCATCTAACTCTCACAAGAAGTCTTCACGATAAAAACTATTATTCTTATTGTGAGGCTGAAGCTTTAAGATTAAGTGAATTTTCCAATGTTCTATGACTAATAAGTAGCAAAACCAGGGTTCCAATCCTGGTCAGTTTGACTTTAAAGCCCATGATATTTCTAATGTCTAGCCATATAAAAAAAACTTTGAGCTAAAATATAGGGGAAGTGTTTCAAATACACTAACTCCTTAAAATAGTATGATAGTTATCATTGGAAAATATTAGACTGATTGACCATTAAAGATGATAGGCTGACCACACACAATTGTGTCCTCTGTCTCCAGAGACTACATTGTAATGTCAGTAAAGGGGAAAAAATGTGTAGAAACCTACAGGTATAAAAAGAATGGTGGAGTCATCATCATTCATGAGCCAACGATTTCTGGGGAACAAAAGGAGAACGAGTAATGGTTGCTGATGAAACAGGACAGAGGAAGCTGAAACCTTAATGAATGTAGAAGAAAATGACTAGGAAGGAGATTTGCCTCCTAGAACTTGGGAGAGGCTCAAGAGTGGAGTGGGAATGGAAGTGGAACAGTGGGAGTGAGGCCTTGGATGGAAAGAAGGGGATCAATTGAAAGTATGTACTTGGAACAATTGGACAAATCTTTCTAAAATGGAGATCATCTGTGCCTGGGAATTGAACTCCCAAGCAGAAGACTGAACGTCTTTTATTTGGAGGAGCTGAATGGCTCCAAAGACAAAACGTTCTAGCATCCCCTAATGAAAGGGGTGGCTGGCTCTCTTTCTGATCCACCTAAAGCAATGCCTGGCTGTCAACAAGCCAAACTGGGTTTTAGTGACTCACTTTTAAATATGAGGAATCAACAAAAATGCAGACATTTGAGAAGAGCCTCCAATGTGAACAATAGGGAAAACAAGCAAACAAGGGGGAAAAGAAATAAAAAGACCTAGGAGAAAATAGAGTTCATGTAACAGAAAGAAGTTTAAAAAAAGATGAGAAATAAACCCCCAATGAGCATCCTTTGAGATACAAGAGAAGATATTGCATCCATAAAACAAAATCAGGATACATAAAAAAAGGAACAATTGGAAACAAGAAAGAGTTCTTGGGAATTAAAAATGAGATTGACAACATATTAAATTCAATAGACAGCTTGAAAGATAATGACAAGGAAATCTCCCACAATGCAGAACAAAAGGAAAAAGAGACAATAAGAAAGAAAAACTGAAAGATCAAAGATCAGTCTAGGAGGTCCAGAGAGGAAGGAATAATCAAAAAGGAAATAGACAAAACGTTCCCAGAGTCAAGGACAGCATGAATGTCCAGATTTAAATGGCCCATTGATTTTTCATCTCTTTGAATGGGCAAATGTCTATACCAAGGAACATAACTGTAAATTTCAGAAATTCTGGAATGAAGAGATGGTCCAACTACCTCTAGAGAGAAAGCACAGATTACTTTCAAAAAAGTGAAAGTCCAGAATGGCAGTGGACTTCCCAACAGCATTACTAGATGCCCAAGTTTTTGAGAGAAAATTATTTTATATCTTCAAATTCTATACTCAACCACTCATGTAGATTTTTTTTTTAATGGCAGTCATACAAAGACTCAAAACTTAACCTCCCACAAACTCTTTCTTAAGAAGTTATTCGGGGATGTGTCCGAAAACAAGGATATAAACTAAGAGAAAGATGGAATAGAGGGAAAAAGCAAATCCAAAAAGTTCCAAGAAGACAGGTGTGCCGCAGGTTAAGAGCATAACCAGTCCAATCTGAAGTAGGAGGAAAGGGGGCTCTGGCCCCCCAAAATAGGGGCTTAACACAATCTGATATGCCTCTTGAAAATCTGAACACAGGAAAATGAGCACATATGCAAAAGAGAAGAAAACAATAGAGAGTCAAAGAAAACAGCTGCATGAGAAAGTAAATGTAATCAAAGTATACTTCTTAGCCTTCCAGTAAATAATACATACATTACCAATTTAATTTTAAAGCTATGATATGGGGACTTCGCTGGTGGCGCAGTGGTTAACAATCCGCCTGCCAATGCAGGGGACACGGGTTCAAGCCCTGGTTCGGAAGATCCCACGTGCCGCGGAGCAATTAAGCCTGTGCGCCACAACTACTGAGCCTGCGCTCTAGAGCCCGTGAGCCTCAACTACTGAAGCCGGCGCGCCTAGAGCCCATGCTCCGCAACAATAAGATTTGAATGGCCGCAATGAAAACCTGCACGCCGCCATGAAGAGTAACCCCCGCGTGCCGCAACGAAGACCCAACACAGCCAAAATATTAATTAAATAAAAAAGGTATGATACGATTAATTTGGGAGGATAGTGTAGGAGAGGTATGCGTGTGTGTGTAAGAGAACACACGCTCATCTGACATAATGAGGAAGTTAACAGATGATTAAAATCGATAGATCAAAGAACAGCCAAATAGCCTATTCCTTGGAGATTTGGGAGTAACTACCAGAAGAAGCAAAAAAAATTACAATTTGTTGTCCCTAGGAAGCTGGGCTGGGAAGTAAGGAGAACGTGGGACCAAAGGTTATTACTTTGCCATCATAAGGATTTTGAGGCTATTAGATTTTTTTTTAACTATGTGCATGTTGCTAAGACAAATTGAAGAGTTTATAAAAGGAAAAATATGTATCTGTTGAATCACCAGTTAAGAAGTCAACATAGGTTTCTGTTTAAATCTATTAAATGTCCGTGGTCCTAACATTCAGAATGAGAATCAATGACAAGTACACAACATCAATAAACAATTTCAATACCTTGTCTACCATTCCGTTTTTATGGGTTCACGTATCTCTTTTGTTTACTTTCTCACTCAGATATTGATAAATAGGAATTCTGTGTTGAATAATTTTATTTACATGTATGTCACATAGTGAAAAATACACCTAATTGTATGCAAATGTGTTGAGAACTATTTACCAAACTGGTGATTTCAGTTCAAACTGCAAATTACATATATAAATGTTCTGAGGAGTGAGTCTAAAGAAAATTGGGAATTCTCTGCCCTATTTATTCTGTGTTGATCTTCTGAGATTTGTTAGGCTATGTTTCATGTAACATTTTTTTTCCTCAGACCTGTCTTTTGTTTAAGCAAAGGGGAAAAAAGCATAGAATAACTTTTCCTACATAGGTATATTCCTATGACCTACCTTTGAGGGCCATATTGCATTCCGGTTTTGATGAAAATAGAATAAAGCACACGATAATTATTTGATATGAATTAAAATCATACTCATTGCCATCTGTATTTGTTCTACTAATATTGGTATTATTCAGCTTACCTCTGAAATATAAAGAATGCCTGGCACACAGCCTCTGCCTGCTGGTTCTATTCTTTCCTTGAAGGGTATTTCCATTGGTGATAAAAATGGTATTTTCCTCTTACTAGACATGTGGCCATTTCTGTCCGTCTTCCTAGAGCCGCCTGCCCTGACATGGCACAGTTCAGTGGCCTCTGGGACCTAACTTGGTTTGAATCTTGGCCCAGGTACTTAGCAGGTACGTGACTTTGGACGAGTTGCTTACTCTCTCGAAGTATAATTTTCCTCCCTTCAAAATGAAGTTAATTATTGTTGTAGAAAGATTAGCTGTAGAAAGATTAAAGAGGTAATTCAAATAAAGTCCTTAGTGAAGAGCCTAGAGCATAGTAAGTGCTCAATAAATTATTATCATTGTTACAAATTTTCTAAAGCATGGCATGGTTGAAAAATTAGTGGACTAGAGATTGGAAATACTAGGTTATTTCCAAATTCCCTTTCAGCTGTGGCATTCCATAGGGTATGATTAGGTCCTTAATATCCATCATTTGCAAGACTATTGGTGTATTTTAGTAATACAGAACATAAGCTAGTTACTAAGGAGTTATCATGACTATTTATGTATGAAGAAACACTAGATTAAGGAGAAAGACATGACCAGGAAGTTGACTGTAAGAAGCAAGACTATTGCATATTCTTGAGGGAATAAGCAATGTGATACAGGACTTAAAGCAAAGAAGGAAAACAAGTCATTGAATCTTTACTATTGACCCCATATTCACTAAGAAAAATCCAAGCATTTCACAAAGATGCATCCTTTGTAATTTTAGAAACTTAGATTAAAATGTTGCAAGTTTAATTCGGTTCAACAATATTGATTATGTTCAACCATTTAATTCCCAGGTAATTTTCTGCTGTAGTTTGGTTAGGATCTGAAGACTTCCTTCATTAGCTTCTTTATTAGTACATTTAAATACTCCCCTGGTTTCATTAAGCTTCAGCTGGCTTTATTCTCCATTCAGCAGCATTTGTGTTCAACAGACTTGCCAAGCTTCCTTACACATCTTCCTACAGCAGATGTTGAAATGCATTTGGTGTAAGTGACTCAGGTTTGGGGTAATGGGCCATGCTTCTTGAGTCTGGGAAAGCTATGACTTTTATAGCTACCACACCTCTATGGCCCCATGTATACCTCTTTGCCTCAGCTGCTAAGGAACTAGAAAAAAGTCCCAGGTGGACTAGTCAGATGTTCTCCTCTGGTGCCCACCACTGCACATCAACTACTACATTTTGGAGGTAATATTGGTAGCAAAATATTATGAGTTAAGGAGACTCTTTCAGACTTACTCAACCCTTTTCTTCTACTGGCACTGCAAATCTCCCAAAGACTGCCCCTGAAGTGTCTTAGCACTAACCTTGTCTGATACCATCAAACTTACCTTAATATATGCAATTGAAGTAAATAATTCCAGTCTCTCTATCTTACAAAGGGCAAATGAGAGGGAGATCTAACTCCCTAGAACAGCACTATCAAATAGAACTTTCTGATTTGATATAAATATACGTAGATCATGGAACTGAGGAATTAAATTTTTAAAAATTTATTATTGAAGTATAGTTGATTTACAATGTTGTATTAGTTTCTGGTGTACAGCAGAGTGATTCAGATATATACATATATATATTCTTTTTCATATTCTTTTCCAGTATGGTTTGTTCCAGAATACTGAATATAGTTCCCTGTGCTATACAGTAGGACCTTGTTGTTGATCCCTCCTATATATAATAGTTTGCATCTGCTAGTCCCAAGATCCCAATCCATCCCTTCCCCCTTGGCAACCACAAGTCTGTTCTGTATATCTTTGAGTCTGTTTCTGTTTCATAAATAAGTTCATTTGTGTCATATCTTAGATTCCACATATAAGTGATATCATTTGGGGTTTGTCTTTCTCTTTCTGACTTACTTCACTTTGGATGATAATCTCTGGGTCCATCCATGTTGCTGCAAATGGCATTATTTCATTCTTTTTTATGGCTGAGTAGTATTCTGTTGTATATATCTTCTTTTTTTTTTTTTTTTTTTTAACATCTTTATTGGGGTATAATTGCTTTACAATGGTGTGTTAGTTTCTGATTTATAACAAAGTGAATCAGCTATACATATACATGTGCTCCCATGTGTCTTCCCTCTTGCGTCTCCCTCCCTCCCACTCTCCCCCTCCCACCCCTCCAGGCTGTCCCAAAGCCCCGAGCTTATATCCCTGTGCCTTGCGGCTGCTTCCCCCTAGCTATCTACCTTACTACGTTTGTTAGTGTGTATATGTCCATGACTCTCTCTCGCCCTGTCAAAACTCACCCTTCCCCCTCCCCATATCCTCAAGTCCGTTCTCCAGTAGGTCTGCGCCTCTATTCCTGTCTTATCCCTAGGTTCTTCATGACATTTTTTCCCCTTAAATTCCATATATATGTGTTAGCATACGGTATTTGTCTTTGTCTTTCTGACTTACTTCACTCTGTATGACAGACTCTAGGTCTATCCATCTCATTACAAATAGCTCAATTTCATTTCTTTTTAAGGCTGAGTAATATTCCATTGTGTATATGTGCCACATCTTCTTTATCCATTCGTCCGATGATGGGCGCTTAGGTTCTTTCCATCTCCGGGCTATTGTAAATAGAGCTGCAATGAACATTTTGGTACATGACTCTTTTTGAATTTTGGTTTTCTCAGGGTATATGCCCAGTAGTGGGATTGCTGGGTCATATGGTAATTCTATTTGTAGTTTTTTAAGGAACCTCCATACTGTTCTCCATAGTGGCTGAACCAATTCACATACATTCCCACCAGCAGTGCAAGAGTGTCCCCTTTTCTCCACACCCTCTCCAGCATTTATTGTTTCTAGATTTTTTGATGATGGCCATTCTGACTGGTGTGAGATGATATCTCATTGTAGTTTTGATTTGCATTTCTCTAATGATTAATGATGTTGAGCATTCTTTCATGTGTTTGTTGGCATTCTGTATATCTTCTTTGGAGAAATGTCTGTTTAGGTCTTCTGCCCATTTTTGGATGGGGTTGTTTGTTTTTTTGTTATTGAGCTGCATGAGCTGCTTGTAAATTTTGGAGATTAATCCTTTGTCAGTTGCTTCATTTGCAAATGTTTTCTCCCATTCTGAGGGTTGTCTTTTGGTCTTGGTTATGGTTTCCTTTGCTGTGCAAAAGCTTTGAAGTTTCATTAGGTCCCATTTGTTTATTTTTGTTTTTATTTCCATTACTCTAGGAGGTGGGTCAGAAAGGATCTTGCTGTGATTTATGTCATAGAGTGTTCTTCCTATGTTTTCTTCTAAGAGTTTGATAGTTTCTGGCCTTACATTTAGGTCTTTAATCCATTTTGAGCTTATTTTTGTGTATGGTGTTAGGGAGTGATCTAATCTCATACTTTTACATGTAGCTGTCCAGTTTTCCCAGCACCATTTATTGAAGAGGCTGTCCTTTCTCCACTGTACATTCCTGCCTCCTTTATCAAAGATAAGGTGTCCATATGTGCGTGGGTTTATCTCTGGGCTTTCTATCCTGTTCCACTGATCTATCTTTCTGTTTTTGTGCCAGTACCATACTGTCTTGATTACTGTTGCTTTGTAATATAGTCTGAAGTCAGGGAGCCTTATTCCTCCAGCTCCTTTTTTCGTTCTCAAGATTGCTTTGGCTATTCGGGGTCTTTTGTGTTTCCATACAAATTGCGAAATTTTTTGTTCTAGTTCTGTGAAAAATGCCAGTGGTAGTTTGATAGGGATTGCATTGAATCTGTAGATTGCTTTGGGTAGTAGAGTCATTTTCACAATGTTGATTCTTCCCATCCAAGAACATGGTATATCTCTCCATCTATTTGTATCATCTTTAATTTCTTTCATCAGTGTCTTATAATTTTCTGCATACAGGTCTTTCGTATCCTTAGGTAGGTTTATTCCTAGATATTTTATTCTTTTTGTTGCAATGGTAAATGGGAGTGTTTTCTTGATTTCACTTTCAGATTTTTCATCATTAGTATATAGGAATGCCAGAGATTTCTGTGCATTAATTTTGTATCCTGCTACTTTACCAAATTCATTGATTAGCTCTAGTAGTTTTCTGGTAGCATCTTTAGGATTCTCTATGTATAGTATCATGTCATCTGCAAACAGTGACAGCTTTACTTCTTCTTTTCCGATTTGGATTCCTTTTATTTCCTTTTCTTCTCTGATTGCTGTGGCTAAAACTTCCAAAACTATGTTGAATAAGAGTGGTGAGAGTGGGCAACCTTGTTTTGTTCCTGATCTTAGTGGAAATGCTTTCAGTTTTTCACCATTGAGGATGATGTTTGCTGTGGGCTTGTCATATATGGCTTTTATTATGTTTAGGAAAGTTCCCTCTATGCCTACTTTCTGGAGGGTTTTTATCATAAATGGGTGTTGAATTTTGTCGAAAGCTTTCTCTGCATCTATTGAGATGATCATATGGTTTTTCTCCTTCAATTTGTTAATATGGTTTATCACATTGACAGATTTGCGTATATTGAAGAATCCTTGCATTCCTGGAATAAACCCCACTTGATCATGGTGTATGATCCTTTTAATGTGCTGTTGGATTCTGTTTGCTAGTATTTTGTTGAGGATTTTTGCATCTATGTTCATCAGTGATATTGGCCTGTAGTTTTCTTTCTTTGTGACATCCTTGTCTGGTTTTGGTATCAAGGTGATGGTGGCTTCGTAGAAGGAATTTGGGAGTGTTCCTCCCTCTGCTATATTTTGGAAGAGTTTGAGAAGGATAGGTGTTAGCTCTTCTCTAAACGTTTGATAGAATTCACCTGTGAAGCCATCTGGTCCTGGGCTTTTGTTTGTTGGAAGGTTTTTAATCACAGTTTCAATTTCAGTGCTTGTGATTGGTCTGTTCATATTTTCTATTTCTTCCTGATTCAGTCTTGGCAGGTTGTGCATTTCTAAGAATTTGTCCATTTCTTCCAGATTGTCCATTTTATTGGCATAGAGTTGCTTGTAATAATCTCTCATGATTTTTTTTATTTCTGCAGTGTCAGTTGTTACTTCTCCTTTTTCATTTCTAATTCTATTGATTTGAGTCTTCTCCCTTTTTTTCTTGATGAGTCTGGCTAGTGGTTTATCTATTTTGTTTATCTTCTCAAAGAACCAGCTTTTAGTTTTATTGATCTTTGCTATTGTTTCCTTCATTTCTTTTTCATTTATTTCTGATCTGATTTTTATGATTTCTTTCCTTCTGCTAGCTTTGGGGTTTTTTTGTTCTTCTTTCTCTAATTGCTTGAGGTGCAAGGTTAGGTTGTTTATTCGAGATGTTTCCTGCTTCTTAAGGTGGGCTTGTATTGCTATAAACTTCCCCCTTAGAACTGCTTTTGCTGCATCCCATAGGTTTTGGGTCGTTGTGTCTCCATTGTCATTTGTTTCTAGGTATTTTTTTATTTCCTCTTTGATTTCTTCAGTGATCACTTCATTATTAAGTAGTGTATTGTTTAGCCTCCATGTGTTTGTATTTTTTAAAGATCTTTTCGTGTAATTGATATCTAGTCTCATGGCGTTGTGGTCGGAAAAGATACTTGATACAATTTCAGTTTTCTTAAATTTACCAAGGCTTGATTTGTGACCCAAGATATGATCTATCCTGGAGAATGTTCCATGAGCACTTGAGAAAAATGTGTATTCTGTTGTTTTTGGATGGAGTGTCCTATAAATATCAATTAAGTCCATCTTGTTTAATGTATCATTTAAAGCTTGTGTTTCCTTATTTATTTTCATTTTGGATGATCTGTCCATGGGTGAAAGTGGGGTGTTAAAGTCCCCTACTATGAATGTGTTACTGTTGATCTCCCCTTTTATGGTTGTTAGTATTTGCCTTATGTATTGAGGTGCTCCTATGTTGGGTGCATAAATATTTACAATTGTTATATCTTCTTCTTGGATCGATCCCTTGATCATTATGTAGTGTCCTGCTTTGTCCCTTTTAATAGTCCTTATTTTAAAGTCTATTTTGTCTGATATGAGAATTGCTACTCCAGCTTTCTTTTGGTTTCCATTTGCATGGAATATCTTTTTCCATCCCCTTACTTTCAGTCTGTATGTGTCTCTAGTTCTGAAGTGGGTCTCTTGTAGACAGCATATATAAGGGTCTTGTTTTTGTATCCATTCAGCCAATCTGTGTCTTTTGGTGGGAGCATTTAGTCCATTTACATTTAAGGTAATTATCGATATGTATGTTCCTATTTCCATTTTATATATTGTTTTGGGTTCGCTACTATAGGTCATTTCCTTCTCTTGTGTTTCGTGTCTAGAGAAGTTCCTTTAGCATTTGTTGTAAAGCTGGTTTGGTGGTGCTGAACTCTCTCAGCTTTTGCTTGTCTGTAAAGGTTTTAATTTCTCCATCAAATGTGAATGAGATCCTTGCTGGGTAGAGTAGTCTTGGTTGCAGGCTATTCTCCTTCATCACTTTCAGTATGTCCTGCCACTCCCTTCTGGCTTGTAGGGTTTCTGCTGAGAGATCAGCTGTTAACCTTATGGGGATTCCCTTGTGTGTTATTTGTTGTTTTTCCCTTGCTGCTTTTAATATGCTTTCTTTGTATTTAATTTTTGACAGTTTGATTAATATGTGTCTTGGCGTGTTTCTCCTTGTATTTATCCTGTATGGGACCCTCTGTGCTTCCTGGACTTGATTAACTATTTCCTTTCCCATATTAGGGAAGTTTTCAACTATAATCTCTTCAAATATTTTCTCAGTCCCTTTCTTTCTTTCTTCTTCTTCTGGAACCCCTATAATTCGAATGTTGGTGCGTTTCATGTTGTCCCAGAGGTCTCTGAGACTGTCCTCAGTTCTTTTCATTCTTTTTTCTTTATTCTGCTCTGCAGTAGTTATTTCCACTACTTTATCTTCCAGGTCACTTATCCGTTCTTCTGCCTCAGTTATTCTGCTATTGATCCTATGTAGAGTGATTTTAATTTCATTTATTGCATTGTTCATCATTGCTTGTTTCATCTTTAGTTCTTGTAGGTCCTTGTTAACTGTTTCTTGCATTTTGTCCATTCTACTTCCAAGATTTCGGATCATCCTTACTATCATTATTCTGAATTCTTTTTCAGGTAGATTGCCTATTTCCTCTTCATTTGTTAGGTCTGGTGGGTTTTTATCTTGCTCCTTCATCTGCTGTGTGTTTTTCTGTCTTCTCATTTTGCTTATCTTACTGTGTTTGGGGTCTCCTTTTTGCAGGCTGCAGGTTCGTAGTTCCCGTTGTTTTTGATGTCTGTCTCCAGTGGCTAAGGTTGTTTCAGTGGGTTGTGTAGGCTTCCTGGTGGAGGGGACTAGTGCCTGTGTTGTGCTGGATGAGGCTGGATCTTGTCTCTCTAGTGGGCAGGTTCACGTCTGGTGGTGTGTTTTGGGGTGTCTGTGGCCTTATGATTTTAGGCAGCCTCTCTGCTAATGGGTGGAGTTGTGTTCCTGTTTTGCTAGTTGTTTGGCATAGGTTGTCCAGCACTGTGGCTTGCTGGTCGTTGAGTGAAGCTGGGTGCTGGTGTTAAGATGGAGGTCTCTGGGATATTTCCACCGTTTAATATTATGTGGAGCTGGGAGGTCTCTTGTTGACCAGTGTCCTGAAGTTGGCTCTCCTACCTCAGAGGCAGAGCCCTGACTCCTGGCTGGAGCACCAAGAGCCTTTCATCCACACAGCTCAGAATAAAAGGGAGAAAAAGTAGGGAGAATTAGTAGAAGTATGAGTAAAGAAAGAAGGAAAGGAGGAAAGGAAGGAAGGAAGAAAGAAGCAAAGAAGGAAAGAAAGGAGGGAGGGAGGGAGGGAGGAAGGAAGGAAGGAGGGAAAGAAGGAAAAAAGACAGAAAGATGATACAGTAAAAATAAAATAAAGTATAGTATAGTTATTGAATTAAAAAATATTTAAAAAAAAAAAAAAAGGGACGGATAGAACCTTAGGACAAATGTTGGAAGCTAAGCTATACAGAGAAAATCTTACACAGAAGCATACACATACACCTTCACAAAAAGAGGTAAAGGGGGATAAATCATAAATCCTGCTCCCTGAGACCACCTCCTCAATTTGGGGTGATTCGTTGTCTAAAGGAGGGAAGGAAGGAAGGAAAGAAAGAAAGAACGAAGGTAAAGTATAATAAAGTTATTACAATTAAACTTAATTATTAAGAAAAAGAATTTTTAAAAAAAAGTCATGGACGGATAGAGCCCTAGGACAAATGGTGGAAGCAAGAGTATACAGACAGGATCTCACACAGAAGCATACACGTACACATTCACAAAAAGAGGAAAAGGGAAAAAAATCATAGATCTCGCTCCTAAATTCCACCTCTTCAATTTGGGATCATTCCTTGTCTATTCAGGTATTCCACAGATGCAGGGTATATCAAGTTGATTGTGGAGCTTTAATCCGCTGCTTCTGTGGCTGCTGGGAGAGATTTCCCTTTCTCTTCTTTGTTCTCACAGCTCACAGGAGCTCAGCTTTGGATTTGGCCCTGCCTCTGCGTGTAGGTCGCTGGAGGGCGTCTGTTTTTTCGCTCAGACAGGACGGGGTTAAAGGAGCCGCTGATTCGGGGCCTCCGGCTCACTCAGGCCGGGGGTTGGGGGATGGGGGTAGGAGGGGCACTACGTGCGGGGCGGGCCTGCGGCTGCAGAGGCAGCGTGACGTTGCGGCAGAGGCCAGCGTGATGTTGCACCAGCCTGAGACCCGCCGTGCGTACTCCCGGGGAAGTTGTCCCTGGATCCCGGGAACCTGGCAGTGGCGGGCTGCACAGGCTCCGCGGAAGAGGGGTGTGGAGAGTGACCTGTGCTCGCACACAGGCCCCTTGGTGGCGGCAGCAGCAGCCTTAGCGTCTCCCGCCCGTCTGTGGGGTCCGCGGTTTTAGCCGCGGCTCGCGCCCGTCTCTGGGGTTTGCGCTTTCAGCCGCGGCTCGCGCCCGTCTCGGGGGCTCGCGCCGTCAGCCGCGGCTCGCGCCCGTCTCTGGGGTTCGTGCTTTTAGCCGCGGCTCGCGCCCGTCTCTGGAGTTCCTTTAAGCAGCGCTCTTAAACCCCTCTCCTCGCGCACCAGGAAACAAAGAGGGAAGAAAAAGTCTCTTGCCTCTTCGGCCGGTGCAGGCTTTTCCCCGAACTCCCTCCCGGCTAGTCGTGGTGCACTAACCCCTTCAGGCTATGTTCAAGCCGCCAACCCCAGTCCTCTCCCTGAGCTCCGTCCAAAACCAAAACCCGAGCCTCAGCTCGCAGCCCCGCCCGCCCCGGCGGGTGAGCAGACAAGCCACTCGGGCTGGTGAGTGCCGGTCGGCACCGATCGTCTGTGCAGGAATCTCCCCGCTTTGCCCTCCGCACCCGTCGCTGTGCACTACTCCGCGGTCCCGAAACTCCCCCCTCTGCCTCCCGCAGTCTCCGCCCGCGGAGGGGCTTCCTAGTGTGTGGAAACTTTTCCTCCTTCACAGCTCCCTCCCACTGGTGCAGGTGCCGTCCTTATTCTTTTGTCTCTGTTTTTTCTTTTGCCCTACCCAGTTACGTGGGGAGTTTCTTGCCTTTTGGGAGGTCTGAGGTCTTCTGCCAGCCTTCAGTAGGAGTTCTGTAGGAGTTGTTCCACGTGTGGATGTATTTCTGGTGTATCCGTGGGGAGGAAGGCGATCTCCGCGTCTTACTCTTCCGCCATCTTCAAGGTCCCCCTCTGAGGGTTGTCTTTTGGTCTTGATTATGGTTTCCTTTGCTGTGCAAAAGCTTTGAAGTTTCATTAGGTCCCATTTGTTTATTTTTGTTTTTATTTCCATTACTCTAGGAGGTGGGTCAGAAAGGATCTTGCTGTGATTTATGTCATAGAGTGTTCTTCCTATGTTTTCCTCTAAGAGTTTGATAGTTTCTGGCCTTACATTTAGGTCTTTAATCCATTTTGAGCTTATTTTTGTGTGTGGTGTTAGGGAGTGATCTAATCTCTTACTTTTACATGTAGCTGTCCAGTTTTCCCAGCACCATTTATTGAAGAGGCTGTCCTTTCTCCACTGTACATTCCTGCCTCCTTTATCAAAGATAAGGTGTCCATATGTGCGTGGGTTTATCTCTGGGCTTTCTATCCTGTTCCACTGATCTATCTTTCTGTTTTTGTGCCAGTACCATACTGTCTTGATTACTGTTGCTTTGTAGTATAGTCTGAAGTCAGGGAGCCTGATTCCTCCAGCTCCTTTTTTCGTTCTCAAGATTGCTTTGGCTATTCGGGGTCTTTTGTGTTTCCATACAAATTGCGAAATTTTTTGTTTTAGTTCTGTGAAAAATGCCAGTGGTAGTTTGATAGGGATTGCATTGAATCTGTAGATTGCTTTGGGTAGTAGAGTCATTTTCACAATGTTGATTCTTCCCATCCAAGAACATGGTATATCTCTCCATCTATTTGTATCATCTTTAATTTCTTTCATCAGTGTCTTATAATTTTCTGCATACAGGTCTTTCGTATCCTTAGGTAGGTTTATTCCTAGATATTTTATTCTTTTTGTTGCAATGGTAAATGGGAGTGTTTTCTTGATTTCACTTTCAGATTTTTCATCATTAGTATATAGGAATGCCAGAGATTTCTGTGCATTAATTTTGTATCCTGCTACTTTACCAAATTCATTGATTAGCACTAGTAGTTTTCTGGTAGCATCTTTAGGATTCTCTATGTATAGTATCATGTCATCTGCAAACAGTGACAGCTTTACTTCTTCTTTTCCGATGTGGATTCCTTTTATTTCCTTTTCTTCTCTGATTGCTGTGGCTAAAACTTCCAAAACTATGTTGAATAAGAGTGGTGAGAGTGGGCAACCTTGTCTTGTTCCTGATCTTAGTGGAAATGCTTTCAGTTTTTCACCATTGAGGATGATGTTTGCTGTGGGCTTGTCATATATGGCCTTTATTATGTTGAGGAAAGTTCCCTCTATGCCTACTTTCTGGAGGGTTTTTATCATAAATGGGTGTTGAATTTTGTCGAAAGCTTTCTCTGCATCTATTGAGATGATCATATGGTTTTTCTCCTTCAATTTGTTAATATGGTTTATCACATTGATAGATTTGCGTATACTGAAGAATCCTTGCATTCCTGGAATAAACCCCACTTGATCATGGTGTATGATCCTTTTAATGTGCTGTTGGATTCTGTTTGCTAGTATTTTGTTGAGGATTTTTGCATCTATGTTCATCAGTGATATTGGCCTGTAGTTTTCTTTCTTTGTGACATCCTTGTCTGGTTTTGGTATCAAGGTGATGGTGGCCTCCTAGAAGGAATTTGGGAGTGTTCCTCCCTCTGCTATATTTTGGAAGAGTTCGAGAAGGATAGGTGTTAGCTCTTCTCTAAACGTTTGATAGAATTCACCTGTGAAGCCATCTGGTCCTGGGCTTTTGTTTGTTGGAAGATTTTTAATCACAGTTTCAATTTCAGTGCTTGTGATTGGTCTGTTCATATTTTCTATTTCTTCCTGATTCAGTCTTGGCAGGTTGTGCATTTCTAAGAATTTGTCCATTTCTTCCAGATTGTCCATTTTATTGGCATAGAGTTGCTTGTAGTAATCTCTCATGATTTTTTTTATTTCTGCAGTGTCAGTTGTTATTTCTCCTTTCTCATTTCTAATTCTATTGATTTGAGTCTTCTCCCTTTTTTTCTTGATGAGTCTGGCTAGTGGTTTATCTATTTTGTTTATCTTCTCAAAGAACCAGCTTTTAGTTTTATTGATCTTTGCTATCGTTTCCTTCATTTCTTTTTCATTTATTTCTGATCTGATTTTTATGATTTCTTTCCTTCTGCTAGCTTTGGGGCTTTTTTGTTCTTCTTTCTCTAATTGCTTGAGGTGCAAGGTTAGGTTGTTTATTCGAGATGTTTCCTGCTTCTTAAGGTGGGCTTGTATTGCTATAAACTTCCCCCTTAGAACTGCTTTTGCTGCATCCCATAGGTTTTGGGTCGTTGTGTCTCCATTGTCATTTGTTTCTAGGTATTTTTTTATTTCCTCTTTGATTTCCTCAGTGATCACTTCATTATTAAGTAGTGTATTGTTTAGCCTCCATGTGTTTGTATATTTTACAGATCTTTTCCTGTAATTGATATCTAGTCTCATGGCGTTGTGGTCAGAAAAGATACTTGATACAATTTCAATTTTCTTAAATTTACCAAGGCTTGATTTGTGACCCAAGATATGATCTATCCTGGAGAATGTTCCATGAGCACTTGAGAAAAATGTGTATTCTGTTGTTTTTGGATGGAGTGTCCTATAAATATCAATTAAGTCCATCTTGTTTAATGTATCATTTAAAGCTTGTGTTTCCTTATTTATTTTCATTTTGGATGATCTGTCCATGGGTGAAAGTGGGGTGTTAAAGTCCCCTACTATGAATGTGTTACTGTCGATCTCCCCTTTTATGGCTGTTAGTATTTGCCTTACGTATTGAGGTGCTCCTATGTTGGGTGCATAAATATTTACAATTGTTATATCTTCTTCTTGGATCGATCCCTTGATCATTATGTAGTGTCCTTCTTTGTCCCTTTTAATAGTCCTTATTTTAAAGTCTATTTTGTCTGATATGAGAATTGCTACTCCAGCTTTCTTTTGGTTTCCATTTGCATGGCATACCTTTTTCCATCCCCTTACTTTCAGTCTGTATGTGTCTCTAGGTCTGAGGTGGGTCTCTTGTAGACAGCATATATAAGGGTCTTGTTTTTGTATCCATTCAGGCAGTCTGTGTCTTTTGGTGGGAGCATTTAGTCCATTTACATTTAAGGTAATTATCGATACGTATGCTCCTATTCCTATCTTCTTTATTCATTCATCTGTTGATGGAAGTTTGGTTGTTTTCATGTCTTGGCTATTGTAAATAGTGCTGCAATGAACACTGGGGTGCACGTATCCTTTTGAATTAAAGTTTTCTCTGGATATATGCCCAGGAGTGGGATTGCAGGATCCTGTGGTAACTCTGAGCAAGAGGAATGAGCCTCTAGTTTTCTATTTTTTGGTTGGTTTACCTAATGGGTTTGAGGAAGTCCAACAGGTACTCATGGTGAAGGCCTGGGGAAACCTACAGGTGACTATATACCTTAGATCTGCACCTATATTCATCTACTTGCATGTGTTTAGAAGTCACCTCTATTTTCTTCTGAGTACAATATTTATAATAATAATAATAGCATAGTTTAACAATCCTGAGATTTCTTTAATTTTACTTAAAATTTGGGAGAAAAGCTCTAATTTAGAGCTTGAGGAAAATATTTTCTTATCATATTCCTTCTCCCTTTAAAACATATTTAAACTACTATGTATTGTTTCATCCATTTCATCATCAGTACCATAATTTTCACATTATGAATCATAAATCATTTCGTAGAGTATGAGAAGAGGGCTTCCTTTTTTGGTCTCTTATTGTTGTACCCCCAGAGCCTAAAACAATATCTGGCCAATGGTAGGCATCCCCTAAATATTTGTTGAATAAATGAGCAAATTAAAGACAGCATCTTCTTTTGAAGCAGTGCTCGTTTCTGGTATCTTGTTGTTACTTTGATGTTTCTGTTTGGGCAGAGTATGAGAAAACTAGACAAACATGTGCTCAACTAGATAACTAAAAACTGATTCCTTTTCCATGACCCAGTTCAGCCCATGCTATTTCTCAGGCATCCGGTCTGGTTGTAGTTGGCTCACTGTATGCAGAGGGATTTTATCTCAGCTGGCATCTTTTCTTTTTGTTTTATGACTAGGAGCCAAGTGATGTTAAAGACTGGAAGAAATTAGCAACTGTTGAACATCTGCAGGCAAAAGAGTTCATAACTGGGAGAAATTAAAAAGTTAGTCCTGGGGTCACTTTGTGTACTTTCCCTTCCCTATTCATTACTGGGGGTTCTCTGGCTGATTAACAAGGGGAATTTATCAAGGTGGACCTGACACATTACATAATTTCCACTGTCTATAACTCAGCAACGGTGGAGGGGGGGAGATGATTGATCACTTTTCCATTTAGCTTAGGAGAATGTTCCATCTGTCACTTGTAATACTTTCGGTGGCTTCCCTCTGGAAGCTTATTCCACAGATGGGCAATAAGATTTATGACAGACTTGAGGAGAGTGTTGCCAGCAAGAAAAACCCAAACTAGACTTCCCTGGTGGTGCAGTGGTTAAGAATCCGCCTGCCAGTGCAGGGGACACGGGTTCAAGCCCTGGTCCGGGAAGATCCCACATGCCGCGGAGCAACTAAACCTGTGCTGCACAGCTACTGAAGCCCGTGTGCCCAGAGCTTCTCTGCAACAAGAAAAGCCACCGCAATGAGAAGCCCACGTACCACCCCTGCTCACCACAACTAGAGAAAGCCCGTGCGCAGCAACGAAGACCCAACACAGCCAAAAATAAATAAATAAATTTCCAAAAAAAAAAGAAATACCCAAACCATATCCTCTGGTGACTGAACAGAAGCTCACGCCTGCAAGGAATAAACTCCTGGAGTCCCTGGACCTCCTGGAGAGTTCCATGAACCACGTGGCAGGGTTGAGCAAAGAAACAGTGGGAAAATGCTTCCATTCTACTGAGGTTAAGTCTGAACCAATAGATTCTTTCAGTTACATAGTGAGTAAGAGCTGTTTCTGTTGCACAGCAGGCCTCAACATGGTAAGTGGACAAGAGAGAAAAGGTAATCTTAAAAAGGTCATCTTTCCTAGGCACCGTAACTCTGTAATTCTAAGAATTATACCTCAGTTATTGTTTCTTTAGCCACACAAAGACAAAACCTTTAAGATGTGACAAATCGGGATGCTTTGCGGAGATTTAGAGTTTCTGAATTACCACAGAAAGCACCAGCTGAGATTTTGCTTGCTCTAAAAATAGGTGTGGGTAGCACTCAATATGGTGAGAAGCAAAGTTACAATTTGTCTACCTTTTCCGGTTCCTCATGTCTGATGTTTGGTTGACAAGTTCGTTCCAGCCAACCGTGGGCCCAGGCTTATTACAATGGATCCAGTCCTTAAAGCATTTTTTTCCCTGAAGCATGAACTAAGAATCTTCATTTTTAAATTGTACTATATTTTTGGCTTTAAAAATGATAACTGCAGAATTAGACACATTTGGTACATGTACAGTTCCTAAGTGTAGTGTTTGGTACACTTTACACATGTACTGCATTTTACGTACCCCAGAAAGTTCCCCCATGCCCCCTGTCGTCATTACCCCTGCAAAGATAACCACTCTTCTGACTTGCTTCATGTAGATGAATCTTGCTTGTTCCTGAATCTGCATTTTTCTAAAAACCCAAGAGATTCTTATGTACTCTGAAGTTTGAGAAACATTGCTGGAGGTTTTGAACAGAAAGCAAAATAGAAATCTCTGACGCAGGTCCTTTAAATAAAACAAAGCACAACATCTGTGTGTTGAGATTGCTCTAGTGTGGTGATCACAAATCAGTATTTTCAATTTCATCATGAAAGCTCTGCAAGGAAATAAAACACAGCTTTGTGCCTGGACTAATATTGATGCCAAATATCAGAGAGGGTCACCTGAAGCCAGACACCTACAGATTCCTATTAGCATAAATAGACCATAACGTTTCCTGGACTCGGACTGCACCTTTATTTGCATGGGCAGGAAATTCAGATGCAGGTCATATTTTTTTCCCTGTCAGCTGTGGTATATTTTCCTGGCCCGTTCTAAATCTGTCATATTCAGTCTCATGGGTAAACTTTATGGTTTTCGGTAGTGTGATTTTAATATTGAATGCAATTTTACCAGTATACCTTTCAGTGAATCCAAATAAAATTGTCAATGTTAAGATAGGAACTCCCCATATCCACTATCTATGGTTTTCAAAACTTTGTATTGGGTTGAATAGAGAAAATCATATTTTGCTATTCCTTGGCCAACTCTCCCCACCTGTTCAGCAATATCTTCTAAAACCATATAATCATATGAACGCTGTCAACCTTTTTGATTTTCTGGACCAACTTTTAATGACTCATTTGCCTGAAAATCTATTCATCTCTTCTCAGCAAGCAGTGACTCCTCAATGCATTTAAATCTTCCCTGGAACTTTCAAGAGCTTCACTCCAAATCAATACTTTTTAATTAAATGGACATTTGAGTAAGGCTGCATTAAGTTTCTTTCATCTCCCACTGTGGGTTGCAGTGGACCCAGCCAGACTCCCAAGAACATCTGTGGGGTCATGATGTTTGTCAGTGTCTATAATGATCATCCATATTTTCATTATCTGTGGCCCCCATCACCACAGTCTACAAAGAAGGTAGACTTCTTTGGCTACCGTGGCTACCAGTAGCCAGAGTTAATAATTAGCAAGTCAACTCTAAGAGAAGTTCATTCTCACCCTGACAGACTCCAACACAATCCTTGTGATACGTGGCAACCCTGTGAGTCAGACTATGGAACCTGTGCTGTCGTGATGACAGGGACTAAAAATATTGCACCAATAATTTACATTTTATTCTTACCAATTAAATCCTGTAAAGCAAAACTATGACTTATGAGAGAGGAAATGGTTAACGTTAAAACCCATATTACATATTAGTATGGGTACTTATATATCTATATAGAGAGAAAATAGATACATTTTATTCACTTCTGAAAGTGTAATTTACATTATGGTGCACAAAGGGAACTTGATTTGCTGTTAATTACATCATCTCTTTGTTCAGTAGCACTAGGCTAAAATGAGGCAAGTTACAGAAACTGAAGTTGAATTTTTTTTTTTTTTTTTTTTTTTTGTGGTACGCGGGCCTCACTGTTGTGGCCTCTCCCGTTGCGGAGCACAGGCTCCGGATGCGCAGGCTCAGCGGCCATGGCTCACGGGCCCAGCCACTCCGCGGCATGTGGGATCCTCCCGGACCGGGGCACGAACCCGTGTCGCCTGCACCGGCAGGCGGACTCTCATCCACTGCGCCGCCAGGGAAGCCCTTGTTTGAGTTTTTGTTTGTTTGTTTTTGACTTTGTATTTTAAAATAAAAAAATAATACAGGTTCATTACACGTATAGAGACAATACAGAAAAGTAGAAAGAAGAAAAAAAAGCACTTGTATTCGCCTACCTATGGATAACAACTACTGCCACTGTGATGCATTACCTCCTAGGCTTTTCCTGCCTGCGATTTTGACATGGCTGTGCTCACTTTGTAATCTACCTATTTCATTTGCTCTTTTATCATGATACTCTCCATATTACTGAAACATGTCATAAGCACAATTTTTAATAATTACATATTTTATTGTGTGGCTATAACCTAGTTTAATTTACCACGTGTCTAATGTTGAGCAGTTAGCCTGTTTCACATTTTTCACTGCTGTGAATAAAACTATGATGGATGGGCATCCTTGCTCATAAGACTTTTATTTTTCTGATTATTTCTTTGGATGTTTACCCAGAAGAGTTAATGCAGGTCAAAAGGAATTTTCACCTTGAGGGTACATACTACAAATTTTTTTCCCAGAGTTGCACCAAAGAACACATCCACGAGCAATGCATCCTTTCTGTTTCTATTATTGATTCAATCCTTAAAACCCTACCTTAGCAAACTCCTGTCTAGAACCCTTTTATATGAAACTGGTTTCACCCTCCTCAATGTCTAGGCTTATCTAACAAAGAAACTAGATGGAGGAAAAGGAAGAAAAATGAGGGAAGGAAGGAAGGAAAAAAAGAGGGAAGAAAAATAGATGGAAAGGGAGGAAGACAGGCATGCAGTAAGGCAGGACTTTATAAAGGAAACTGAATATGTAAAGCCTCCCCAGCCCAAAGGATAGCCTTTTACACAAGCTAGTTCTCACTCCTTCAGATTCATGACTAGGGACTGACATACATAAAACGGGTTCCAAGTCTTCTCCTTCCTAAACAGCATTCTTCAAAACCCTAAGCTTATGAAAATAAAAATAGAGTTAAAATTAGCCCTCTTTCTCTTTTTGCCAGGCTTCATGAGTTTTCACACACGTTATCGCCTTTGATTCTCCAATGAATTGTTGTGAAGTAGATATTATTACCCTAAATTGACAAATGAAAAACAAACGCAGAGAGGTTAAGCGGCTTCTCCTGTGTCAGCTAGTAAATGGCAAGGCCAGGTCTCAGCGTCAAGGTTGGTGACTCCAATTTTACTCTGCTCCAAGGTTTCTATGGCTTCTCGATATCTCTTCACTTATCTGATTCCTCGCACCGGCATTGCCCTGGGATTCTTGGATTTTTGCCTGGGCTTTGCTTCTTTGGTCTGGGCTTCTTGCCTAATTCCTTCAAACTGCTACTGCCCACATCTCTACCTGTCAGCTTGCCAACTTTGTATTACTGAAGAGTGTGTTCACTTAAGAAAACTTCCTTTTGGTGTGTTTTAGACAATGAAGAGACTTTATTAGAATGTGTAGTGGAGATATCCCCCTTAAGTGTAATCCTGGCTTTCTGTTCGTGTAAAGTCCTGACCTATTCCTCGGCCAGTGGTCCCTTGTGTCCCCCAATCACCAGGCTGGGAACAGGAGGGCAGTTTTTGTTCCTGTAAATTCACCACATCAGTCCAATTGCTACACCATGGTGGAAAATACTGATCATTGTTCACTAACCTCATGTCTCATCTTCCTGAACACACAGGTGAAATTTCCCATATGACTGCATTCTAGCGATTGAATGTGAATGAAAGTCCTGTGTGCCACTTCCAGCCCTGGAAAAGTCTTCCCTGTGCAATCAGTCTTTCACACTTGTTTCCTTTCACTGCTTTGAAGCTGATCTTTGAAGACACATATTAAAGAGGGTAGAGGCAGAGACAGAAAGAACCTGGGTTCCTGTATCATTGCTTGAAAGACAGCCATCTATCAACAAGGAAAACCCATTTGGGGCTTCATATGAACAAGCAATACACTTCGTTCGTATTTGTCCCATGAGGCATTGGGGAGTTTATGTTGCACCAGTTAGCCTACCCTAACTAGTACAGCCAGGAACATCTCTGAATTAGAACAGTGCTCAATGAGGAGTACCTCCTTGGTTTGTGGTTTGACTATATAGCAGATTAAAGACACTCATTTTTAAATGGGTATTTTCAAAAAGAGTTTCTGTATATGAATGCACATGTTTGTGTGTGTGTGTGTGTGTGTGTGTCAAATACTATTTAGGATCTAGGACTTGTATGCTTCCTATAAGCTTTGAATCTGTAAAACAAAGCTCTGTATTGCTGCTTTGCCTTTTTTTTTTTTTTTTGCGGTACACGGGCCTCTCACTGTTGTGGCCTCTCCCGTTGCGGAGCACAGGCTCCAGGACGCACAGGCTCAGCGGCCATGGCTCACGGGCCCAGCCGCTCCGCGGCACGTGGGATCTTCCCGGACCGGGGCATGAACCCGTGTCCCCTGCATCGGCAGGCGGACTCTCAACCGCTGCGCCACCGGGGAAGCCCTGCTTTGCCTTTTTAAAATGGCTTGTAGTTGCATTGTATTTAACAGAATCTTATCCCAGGTTTGAAAGGGGGCAGATCCTTGTGGAAGTAGAGTCTTATAACCCAGTCCACAGAAGCATTCCTAGGGCAATGCCAGCCATCTCCAAGGTAACCCATGTGGCTGCCTGTTAGGACTGCTAAGGCAGAAAGGCCCTGCTCCCTCTGCCAGGAGTGGGGTGTCATGAGCCTGACAGGTCATCCTTCAGGCTGTTGAAGATGTGATGAAGGATAAATGAGGAGGTCTGGATGACCTGTGAGGTGTGTGCAGGACTTACAAAGGTGTAAGAAGCGTAAAAGGAAATTACTTCCAGTGTTTAAGTCTAGCAGATTAGAAGATTCAGAGGTCCATTAACAGAAATAAGGAAGTCAGAGGAAGAGGCATTTGTTCAGAGGAAGACAGTGGGTTCCGTGATGGTGGAGTTGATCTTGAGACTGGAGCCACGCTTGTTTCAGTGGCATCGCATTGCAAATGTCTCTTCTCCTCTCCTTAGGCCCATCCATCCTCTGTTATCTGTCCTTAGCCAGTATTGCCTCACCTCTGCCTTTGACATGTGTATTATCACACCGAGTGATCCTACATGCATTTCTAACCTTTTGAAAATGCCTTTCCAGAAATTGAAAATTAAAAAAAAAAGAACACAGTATAATTGATCCCTATTTTATTAATCCCATCCTGTTTTTAAAAACCAAAAGAGCTCTAATCATATCTCTTCCTGATTTGTGGGCTGAAACAGAGTCTATATCATTTCTTCTATCTTCGTTGGGCTACAATACATTTGGGGGTTTATTTGTTTCATGAGTTAGTCTGTCCTACTGAAAACAACGATGAACATTTTTGCAGAGTAACATTGCTGATGAAAGAACACTTAACAGGTCAAAGTTGACAATCAAGAGATACACACTGGGCTTCCCTAGTGGTGCAGTGGTTAAGAATCTGCCTGCCAATGCAGGAGACACGGGTTCAAGCCCTGGTCCAGGAAGATCCCACATGCCGTGGAGCAACTAAGCCCATGCGCCACAACTACTGAAGCCTGCACGCCTAGAGCCTGTGCTTCGCAACAAGAGAAGCCACCGCAATGATAAGCCCGGGCACTGCAACAAAGAGTAGCCCCCACTCGCCACCACTAGAGAAAGCCCACGCGCAGCAACGAAGACCCATTGCAGCCAAAAAATTAATTAATTAAAAAAAAAAAAGAGAGATACTCACCAAAGTAATCCCACCATCCCTTTTGCTGAGTTGTGGGAAGAAATAAACCCTCATGGCTCGGGACAAATGAAAAATTCATTTATAAAGTAATTTTAGGTCTTAAGTTATAGCTCTAAATATTCCTGAGACATCCCAACTTTGAGCTTCTTATCTCCAGCATCCTCTTCCTTTGATCCTCTTCAATCACTCCATTCCCTGAGCCATCACCGCCTGAAACACCTTCATATTCTACTTTGATCACAGCCCTCATCTTTCTAAAAATCTCACTCTCTTGTTCCTGATACATTTTAGCTTTGAATTCACTTCAGTTTCCAATGTTCTGACCATCTCTATTCTCTCACAGGTCGTCACGCACTCCCCCCCACCCCAGTGCCAGCCACTTCCCTGTCCAAATTCCTTCTAATCCAGTCTAGACTTTATGGCACATCATTTCCACAGATTTCTTGTTAGAATCAATCCCCTCTGCTGCAGCCCTGCTAACGGAAGATCTGTCTCAAAACTGTCATTCGCCTTCCATGCCCCTATGCCCAGACTCCTGACAACTAATGCAGAACATCATGGTAAAAATATACTGCCTCTCCCCTCAGCTGAGCTTCCTGGGTCACCCTTTGGTTAGCTCTCCTTCCTGTTCCCTTCAGGAGCTGCCCCTAACACCCACCATTCTCTCCAGGCATCACATCCCATCCCTCATCTCTTCTCTATCAGCAAATATTTCCTCACATTTCAGATAAAAACGTTGTCTTTCAGGAGCAATCTTTCTCACACTCCTTTCCCCACAGAGATATACTTATCTATAACTATGCCATCTTCTCCTCATGTCCTAGAGAAAGAAATGTATGCCTAAAGCTGGTCCTTCTTTCTGTTCTTTAGATCCTATCTGCTCTCAGTTACTCAAAGTCTTCATATTCTCAATTATCTCTTCTTTTTCCTGTATCATCAACCTCCTCTCAATTGGATCCTTCCTTCAGCACCATATTAAAAATGTTCACATTTCTCCCACCTTAATTAAAAGCCTACCCTTGACCCATTTTGACTCCTCCCTTCCTGTCTACACGTCCTCCTTTGCATCCCTCAACCTTTTGCAATTTGCTGCTACTTCCACTACTCTACTGAAATTACTCTTGCTAAGAGGATTTCAATCACCTCCAAGTTTCTAAATGTAAAGGCCAGTTTTTCATTCTCTTATTTGACCTCCCTGCAGTATTTGATGCTCCTGGCTAATTTCATCCTCTGTAAGTGCTCTCTTCCAAATTCTAGAATAACATTCCCTTGTTACTCCTCTCACCTTTCTAACCAGTCTTTTTCAGTCAGTTTTCTGGACTCTTCTTCCTATACATATTTTTTTAAGTTTAAAAACAAAACAAAGAGAATTCTCTGTTTGATCCTCATCTCTTCTCCATCTTTATACTTTTAGGGAGTTAGTCAGTGATCTGAATTCTACTGCCACTGCTTCAGCTCAGGTGATTCCAATATAATGCTGGCTCTGAGAACCACTGCCTAGCAGAATGAAGTCCATACTGACTCCTCAACATGACTCCAAGCTCCTTCCTGACCTAGCCATCCTCCGGCGTCCTCTGACCTCTCCTCTCTTTATGCCCTAAGCTCCAGCAAAAAGGAAAGGAAAGATAAACAGAAATTGCTGTTGTTTACTGAGCATTTACCATATACAGTATAGTTGAGCGGTTAAGAGCTCAGACTCGGAAGCCAGGAAACCTAAGTTCAAATCCTGGGTCTGGCACTTGGTAGCTATGGAACCATGAGCTGCTTAAAAAGATCCCTTTGGGGCTTCCCTGGTGGTGCAGTGGTTGAGAATCCGCCTGCCAATGCAGGGGACTTGGGTTCGAGCCCTGGTCTGGGAAGATCCCACATGCCGCAGAGCAACTGGGTCTGTGAGCCACAGATACTGAGCCTGCGTGTCTGGAGCCTGTGCTCCACAGCAAGAGAGGCCCGCGCACCGCGATTGAAGAGCGGCCCCCCGCTCGCCGCAACTAGAGAGAGCCCTCACACAGAAACAAAGACCCAACACAGCCAAAAATTAATTATTTTTTTTTTTAAAAGATGACTTAATTGGTTTTACATTGACTTTGGGCAAAATAAAAAAGTTGATCACCATATGAAACTAAAAAAAAAAAGATCCCTTTGTGCCTCAGCTTTCTCATTTGTAAAATGGAAATTATAGAGTATTGTAAATATCTGTAAAGTGATAAGAACTGTGACTGGCATATAGTAAGTATTCAACAAATGTTAGTGACCATGTAAGTCATTATGTCAGGTACTTTGCAAACAGTGGCTTGTCCCAGGACTGAATGACATTACGGATACCATCTCCCCAAGGTACAAGTCAAAAACTTACTTTTCCCAGCCTCCCTTGATGGTAGGCATATGGTAAAGACATCATGCAAGACTTTGATTCCAAAGAGAGAAATGTGAGGACAGAGGCACCATGCAGAATTCATTCTTTGAAGAGCACGGACAGTGGAAGACACTTGGGTTTAAACAGTGAAGGAGATGTGGGTGTTTAATGTCTAGTGTCAGCAGTGCACAGCGTGGTGTCTGTGCCCAGATATGGCAATGGGATCTTTGCTGGAGGAGCTCTGCTGTAAATTGTGGGCATTTTACCCAGTTGAGTACCCTTGACATCATTCAGCCCTCTCAGCTACTCTGTGGATTATCCAAAATAATCTTTAATGACTTCCTCTCTTACTTAAACTAAATACAGTAGATCTATTGTTGGCAACTAATAACCCCAGCTGTTATTTCATTATTGAGTAGTATGTACATCTGTTCTTTTTTTTTTTTTTTGCGGTACGCGGGCCTCTCACTGTTGTGGCCTCTCCCGTTGCGGAGCACAGGCTCCTGACACGCAGACCCAGCAGCCATGGCTCACGGGCCCAGCCGCTCCGTGGCATGTGGGATCTTCCTGGACCGGGGCACGAACCCGTGTTCCCGGCATCGGCAGGCAGACTCCCAAGCACTGCACCACCAGGGAAGCCCCTATATTCATTTTTTAAATGTTTTCTGTTGCCTCTAAACAAACAAAATTCCACAACGAAAGTTGCCTGATGGCTCTGAACTCTGATCTGCATCTCTGGGGGTTGGAACTCTGCCACTTCTATTTCCCAGACACTCTGGCCAGGTGACTGCAAGCTATTCCTATCAATGGGAGTTGCTGGAAGGAGCTGTGAGGTGGCAGAAAGGGATCAGCCACTTTTCTTTGCCTTTTCTGCTTCTGGCAGTGTCCCAGGCAGTAGCAGCAGCAGTCGTGTGTGTGGGCTCCGTGCTCTCTGCTCTAAAAGCATGGTTTCAGAGGTAGCAGTAGCAGTATGAACTCCAACAGCCTTGGATCTGGTTCCAGAGGAAGCTGTGGTGGGAGATGACTGTCAGCTCCTGGGTTCCTGGCTTTCTGCAGGGTAGTGACTGTTGTGGTCCCAGTGATCCCACAGCATGAGCGGGTGCTCTGGCAAACCTGCTTACAGAGAGTGTGGGTTTGGGTGACAGCATTTCCTCTTTACTCCCAGACTCAACTTTAAAGTGTTGTCACATACCTGTAGATAACCACATCACCTTCTTTTTGCATCTCCAGCCTTTCCAACACCTTATGTAACCAGTTCACTATATTAAGACCCCTCTGTTTAAAATACCTGGAGGGGTTTCTGTTTCCGTGACCGACAGAAGAACCAAAGGATGTGAATTTTTTTTTTTGAATTCTTGGCAACTTTATTATTTGTGATTATACTTACTCAAGGGAAAAGTTTTTAAGTAGTCCTTGAATAATCAATCATTCATTGAATCAGAGTGCTAATCCTATACCATGTTTATAACTCGTATATAATTCATGTGATATAATTTATAAAGTTTATAAAGGCTTTGATTTCATCAGCTAATGAGGGTGGAAGACACACTGCCTGGGTTCACAACTTGGCTCTGGCACTTGCCTGCTGTGCAAACATGAGCAAGTCACTTACTTTCTCTCCACCTGTTTCCTCATCTATTAACTGGAGGTAACTTTCGTGCTCAGTTGCGTGATTGCTCTGACGGCTACCATGTCAGTACCTGTGAAGTGCTCAGAACAGTGCCTGGCCCGTTGCGCTCACTCAGTAGATGGTAGGTGGGCTGTTATTGTTATAGCTACTGTTATTATGTTAATTATTTTCCCTAAGCAAAGAGAAACAAGTCAAAATCTTAAAATAATCCAAACACTGAATGAACCATCGTTAAATCTAAAGTAAAAATAGTCTTTAAAAATCTTTGAAAATTTCTTCGAACCAAAATATTTCTATTTGCCTTGTATACTTGTTAATGTCACTTCCTAACATACATCTCTTAGAGTGGTCTAAGTACTTTGAAAACTCAATAACTTTGAAAAGTCAATAAGCCAGAGTGCTAGGAATAAAAAATCTATCTAGATTAAATGCATTCAGTAACCTCACAAAAATCCATGTTGCCACAAGAAGGGATGAGGAAGTAGAGCAAAAGCACATCCCATCTTAGTCTGGGGTAGAATGGATACATGTCTATGTATGGTTGAGTCACTTAGCTGTGCACCTGAAACTATGACAACATTGTTAATTGGATGTACTCCAATATAAAATAAAATTTTTTAAATGAGAAATAAAAAAATAGCATACCCTATCTTTTATTTTTAGGTGTGAAGACAAATTGTTTTCTTTAGTCCAATTAAAGAGCTTCAGTGACAAGAAAGATCCTTATTGTGCACCTACTATGTGCCTGGAATTGTTCAGGACACTTGGGTGAGCACATCAAACAAGAGAGACAGCCTCTGCTCTAATGTAGCTTAAAGTCTAATGTGGTTTTTTCAAAAAGAGATCTGGGGCTTCCCTGGTGGCACAGTGGTTAAGAATCCGCCTGCCAATGCAGGGGACACAGGTTTGAGCCCTGATGCGGGAAGATCACACATGCTGCAGAGCAACTAAGCCTATGCACCACAACTACTAAGACTGCGCTCTAGAGCCTGCGAGCCACAACTACTGAGCCCGCACGCTGCAACTACTGAAGTTTGCATACCTAGAGCCGGTGCTCTGCAACAAGAGAAGCCACCACAATGAGAAGCCCGCGCACCACAGCAAAGAGTAGCCCTGGGCTTCCCTGGTGGCGCAGTGGTTGAGAGTCCGCCTGCCGATGCAGGGGACGCGGTTTCGTGCCCCGGTCCGGGAAGATCCCACATGCCGCGGAGCGGCTGGGCCCGTGAGCCATGGCCGCTTAGCCTGCGCGTCCGGAGCCTGTGCTCCGCAACGGGAGAGGCCACAACAGTGAGAGGCCTGCGTACCGCAAAAGAAAAAAATAGTAGCCCCTGCTCGCCGCAACTAGAGAAAGCCCGTGCGCAGCAATAAAGACCCAGTGCAGCCAAAAATAAATTTTTTTAAAAAGAGAGATCTAACTCTATTTTATAAATTGTTGGTATTGTCTGTTTTCATCTCATAAAGTTGTATATTAAATTAAAATTTGCATTTTAAAGTTTAAATTTAAGTAACAAATATTAAATTCTGGAATCAGGGGTCAAATTAGATGTTTGTATATGTTTTCATTTATTTTTAAAAATGTATCAAATACCTACTCTAAATACCTACTTGTACTAGAAAGTGTGAAATTTTAGGCCAGAGAGTAATTATCTTTTTCAGAGATGTTTCTCTCTATAAAATTAGAATACAGAATGCTATTATCATTATAGATTTTATTGAGTAGTTTTAATAAGTGGCTCTTGGGGGGGGTTGCTGGAATTTAAATGTATTACTCTCAAATTTTGGACCAGTGGAGCATAAAAAATTTCTAAACAATTTATATGAGAAATTCTTCAAGGTAAAACATGTCCACGTAGTTTTCTTCAAGGAGAAAGTATATTTCACTTATATCAATATACATAACTGTGGGGTTGTTTTTACTGAACTGGAATAATAAATATTGACAAATTCATCTCTGAGAACCAGTTACAAATCCAACTAATGAAAGTCCCCTACTTCCAATATGTCTGCCGTAGTATTACATCTAACACCTGATGAACAAATACATCATCAATAATAACAATTATGAAATATCACAGTCACCCAGGTGGGAATCTACTCTATTAAACTAAGAAATATTTATCTAATCCTCATAGGGGTCTGATTGGAAAAACTATATATTCTTTTATTCGATACAATTGACAAAAGTGGAGGCTTACACCCGGTAGTCTGGGCTGGGTCAAGGTCTTATTCTTGGTCCCCATACCCTATTCTCATAGTCTAGCCTCCTTTCCAAAAGAATTTGCTGCCATCAGCAAAAACACAAGAGTGTTTTCTTCTGTTGTTTTTTTAATCCTAAGAAAAGTGTTCCCAACTATGACCTGCTTCTCTCTCCTATCAGGTAATAATTGTTCTGGTGTTCTGAACATTGATTTAGATGCCTCTTTTTATCTCTAGGTTCTTTGGAAGCACCTATCACTATAATGCCTATGCCCTCAGACAAATAATATGAGTCATGCTTAAAAAGAGATAAATTTTCTCCGGGTCTCTATTACATTTTAATAGTGCAAAGAATAAGGCAGGGGACAGATAATGGAAAAGGCAAGGAATAGTGGAAGGAAACTTCTTTGATGTTTTTTTGACTGAATCACCAGACCATAACTCAGATATCGGCTATCCTGGCTTAGATTTCTGAATCATGGACCAAAAAGACAGAGAAGTAATGGTGACATTGAGATGCAGTAGCATAAACCTTGCAGTATACATCTAATCTGTGCATTGTCACAAATTCATAGTGGAGGACCACGCTAAATGTTAAAAGTGTTTTTATTAGGTTTTCTTATACTTCCAGTAATTACTTACTGTCCTTGCACAAAATACCCAAGTCTGCCTTATAATGAATTCTACAGTGTAGAATAATTAGAGCACTGTTAAAATAAGAATCTAAATTGGTTTTCTAAAATTTTTATTTTATATTGGAGCAGTTTTACATTGGATTTACAATGTTGTGTTAGTTTCAGGTATACAGCAAACTGATTCAGTAATACATATACATATATCTATTCCTTTTCAGATTCTTTTCCCATATAGGTCATTACAGAATATTGAGTTCCCTGTGTTATACAGTAGGTCCTTGTTGATTATCTATTTTATACAGTAGTGTGTATATGCTAATCCCAACCTCCTAATTTATCCCTCCTCCCACATTACCCCTTTGGTAACCATAAGCTTGTTTTCTAAGTCTGTGAGTCTATTTCTGTTTTGTAAATAAGTTCATTTATATAATTTTCTTAGATTCCACATATAAGTGATCTCATTACATATTAGATACAACTTCATAAATTATTAGTGAAACAAAAATGTCATGTGTAAAGATACTAGAAACACGTCAAGATAACGTCTAACTCTGTGTTCTCATGTTTTCATGTTGTTTGGGGCATGAGTGCCTTGCTTTCCTAGTTTATTTACTTGTAAATAATTTAATTAATTTAACAATTTTAGTTTGATTTGGTTCTGTTTCTGTTTCATTGGAAGCACGTTCAGCTCCACAGTCAGGCATCGTCCTTGTGGGACACGTCTGGGAGGGCAGGTGATGGCCATTTGTCCCTCTCACTTCTTGTTTTTCAAGCTTCAAGTCAGCAGGCAGAGGGATGAGGCAAGCGACAAGGCCCAGTCTTTCAAACCCCTTCTGAGACCACTCATGCTGGCGGCACCGCCGGGAAGAGCTGCTGGTGCCCTGGAGAAGGGCAGAGAGCTTCCCATTTAGAAACAACTCTGTGAATCCCCGCAAAGGCCATTCTTCTCCCAGCAACCACCAGAAAGGGCAGGGACAGAAAACAAGGAAATCTCTGTTTAAATTCAGTGCTTGTTCCAAATGTCACTTTTGGTGATACAATTTTTAAAGAAGAAAATCAATTATGATGGGAGTTTAATAACTTAGAGAAGACAGGTGATTAAAAAGAAGTACAATAGTTTATCATACCAAAACACCTTTCAACATTCAGAATTCAAAGCACTTTTCAGTCCTGAACTGAGTATAAATCTGATACCCACCAGGGTTCTTGGCCTTCCCCAATCAATAGAAATTGACTAGAGGCCAGACAAGAAATTCAGGCAAAGCTTTTTATTGGGGCCCCTGCTGCAGCAGGGGGAGTGAGAACAAACAGCAGGTTCCCTTGCTGGCTCGCTAAGGTGGGTGGGGCGAGCTTGTTCCTTATATGAGGTCAGGGTAGGGGTGTGTCCAAGGGTCAGGCCGGAGGGGTGTCTTAGGTGTTTTGCCCATCCCTTAGGTGGTGTTGAGTGCAGTGGGCATGTGCAGTACTCTGCTTCTGCTCCCGACACCCTGTTTTTGCTCGGGGCTCTTCAGAAGTGGCAGTTGAGTATTTTGGTCTTTTGTATCTTTTTGTCCATAATTTGCCCCAGCTGAGCATGCATGCAGTTATTTTTAGTCCCATACAATTTCTTTGTATTTTGTTGCTCAAGGAGAGGTGTGTCCATGGGCAAGCACTGCAGCACTGCCGCAAAGGGTCCAAGGTCCCAGGCCTGTCTTAGTTCCTGTCGCACAAAGAGATTTGGAACTTCGTGGTTGTAAACTTCTTGATCTTATCCATGCTATGAGAAATACACAAACCTGTTTTTTTTTTTAATACAATGCATTAAAACTTTTATTTGTGAATACCATAATATTTGCACAGAAATTTCTCACAAACCTTACATGGCTTCAAAAAAATAGTTAATTGGAATGAATACTGTGCCTACAATGAGACTCCTTGAAAGGTAGATCTTTCACTTCTAAATATATTTTCATTATTCTTGCAAGGTACTTTAATCATAATTAGAATCTTTTAATGTTATTTTTAAATCTTTATTTTCTTACAGCCTAGTACTAAGGCTTTTGGAGCGTTTTTAATATTATGCGATGATATCACGTTACGTTAACCTTCAAAGCAATTGCAAAGAATCTGTCAGTGACAAGGGATGTCAGCTTGTTTTATGTTGATTTCTTTTTGTTGTTGATGTCCAATTGAAAGCAACATACAATAAAAAGAAGTAAGTTATTGATCTTGAATAATGATTCACTTTAGACCTTGTTTTATTGAATATCTGTCTCATCTCCATACTGAGCATTGTTCCTCATAATCCTGAGTACTCACAAAGTAATTATTTACAGTTTCGGTTGTGTTACACTCTCCACTCATCGTTACATCATACTGTTTGATATTATAACTACTGTACTAGGATATATTTCTCTCTATTCTTTCTTAGCCTTATTTTTACCCAAGCTTTTTAGTTACTAAAATTTTAAAACCAGTGTCTTTTCATTCTGAAACCAGATCAATGCAGACAGTATTCATTTTCCACTGTTTACATATTGTGATTTTTGAAATCGATAGCCACAGTCACCACTAAAAAGTAGTATTTTAAAAGGCAAATGATCCATTGCTGTATCTCACAGTGCCTGATCTGATAGCCAGTGGTATTCTTCCATAGTTTATGTGGGCAAGAGATAGGGGGCATAAAAAAAAGTGAGAATTCTAAGTCAGAGAAACTGGGCTCTAATTCTGATTTTGTCACTTAATAGCATTATGACATTAGGAAAATTGTTTTTGCATCTGTAAAACCAGAATAATACATCTTGCCTCACTGAGTTGTTTTGAGGGTTATGTGAGTTATGATTGATTATTGTGTCCAACACTGTGTGGTCAATAAATGTTAACTTTCTTTCCCTCTCTTCAGCGCCAGTGTCCTCACCTATAAATCAGCAATAATAATATCTTTATAGCCCAGTGGTATGCTGGAGCTGGCTCATACCAGCTCACGAGAGCTGCTTGTTAAATTTTTAAGACCTTCGTAAGCCTGTTCTTTTTTTAATATAGTCGATAATAAATATTAAATTACATAAATTTACAATTAAATAAACTATATGAAAAACAAAGGCAACAAATATTCAAACTCATCACTTCATAAGTATTTTACTATTATCATGCTCCTAAGGTCATGTAGGTGTGTTGGTAATCAGTGTGGTGGAAATATTATATAAACAACACCGCATTCAGTGAAGTCCTTATATTGGAAGCTTGGAATTACAAATGCTTTAAATCAGGGCTTTTTTCCCACTAGAGAGCTGATTGCTAAACATTTATCAGTACTATGCATATCTACCTGGTTTTTAAATGGAAAAGCACTCCACACATATAATTTTAGAAGTTTATTCTAAGTTTGGAGTTCTAATATTTCTCCAATGCCATGTTGAAAACATTGAGGAACACATGCTGCTAGTGATCATGGAAACATCAGTAGTTAATAGCACGCTGACTACTATGTACCTTGGGGGAAGGTGGCCCTGAAGTCTGGGTGTGCAAAATGATTGGATCCTTGTATTCAAATAGATATTAACCTAAATGTCCATCAACAGATGAATGGATAAAGAAGATGTGGCACATATATACAATGGAATATTGCTCAGCCATAAAAAGAAACAAAATTGAGTTATTTGTAGTGAGGTGGATGGACCTAGAGTCTTCATACAGAGTGAAGTAAGTCAGAAAGAGGAAAACAAATACCGTATGCTGACGCATATATGTGGACTCTAAAAATAAAAAGGTAGGAATAAAGACGTAGACATAGAGAATGGACTTGAGGACAAGGGGAGAGGGAAGGGTAAGCTGGGACGAAGTGCGAGAGTGGCATGGGCGTATATACACTACCAAATGTAAAATAGATAGCTAGTGGGAAGCAGCCGCATAGCACAGGGAGATCAGCTCCGTGCTTTGCCATGACCTAGAGGGGTGGGATAGGGAGGGTGAGAGGGAGATGCAAGAGGGTGGGGATATGGGGATATATGTGTGCGTGTGGCTGATTCACTTTGTTGTACAGCAGAAACTAGCACAGCATTGTGAAGCAATTATACTCCAATAAAAATGTATTTTTAAAAAACAGATACTAAACATGTAACAGTAATCATTTGCCAGGCATGGATTTCAAGAAGTAAGCCCTGCAAATGGCACTAAATATCATGTAGTCTCTCATTCTAATTATAATCTGTAATTCAGTGCCTCCATTTTTAGAATAGATTTGACAGTACTTGCATGTTTATTCTCTACAGTGTCATGATGTGCATTTATAAGGTGTCTTTTGATATAGAGGTCAGTGAATTGTGTAAATGATTATTTCTGAGCAGTTACAGCCTTAAACCTAATTCCATGAGACATAGAAGCTCCAATGAAGTCAAAGGTTTTTACCCCTGAAAAATATACTTTAATTATTTAAGACTATGATATCCACAAAAAATGGATTTACTCAAAAGTTCCAAGAAAAGAAAAAATAAATTTAGACTTTAAAATACGTACTAGTGATGGAGTATTCCCATATATTTTTCAATTATTATTTAGAGTATTTTTCTTGTCAGTGCTGTTTTTAGAAGCTCTTAAATCTCATAAACCTGTACTTTGAAGAAGCTGTTTGCACCTAAACCCTTTTTCATTTTGAAGTAACGAGTTGAATCTGTTAAAAAGGAATCTCAGCATGCCAACTTTGAAAGAATAAGAAATGACAAATTGTAATGTTTGGGGAAAATACTATAAATTAGCCATTTTGAAAATAAAATCTGGAAAATATAAAGAATAAAGAACAAGTTAATATTTGAATAATATTTCCAGCAATGATTTATCTCTCTTACACTAAAACTCATTTTTTTAATCCAAGAGATTAGCTTCTATTACAAATTACTTTATTACAAAGAAAGTTATTCTAATCTCATTATGTAATTTGAGAGATAATTATAAGAAAATCAGGGCTTCCCTGGTGGCGCAGTGGTTGAGAATCTGCCTGCCAATGCAGGGGACACGGGTTCGAGCCCGGTCTGGGAAGATCCCACATGCCGCAGAGCAACTGGGCCCGTGAGCCACAGCTACTGAGCCTGCGCGTCTGGAGCCTGTGCTCCGCAACAAGAGAGGCCGCAATAGTGAGAGGCCCGCGCACCGCGATGAAGAGTGGCCCCCGCTTGCCACAACTGGAGAAAGCCCTCACACAGAAACGAAGACCCAACACAGCCATAAATAAATAAATAAATATTTAAAAAAAAAAAAAAAAAAAAAAAAAGAAAATCACATTTTATTGTTAAATTTCCTAAATTTGATATTTTGCTTTTAAATTAGTAAATCGTTTTCCTATCCACATATTTTTCCTGTGTTAGTACACAGGGTTCTTTTTAACTTTACGATTATGAGATTCAGTTTGGTCTCTATTGCTTACTGATCATGAATAAATTAATAAAATAAATTAATATAATTAATAAATATATAAATAAATTAATATAATAAATTAAATAAATTAATATAATTCTCTTGATTAGTTTCTTGCACTCATAAAAACTAGGAATAACAGAACCTAAGAAGCAGTTCTAAAAATGTTCATGTCAAGCAAAAGTTGATTTCCACAAATGTTCCTTTTGGAGATGATGTTAGCATTTCTCCTGACACTAATGCATGGTAGGGTAAACACACTGTACTGATACAAGGGTTCAAAATGTCAAAAGACCAGTCCTTGTTGAGGTCATTTTAACTTTCCACTAAAACAGAGAACATAGAAAGAAATGAACATTCACAACACTAAAATCTGAGATTGGATGTATTACCTACATGAGACTGTGGAAAGAATCTATCCAAATTGTAAGGCATGTGGAGTAGACTATGAAAAATTTGGCTGCCCTCAACTCTCACTTGAAATAAAGAACATTTGGAAAATGGTACAAGATACTTTGAACCCCTCACCTCCACCCCATTTGTCACTGGCTTCAAAGAATGAGGGTATTTACCCATTAGAAAATAAGATAGGCAATTTTCCACTTCCATCACAGCGCACACGCGCACGCACACACACCATATTCCAGTAAGGACTGGAGTCAATGGAGAGATGCCCTTGCCCTAGCACTTGCCCTTGAGAGAGGCAATTCTTCAGTACATTTTACATGCTCCTTCAAAAGTCCTCACTGGAATAAAGTCCCAGTGGTCCACAGTTGTAATGAACTCAAAACACCACCTTTATTGACTTTCTCTTTCTCTGCCTCACTCGAGCTTCTTGGGATCATACTTCAACGGAACTACCTAGTCCTGAGTCCTTATGGCAGACTCTTTTTTCTGGGACACCCAAACTAACAGGAATGTCCTACTTCCTTCCCCCTTCTTCGGCTTCTTTCTGCTTTTATTCACCCTTTGAGACTTAGCTCAAGTATCACCTCCTCAGGACAGCCTTACCTGACTCCTCCACTCTGATTAGATGCCTCTTTTATTATAACATTATAATTGCTCTGAAGTGATGGTTGTTTTATTAATCTGATTGTGGTAATCATTTTACAAAGTTTATGTGTAGCAATCATAATGTGTGCTTTATACAATCTTATTTGTCAGTTACACCTCAATAAAGCTGTGGGGGGGAGAACAAATTTTTTGAAATGTCAAGCAGTATTTTTCCTGCTGGGAATGTAGGTTTACTCCTATTTTTCAATCTTACTCAAAACCCCTTATCGCATAATTTATGGGCTACAGCAGCTTTTGACCATTGTTTCTTAAAATTACAAACTGCGAAACCCGTGGTTGGCTTTTGAACATGTATAGAATAAAAGCACACAATAAAAAAATCAACATGCTCCCTTTTTTAAAAGAAAATTTATTTGGCGGTGCCAGGTCTTAGTTGTGGTTTGCAGCCTCCTTAGTTGTGGCATGTGAACTCTTAGATGCAGCATGCATGTGGGATCTAGTTCCCTGACCAGGGATCGAACCCGGGTCCCCTGTATTGGGAGCATGGCGTCTTAACCACTGAGCCACCAGGGAAGTCCCAAAAATGCTCACATTTCTGTTGGAATATGTATGTGAGTGCTGGGTCACAATGTAAAAGGTTTTGTTAAGTGAATTGTGGTTTAAAGTGTTTGAAAGTCCCTGCTGTAGGCTGGTGCTTCTCCCAAATGTTCGGGACCCTCAAATCATAATAGTTCAGCTAAAAATGCAGCTTTCTTGCCTCATCCCAGAAATTCTGATTGAATAGGTCTAGGGAGGGGCTCAGAAATTTGCATTTTAGAGGAACTACAAGTGATTCTCACTAAATCACTAATTACAGACACAGATGTTAACACTTCTGGGGTTGCAGTGAAGGGATGTAAAGAATTGCTTGTCAGTTCACTTTCTAGCATTGCAGAGGGCTTCCCCATGATCAGAATTGTGGAGAAGACCTTAATTCGTGATATGAAGCAGCGTAGGGCAGTGGTTAAGAGGGTTTGTAAAATGAGACAGACTCGAGTTCCAATCCTAGTTTGTCATTTACTAGTTATGAGATATTGGGACTCTCTTTTACTTTGTTTGTGTGAATGGGATTAATAACTGTTCCTACTGCATAGAGTTGAAAGGATTCAATGAGATAAAGCAGCTTCTGCCTGATAATAAAGGAAATATTAGCCATTGTCATCTTTAGGAATCACCAACATTTTGAGAAAAATTCTACTTGCTCACTTAATTTGACAGACATTAGTTGAGTGTGCAGAGAACCGTGCTAAGTGCTTTTAGAAATGCAAAGATGAAAAACAGCCCCTACTTCCATGGAGCTTACAATCTGATATGGTCATAGACTTTTACAGCAGAAAATCATCAGGTTACCCAATCGGGCTCTCATTTAACAGGTGAAGAAACTGAGACTCGAGAGCCTAAGCAAGTCATCCATACAGTTAGTGGAGAAGTCTGAAGTACAGCCCAGACACCTGACCCAGGCCAACATCCTTCCACCAGCCCAGACTTCACTTCATGGCTGGGAGCCCAGTCCTGACAGTGGTGTGCTGGTAAATGTAAACAGCCAAAATGGGCACAAAAATGTTTGTGCATACATTTATATGTAATTGTATTCAACCCTTTACTCATATAAAGGATAAGTAACACATGGTCTACAAGTGATAATGAAATATGCAATACTCTATAAGGTAAATACCATACGACCAACTGATTCTCACTGGATGTTTTGATTTTCCTCAATTCTATCCATAGCCAACCCATGGTTGCAATTCAACCATGATTTGACTCATGGCATTGTATCTCAATCCACTAAATCTTTTTAAATTGTGGTAACACACATATAACAGAAAAGTTACCATCTTAACCGGTTTTAAGTGTACAGTTCAATAGCGTTAAGCATATTCACATTGTCGGCCAACGAACCTCCACAACTTTTTCGTCTTGCAGAACTGAATCTCTATACCCATGAAACAGCATGTCCTCATTCTTCCCTCCCCCTAAATCCTGGCAACCACTCTTCTACTTTTTGTTTCTGTGAATCTGAGTATTCTCGGTACTTCGCTTAAGTGGAATCATACAGTATTTGTCATTCTGTGACTGGCTTATTTCACTTAGTATAATGTCATCAAGATCATCCATGATATAACGTGTGAAAAGATTTCTTTCCTTTTTTAAGGCTAATTAATGTTCCATTGTACGCACATACCACATTTGTTTGTCCATTCATCCCCTGATGGACATTTGGGTTGCTTCCACCTCATGGCTCTTGTGCACAGTGCTGCTATGAACATGGGTGGGCAAATATCTCTTTACAGTCCTGCTTTTAATTCTTCTGTATATATACCCAGAGGTGAAATTGCCGGATCATATGGTAGTTGTATTTAACAATTTTTGAGGAACTGTCCTGCTTTTTTCCATAGTGGCTGCACCGTTTTACATTCCCACCAACAGTGCAAAAGTGTTCTCCCACTTCTCCACATTCTCACCAACACTTATTTTCTGGTTTTTTGATAGTAGCCATTCTCATGGGTGCAAGGTGATCCACTAACTCCTTTCCCAATAAAAGTTGTCATTAAATCTGACATGATCTACCGTTAAACTGTGTGAAAATTAATAAAGTAAAACGTCACTAAAATGGAGTCAGGAGGCCAGAGGGAGAAGCTCTCATGTCAATACAGATCCCAACAGGAAGAGAGATACTTTGCCTCTCTGGCAGGAAGTGATACTACATTACTAGCACCAGAAGGAGGAAGAAAGATTTTTCTCCCGCCTGACAACAGCCCAGCCAATGAGAGACTGTCACAACTCAGCCAATGAAAAGCCACTATACTTTGAGCTTTCACTTTCCTCCAATGGACTTTTTGTTTATGACAGCCCCACCCGACTTCCCCTTCTCTATAAGAGTTTTCCCCTCTTGCGCTTTACCAGATTTGCATGCGGTTTGCCTAGTTGCGTGTCCCGAGTTACACTTTTTGCTGCTCCCAAATAAACGCGTTTTGTTGGTAAATAATTTGCTGTTCTATTGTTTTAAGTTAACGCTACATGGAGGTCCCACAGAGATCCAGAGAAGAACGCTGACAACTCCGAGGCTGGTGAACAAACAGGTGTCGCTACCTTGGAGCCCACGGAACTCCTGCTTTCTTGCTGACCCTGAAATCTGAGGGTAAGTGTTTTTGCTGGATCCAAGCTCCGCTCTTTTTGCATTTTGAAGCTCTTCAGCCTTTATTGAGGATCTGTTTAAAGCCTTTGTCCTTTATTTGTTAAGGCCTTGTTTGGGCTGTGAGTACTCACACTTCCGTTTCTTTTGAAATCAGGCAGTTCCTACTGTAACTGTGCTGGTATTTGGCCTGCCGGCTATTAAAAATTATTCTTTGCTCTAGGGAAAAACCTCTGAAAAATTGGATCCCAGTTATCTAAATGTTTTGAGGTCACACACCCCCCTCCCAGGCCCTAGCCAGTTTTAGTTTGAAAACCGTGGTGCCTCCTTGTGTTTATTTGATTTATGACTTAACCAAAAGTAACATCGATGGCCATTATGGGGCACTTCTGAACTCTCCAAACTTACCTTTCTTAAAATCTGTTACACAGCCACGGCTCTGAAATATCCAAACTCAATTGGATGCTTATTTTGATTGGTATTTTGAGGCTTCCAACCATTATCAGGAATCTAAAAATTACCTCTGTGCAGAATACGATAATTAAATTAATTGAGGTGAGCTGTTAAAGAAAGACAAAATGCCTTCCAAAGCCTCACGTTTGTCTCCCGGGTTCCTCCGTCTCAGGCTCCACCTCTAGTGCCATTTTCCTCCTTCTCTGAACCTAGCAGAAACTGCCCCTTTAGTGTTAAATCTTCTGAGGAGCCATATAAACCCCCAAGTACTTAGGTTCCCTGGACTAAGGGCAAACCGAGCTGCAGTTAAAGAGTTCCCTGAAGTAACCGAGGACCTCCCCACCATATGTCTGCTGAAGAATTTCACATAGTTATTCAAACCTACCCACGTGGTTTCTCAGATTTATATGAGTTAGTCCACATGCTGGCTGGTGAGGGTCAAGCCAAACACTGGATGAAACTAGCCCAATGGGAACATACTGGAAGGGATTAGAAAGGCAAACCCCTAACTTGTCAAGAGGCTGCAGCACTCACTGAAAACCCCCATTGAGCAATTACAGCAGCCTTTCCTAAGCCTGTTGATGGGAACAAAATTCAGGCTTGCGCACAAAAATCCGATGACGCTGTCCGTGACTATTGTAGTTGACTTCAGATTATTTTTAAAGAAAATCCTGTCTGTCTTCAGATGTTTAAGTCCACTGGGTTAGGCTTTAACTCCATGTTTATTAATGGGCTTAATCAGGACCTTTCTCTTGTAGTTGAAAGGACCAGGATGGAATGGGAAAGTATGTTCACTCCAGATTTAGTTAATTTGGCAAATTAGCATGCTCAAACCCTGGAAGAGTCGCCAAAGAGACTGCTAAAATTCTTGATCTTCAACTCTGGCAAATGAAGTTCCCTAAACAGAAGCAAAACCTTCTAGTTTCTGCTGTTATTGCAAAGAGCCAGGACATTGGAAAAATGGTTGTCACAAATGTAAATGTTTCAGGTATCTTTACCTTTCTAACCGGCCTTTCCAATGTCCTCCCATTTCTCAGTGACAGACTTCTGAGCAACTCCAGTCGTGTTTCCCAGTGCTCCTCCTTAGCTCAGAGGAAACAACTCTCCAGATGCGGAATGAATCTCTCCTAATTGACACTGGAGCCACACCACTTGGTGCTCAACCCCACTGCTACGAAGCAGCCCCTGCCTCGTAGTACTAAAACAGTTCAAATAGGGGGTGTCTCCAGTGAACCTCAATTCCCTTTTGTTCAGGCCCCTTGAGAGATGCACACCCTTTCTCCTTAGCTCCTCTGCCCCTATCCATTTATTAGGCTTAGACTTCTTGGAAAAGTATCATGCCAGGATTTCTTTCTTCCAAAAGGGGGAAATAATTCTAGAATTTGACAGAAACCATCAAATTAGCCAACCAAGAGAATTAACCAAGAGATGTTAATTAATTAACATCTTTTTCTCTGCCTTTGACAGTACAGGAGCTGGTTCTGGAAACACTGATCATTTTTCCCTATTGAATCAGCTACCGTCACCACCCTTACGGGCAAAATCTCTAATAACGGAAAAAAATTCACAGTGCACCTCCCACAAAAGATTCAAATAGATCTCAGAATCTCTCCCCAGAATTAGACAATACCCTATAAGTAAAGAAGCCCTTCAAAGAATAAAGCCCATAACAGAAGATTTCAAGGCTCAGGGCATCATCATCCTTTGCAGTAATCCCTGTAATACTCCTGTTTTACCTGTGAGACCCAAGGGCCAAGAATGGAGGTTTGTCCAGGACACCTGAGCGGTACATAACGCCATTATCCCTCGACGCCCTGTTGCTCCCACTGACATCCATTCCCACTGGGAGCAAATTTCCATTGTAATTGATTGATGTAGTGCATTCTTTAGTATTCTAGCTGGTAAGGCAAGTCAATATCTTTTTGCCTTGGGAAAGATGACATTACACCTGGAGAAGAATGCCCCAGGATTTCACAGAAAGTCCGTTTTACTTTTCACAAACCTTGAAAGCTGGTATAAAGTTTTCTGCGGGTTCTACTTAGTTACAGTATACAGGTGATTCACAACATATAGAGGCTCTTCTTCTCGAATCTGCTCACAGGAAGACAGCATCCACTTACTAAAACTTTTGACTTAAGGTCAAAAGGGACATAAAATCTCCAAAGAAAAGCTGCAGTCTGCTCAAACTCAGGTTCGATATTTAGAGCACCTGATCTCAGAACGGTGGCTACGTCTGGATCCTGAGAGCCTTCATGGCACCCTGAACTTCTACAAACCTAAAACTAAGAACCAATTACAAGGTTTTCTCAGGCCAGCTGGTTACTGTTGAAATTGGATTCCAAATTTCTCTCTTATGGCACAGCCCCTATATGCTTTATTGAAACCCAGCAAACCTGACCCCATTAATTGGGGAGGTCAAGATGACACAGCTTCTGAAGGCTTAAAGAAAAGCTTACTGAGACCACCTGCTCTTGGACATTCTATCAGCTTCCCTTTTCCCTTTTGTATGTGAGAAGGAAGGGAATGCCCTTGGAGTACTCACCTCCAAACATGGGGACCATCACTGACCCATAAGGGTATTATAGCCACGTTGACCCATAAGGGTATTATGGTCTGACACCTGGTAATAATCTACAGGAGATTCCTGTAACCAATGCAGATTTTTCGTGGTTTACAGATGATTCTTATCTAAAGGGAGAAAATGGTAAATAGAGTGCTGGATAAGCTGTTGCAACTCCTTTTGATATCACTGAGGCAGCACATTTACCAATGGCTACTTTGGCCCAACTCGCTTCATTATACAATCTTTTTTTTTTTTTTAACATTCTTATTGTAGCATAACCTCTCCACAATGGTGTGTTAGCCTCTGCTCTACAACAAAGCGAATCAGCTATACATAGACACACATCCCCATATCTCCTCCTTCCAGCGTCTCCCTCCCGCCCTCCCTATCCCACCCCTCTAGGTGGTCACAAAGCACCGAGCTGATCTCCCTGTGCTATGCGGCTGCTTCCCATTAGCTACCTATTTTACATTTGGTAGTGTATATATGTCCATGCCACTCTCTCACCTCGTCCCAGCCCACCCCTCCCCCTCCCAGCGTCCGCAAGTCCATCCTCTATGTCTGCGTCTCTATACCTGTCCTGCCCCTAGGTGCCTCAGAACCTTTTTTTTTTTTTTTTTTAGATTCCATATATATGTGTTAGCATACAGTATTTGTTTTTCTGTCTCTGACTTACTTCACTCTGCATTATACACTCTTACTCGGGCTTATAATTTAGCCAAGGGCAAAATGACAAACATTTATAGCAATAGTCAGTATGCCTTTGGAGCAGCCCACGACTTTGGGAGGCTATGGAAACAACGAGGTTTCCTACCTCTAATGGGGAAGAAATTTTAAATGGCTCTTATATCCAAAATCCATTAGATGCCATACTCTACCCAGAAGCCTTGGCTATTATTGAGATCCCTGGGCGCGGCAGGCTTGACTCCCTAGAGGCTAAAAGAAACCACCTTGTGGGTACTTGTGCCCAAAATGCTGCTCTCAAAGGAATTAATGGCCAAATTTCTGTTATGGTCCAAAGGGCTGCTCCCCAAAATAACAATCTAGAAAAATTGATGAGAAATGCCCAACATTTGATCCCAGGAAAGGAAAAACAATATTGGAGATCTAATAATCGTTGGTTTGATAAAAAGAACTCCGGTTCAGGTTAAATAACAAACTGGTCCCACCAGGAATTCTAAGATTCCCGCTTCTTGCGATTGTACATACATTGAACCATTAGTCCACTGACAAAATGATAGTATTCATGAACGAATCTGGTTGGGGAAATACTAATAAAGACACAAAGAGTGCCTCCCTTGCTTGTCCCCCTGTCCAGAATACAATCCGGGGAAACCTGGTTGCACTGCTCCTGGGTATTTTGAAATGCTGAATGGGCCATTCAAGGTTTGGCAAATGGATTTCATACAGGTGCCCCCATCTCATGGATATAAATATAAATATGTTTTACTCATGGTATGTATGTTTTCTTACTGGATCAAAGCTTTCCCTTATAGACAGGCTACTGCTTCTTCTGTGGCTAAAATTATGTTAGAAAATATTATTCCTACGTGGGGAACTCCTCTTGCACTTCAAAATGATTAAGGAACCCATTTTACTGGCCAGGTACTATGACAAATCTGTGCTTTGGGCCAGGTTTACAACACTTTCACTGTGCTACATCCTTAATCCTTAGGGTTAGTCAAATGAACTAAGGCCAGTATTAAGGCCCAATTGATTTACATTTCTCTAATAATTAGCTCATGGAACTATACTCACATTTTTTTTTTGGCTGCATTGGTTCTTCATTGCTGTGGGTGGCTTTCTCTAGTTGTGGCGAGTGGGGGCTACTCTTTGTTGTGGTGCACGGGCTTCTCATTGCAGTGGCTTCTCGTTGTGGAGCACGGACTCTAAGCGCACGGGCTTCAGTAGTTGTGGCTTGTGGGCTCTAGAGCGCAGGCTCAGTAGTCGTGGCACATGGGCTTAGTTGCTCTGTAGCATGTGGGATCTTCCCAGACCAGGGCTCGAACCCGCATCCCCTGCATTTGCAGGCGGATTCTTAACCATTGTGCCACCAGGGGAGTCCCATACTCAATATTTTGTAATAACCTATAAGGGAAAATAATCTGAAAAAGATATATATATATATGAACTGAATAACTTTGGTATACACCTAAAACTAAGACAACTTTGTGAATCAACTATACTTAAATAAATTTTTTAAAAAAAGACCCACTTGGCAAAATTCCAAATACCCTGGCGAAAAGCATTGACATTGGTCCTTCTAACTCTCAGATCCACTCCTTTTGGAGCTTATAAACTCTCACTCTTTGAGATAATCATAAGACACCCAATGCAATTGGCTTCTGCTTCTTTTGACCCACCGTTGACAAAAGAAGATACACTTCGATATTACACAGGTCTAATTGCTTCTGTTAAAAATAACAATGTTTAGTTAGAGTAATCTTTTCACATTGTGCTCTCAGGAAATGAAGACCTTAAGCATCACATCTTGCCACCTGAATATTCCATCTATTGGAAAAGACACCTCCAGAAGGGCTCTCTTCAACCTCGCTGGAAAGGCCCCTATCAGGTACTGCTAACCAACCTTCTGGATTCTTATCTGAACTCATAGTCTCTGACTTTGCGACCTATGGGCTATAATACTGAGAAAACATTTACTTCCAAACAGTTTCTTTTGAGATAACAATACTGTTTAATTACTTCATGTTTATTCCTACAATGCATCTTCCCAAAGCATTTCTTTAATTCCTTTAGTTTTTAGTGTGTCCTCGCTATATTCACTATTCTAAGATACAGACTTTATTTTTAAAATGTATCTTATTGAAGTATAGTTGATTTACAATGTTGTGTTAATTTCTGCTGTACAGCAGAGTGACTCAGTTACTTATATACATTCTTTTTTTATGTTCTTTTCATTATGGTTTATCACAGGATATTGAATATAGTTCCCTGTGCTATACAGTAGGATTTTGTTGTTAATCCGTTCTATATATAGTAGTTTGCATTTGCTAACCCCAAGCTCCCAATCAGTCCCTACCCCATTCTCCCCCCCAACCCTTGATAACCACAAGTCTGTTCTCTATATCCGTGATTCTGTTTCTGTTTCATAGTTATGTTCATTTGTGTCATATTTTAGATTCTGCATACAAGTGATATCATATGGTATTTATCTTTCTCTTTCACTGAATATGATAATCTCTAGGTCCATCCATGTTGGTGCAAATGGCATTATTTTATTCTTTTTATGGCTGAGTAATATTCCATTGTATAAACATACCACATCTTCTTTATCCATTCATCTGTCAATGGACATTTAGGTTGCTTCCTTGTCTTGGCTATTGTAAATAGTGCTGCAGTGAACATTGGGGTGTGGGTATCATTTCAAATTAAAGTTTTCTGTGGATATATGCCCAGGAGTGAAATTGCAGGATCATGTGGTAACTCTGTTTTTAGTTTTTTGAGGAACCGCCATACTGTTTTCCATAGTGGCTCCACCAATTTGCATTCCCACCAACAGTGTAGGAGGGTTCCCTGTTCTCCACACCCTCTCCAGCATTTGTTGTTCGTAGACTTTTTGATGATGACCATTCCGACTGGTATGAGGTGGTACCTCATTGTGGTTTTGATTTGGATTTCGCTAATAATTAGCGATGTTGAGCATCTTTTCATGTGCCTGTTGGCCATCTGTATGTCTTCTTTGGAGAAATGTCTATTTAGGTCTTCTGCCAATTTTTCAATTGGGTTGTTTATTTTTTTTATTATTGAGTTGTATGAGCTGTTTGTGTATTTTGGAAATTAAGCCCTTGTTGGTCACATCATTTGCAAATATTTTCTCCCAATCCGTAGGTTGTCTTTCGTTTTGTTTATGGTTTCCTTTGCTGTACAAAAGCTTGTAAGTTTGATTAGGTCCCATTTGTTTATTTTTGCTTTTATGTCTTTTGCCTTGGGAGACTGACCAAAGAAAACATTAGTACAATTTATGTCAGATAATGTTTTGCCTATGTTCTCTTCTAAGAGTTATATGCTGTCATGTCTTTAAGCCATTTTGAGTTTATATTTGTGTAGGATGTGAGGAATTAACTTCATTGGTTTACATGTGGCTGTCTAGCTTTCCCAACACCACTTGCTGAAGACTCTTTTCTCCATTGTATATTCTTGCCTTCTTTGTTGAAGATAAATTGACAGTAGGTGTGTGGGTTTTTCCCCAGGCTCTCTATTCTGTTCCATTGATCCATATGTCTGTTTTTGTGCTATGCTGTTTTGATTACTGTAGCTTTGTAGTATAGTCTGAAGTCTGGGAGGCTTATATCTCCTGCTTTATTCTTTTTTCTCAGGATTGCTTTGGCAATTCTGGGTCTTTTATAGTTCCATATAAATTTTAGGATTATTTGTTCTAGTTCTGTGAAAAATGGCATGGGTAATTTGATAGGGATCACATTAAACCTGTAGATTGCTTTGGGTAGTATGGCCATTTTAACAGTACTCTTCAAGAGCGTGGGATATCTTTCCATTTCTTTGAATCATCTTCACTTTCCTTTATTAATATTTTATAGTTCTCAGCATATAAGTCTTTCACCTCCTTGGTCAGGTTTATTCCTAAGTATTTTTTTTTTTTGATGTGATTTTAAGAGGGATTTTTTTTTTTTTTACATTCCCTTTCTGATATTTCATTGTTAGTGTAAAGAAATGCCATCAATTTCTGTATATTAATCTTGTTTCCTGCTACCTCGCTGAATTCGTTTATCAGTTTGACTAATTTTTGTGTGGAGTTTTTAAGGTTTTCTATATATAGTATCGTATCATCTGCATATAATGACAATTTTACATCTTCCCTTTTAATTTGGTTACCTTTTATTTCTTGTCTGATTGCTGTGGCCAGGACTTCCAATACTATGTTGAATAAAAGTGGTGAGAATCGACATTCCTCTCTTGTTCCAGATTTTAGTGGGAAGGCTTTCAGCATTTCGCCATTGAGTATTATGATGGTTGTGGGTTTGTCATAAATCGCTTTTATTATGTTGATATATGTTCCCTCTCTACCCATTTTGGTAAGAGGTTTTATCATGAATGGATGTGGAATTTTATAAAATGCTTTTTCTGCATCTATTAAGATGATCATGTGGTTTTTGTCTTTTGTTGATGTGGTGTATTACACTGATTGATTTACGTTATGTTGAACCATCCTCGGGACCCTTAGATGAATAAGATACAGACTTTAGAAAGATGTCTGAGACAAATCCCTCCTACCCTTCCTTATTACTCAAATGTGACAACAATAGGTTTCCTGTCTGTGCACTTTCCCTGTGATGGGGGACATGACACCCAGGAAAGGTCCTTCCTGGCATTGAGAGATAAAAAGCCACTGAGTGCTAGTTAAAACAAACAAACAGACTCTTGATCAGCAGTGCTTTCAGAGAAAGGTCTTGATCAAAAGGGAGAAATGTGAAAATTAATAAAGGAAAATCTCACTAAAATGGAGATGGGAGGCCAGAAGGGGGAGCTGTCATGCATATACCACTCAACACCACTACAGATCTCAACAGAAAGAGATGTACTTTGCATCTCTGGCAGGAAGTGACACTACTTTACTACCACCAGAAGGAGGAAGAAAGATTTTTTTTCTCCTTGCCTGTCAACAGCTCAGCCAATGAAAAACCACTGTACTTCAAACTTCCAGTTTCCTTCAGTGGACTTTTTGTTTAGAACAGCCCCTCCCAACTTCCCCTTCTCTTCTATAGAAGAGTTTCCTCTCCTTTGTTTTGCTGGACTTGCATGTGGATTGCCATATTTGTACATCCCAAATTGCAATTGTTTGCTGCTCCCGAATAAACCTATTTTGCTGGTAAAATAACTTGCTGTTTTATTTATTGTTTTAGGTTAACTGTTTCTCAATCCCATACAGATTATATTCCTTACACTAAAATTTGTCTTAGTTTAGCATATTTGTGTTGGAATTTCACTCACTTATCAAGAACGTGAGTGATTATTTTGCTGAAGCAGATAATAGTTTTCCAATACTGGAAGATTCTTCCCTCAGTTTTTTGTGCTATTCACAATGTAACAATTGCAAACAACAACATGCTTTTAGTTTAATTTGCATTATTAACATTTTCCTCATCACTTTTTTAAGTCTAGATGAGGGCTAGGCCAACTTATATCATGGACCCGATGCTAAATATTTTACACTTCGTAAGCCACACTGTCACTTTCAAAATAATTCAGCTCTTCCATTGTAGTGTGAAAGTAGCCATAGACAATACATAAGTGAATGGGCAATGCTGTATTCCAGTAAAACTTTATTTATAAAGATACGTGATGGGCAGGCCCTAGTTTTCTGAACCCTGGTCTAGACAATCAACAAAACAACAGATCATTAGCCCTGCTGCTTGCCGGTTTCCCTTGTGTCGATACTGTCACCATTGGCTACTTCAGGTTACCAACATGAAGTTATTGAAAGTGAAATCAGAAAGAGATGCATAGAAGCATGCTATTTATAGCATTCCTACCATACAGATACGATAGACATAAATAACCTCAACAGTACAGATACTAGTAAAATATAATAAAATAATTAGGAAGTGATGAATTCTGAGTATTTATTACCTATCTTTTTACTATCACGTATTTAATTGAAAGCTTATTTAATATAATTTTTGTTAATAGCTCTAATTAAAAACTGGCTCACAAAATTCCTGAAAATTGAACAACTGGCTCTCACAAACCAGTGTTGGCCAGCTGATTCCAGACACCAGTCTCCTGCCAGTTCCCTCAGAGAAGTAAGAACAAATCAATGTCCTGCTCCTTGTACCCCTTCAAACTTTAAGAAAATGTTCTCTCCTGAAAGAGGTCAGAAAACTAAGTTCTATAAAAACACCTCCTCTTCCAGTTATTATTTAGACTGTCTGCCCTTAAGGTAATTACATTTCTGACCAGACCTGCACTGTCTTGGAACTTACAGAACCAAACAATTGCTCATGTGTTTGTATTGTGAGTCACATTTGGTCTAAAAGAATTCCTGTACTCTTTAGAAGTTTCTAAAATTACAGCTTTGCCCAGTCTGGGAACCAATAACTTTGGTAGAAAGTAAGAAGGATATAAGATAGCATGTGTGAACAGAATGAGTTGATCTGTATTTTCACTCAGCCCCAGCCTTCACAATGTAATCTTGAACAACGACTGATTTCACTTATTTATTTGAGTCTGTTTTCTCCTTTCTACAAACCAATGCTTGGTACTCTTTAAGTTTGTGAGGGCAAATACTGCTAAAGTGATTTGAGAACATTGGCTAAGGGGGTGTTGGAAATGTAGGTCATCATTTATCATCTGGACATGAATGTGAGGCATTAAAGATTGTAATTCCATGAACCTGACATAAACACTTTAAGCGCTGAAAAATGTGCTTAGATCATTAGGGCAAATTGAAAACACCAGCTGAAATTAGCTTTTTAAATGTTTATCTTCATTTCCTTCACCATGTTCTCCCTTGCTGCCTATGTCCTAAGTAATTGAGAGGTGGTGGCTTAATTCATCCAGACATTTTCCTTTGTGTATCTTTTGGACCTGGAATAGACAGTCTGTGGTACCAAAAATCACCATTTCCGTGCCTCTCCTTTTTCTGCTCATTTCCTACTTGGTACTTCCCATCCTTTTTCTCCCCCCCATTCTTCTTTCTTTCACTTTACCTTTTTTCTTGCTTGCCAGAGTACATGTATACCCAAACAGTCCAACCTGCTATGACCTTTAACTCTGTTTGAGGTATTAAGTTACATAACAATATATATGCTGCTTCTTTAAATAAGAGGCAACCTAGATGTGAATGATCATTGAATCCATATTTATTAAGCCATTAACTTACATCATCCTTTTTCTGTTTCCAAGTTACTTCCAGGTTCTACCTCTCACTTTGCTATTGGTACATATACCAAAACAAAGCCCTCTAGCGTTAATATGTCTCTTTAGTCATAAAATATGGGGAAAACACAGGATGTGGGTGCTGGAGTTCACTTTGGTAAAGCACAGCCTTTGCATGGTAACTCTAGTTCTCTGTAGTCTGTCGATCCCAATTGGGTTCATGCTCTAGTCTCACGAGAATGCCAGCTGACCCATGGGTCCTTCCAGAGCCTGACCTATCTCCCTGTTATGAAGACCCAGTGTGAAATCTGTATGCTTAATATCCCAGGTCTAATCATTCTTTTCTGGCATTGCATATAATGGTAAATGTTCAAAACCGCATCAAGTTGGGAAATATATTTCTCATTTTTAGTGGAACACTGTATTTATTTATACGGAAAAGCTTTTGTTGATGAGCATTTTGTTGAGGAAGGTAGCTGTGAAAGTGTTCTGCAACCCTGGGTTTTATTTGCCCTTTGTATGTGTATGGATTGGAAAGAGAAAACACTTGCTTTTATATCTGCTAAGATTAGCTACAGTAATTGTGGTGAGCTTTGCTGAAATTCCTCCTCCTAATGATGCAAACAGAAATCACAGAGCACAGAGCTTCAGGTTTTGGAGGTGACTCACAGAGTCTAGCAATCCATCTTGGAAGTCTTAGCAGGCCTATTTTGGGCTGTAGTCCACACATGGCAAGGCTGAAGAATCCCAGGTGTTCTGCCTGAGAGCAAAGTGAGAGCATGAGGATTGCCCTGCGAAGCAAGAACATGCTCATTAAAGCGGGTTTCTGGTGGGAGGTGGATCGCCCAGCAGTTCTGCATTTCTCCTTGAGGTGACCCCTTTCCTTATTAGAGAGGGGCTCTGATGTCCAGATGCATCTGCGTTTAATGAGTGGCAGTTCACCGGGGACCCAGAGAGGACAAAGAAGTACCTGCTTGGTGATCCGAGAAGAGTATACTGTGTATTTCGTGGATACTACACTGTTTAAATAATGTAAAAGTTTTTCTTTTGCGAGATCTTTCTACTCCGTGGTAGTCTGAAATGGCATATGTGAATATAGGAGACCTAGAGCTATGGGATAAACAGACTAATCAAGTTGGCTGGATTTATGAATTCTCTTATGATAAAATCACGGAACTCTTTAAAATGATGAGATCAGCAGGCATTCATCTCTCTATCTCAAAGGAAGATGGAATAAAATTAGAGAAATTCTTCTCACAGGTCTGCAGATGGTGGTTGGTTAATTAGGTGAAAAGATCTTTGAATAATAGACTAGGGAATTGGGCCACCATATTATTGTTTTAATCTGTGAGGTACTTATTATCAGCAAGAATACTTTGTCTTGCAGGACATTTTTTAATAAAATGGCAAATGTGCATCTTGGTGAAATCAAAAGTGAGAAATTGTATGTAAAATAATTGTGAATAGCAAAATGACTATATATGGCCAGAGAATAGAATTTTATACAAAATATGAAAGATGTGATGTCTGTATAAGAATATGCATGATGACTACAGCAGTGTCAAAGCCCTCAAGAAACACCAAACGTGTATCAGAAGCTAAGCTAAGCATTAACTTGGCATTAAGTGCCATGAAAGAAGATTTTTTTCCTTTGCCATATTTTGGAAGACTTTTCCATCATTCAAAAGTGTTTTTTTTTTCTGCCAGTATTCGAGAAATAAATTCAAATACAGTTAAAGTGTATGAAAACCTTTTCCACTATTAGCATGAAAACTCAACTGCAAAGGAAAACTCTGCTTTCGAAATCAATGTGTTAAATATCTTTATAGAATCAATTACATACATAATGTACAATTACATAATTTATGATATAAATTTGCTTTCTTCTGTTCAAATAAAAGTTCTGAATCTTTGGATTTTTTTTTTTTTTTTTTTTTTGCGGTACGTGGGCCTCTCACTGTTGCGGCCTCTCCCGTTGCGGACCACAGGCTCCAGACGCACAGGCCCAGCGGCCATGGCTCACAGGCCCAGCCGCTCCATGGCACGAACCTGTGTCCTGGACCGGAGCACGAACCTGTGTCCCCTGCATCGGCAGGCGGACTCTCAACCACTGCGCCACCAGGGAAGCCCCTGGAATTTTAATATAAATACTCAACTTCCTATTTTGCTATGGATTGTGTAACTCTAGTCAATTCACTTAATTTTTCTTTGCTTCGGTTTCCCCACTGAAAAATGAGGATCATGAGATAGCTCGACCCTCTTTATCAAACTACACAGGAATCAGTTAAACTGAGCACAAGTAAACTATTATTGTATGATGTAATAAATGTATTACATAAAGGTATTAGTACTCTTAAATTTTTCAATGATCACAACTGAAGAAAACTGCATAATTTTCTAATTAGATGAAATGTAAGTGTATGATCTAAGTCATCACTGAGCATGTCAGGTCGGCGGGGGAGGAAACTGATACAACAACATATACCACTTATTGTCTACTTTTGTGGGCCAAGCATTTTACATGAACTGTTTCATATGACTGTGTTGACACTTTGAGGTAAATACCACTATAAGACCTTCTTTATAAATGAGAAAATCAGGACTCACAAAAGCCACTTGCTTATGTTCAATAGGAAGCGAGAGAGACCAAGATTTGAACCTAGTCCTCTTTTTTTTTTTTTGCGGTACGTGGGCCTCTCACTGTTGTGGCCTCTCCCGTTGCAGAGCACAGGCTCTGGACGTGCAGGCTCAGCAGCCATGGCTCACGGGCCCAGCCGCTCTGCGGCATGTGGGATCTTCCCGGACCGGGGCACGAACCCGTGTCCCCTGCATCAGCAGGCGGACTCCCACCCACTGCGCCACCAGGGAAGCCCGAACCTAGTCCTCTCTTTGATGCCATAGTCCAAGTTCTTCATCGCACTGTGACTGCTTCTCCAAATTTGGTTCCCTGTTCACATGATCCAAGATTCTGCAATACTCAAAATACAAATGGAATGCTGCAGTAGTTGAAGTCAGCACACAATTTCTGAGATCTTCTCCCTTTCCAAAATTCACACTGAAATGCACGCCCTTTGTCATCTAAATGAAAATAAACGTAGGAGAATCTGTCCCTGGAGCTAGTAGGTGGGAGATATGGAAACATTGGGTCTCCTGCTTTAATTATGTGGGTTTGATAAGATGCATTTTCTTTAGAGACGATCAAATATTTCTCATGCTATTCATGAAAGCTTCAAATAAGACAGTTAAGCCAATATTCATTTGCCACTGCCAGGAAAAAAATGTAACCATGCATTACTCGGAAGTTTCTTTCATCTTTGGAATAGTAATAAATATTTTTTCACCTCTTCCACACAGGGAAATGTTATGATCGTCCAGGAAAATGACGTTAGATGCATAAGTATTATGAATAATCAGTGTGGAATTAAGTAATATAAATAAGCTACCCACTGACTTCATGTACTCACCTAGTACACACTTTATCTGAACAAATATTTCAATTTTGGCAATTTTCCAAAACAATTACTTTAAAAGGAAATATAAATTAGATTAACTTTTAGAAAAGGGAAACAAATATACTCTAAATATTGGGGGAAATGATATACAATGGTTATTTTTTAATACTGATTTCTTGAAGATGTACATTTGTTTATTGAACATAATTAGAAAATAATTTTTAATACATGTATGTAGTATAAATTGCTATGGCTTTCAACTAGGAAAAAACAATTTTTTCCAAAAATATATTATTAAATGTTTGAGCCTCCTAGAACAGGCTAGCTCAGTTTTGTTTTTTGAAATACGTGTATTTTAAACAGTAAGTGTCACAGTGAGTTCAACTCACTTTTGGAAGTGTTAGGAGGATCCAGTGAAGAGCTACTTAAACACCAGGGAAGAAACCAATTATTCAGAAACAACCACCCTATGTAAAAGCTTCATCCAAATAAGGATTTTTGTGCAATGTAAATGAACCCCTTTTACTAAATGTAGACATTTACCATTGTTATTAACACTTTATCCCCAGGAGGTGCAATTTTCCCAATGCTAAGAAGTAAGAGAAAAATGCACAGTTATTCTTCCTAGAGAAAAAAACTGCATTCAATTTGTATTATTTTACTATTTGGCAAAAACACTGGAACATAAAGAAGAATACACCATATAAGATTTCACTCTACGTAAAACTAGTCTTCAGAAATATTATCCAGCCTGCCAGATGTTTTCCTCCTTTATTATATATTAACAGTAGTGATATAGAGGAGTTTGCAACTGTATTAAGTCTCCTGTTCCTCCTGCGTTGGCATCTTATTTATTTGCAATAAATAAATGTATGTGTATATCTATAAACACACTAAAATTTGTACTTGATATCTTGTAACTGCAAAGCTGCTCTAAAAGATACATTGTTTTTCCATTAAGCTAATGTCTATTACTCCATTCCACCTCATCTTGTAACTGACAGCCAAAGAAAATGAAAAGATTTGCTCTTGTTTGCTTTCATGAGACAATGCCACTTTGTTAATGTTAAAATAGTCCTATAATTTTCCAGTTCTTTTTAAGTGACTCGGGAGAAGTAATCCAAGATAAAGAAAAGTGTTGATAAAGTCTGGAAGCACAAGAGGGAACTATACAGGCAGGAAATGTCACTGCACCAGCGCTGCCTGGTGGTTCAGAGCAGGAGAGTTACGGGTAGAAACACACTCACGTGCACAGATGTCCTTGCACACACGTACACAGAATACACCATCAAGCAGATTCTCCTAGTGTTATTTGGAACTTCTTTAACAGATAGCATTCTACACCAAAATGTGGCTAAATCAGACCTGCTCAGAAAAGCAGAAAGAAACGTCTTTCCTGGAGGAGCTCCAGTGTCTGAAGCCTGTTGCAGTTCTGGTATCAGATCAGTGAAGGTTCTCTTGCCCACTCCTGCCAAGACAGCATGATTCTTTTTTTAATTAATTAATTTATTTTTGGCTGTGTTGGGTCTTTGTTTCTGTATGAGGGCTTTCTCTAGTTGGCAGCAAGCGGGGACCACTCTTCATCACGGTGCGCGGGCCTCTCACTATCGTGGCCTCTCTTGTTGCGGAGCACAGGCTCCAGACGTGCAGGCTCAGTAGTTGTGGCTCATGGGCCTAGTTGCTTCGCGGCATGTGGGATCTTCCCAGACCAGGGCTTGAACCTGTGTCCCCCGCATCAGCAGGCAGATTCTCAACCACTGCGCCACCAGGGAAGCCCGAGAGCATGATTCTTAAACCTTTGGAGTCAGCTACTCCTTCTCAAAATAAGGCTAATAATAGTCCCAAGCCATCACTTTGGTTTTACACAGCATCTCTTGGATTGCACCTCTAAATGCTTTAGGGTTGCCCAGGTAGGAACCATAATATGGGCTGTTATTGGTGGTATTAAAAGCTCAGAAACTCAGTGGACAGAGAATAGGTCGGTATCATCCTCAATACAGTCTTGATCTTTTGGCCAACACCGTAAACACTGAATAAATTGATGTAAAATTAAATCTAGGGCAAACCCCCATATCTTCTTAATAAAAGAAGTGAAAACTTGTGACGAAACATACTCACAATTTCAATACCGTCTCTAATTGCCTTTTGTTTACTCTGGCTTCCTCTAGGAGGTTTTGATGCTATCTTAATTATCACTGTTGTTTTATGCCTAATAATGGTTTAAGTTTTGTACTTTTATCCTGAGGCAATTTTATAAAGGGAAGTATTTTTAACAAATCAAAATGTTACCCCCCAGTTCTTCATCTTAGCTGGATGCACAGGTGTAATGGAGTGCTTGGCTAGGTTCTATTCCCCCCTCTGGCAGTCTGAGAATACTTGTTATGAAGCCTAGTCGGGACCAAGCACCAAGAGAGCATCTTAATGGATGTCGGTGATGAGGTTCTCTGGCTGGCACCATCTGTTCATGTCTGTATAGCACTGGTTACCAAAAGCTTGCTTGGGACTTCCCATGGTACAAAGCCATAGACTAGGAAGGGGACGGGGAGGTGCAGGGCTCTGTTCCAGAGTAGATACCACAATGGGGGGTTAGTGTGGGTGAGATGCTGTTTTGGATATTGCCTGCTACAGAGTAGATACTCATTGAATGCTCAACTTAGGTTAAATCGCTTTGGTGTGGGGAGGAAGAAGGGTGGTAGCTGGGGTTAAAAATGCTCTGCACTAGAAAACAAACTTATGCTTACCAAAGGACACTACTATAAACAAAATAAACAACGAGGTCCTACTGCAGAGCACGGGGAACTATACTCAGTACCTTGTAATAACCTATAATGGAAAAGGATCTGAAAAAGAATAGATAAACAGATGACTGAATCACTCTGCTGTATTCCAGAAACGAACACAACATTGTAAATCAACTATAACGGGAACAACTTCCGTTCCAAGAGTATGTTCGTAAGTCCAATTCGTTTGTAAGCTGGTACTAACTTTGCAGTACCAGCTACGTCACCGCTGCTTTGACGCTTGCTTTGGGACATCCTGGGCTTGAAATAAAGATACTGTACTGCCGTACTCTATACAGTACTGTACAGTAAAGTACGCAAAAGCACAGCCACTTGTAGAGGATGCACGCACGTGACAATGCACGCCAGACACGGGAGCGAACTTACGTGATTCGACATGCGAATGCACATTCGCATCTTTGAAAGCCTGAAACTTGAAAGTTTGTATTAGGGGATTTACCGTACTTCAATAAAAAAAGAAAAGCAAGTGATACCCATGAGCCCATCAATCAAAGATCATCAGTGACAGCATTTTAGATATTTTTCTATGCATTTTTGTTTATAGTGATCATATCAATTACACAAAATTTTCACAGTTCTGTATCCTGTTTTTCCCCCCACTTTAGATGAATGTAAAATTTGTTTTTAAATGCTGTACACTAAAGTATTACTGAATGTCCTGGCATTTAATGAGCAGACAATTGTGTATCAGATACCATACATCTTCTGTCATAACATCTCTTGGCTTACTGTATAATGGCATTTCTGTTCTTTCTTTCTTGGATATTTATTTCTTATTACTTCTCATTTGTAATGAGGGAATTTTTCCTACTATAGAAACTGAGATCTACATGCTAGTGAGGAAACAATAACAATTTGTGAATTTCAAGTGAAATGAAAATATCTTTAGGCCAGTAACTGACTTACCAGAGTCTGGCATTCTTGTAGCTTATAATTTAGGTATCCCTTCCAGTTAAGATTTGTGGTGCTCATCGCTGACCTCAGACTTGATCTTTAAAAAAGCCGAAACATGACAAATGAACTTTGACAGAAATATATTTAATGACTAGTTTGCTGACATCCACAGGTAAGGCAGAGAAAACTGCCAGTTTTCAAAAACAAAAAAACTAATTTGCATCTTTCCTCAGGAGCTGCCTGGAGTGGTTAGTTCTGTGCAGGGGAAGGAGTCCTACACAGCGCGCCCTGCACCCATGCCTGGCTGCGCCTAACCAGTGAGGTAAATATGTACTTCCCTTCACCTTTACTTGTGCAAGATGATTTTAGTCAAGGGGTGGGGAAAAAATCAGCTTTGCAGAAATAGCTTTCTGCTAAATGCCCAGAGTTCAGTATTTAAAAACAAAAACAAAAACACAACTTCTATATAATTATATCTCATCTGTTATTAGCTACGGGATTCGTTCTGCCTAAATTCCTTCCTTTCCCACTTCATGAGTGTTTATGAAAGACCAGTAACTAGCCTGAATGTCTGCAAAATGGTATCGAACACAAATCCAGCATTTGCAAGACAGGAGCTCACGTGTAGCTCCAAACAGAGCATTAATTGCTTGCTAAGAGTATTTAATGAAAATGACTGCACTTCAGTATGTTCATAGACTTGGAAAAGACGGATTCCAAGTTTCCTTCCACACACAGATCCAAAATACGAGCTTGTATTTGATGTTTGGAGTCTGCAGCCTATACTAGTATAAACCCATTGGGGGAGAACATCAGGGCTATAGAGTGATGAAGGGCACAAAAGAAAAACATTTTAGAAAATGTAACTAAGTTAAAATTTCATGCATTTTTGCAGTTGCAAATAGCTGAGTATTGAATGATGGCCTTTCCTGATCGCAGCATTTCATGACCAGTTTACATGTGATTAAATTGATCTATCAGATAGTTTGCAGAATACATTTTTCTGGTTTGGTAACAGGAGCTTGGTAACAGGAGCAATTCTTTTTTCTGTTCCTCTAAAACCAAGTTGTTAAAAATGTAGTCAGTGAACCAGAAGCATCAGCATTGAGGTTGTTAGTGATACAGAATCTCAGGCTCCATCCCAGACAACTGCCCTCTAGAGGACTCACATGCACACTACAGTTTGAGAAGCATTGATCTGAGACACAGCTACGCATCTTTCTTATAAAGAAGAGATGGGCTTTTTAATTTTCAGAACTAATTATTAAAGTTAAGTCAGAAGTGTTTTTTTTAATTCTAAATTTTAAACATTTAAAATCTTTTTAAATCAACTCATGCTAGTATAACAGACTTCTAGCATGACTTTAATTTTTTTTCTAGAAATTCTCCCATACAGTTGGAGGTTCGTTACAATGGTCCCAAACAATGTGTAACAAACAAATTCTGTTACAAAATAAGAGAATAATTCTTGATGACAAACCAAACAGCAACAGCTAGTTTTGTCTGATATAATATTTTTTAGTGGGCCAAGTTTATTATTTTGCCCTCATTTATCAAATACTTTGTGCCTTATATGCGGTATTTTCAGAACTGATGAAAACAGAATTATGCTTTAGATCATCTGGCAAAATTCTAAAAAGCTTTGTTCAGAACAAGAGTAACGTCTACTGGATTGCTATTGTCTTTCTAGAAGTCCAAAGCCGAGTTGAGGTTTGCTCAGTTTTTACTAAGGAAGAGTAATTGCTCTGTTTACTCTGACATAATCTGCCTTCACTTTCTGAAATCAACTGAAACTCCTAATGAATAATATGCTTGTTTCCTGAAGACCATATTATCTAAATAATAATTTAGAGCTGTGATACAGCATTTTACTGCCAAATCATGAAGTCAGATTTATTTGGTTCACTTACATAAGCCAATTACATATTTTGTAGTTGTTTAAATACTATAATGCATCATCTTCGGTCCTTTAAAAAAAATTCATTTCAGGAAAAAACCTAAAGGGTAAGTAGTGGTAGGAGGGTAAAGGAACCGATGTTGATTAAATTGCTTCAACTCCTGGTAAAACTACAAAATAACTGCACATTAAAATAGAATGAGCATCTCTGATAAGAGTTCTTCTCATCTGCAAATGTCCATAAAAATCACATCTTTTCATTTTAAAGATGCCTAAATGAGAGTCAGTTAATTAAAGGGAAACTACCTTATGCAATTATAATTGTTAAGGAGTTATGCAAAGTTAACCAGCAGTAGTATAAAAGGCATAAAAATCTGTCCCTCTTTTTTGTCTTTGTAAGTGACATGTTCTTGATGACAGGATGGAGAAAATTCAAAAGGAAAAAAGTGTAACCATGAGAAAGTATGTGTGTGCGTGTGTGTTGTGTGATATTCTTCAAAAAAAGCATAGTCTTGATTACAGTTCTCCCTACGCAAAAACCTTCAACTGCTCACTGTTTCTTTTGAATAAGTTCTAAACTCTTAAATATGCCTACAAAGCCTTCCATGCTCTTGTCCTAAACTATCTTACCAGTTACCTCCCATTACTCGCCATCCTCTCTTCTCTTGGCTGCAAACAAACCACTTCCTATTTCCCTAATATAACCTGGGTTTTTCCTTTCCACACTTTTGTTCACACTGTTTCTGTTGACTGGAATATTCTCTCTCCAGCACCACTTCACCCTACCCCACCACCTACCATAACTCCAAACTGACTGGGAAAATCCCACTCTCTCAGTTAAGATGCTTATAGCTTCCGGTAGCAGAATACTCAACTAACTGCTTTAAACAATACAGACATTTATTATCTTACATAGCAAGAAGTTCTGAGAAAGAGCCATGAGCTTTCTTTCATTCTACTTTGCTGTCTTTAGCATGTTGGCCATTGTCTTGAGGCTTGTTTCCTTATAGTCACAAGATAGTTGCCACTGCTCCAGGCATTCCTTCCTATGTCAACAGAGAGGAAGAAAGGAGTTCCTCTCATATACCTTTTTTAAGGGAAGGAAAAGCTTTTCCAGCATGCACTTAGCAAACCTCTGCTAAGGTGCTAATTAAAAGGAATCATCCATGCTCATTCTCTAGCTTCAAAGAAGGCAAGAAATACAAGCATCTAGTACTTTCAGCCTCTAAAACGGGAGATGGGCTGTACTGTCCAGGAGGAGGATGGGAATGGTGACCAACGGTTGCCTCTAGTCCGCCAAAGCCCAGATGACAGTGACTCCATGAAGCCCTCCCTGAGTCATCCAGTAAAAGTTACCTCTCCTTTGGTTTTGCACAACACTGTGTAGCTTTTATATTCACATTTTGCTTTGTATTCGAGTTATCTGTATGTTTGCCTCATCTCCACTATGAGAATGCATCAATCCTGTCTTGTTCATCTTTTATTCCCATATCCTCTAGCATAGTCCTTGACCCTTAGAAAGTGTTGAATAAATATTTCCTGAACTGAAAACCTCACTAATTTGAACGACAGCTAGATGATTCACTTTAGCTACAGGGGGAAAAAGAAACATCATATCTGCCTCCCCCACAAAAAACTTAGAGCTTTCACCACATTTGCAATTAATACAAATGCTGCTTTTCAATAAGCGAAGTACAGAGGTAACAGTCAGAAACAAAATTAAAAATAGAGAGAGGCTGACCTTATCCTCTCTGCTGACAAACCAAAAACAAGCACAAAATCATCCTGGCAAATGTGCTGTTTTCTCAAGACTGGTCCACTAGCTACTGGATGAAGGAAGACTCCCAAGGGCTCATCCTAAAGGATCCCAGACTCAAGCCAACTTAGACCAAAAGGATCAGGGCTGCCTACCAGGGACAGAGCAGTGAGCTAGGGGCATCCTGCGTTCCTGAGGATTTCATGGAACAGGGCTGCCATATCACCTCTGGACTTCAAATCTACGAACCTGTAAGAGAAAGAAGTAAATTTACTTCTACTGAGTTTTCCGCCATTCACAACTAAGCCTAATCCAAATTAATGCACTCGATCTACCCTGCAGACTATGGTACTGCCAGAACCTTTGGAGCCGGTCAGGGCCTCCAGGAAGCCATTGCCATTAGGCAAGTCCTCCTGAGTTAAGCCTCAACCCAGCTTGTAACTCGATTCAGTTTGAAGATGGGCCCAAACTAATTCCATCCAGTCATGTACCATCAAGTCTCTGCACTCATTTCCCTTGGCGAAACGTTGGCTGCATATTGAGTTTCTCAAGCAAAACAAAGGATAGTAACAAATCGTCAAGCATCCTAAGTGTCAAACATCCTAAGCGTCAACATTGCTGACTGTGTTTAGTTAAATGCCATTTTTTCCTAACACAAAGTCATAGGATTGAGTGAGGCCTTCCCAAGGAAAAAGCAACTTACCTTCCTCCAGGGGGTAGATGAGACATATGGAAAAATCTGATTTAATGGTTCTTTGCTTTTGATTTATGTTGCTCTATCTTTTATTAAAGATCATCTGGCTAACACTGTGGCAACCTGCACAAGCAAAACAGTCAAGTGTGGGGGAAGAAGAGGCAACGTAAAAATGCATTTTGTATTTATTCTAAACGTCAATTTAATTGAAAAAGTTGTTTCTTTGCACGGAGAGGTTATTTTGCTGATGCGACCAACAGAGTCAGTTAAAGTAAGCTGGTTTGTACACGAAGATGCAGATGGCTTAAAAAATATCCTTATCACAGCGCACGTCAGGGAGGGTTTACGTAGACAGCAGAGGAATCCCTGAAGCTGGGCCTTGCTGAGAACAGTGGGATTAACACCCTGGAAGATACACAAGAAGGCCAGGAGCACTTGTTCTCAGTTTCTCCACCCAGAGGGCAACTGTCCAGCCAAGATTAAGCTGAAAAGACAGGATAAATTATTCTTAACTCTAACAGGGAGAATTTTACAACGACTCTGATTCAAATGATAAACACAGACCTCAGATCAGATAATTAAGGTCCAAACACTGAAGAGAAGGCTTGAACTGTCTGATTTCTCTACATTGGTCTTATTATACTGATTTTCAAAACTAAGTTTCACTTTGTGGAAAACATTTCCCCAGAATGGATGCAGCCAATCGCATAAAACTGATTTAAAGCCACAAAGGAAGTCTATGAACCCATCTAGATACTGAAAGTAAAATAGTGATACTATTTGTCTTAAAGAAAGTGCTGTTTTTTTAAGCTATTGTGATTTTTTTTTTTCCATTTCAGATTTGCAAATGGAATTCTCACATTGCTCTCTTTCATATACAATATTTTATTCGGGGCCTTATATTTACCATTTCTTCACATACATTAAATACCATTGAAATGTAGTGATTTTGTGTTTATACTTTAACATCAAAAAATGAAAACCTAAGGACTTTGAAACTGAAATTAAATTATTTGGTGACTTATCCATAACCCCAAATACCATACTTGTTAAAGAGAAACCTGTTATATATAGTCTTAATTTCCCTAAGAATGTATAGCATTGTGGTTATCGTGGTACGTGTGAGAAGGGAAGCAATATAGCACAGTGGTTAAGAAGTGGACTTTGGAGCCAGATTCAAATTCTAGGATCCTGGCTTCCAAATCTTAGCTCTACCACTTACTAGCTATGTGAACAATGGGCAGGTTATTTAACTTCCAAAGTGCCTCGGTTTCCTCATCTATGAAATGGTCCCTACTACACTCGCCCATTAAGAGGACAAAATAATTTAATGTTAATATAGCACTTGGCGCCAAAGCACTTTCTTAAGTACTACAAAATGTCTCTGCAGTTAACAGTAAAAAGCTAATTTAAAACTCCCTACCTATATGTGACCAACTTACTCTCAGGACTATTAGAACATAATACCACCCAACACTTAACTTGATTAGCCAGTATTAAATTATTAAGATTGCAGATTTGCTCAAGCAGTCTCTCTGGTGAATTCATTTCTCGTTAGAACACAAATCGAAGGATAGAAAAGATGAAGAAAGGACAGAGTATGAAGTACCCTGGCTGTTAGAGAGAGCCAGTCTCCTCCATTCATTCAAAGGTCAAAACCAGCTGGCCCTGAGAACTGACACACTAAATAGTGGCACCATCTTTAGACTTGATCAGGGAAACTTTTTCTTTTTGATTTGTGAGATAAAAACCAATATAAAGTACCATCTTACCTTAACTACTGAAACAGCCATGTATCTCCTGTCTCTCACACATCACTGCCAGACAGGTCTTCCTGGAGCAAAACAATAAGAGTCTGACTCCATTTTTGATGTTTGTTCTCTGATACTTTCAAGCCCCACTCCTCCCTCTTCATTTGTTGCCTCACATCTGGGCAAACCAATAAGAAGTGTGTCATGTATATAAATGTCAAACCACTATGTTGTATACCTGAAACTAATACAATATTGCATGTCAACTGTACTTAAAAAAATTTTTTTTTAAGGGCCAAGGATGCCATTACTCTGTTGGATAACTGCAAAATAGACCAACAAAGACTATGGGTTCTATTGAGTGCAGAGATTTATCAACGTGCCAAAGAGTTATTTCAAAACTGACTTAAGACCAGTGTCTCTCAACCCATTAAAGCAGTAATCACCATGGAGGGGCCCTGACAGTACTGAGTTGGGACTCTCTGTAGGAAGAAACTTATAAATATGAGCAGAGTAAAGCAGAACCCTCCAAAGTATATCCAGTAACCACCAAGTAGAGGTATGAGGGACTTTGCTATAGGGTGAGGAATCAGAAATGAAACAGAGTTCAGCAATTTGGCCCAATTGTGAATCCAGAATATACTAAAATAATTTATCCAACAGAGCACTGATTGGCTTTTGTGCCTCTACAACACTGGTTCTAAATTAATTTTAACATCAGCTAAGATGCACCCATTGGCCTTAAAGGCCTTAATCAATACTGGTGCCAAAGTTACAATTATAGCTGGGGATCCCAATACATTTAAACAATTATAGCTGGGGATCCCAATACATTTGCCTCCTTAGGTAGGAATAAACCTACCTAAGGAGGCAGAAAAACCTCTACTATGAAAATTATAGGACACTGATGAAAGACACTGATAATGACACAAGCAGATGGAAAGATGTACTGTGATTTTGGATTGGAAGAATCAATATTGTTAAAATGACCATACTATCTAAGGCAATCTACAGATTCAATGCAATCCCTATCAAATTATCAATGGTATTTTTCACAGAACTGGAACAAAAAATTTTTAGTTTGTATGGAAACACAAAAGACCCTGAGTAGCCAAACCATCTTGAGAAAGAAGAACGGAGATGGAGGAATCATGCTCCCTGACTGCAGACAATACTACAAAAGTACAGTCATCAAAACAGTATGGTACTGGTGCAAAAATAAACACCTAGATCAATGGAACAGGATAGAAAGCCCAGAAATAAACCCATGCACTTATGGTCAATCTATGACAAAGGAGGCAAAAATATACAATGGATAAAAGATAGTCTCTTCAATAAGTGGTGCTGGGAAAACTGGACATGTAACAGAATGAAATTAGAACATTCTCTAACAGCATATTCAGAATAAACTCAAAATGGATTATAGACCTAAATGTAAGACCAGATTCTATAAAACTTCTAGAGGAAAAAATAGGACATTCTTAGACATAAATTGCAGCAACATATTTTTGGATCCATCTTGTAAAGTAATGGAAACAAAAACAAAAATAAACAAACGGGACCTAATTAAGCTTAAAAGTTTTTGCACAGCAAAGGAAACCATAAACAAAACAACCCACAGAATGGGAGAAAATATTTGCAAACGGTGCGACCGACAAGGGATTAATTTCCAAAATACGCAAACAGCTCATACAGCTCAATATCAAAACAACAAACAACCCAACTGAAAAATGGGCAGAAGACCAAATATATATCTCTCCAAAGAAGACATACAGTTGGCCAAGAGGCACATGAAAAGACGCTCAGTATCGCTAATTATTAGGGAAATGTAAGTCAAAACCGAAATGAGGTATCACCTCACACCGGTTAGAATGGCCGTCATCAAAAAGTCTACAAATAGGGCTTCCCTGGTGGCGCAGTGGTTGAGAGTCTGCCTGCCGATGCAGGGGACACAGGTTAGTGCCCTGGTCCGGGAAGATCCCACATGCCGCGGAGCAGCTGGGCCTGTGAGCCATGGCCGCTGAGCCTGCGTGTCCGGAGCCTGTGCTCCGCGACGGGAGAGGCCACAACAGTGAGAGGCCCGCGTACCGCAAAAAAAAAAAAAAAAAAAAAGTCTACAAATAATAAATGCTGGAGAGGGTGTGGAGGACAGGGAGCCCTCCTACACTGTTGGTGGGAATGTAAATTGGTGCAGCCACTATGGAGAACAGTATGGAGGTTCCTTAAAGAACTAAAAATAGAGTTACCATATGATCCTGCAATCCTGCTCCTGGGCATATATCCAGAGAAAACTTTAATTCGAAAGGATACCTGCACCCAAATGTTCATAGCAGCTCTATTTACAATAGCCAAGATATGGAAGCAACCTAAATGTCCATCGACAGATGAATGGATAATGAAGATGTGGTACATATATACAATGGGATATCACTGAGCCATTAAAAAGAATGAAATAATGCTATTTGCAGCAACATGGATGGACCTGGAGATTATCATACTAAGTGAAGTAAGTCAGAGAAAGACAAACACCATATGATATCACTTATATGTGGAATCTTAAAAAAATGATGCAAATTAACTTATTTACAAAACACAAACAGACTCACAGACATAGAAAACAAATTTATGGTTTCCAAAGGGGAAAGGGGGGGGAGATCTGGCCACCTGGAGAGTGTGTGTGTGCGCGTGTGTGTGTGATTACTCAGGATGAACTTTACTTTATCCGTGATAAGGTCACCATAACGTGATGGAGCCTTCTAGCCAGCTGCCGCTATCCACCACCTAACCAAGTCAGCCTAGATCAAGGATGAGATTCAAGGGTCGGCACAACTGGCCAAACTTCATGCAGTCATCTTAGTGATGGAAAATGCTTGATCAAAAATTGGTCCAAAGTGCATGTTTGTACAGAATCTGTAAAAAAAAATCTGTCCATTTAGTCTGACCAATGGCAACAACTCCTTATCCAAGGAGTTGATTGCCCTGTAGATACCTAAGATAAAAATCAAGGTCCACATAAAGTTTGCCCATACTAGAGCCAAAATAAAAGGCCTTCTCAAGACATTTCTTATCCCTTTCAGAGTCCCAGACATTACTGATGGTGACCAAGGCATGCGTTTCACTTCTCAAAACAAATACCATAGACTCTAGAACGAGACATTCAGTGGAACTTTCACCTTACTAATGGCCACATGCTGTAAGCCTCAGAGAGCTATAATAGCTTACTTAAATAAGTTCAACATCAATTAAATAAGACATAGCACATCATCAATCAAACGTCAGTGGTGAATTATAATTGAGTCTGATTTCATCTGTGATGTCTGAGTACTGACAGCTTTCAAGCCCATACCCCCCCGCCCACTTTCTGTCCCACATTGGGGCAAGCTCCTAAGAAGGCCCATGAGCTTCATCCCTTGGCACCTGCTGGGTAGTTAAAACCCCAAATACCCCAACTCTCACTCTGGTCCCACCCCCTAATCACAATGAAAAACAAAGCCAAGCTCTGCCCTCCCAGAAAATCCCGTATGGGAGTAATAAACCTTTTGCTGCCCTCTTTATGCATGTGTGGTGTCATCAGGCTTGATATCCAAACTTATTTGGGGAGGAGATGTGGCTCTCACCCACTAGGGGATGACCACATCTATGCGTATCACTCCCCTGCTCATAGACCTCCAATAACTCCCCCACTGTCCACTGAATTAAATAGAAACTATTGATCGTAAATACAGATTTATCTTTGTAGTCTCACTCTCCACTATTCTCCTTGATAAACATCATTCTTCAAATGCTGTTGTTCCCAGAACGCACCTGGTCTTTAATTGCCTCCGTTCTCTGTGCTTATGCTCTGTCCTGAGTTTTCTCTTCTACCCACTGTCTCTATCGGCCCTTCTTCAAAATCATCTTAAAAGCCAATCCTCTGGGCTTCCCTGGTGGCGCAGTGGTTGAGAGTCTGCCTGCCAATGCAGGGGACATGGGTTCAAGCCCTGGTCTGGGAAGATCCCACGTGCCACGGAGCAGCTGGGCCCGTGAGCTACAAATACTGAGCTCTGCGCGTATGGAGCCTGTGCTCTGCAGCAAGAGAGGCCGCGACAGTGAGAGGCCCGCGCACCGCGATGAAGAGTGGCCCCCGCTTGCCACAACTAGAGAAAGCCCTCGCACAGAAACGAAGACCCAACACAGCCAAAAATAAATAAATGAATAAATAAATTAAAAAAAAAAAAAAAAAAAAAAAAAAAAGCCAATCCTCCATGAATGATTTTCTGAATCTTCCAATTAGACAAGCTCTCTCCCTGCTTTGAACCCCATATCACACAGTTTGAATCTCTGTCAGTGCTTTATCACATTCTACCCTGTAACAAAGTCATTCACATCTTATTGCTCCTGAAGCTCAGGGGTTGACAGCACAGGTCCTGGAAACAGACCAAAAAAAAAAAAATCCCACATCTGATTCTTGCTACCTGGTTGTGCTTGGGCAAGTCACCTAGCATCTCTAAACCTCAATTTTCTCTTCCAGTGAGAATAAGATCTTACACGTGAAGGGTTTTGCCTAGAACCTGATTCATACTAAGAACTCAATAAAATGTTAGCTATTATCATTGTTTATCCTCTCAACTGGATCAGAAGCAATTTTATGTCAGAAACTGATTTTTTAATCCAATGCAACAACAGTGTCTGGTATATAGAAAGCGTTGAATAGATATTTATTGAATGGACTGAATAAATGGCTCATAGGACTTCACTGAAATTTTAAAGAAGATTAGCACAGTTAAATCACATGCATGAATGTAAATTAATTCTAAGAACACACACACAAATCACCTAAAAAGAGAGTGGAATTCAGGAAAACATAGGTTTGTCTTAAAAACTGCTTGCTAACTTGTAACCTGGGTTATGGACTTAGCTATCTTCTAATTTTGGTATTTTAACAGAGAGTAGACATTTGTGGATCAAAAACAGTGACAAGTTCATTAGCAACTTAGAGTTTCTTTCTGATCAAAATCCTGTCCACAGAGCATTCAGTACTTTGTTTAAGAAAATCATACAGTGAACGATGTTGTTCCACATTTAATATTCTTAAATAGACATCAAAAATATTCTTAGAGTTCAGAAGAAAAAGATTATCCTCTGCTGCAGTAATTCTCATCCAAGGATCTACTTTAAGGGAAAAATATGGGAGACGTAGAAACACAGGTAGGTATAACGATGCTCATGAGAACATTAGCAAGAAACATCCTATGTGTGTAAAACATGTGATTGTCTGCAGTACTTTAAACTATTAAAATAGTTTGGTTTTTTTTTTTTTTTTTTGCAGTATGCGGGCCTCTCACTGTTGTGGCCGCAAAAAAATAAAAAAAGTGTCCTTTAAATGTTTGATAGCCATGTGTTTGCCATGATCTATCAAAATAACTACAGAATGTGTCTAATTGAAAGATTAAAGTCTTCCTTGAAGGCATTTAACTAGCTGTATTGTCAAACTCAGAGAATCTGCCTTGCACATAGAAAGGAACGTTTGTAAACTGACTGACCTGATGTTTCAGTCAGTCCAGCTCTCCTGTGTGCAAGTCGTCACCTTGAAATGTTATATATCAGGGTTCTCTTTAGGGGAAGAAAACACAAAGTTGTACAAATAGGACTGTGGGGGGCGAAAGGGAGGTCAGGAGAACTGTAAACTTCCACTTTAAAAAAGCCTATCTTGATAACATCTTCAGGTTCTTGAAAACATATTCCCAAATATTTACTTTTCACAAAAATATTATAGTTGGTTATATTTTAAGCTTTGGCTTCCTTAAAAGCAAATGTATCCTTACATTCACCAAGTCCAAATGGGAACCACCAATAAATCCTATTAGCAGAAAATGTCAGCTAAACTGCATTTCTGTTTTTATAAACACTTTACAGGTTTGTGACATGGTAACCATGATCCTGAATCTTATACCACATTTTCATTTTCAGTAGCCAGGCAAACCTAATGAATTTCCCACGTGACACATTAAAAGGCACCGATGATAGATTTTTCTCAAAATGCACGTAAGATGAGAAACCTTTTGAGATCTGTGGCATGCATGCTACAGGACTTTGGGACTGTCATGAGTTTGGTCCTGTATATGTAGAGACAGTGAACTGGCACAGCAGCAGCAGAGCTGCTGGGGTTTGGCCCGTCAGTCCACTGGTTTTCCAGGGTGATGATGGATTTCCATCGATTTGGATTCCCTGTTTGGTCTCGGTCCTCAGAGGATGGGTGGTAGCCTGCACCCGGAGTGGGTGCCAGCCGGGAGAGCCGAGCAGAGCATGCAAAGCTGACTGCTCACCTGGTGACTGACCGACTTCACGGCCTGTGAACTTGGTCTCATTTGTTTGGTGTTCTCACCAGCTGAGCTAACTCATCTTTTAAGATAGAATTACACAGGCTCACACAGCTTTCCAGAGTTGTTTTCTCTTCCAAAGAAATATCACCGTTAAATTTCCGAAATATTTCCTATCATACTATGGACTCAGAGGAACTTTATGTAAGCATATTCTGGGGTCTGACACTTAATTTTTTGAATGCACTGAAAGTGAAATTTAAACAAATGTAGTGAATGTTTGAGCACAAAGCAAAAACAATAAAACAAATTCACGTCAATTGCCTTTTTTTAAATTAGACAAGAGAATTTCAAAGGTCTCAAGGTAGGTAATTAGCAATACCACCATGTGGCAAAAAAAGAACTAGAAAGGGAGTCTGGAACCCTGAGATCTAGTCCTAGTTGTTGCTATTTAACATGTCACAATTATCAGGTTTTCATTTGTAGAATGGGAAACTGGGCTTGACACATTTAAGAGCCCATCCAATTTTGAAATACTAAGAATTCTTTTTCTTCTCAAAAATACATAAGTCATATATTAAATGTTTTTAAATCTAGATTTTTTTAACCCATGACAAAATTAGAGCTGCTAAAATGTTTTAAGATAAAACATAAAACCAGCCTGCTTTTTTTTTTTTTTTTTTTTGGAGGTACGCGGGCCTCTCACTGTGTGGCCTCCCGTTGCGGAGCACAGGCTCCGGATGCGCAGGCTCAGCGGCCATGGCTCACGGGCCCAGCCGCTCCGTGGCATGTGGGATCTTCCCGGACCGGGGCACGAACACCATGTCCCCAGCATCGGCAGGTGGACTCTCAACCACCGCGCCACCAGGGAAGCCCCAGCCTGAATTTTTAATCAAACATTACTAGGGATGGAAAGATACCTGTACAAAACATCCTCAAGGAGCTGTTTTTCTCCTCCTAAAAGACAGGATCACCTAGACAATACAGAATATATTTTCTTAAATTAATTATTTTCTAGTGCAGTGCTGCAGGATTACTGAAAGATTTTAAAAATACATCATCAAGGTATTTTTCATATATGATCTAGAAATATAATTTCCTCCTTCTCTCTCCTTTACTGTGAAAGATCCTTGCACAAGTGTAAAAGTGAAACTTGAATCTCATCGGAAAAATGTCTGTCTTCACTGCAGGGTGCTGCTCTCTGAAGGCTGGATTTTGGAGCAGAAAGAAAGCACGGGCCAAACTGGTTTTAACTTGCAAACCAGCAGAAATGATAGGAAAGATTCCCAAGCTAGAGCTACAAAGCCTCTGATGTCCTAAAGAAGGTAAGCCTCCTATTTGAACGTTAGTCCAAAAGGGACAGAGTCAAACGGAATACCTAAGGAAACAATCATAGTTCATTTGGGAGCTTCTTTTATTCCACCCACTTTAATTAAAAAGTCAGATAACAAAGTTGTAACTTATTTCCAATTAAATATTGAGATGAGCATAATCCACATTTGCTGCCAATCAAGGTATTTAAGAGAATGTACCGGGCTTCCCTGGTGGCACAGTGGTTGAGAGTCCGCCTGCCGATGCAGGGGACACGGGTTCGTGCCCCGGTCCGGGAAGATCCCACATGCCGTGGAGCGGCTGGGCCCGTGAGCCATGGCCGCTAGGCCTGCGCGTCCGGAGCCTGTGCTCCGCAACGGGAGAGGTCACATCAGTGAGAGGCTCACGTACCGCAAAAAAAAAAAAAAAAAAAAAAAAAAAAAAAAAAAAAAAAGAATGTACCTTTTATTTCAACCAATCCTTCCTCCGCCTCTGAAAAAAAAAAAAAAAGAAAATCTTGTCTATTATCGATAGTATCGATTTAAGTAGCTCTTTTTTCTTTAAAAAATGTTATCAAATGTGCTTCAAAGAAGCCTTATTTTATAAGAAAGATCTATCAGTTATAAGGTATAAATGTGCCTCATGGGTCACCATTGAGTCGCATGGGGCAGCAAAATTGATGATACATATATTAATGTTGCAAACTGAATTGTTACATTGAGAAGGGCGAGTTACAATTCAGGGTCAAATAGCTGTATTAGCCTAAATTCTTGCCACTTGAAATTGAAATTTATTGGACATTTTAATAGCTTTTTAAATTGAGGGATTTATCAAGTACTTACATTTTTAAGTATTTTTCTAACTTTCTTCACATGAAACTTGTAAAAGAAAAATGAAGGGTGTTTTCTGCTGAAACCTTTGCTGAGTAATAAAATGTATCACCAACCAAAATAATTTTGAAAAATGGACTATTTGTAGGTTTCTAGGATCAATAATGCATAATGGTACTAAAGAACAGTGTTTAAAACAAGTGCACTTAAAGCGATACTTTCATTTTCTTTTTGCCTATAATCCTTATTGGATTTATATAGCACCTATCTGCCAAGGAACTCAGAATGCCTTATAAGCTTATAGACTTCGAGTATTATGACTACACAATAACAAATGTTTTCAAGCAATAATATTTTTTACCTGAAGAATATCTATTTCCATGTACTGGGGAAGAGCAAGCAGTGATATGATATAAAATTGGGAAGTTTATACAAAGGAAGAAGCAAGGGGGTGAAAAAGAAGCAGAAAATCACAAACTTCAAAAAAGCCATCACCTAATGGGCAAAAACTCGGCTTCACTGTGTCACAGATTCTGCTTCAGTGAGTTGATGAGAAAAGCTAGACTGGCAAATCTAGCGCTTTCCTGGATGTTAGATAGAGCTCAGTTTTTAACTGTTAGATTATCACATGATGAAGGAGAAATCATTCTTCTGAACAGAGACGCTATAAATATTACAATTTGTTGTTTTCTACAATATCAGCAGACTTAGCAATGAAAGCCCATCGGCAGTGTATTCCTAAGATGGTGTGCTTTTATTTATTAGATGTTTTCACTATTTTTTGGCTGGGTTTTGGCATCACCCTTAGGAAATAATGGCAGCCAGCCAGTTTATGAATTCCTGGTGAACACTTAAAATGTTTAATAGAATAATATTAAGTACCATATAGTTAACCTTTTCTTAGGAATTGTAGGATCTGACGTATAACCTCAAAATAATGCATGCTATTTCATAAAATGAGCCTTAAGGAACTTAATATAGTTAAAATGAAAACATCATATTCTGTCTGTCTAATCTAATCTAAACAAGGAACAGATACAGATATTTTTAGCTCTATTTTGAAAACTTCTGAATTTAACTCAAAGAGGAAAAAGCTTTCTATGCTTCTATTGTAAAAAAGATTTCTAGAACTAAAGTACTGTCTAATCCTATTTCATTTATAAAAGTATGGAAACCTAAATTTTATTTCAAATATAAAACACCCCCGAACATGATCTTTTTTTTTTTTTTTTTCTGTACGTGGGCCTCTCACTGTTGTGGCCTCTCCCGTTGTGGAGCACAGGCTCCGGACACGCTTCGCGGCATGTGGTATTTTCCCAGGCCGGGGCACGAACCCGTGTCCCCTGCATCGGCAGGCGGACTCTCAACCACTGCGCCACCAGGGAAGCCCACCAGAACGTGATCATTTTAAAGGGAAGGAAGGGCCCTAAGACTTACTGGCACAAGTTTACCTACACTTTAAATTAAGCAATAATGGCTAAATTAAAAGTCACTTTATATAAGAGTTTAGAGATTAATGGAATTTACTTTTAAACTTCCTTGGCAAATAATAAACTCTGAAAAAAATCTTGTCTATTATTGACAGTATCACTTGATTAATCAATTGCTTTTATTTACACCTAAGTGTGATTTATTCTTCACAAAGGTGTATATACTAACATAGAGTTTAGCTAAAATCAAAATGTCCCCAAATTCTTAAGTGCTGAACTGAACATAAGAACCTACGATTAGTTGAGACACTCGTTTGTAAACATAGACAGTTATCTCTGGTTATTTCCTCAAATTCATATCCTACCATAACAATTATTTTTTAAACACATTAGCAATCTCTGATAATCAAACTATCAACCCTATAGGTTCCATTTTAAGCATTTAAAAAAATATATTCTCAGGAAAATCTTAAGTTCCAACTTACATTCTGACCTTATAACTTTTTAAAGTTACTCTTTTAAATCTTTTATTTTAGAATATTCTATGTCTTGAGACACTTCATTTTCATACATTTATTTGCATTATATTTGTTTCGTACTCTGCTCTAAAAATCCACAGAACAATTTCATGTGGAGAGTTTTATTACGTAAATAATTTTGTTCTGTCCTAACTTAGTCTAGAAAAAGCCCCACACTGTGAACTGCTTATCATACCGAACTCTTCCCTCTTACGAACTTTATAGTGCTTTTACAAAATTGTTTAATGAATAGCATTAACTTTCACATGAATATTCAAATTCTCTATGTAAACCCTGAAAGGATCCACCATCTCAAAACTATCTCCAAAGTCTGTCTGTATAAGACACTGCTCCCGTTTCATTCTCAGCTATAATAACTAACACCTTAATTATCATCAGAACCAAGACCATTTAATATCACTGCCCCTAATCTTTTTTTCCAATAGTAAACTTGAACACAACTGTAATTCTTTTAAGAATCTTTATTTAATTTTTTTGGAACAATTTAGTTTGCTGGATCTCGATGCAGTTTATAAAAAAACGTCAGCACAGTTTCATATAAACTGCAGTCAGAAAAGTAACTTGTCAAAGAAGTTATCTGAAGTTGCAAGTTATTTTCTGTAATATGCAGAACAGGAAAATGTAAGCATGCTCTCAGATGCAGGCGCTCCTGTGTGCTATGGAGTTACTTTGAAGAGCTTGCTAAGGTCTGCGGGCAGTTTATGGAATGCAATCATTCTCTCCACAATTTTGGTACATGAGAATAAAACTGATATTTATGAAATACGTCTTTTTCTCAAAAAAGTTGAGGCAGCTTTTGTTGAATGCTATCTGTGGGAGTACATTTGATAACCTTGAACTGTACTAAGAGAAAGAGGCAGCCAGGAGGCCATGTTCATGCTGAAACTTGAAAACATCCCTCCAGACGTGTTGATTTCCCAGAAAAGGAAGAGGATAAAACACTAAGCACAGTTGTCCATTGTCTTACAGTAGCAGAACACACCAAGAAACTTTACATAAGGGAGCAAACTCCCTTCACTGCTTTCAGTCAAGGTCAGTGGCAGCTACAGTGGAGGGTGGTGGTGCAGCAAGCCTAGGACAGGACAAAAGCTGAAGTCTACATCTCATGCATAGCTGTCCTTGTTCTGTCCTCGCGCGGTTCTCAGACATCCGAATTAGAACTGAGGTTTGTTAACCTGGGGTCCGCATTGATTTCGTATCTGTAATGATACCCTTCCATGTGATCCCTGCAGGCATCTCTGATGTTATGCATCCACTTTTTTATCCCTTTGCGATTCAAATACAAAACCAGTAGGAAAATGGCGCCTATCAGGGCTAAAACAATACCCAGGAAGACATAAGACGTCTGCAGGGATGGAGGAAGAATAGGGTCACAGTCCAGGTCGGAGCTGTTGAGTTCCAAGAGGACCCGATTCCTCATTTTTTCCGGGAATGCACAAGTGAGCCTGGCTTTGCCCTGCACTACCTCTGTCTCCTTGAGCCAGGCCACCATGTCCGCCATGTGGCAGTCACAGACCCAGGGATTGTCGTCCAGGAAGACTCTGACGTGAGGCAGGCTTTGCAGCTCTGCCAGGGTGCCGTTGTGCAGGACCTTGAGGGCGTTGTTCTCCAGGTGGAGGCTTTCGAGGTGTGTCAGGTTGCGGAAGGACACATAGGTCAGGCTCACCAGCGAGTTGTTGCGCAGGTCCAGGTGCCTGAGGCCGGGCAGCTGGGCCAGGACGTCGCGGGGCAGGTAGAGGAGGCGGTTGCTGACCAGCTCCAGGCGGCGGAGCCCGCGCAGCGCGTGGCCTGCTCGCAGGGCCGCTGCCACCGCACCCTCAAAGCTCCGGTTCTGCCGCTCGGCCGCAGGGGGCACGATGCGGTTCAGGATCAGTTCCACCAGGGGGCTGGGGCCCGCGACGCTGGCGTTGCCGCCCGAGAAGGCGAAGGGGCTGAGGTCGGCCAGCGGGTTGTGGCTGAGGTCGAGCTGGCGCAGGCTGGGCAGATGCGCGAAGGCGCCGGCGCGCACCTCCTCCAGGTGGCTGCCGCTGAGGTTGAGCGCGGCCAGCTCGGCCAGCGGCGGCCGGCGGGCGAAGGCCCCGGCGGGGAGCACCGCCAGCTGATTGCCGGTGAGGAAGAGGTTGCGCACGTAGGGGGGCAGGTCCGCGGGCACCTCGGTCAGGTTGCGGTTAACGCACTTGACGGTGCGCGCCGCCTCGGAGCACTCGCACGCCGGGGGGCATCGGCCCGACAGCTGAGGCTGGGCGGACGCCGCGGAGACCGGGAACGCCGAGGAGGTGGACGAGGACGCAGAGGAGGGGAGGGAGGACGACGAGACCCAGCCCAGGAGGACCAGCGCCAGCCGTGCCAGCCGCAGCCTCCCGTCCCCGGCGGCGGGGCCCCGGGAGCACCCCCCAGGCATCGCGGCTCGGGTCTCCCCGGAGCTGGGCTGGGACGCTGCCCGCTCCGAAGGTTCGGGAGGTTGGGCCCGGAGGGCGCGGGCCGGCCGGAAGCGTCTGGAGAAAACTTTGGTCTTGTGGAAGCTGAGGAGGGCCGCTGCCGCCGCCGCTGCCGCCGCTGCCGCCGCTGCCGCAGGAACTTGGCTAACCCCCTCGCCGCCGGGCGTCCCCCTCCCGGGGCCGAGTCCCCCGCCCCTTCCCTCCAGAAAGTACGCACGGCGGGTCGGGACGCTCAGCGCCGCGCTCTTCCTCCGTGCCTCTTCCAGTAGCCGCCCCCGGGTGGCACCTCCTCGCCTCTTTTGTTGGCGCCTCGCGCAGGATCCGAGGCGCGACCTGGGACAAGCGGGAGAGAAGCGTGAGGTGCAGCGGCGCCCGCAGCTCCCCGAGTGCAGGAACCGGCCTCTGCCAGCCAAGTCGTCCCCACTCGGTACCCGAGACCTCCCTCCTTTAAGCCCGTCCGAGCCTCGCCTCCCCCAGCGCGCCACGCAGATCCGTACCCCGGGAGAGGGGCGCGCGACCCGAGATGCCGGAGCGCAAAGTCTTCCGTCTGCTGCGGCCCCTACTATATATACCCTTGCAGCTCCCGCCCTCCTCCTTTCCCGATCCCACTCGTACAGTCCCCTACCCCCCACCCCCGCTCCCCCGCATCGAACTTCTCGCTTAATCCCCAGCGCCTCCCGGCCAAACTTCTCACTCTCCCAGGTCCTTCCCCCTTCCGCCCACCGTCTCCGCAGACTACCTGCCTTCCGGGGTCTCCGCCCCCCGCCCGGACTTCTCCTCCCGGCCCAGGTGAGGATGAGAGGGAAGTTTCATGCTACAGGAGTATTTTCATCTCTCAGAACCCTCTCGGATTAAGTGGAGGAGCGTATAGCTGGCGCCCCCAAGCCCGCGCCCCCTCCAGCCCCTAGGATCCGAGGGCATTCCAGTCATCTCCGAAAGGGAGGGGAGAGGCCGCGAACAAAGCAACGGCGGAACCCGGACCTGCGCTCCTCTCCTGCCCGAGGGCGGGGAGGGGCCCCGGAGCTGCCTTCTCTGCCACCTCCCCACCGCCCGCCCACCACCTCCCAAGGCAACTCCCAGTCCCACCGGAGTCGCGGGGACTTCTCGGGTCCGAGCTGCGCGCCGACTCTCCTCGCACCCCAGCCCCAGGCCCAACCTCCGCAGCTGGGAAAAACCAATCCGGGGGTCGGGGGAGGGCAGGCCTGCCGGAGTGGCTGCTCCGGCCGCGCGGCCAGCCTCGGCGGACCTCAGTGGGGGGATTGAATAAAGGAGGCGAGGGGGGAGTCTGCGCCGCGCACCTCCCCCTGGTGGAAACTGACGAGGAATGCGCCAGAAAAGGTGAGGGAATCCCTTCTTCTCCCCCTTCCCCGACATCCCATGGTGGTTCCTCGTTTTGCATACTGGACTTACCTTGGACAGGAACAAAACCGCCGGTGAATCTCGTGGAATTCGTCCTGATTCGGGCACTTATGGCAGTAACCGGGTAGATTTAGGCGTCACAGAGCAACGCGAAGCAGCAGCGTAAAGAAGGGAGCTGAAAATGCACAGCGGCAGCGGTAAAACGCCCAGCAGCCTGCAAGGGAGTTTCGCGAGTCTTCCCACCAAAGTGATAACGTTAGACTGCCAACTTCAGATTTAGGTGTAATTAACGCGTCCCTACCTGTCCCGCCCCCGCACTTCTCCGGATAACTTACGGAACTTGTGAAGGGAGAGAGCTAACTTTAAGAAGGGGGAAAAAAGATTGGTGGAGAAGAGATTCACTCTTGATTCATGAGCTTTTCCCTTCCCCAAATTAAAAGCAGAAGGAAGAAAACGGCCGCCAAAGCGTCCTAGAAACAAAAGGCATACAAAGAGGACGTGAGTCACCCGGAAAGCGGACCCGCCCCGCTCACCAGATGTGGCAGCGATGTGTCAGTGCAAGTCACTTAAGATGGGAGAGCTCACGGGGTGGGAGTGGGAGGGAGGCCGCCTGGGGAGAGCAGAAGTTTGGTACCAATATCTAACGCCCCAGGAGGCGCCAGGTAGGCAGGGAACCGAGAGGCTTAAGTCGGGAAAGGAGACTCTGAATGACTGGGTATAGGGGGGATTTGTTACATCGGAGAGGTTTGGGGTCCTGCAGGCTCAATCCTTGTTCTCTCAGTGACTCTGTATCTCCTTTCTCCCCATCAAATAATTTCCCTGAAAGGATGAGAAGGTGGCTGGTTATTCAAGGCTTGTTCATTTTAGAAAGAAAATGGCAATTAGAGCAAACAGTTGGGGAAATTAAGATCTGGTAATATGAAAAGGATCGAATAAAGAATGCCGAAGTTTGTGCCTGTGACGTGTGCCTTTACTGTGAAAAAAGGCCCCAACTCTCAAGTTGATTCCTTATTACTTTTGTGGGAAGAGATAGTCTGCAGAGCCAATAGCCAAAATGACCCAGACAAGAACTGGAGGGGTTGGAGAATGCAACAATTTGTGCAAAAAGCCAGTTTTGTTCACTTGTATCTTCAGCACGTTTATCTAAATCTCTTTTTCTTGTTTTTAAAAGTGTTTTTTTAACACGCATGTGAAACACTTTGACAAAAGAATCTGAAAAGCTGTAGTGATGTTCTGTATCTCGATGGTGGTGGTGGTTACATAAATCTATACATGTGTCAAAATTCATAGAACTTCGTACACAGAAAAGAATCAGTTTTACTGTAGGATAATTTTTAAACAAAATTAATTACTCATGGGGAAAAAACTGTCGTAATGCTCTGGCATGATATTAATTCTGGTTCTGTTCTGTTAAGGAGTGAGAAGCGCCTTAGGATTTAGAAAGATAACATTCTCATCCGATCTTAGAGTCAGTTCGGCAGTACAGATACCATGAGTACTATTGTCTTGTTATTCGTGTTATTATTCTGTTTCACAACTGAAAAAACTGCGGCTCTGAACTGAGGATAGCTAGCATTGACAGTGTCTTTTACTTGCCAAGCCCCGCCTGTGCTTATCACTTTACAGAAGTTATCTCTTTTGTTCTTCCCATCAGTACTCAGGTAGGTTCTCTTGCTGCAGTTTTAAAGAGGAGAAAAACTGAGGCAGGAGTCAGTTATATAACTTGTTCTAATGTGTGGTGGAGGTAGGGACCAGGCCCGGATTTGTCTGCTTTTCTTAAATAGCTCACCTTCTGCCTCTGGGTAACATTCAGGAGTTTGTGCAAAGTCCTAGTCTGTATCACTTAGGCAGAAGCAAAGCCTCTCCCCTGGTTCTCTTCCTCCTGATTTTCTTCTACTTGCCTGCAGTTGGCAGTTGGTTATGGCTGCTGAATCCGGACTCAGAAATTTGGGGGCATTTTTAGCTCCGCCACTTACTCATTGTGTGGTTTCTGTATACCTCCGTTTCTTAATCTGTAAAATAGGACCACTAATAAAACGTTATGGCATTTCCATGAGAACTGAGATAACAGGCAAAATTGCCTGTTATTATTGTGCTCTTCTTAATTACTCGCCCTCTCGCCTTTTATTGTGCACCCACCATATCCCTGTAACTGTGTTAGTGATAGGAACCCAAGGATGAATAGTGTAAGGTCTCTTTCAAGTAGAATTGCCAGATTTAGCAAATAAAAATACAGGACACTCAGCTAAACTTGAATTTCAGATACACGATGAATGATTTTTTAGTATGACTGTGTCCCACGCAGTATTTGGGATGTACTTACACTAAAAAATTTTGTTCTTTACCTGAAATTCTAACTTAACCTGGCATCCTGTATTTGGTCTGGTGACAAAGGAGTTCATAACCTGGTGGAAGAAACACAGAAACAAGAGCTTTCAATGCAGAACATTGAATGCAGTTTAGTATGTGTATCTTTCCAATCTCTCTCTTTGTATATATTTTACTTCTGTTTTTGCTATTTTTTATATGAATGGGATCCTAGTATATGTATTATTCATGATTTTTTTAGTTTTGAAATAACCATATATCATTCTGTGTCCATACATATAGGTATGCTTTCTTCTTTATTTTATAGACTGCAAAATATTCTGTTCTGTGGATTGTTTTACCACATTTTTTAACTGCCCTATTGAAAGACATTAAGATCAGTAACTACTTTTTAAAGAAGTTTCCTTCAAGTGAGAAAGGCTTACTAGGATCAGTTCTATTTTGATTGTCTTCAGCATCTAATTATCCGGAATTATCATACTTGCTTTACTCCTGACAGCTTGAACATTTTTTTGTGCATGATGCTATTTACATGCTCTAAAGCAGAACAGAGAATTTCAGAGCACATTTTTCCCCATTTATTCTTCCATTCCAGAATAAAATAAAAGAAGGATCTGAATGTCCTAATGGAGAAGAACTAATCTAGTGTATTTCATAGGTCATTTTGTAGCCTCCAGGAAAATATCTCTGCACTATTATTTATTTAGCACATTGTTTCTGCAGGAACCGTTTTTCTTCTAATGACCCAAAGGAAAGTCATTAGTAAATTTTTGAGATATTGCTGCTAAATCCTGGGAAGGCAAGGAATAATGTAGTTTTTTAAATGATGGGCGATTATGGCTACCCTCACAGTAACTAGAAGAGAGAAACCATGTGGTGCAGCATGGACAAACATCGAGGTTATTTAAGACTAGTTAATTTTGGTCTCTGCCTTAAATGAGCAAAGGAGTTGATAAAGGTGAACACTCTCAAGTCTAAAAAATTTCTAAAACAAAATCAAACATTGGTGAATGTCAAACACACATGTCATAAAACCATGAACCGACACTTAAAACCAGAACAATCAACTTGATAGTCAATTTGGGGGGGGGATATATATATATTTTTTTCTTTCTTTCTTTCTTTTTGAGGTACGCGGGCCTCTCGCTGCTGTGGCCTCTCCCGTTGCGGAGCACAGGCTCCGGACGCGCAGGCTCAGCGGCCATGGCTCACGGGCCCAGCCGCTCCGCGGCATGTGGGATCTTCCCGGACCGGGGCACGAACCCGCGTCCCCTGCATCGGCAGGCGGACTCTCAACCACTGCGCCACCAGGGAAGCCCTGGGGGAAAAAATATATTTTAATTGTTAATGACTAAAAAGAAAACTCTTCTCATGTGCTGATTTCAAATCATTTGTGAAAGAAATAAGCTTCTTGTCTGAGATATATAAACTAAGTAAAATATTAACTAGGGAATGGGTTGAAAAGGACATATTTGTTTCATGAGTCAGTACAATGGGGGTTGGAGCTAGTAAAAGAAAAATATAGCAAAGACATTTCAGGATTTATCAGAAATTAAATAAATACTAAAGAAAGAACAAGCTAAAAGGCTGTAAAATTGGAAAGATTAAACTGGATGTAAATTTGTAATACTTCAAGGATGAGAAAACCTTGAAACATAAATAAAACAATTATATAGCAATCTGCAGAACTTTCCAAATAGTGAACATTACAGGATTATTCAACTTTAAGTGTATTTAACTTTTTAAGTCGTTACTGTATGCCCTCCACCTATTTGATGTTCTTGGGGTACAGAGGTAAATAGGATAAAAATCCCTGCCTTCCGATAACTCACAGTCTAGTGGTGAAGGCAGATTACCTAACAGTTACAAAACATATGGTGACTGCAAGGGTCGTGGTGGAGTGGGGAGACTGGAGAAGACTTCATGGGGGAAGTAATGCCTGAATTGCATTTTGAAGTATTAGTAGGAACTTGCTAGACAAAAGGTTGGCAAGTTGGTGAAAAGACTTAGAGAACTTGTTCAGTTCTAGAGACTACATGGGGAAGAGCACAGCACGCATTGGAGAGAGTGGTACAAGGCCAGATTTGAAACACGGTGGGATCAGATTACTGCCCTCTATTGGAAAAAGTTTGATTTCATCCTATAGAGCGGGAGCCTGTGAAGATATTTAGCAGGGGAACAACGTGATCAGATGTGCATTTTACAAAGATCACCTCTGCAATCTGTTTGAAGGTAAGTTATAGGCAGAGAGACTGGGGGCAGGGAGAGAAATTGGGAGATCCAAGTGATGCATGTTGAAGAACTAAACTAAAGCAGTGTTAAAAAAGATTGACAAGGCAGGAACAGAATATAGACCAGTGGTTCTCAACAGGGTGACACTGCCCCTAGTGGGCATTTTGGATATTTGTGGAGGCATTTTCTGGTTGCCACAATCATTGGGGAGAGCTACTGCCCTTTAGTGTGTAGAGGACAGGAATGTTGGCTATCCTGCAATTAGAGAGACAATATCATACAATGAAAAATTATGCTGCTTCCCACATGACTTTCAAGTATCCATCTAGGCATTCTTGTAGGTGAAAAACCTGATTATAATCATCTCAGCCTAGAAACAACTCCATTCTACACTTAAATTGCAAGTGGTTATAAAATGGTTTTAATATACACTGAGTTTTCCAGGAATGCAGCTACCATGTTCATTGAAGAAAAATATTGTTTTGTTTGGGACTCTACCAAAATTTTATCTCTGACAGCTATGCCACTCATGCTATTTGAGACACTAATACAACCCAACTGTGTCAGTGTGCATTTGTATTTATTGCATTTACAGTAATTCTTATTTCAGAATGTCTAATGTAAAGACAAACTATTATCTTTTCACTATTCATTTGAATCTTAGTCTAATTTCTCTTAAATCCTAGCCTGTTTATAAGTAGGTGGAAATAAATTACCACTTCATTAGATCTTCTAGTATAGTTATTTATATGTTATACTACATGATAGTTAACATTTAATTATGCTCCTCTTATTTCTCTCTTATAGTTAGTGTAATATATATTTTAAAATTTGTGTGAAGGTATGCTTTATGTAAAGGGGCTTTATAAAATACTTGTTTTAAAAAGTTTGAAAGTAACCTGTATAGATACTTAAGAGGTAGAATCTATAAATCTTGGTGATTTATTCAATATGGAGGCGAGAATACAGGCATTTATAATTCTAAAACATGTAACATAATAGTTTCTCTATTTTAAATGATGCCCAAGAGAAATCCTAATAACCCTAGATTGAAGAGTCAAATTTGACTGTAAGGAAGCTGAAAAATACCTAGAGTAAAGGATGGAACAGTGAATTTATTTGCTTGAAGAAGACCTGGCTTATTTGGTTGAAATTATTGTCTTTTCAAAAGAAATTGTGATAAATATTTAAATCAGCAGTGTTACCTAATACTCTTTTTCTAATGTAAATTAATTCAACTTTGAAGTTGACATTGAAGATTTTCCATTTCTCTAGTCCTTGCCCAAACTGGGTTCTAAACCAAAACTGGAATTCAGCCAAGCAATGGGAACAGTTGCAATTGTAGCTACCATCCAAATTTAATTAATTTCAATTAAATTTAATACAGTTCAATAAATGTTTACTAATGTGGCTTTTTTGTATGGAATTCACTTTGTCTTCCAAACAGAGCCACCGCCAAAGCCAGAAATTTTCCTTAAAAATTTTCTAATCCTGGCACACTGACAGGCAATCTATTGCATGTCCATGGCAGAGGTTCAGCAGATAGACTTGGGCCAAAGCTCAGACATATGACCTAGGTGTCTCTAATCTATCTTACAAGTCTCATCCAGTGAGCTAAAGCACATAGGTCAATAAGTTGCCTGCTAGCACTGTTTGAAATATTCAAAGCCAATAAGAGAATATTTATCAGATTTGGTTTAGCTCCCCATATAAAAGTCCAGGAAAAGAAGGCTGAAAATATTGTGTATTTTGGAATAGAATCTTATCACATTACCTTGGCAGTGAAAAAAAGAATGAAGTTAAAGAGTTTAACTAGAGAGACAAAATCAAGCCAGCATAAAATGATATGGCCTGAGCAGTGGGTGGGTGTTGAGTATGTGTTTTCTATATTTAATAACAAAATATTTTTTTTTTTTTTTCGGTACGAGGGCCTCTCACCGTTGTGGCCTCTCCCGTTGCGGAGCACAGGCTCCGGACGCGCAGGCTCAGCGGCCACGGCTCACGGGCCCAGCCGCTCCGCGGCACGCGGGATCTTCCCGGACCGGGGCACGAACCTGCGCCCCCTGCATCGGCAGGCGGACTCCCAATCACTGCGCCACCAGGGAAGCCCAACAAAATATTTTAATTCATCTAAAATGGTAGAATAAAGGAGTTGGGTGCAAAGGGCATGTCAGAGGATACCTACTATTGAACTTGAACAAAAGCCTGCTGGAGGAATGTGTGACATCAGGTGGTACTTGAACCCACAAAATATTGGTGTGATGACATTTGCAAAGATGTGATATTCAAAATCGTTTACAACTAGTATGGCACAGCCACTGACCAGTAAGTGTTCAATAATCAGGGTGCCACCTGTCAACAAGTAGTAGGGCTTTGGTGTTGCAAGCTGCCTGTATACAAGCAATTATATATATACTGAAGGTTTCCTATTCTCTTGGCACTCCCCGCAGTACAGGCAATCATTAAAATTGTTTCATAACTTCGAAACTTTAATCTAAGGAATTGGAAATCTTCCTTAAAATAAGAAAATAATCAGTAGTTATGAATAAATTGAGCTTATTCATTATTTGTTAGATTAAATAACTTTGGAGGGCATAAGTGCTTCTAGGCACTGTCCTGAGAACTGAGGATGCAATGGTGAATTAAACAGACAAAAGCCTTGTTTTCATGGAGACTTATTGTTTCCATCAGTTTATTAAATCAATTAACTCAAGTGTGGAAATCTAGTTTTCTTTTTTAATTGAATTAAAATATTTTGTTATTAAATATAGAGAACACATAACAACAGAGGATTGTATAACAAAAGCTTGTGTCTAGTAAGCTTTACAAATCCTAATATTTGGTTTCTTTTTCAGTTTTCTTTTGTATATAATTAAAGTGAACAAACTGATAAGTTTTGACATATACATACATTCTTGAAGCCATCATTCAAGAAAATTGACATATAACCCTCAAAAGTTTTCTCGTGACCTTTTATAATCTCTCTAACCACATGTCACCCTCACCCCAACCCATGCCCAGGCAACCATTAATTTGATTTCTGTCACTATAGATTAGTTTGAATTTTCTAGAATTATATATAAATGGAATCATACAGTATGTGCTCTTTTTTATCTGGCTTCTTTTCACTCAGCATAATTAATTTGGGATTTATACATGTTGTTATGAGTATCAATAATTGATTTTCATTTCTTTACTAAGTAGTATGCTATGATACAGACATAGGACAATTTGTTTATCCCTTTACCTATTGATGGACATTTGGACTTTTCCCAGTTTGGGGCTGTCACATATGAAGCTCTGATAAACATTCACATTCAAGTCTTTGGGCATATGCTTTCATTACTCTTGGGTAAATATCAGGAGGTGGAATGGATAGGTCATATGGTAGATTCATTTTTAACTTTTTCAGGAATGCCAAACTAGTTTCCAAAGTAGTTATACCGTTTTACAATCCTCCCCTCAGTGAAGAAGAGTTCCAGTTGCTCCACATCCTTCCAACACTTGATATCGTTAGATTTTTTTAACTTTAGATATTCTAAAACGTGTAGTGGTATCTAATTTTGCTTTTAGTTGTTGCAATGATGTTGAGCACCTTTTAATGTGTATATTTGCTACCTGCGTATCTTCTTTCATGAAGTGTCTGATCAATTCCTTCGTCCATTTTTATTGAGCCATTTATCTTACAATTGAGTTTTAAGAGTTCTTTACATATATATTCTAGCTATGAAGAAATAATAATAGAGTTCTACACCTAGACAAACATCATTGAAACTCCTGATTTAAGGAAATAGTAAAGAATCCTACAATTATCGAAGCAAAATTGGCACTGGGCGAGGGAAGAAAAATTTAACTGATTTCAGTATTTTTTCTGCTTTACTAGATGCTAGAAGAATTTGGAGCTCTATGAGAAGCCTCAGTTTTTAAAAATAATTTCTTTTTTGAAATATATAATGCATTTAAACAGTTGAAAATTCAAAAGTGGCAGGAAGGTAATACCAGGGGAAATCTTCCAATCCTATCCCTCAGCTATCCAGTTAACCTCTCCACAGACAACCGACTTTTTTCAGGTTTCTGTGTGTATCTTTCCAGTTAGATCTTATGCATGTGTATGCAAATTCCTTTTCACAAATAATTGAAGACTGCACATTGTTCTGCACTATGTTTAATTGAACAATGAGACTCAGATATTCTTCATTCTTAGGGTAATAATGGGCAGATGGTGTTCACTAGACTTGTTTATTAGCCACCTATTGCTGTGTAATTAACCATCTCCAAACTCAGTGGCTTAAAACAATTCTTTATAAGCATAGTTTATGCAACTGTAGGTTGGCTGAGGATTGGGTCATTTGGGTTGGGCTTGGTTGGCAACCTCTGCTAATCCGGGCTGGCTCACGCTTCTGCAAATTGATTTGATTGGTGGGCTCTATTCTAGGTTGGGCTTGACTGAAACACCTTATCCGAAGACAGTTCTGCTCCAAATGGCTATTACCTTCCTCCCAAGACCGGTGGAATAGCCAAGGCAGTAGAAGCATGAGAGCAAGCAAGCTAAATCCATATAAGTCCCTTTTAAGATACAGCTGGCATCACATCTGTCACCACTCTGTCAGCCAAAGCAAATCAAATGCTAAAGCCAAGGAATAAGGAATTAGACCCCTCAGGTGCACAGTGAGCAAGGGCCGCAAAGTAAAATGCCAGGGGCTTGTATAGAGGATGGGCTGAAGAAATGGAGCTGCTGGTGCAATCTACCACAAACTGATATACCACGATCTATTTCAACAACCCCCATTAAGAGATTTTCAGCTTTTTGCTCTTACAAGCAATGCAGCAATGACTGAGTAGACATGTCATCTTTCACATATGCCAGTATAGCTCTAGGATAAATCCTTAGAAGTGAACTTCATGGTTAAAAAAATGGGCTTTTATCATTTTGATAGGTATTGTGAAGCACTGTTTGGAGATTATTGTAACAATGTATATTCCCATCAGCAACGTTGGGACTATGTTATCATTTGTTTTTATCTTTGCCAATCTTTCATGTGAAGATATAATTTTTGCATAGCTCTAATTTGTATTTCTTAATTATAAATGAGGTTGACAATCTTCATATGTTTAAAAAACGTTCGTATTTCCTTTTTAAGTCCATCTGTTCATATCTTTTGCCCATTTAGTTCTAATGGGTTTTTTAATTTTTTTCTCAATTGATTTATATATCTTAAAGAAACTAACACTTATTAAATTAAGGGCACATGCAAAAAAAAAAAAGCTTCTATAATTAAAAACAACAAGCAGAACCATAGTCCAGCCAGTTCACCAGGGAATCATTGAAAGAGAGAGCTAAGAAGAGCCCTCCTGAGGTCAGAACAAATCTTAGAGATGGCTTCAGAAACTACTCCTACTTGAATTTAATTGTTAACTTAATGGCTTACCTCAGGCTGACATAGCAAAATGCCATAAACTGAGTGACTTAAACAATATAAATGTTTTTTCTCATAGTTCTGGAGTCTGGGAAGTCCAAAATCTAGATGTCAGCAGGGTAGGTTACATTCTGAGGTCTCTTGTCTTGGCTTATAGGCAGCCACCATCTCTGCTATATACTCACATGACCACTTCTTTGTGTGCGGCAGAGAGAGGAATCTCTGGTGTTTCTTCCTCTTCTTATAAGAACTCTAACCTCATGGGAGCCTCACCCTAATGACTTCATCTAAACCTAATCACCTCCCAAAGGCCTCACCTTCTAATACTATCACATTGGGCTTTAGGGCTTCAGCATATGAATTAGGAATTGGGGGTGGGTGGGGGAGCCACACAGTCATTCAGTCTATAACATTTAATTTATTTGAAACTTACTTTATTCAATTAATAAAATAATTCATTTTAGCTATAAAAGATAGTATAAATGAATGTTCTTACTTCTTTTCTTAACTGATTTAAAACACAATTGTATAGAATACTATATATATATAATTGTACTGTTGGGCCAGAACGTATAGAAATGTAATATATCTGTCAATAACAGCAGCAAAAAGGTAGATGGGAGCAAAGCTGTGTTGAGCTAAGGAAATGACCCTGATGGTAACTGGAATCCTTGGAACATACCTAGAGAACCAAAAACAGTAAACAGTAAGGTTACTATAACAAACTCTGTAAATATAAACTAGTTCTCATTCTTTTCTCAGCCTGTTTAATACACATAAAAATATACAAGCTAGTACTATTGGTGGTTTAGTAACATATATACATGTATCATGTATAACAATGATAGTGGGAAAGGGGAATGAGAGAATAGCATTGCAAAGAAGTTAATGTTTCTATATCACATTGTAATTAAGTTTGTATAAATCTGAAGTATCAATAGATTTTGATGATATGTATATAGTAAGCCCTAGAGCAATCACTAACAAAATAAGTTTAAAAATAGTGAAAAAGTAATTAAAATATTACTCTAGAATATATTCCCTTAAATCAAATTGAGCAGTAGGGGGAGCAGAAACAGAAAAGACATTAGACAATAGAAAACAAAAATTTAAATGGCAGACATAAATCCAGTTATATCAATAATAATATTAAATGCAAATGGGTTAAATAATCCATTCACAAGGCAGAAATTGTCAAATTGGATAACAAACATGATCCAACTATATACTGTCTACAGGAGGAACACTTTAGATTCAAAGATACAAATTAGACTGAAGGTAAAAGAGTGGAAGAAGTTATCTCATACAAACAGCAACCAAGGAAAGCTGGAATAACTATAATAATGTCAAATACAATAGACTTTAAAAATGAAAAGAAAATGGTAGTAGAGATAAAGAGGTAGTAGAGATAAAGAGTAGAGATAAAGAGGTAGTAGAGATAAAGAGGTAGTAGAGATAAAGAGTAGAGATAAAGATAAAGAGATAAAAGTGTCAAACCATCAGAATGTTACAATAATTATAAACATATATGCCCATAGCATCAAAGCTCTGAAATACATGAAGCAAAACAAACAGAATTGAAAGGAAAAATAGACAATTTGACAAAAATAGTTGAAGAGTTCAATACCCCCCGCATAATGGATAGAACATCTAAGTAGAGTATCAAAAAAGGAAATGGAAAACTTGAACATTATATGCAAAATAGATCTAACAGACATATTTAGAATAATCCACCCAACAACAGCAGAATACACATTTGTCTGAGTATATACTCAGGATAGACTATATGCTAGGCTATAAAACAATCCTCAATAAATTTAAAGGGATTGTAATTGTAGAAGTATTTCTCTGCTCACAGTGGAGAGAGGTTAAAAATTAATAACAAAAAGAAATTTGGGATATTCACAAATAATGAAAAAATTAAACAGTACACTACTAAATAACCAATGGGTCAAAGAAGAAATCAAAAGAAAAATTAGAAAATATTTTAGGATGAATGAAAATGAAGATACAACCTATTAAAACTTATGAGATGCAACTAAAGCAGTTCTTAGGGGGGAATTTATAGCTACAAATGCCTACATGGAAAAAAAAAAAGAAAAGAAACAATCTCAAACAATGATTTAACATTTCCATTTAAGACTCTGGAAAAAGAAGAGCAAATTAAACCCAAAGCAAGGACAAGAGAAAAATAATAATGATTAGAACTGAAATAGATAAAAGAAAAACAATAAAGAAAATCAACAAAATCTAAAGTTGGTTCTTCAAGAAGATCAACAAAATTGACAAAACTTTAGTTAAACTAAGAAGACTCACTGTCATACAGAGTGAAGTAAGTCAGAAAGAGAAAAACAAATAACGGGGCTTCCCTGGTGGCACAGTGGTTGAGAGTCCACCTGCCAATGCAGGGGACACGGGTTCATGCCCCGGTCTGGGAAGATCCCACATGCCGCAGAGCGGCTGGGCCCGTGAGCCATGGCCACTGAGCCTGCGCATCCGGAGCCTGTGCTCCACAATGGGAGAGGCCACAACAGTGAGAGGCCCACGTACTGCAAAAAAAACAAAAAAACACAAATGCTAATGCATATACATGGAATCTAACAAAAAAAGAAATTGGTACTGATGAACCTAGTTGCAGGGCAGGAATAAAGAGGTAGACATAGAAAACGGACTTGAGGACATGGAGTGGGAGGGCGAAGCTGGGGTGAAGTGAGAGTAACATCGACATATATGCACTACTGAATGTAAAATAGCTGGCTGGTGGGAAGCAGCAGCATAGCACAGGGAGATCTGCTCGGTGCTTTGCAATGATCTAGAAGGGTGGGAGAGGGAGGATGGAACAAGGCTCAAGAGGGAGGGTATAGGGCGACATGTGTGTGCATATGGCTGATTTGCTTTGTTGTGCAACAGAAACTAACACGGTATTGTGAAGCAATTATACTCCAATAAAGGTCTATTTAAAAAAAAGACTCAAATTACTAAAATCAGAAATGGAAGAGGACACATTATCAACCTTACAAAAATAAAAACAATTATGAAATAATGCTATGAACAGGCGTGTACCAGCAAATCAGATAATTTAGATGAATAGAACATTTTCTAAAAAGACACAAGCTACTAAAACTGACTCAGAAAGAAATAGAAAGTCTGAATAGACTTCTAACAAGTAAAGAGACTTAGTTAGTAATCAGAAAAACTTCCTACAAAGGAAGGCCAACGACTAGACAACATCACAGGTAATTTCTACCAAACACTTAAATAAGAGATCTAATATTTTACAAATTTTTCCAAAAATAGAAAAGAAGGTAACATTTCTTTTTTTGTTGAAGTATAGTTGATTTATAATGTTATGTTAGTTTCAGGTATTCAGTAAAGTAATTTTTTATATATATATATATATATATATATGTTATTACAAGATATTGAATATAGTTCCCTGTGCTGTACAGTAGGTCCTTGTTGTTTATCTATTTTACATATAGTAGTGTGTATCTGTTAACCCCAAACTCCTAATTTATTCCCTCCCCTTTCCCCTTTGGTAAGAGTAAGTTTGTTTTCTATGTCTGTGAGTCTGTTTCTGTTTTGTAAATAAGTTCATTTTTATCTTTTTTGGTTTTTTTTTTAGATTCCACATATAAGTGATATTATATGATATTTATCTTTCTCTGTGTGATTTATTTCACTTGCTATAATCTCTAGGTCCATCCATGTTGCTGCAAATGGTATTATTTCGTTCTTTTTTATGGGAGATTAATATTCCATTGTGTATATATACCACATCTTCGTTATCCATTCATCTGTCAATGGATATTTAGGTTGCTTCCATGTCTTGGCTTTTGTAAATAGTGCTGCAGTGAACACTGGGGTGCATGTATCTTTTCGAATTAGAGTTTTCTCCAGATATATGCCCAGGAGTGGGATTGTAGGATCACATGATAACTCTATTTTTAGATTTTTAAGGAACCTCCATACTATTCTCCACAGTGACTACACCAATTCACATTCCCACCAACAATGTAGGAGGGTCTCCTGTTCTCCACACCCTCTCCATCATTTATTATTTGTAGACTTTTTTTTTTTTTTTTTTTTTTTTTTTATGCGTTACGCGGGCCTCTCACTGTTGTGGCCTCTCCCGTTGCGGAGGACAGGCTCCGGACGCGCAGGCTCAGCGGCCATGGCTCACGGGCCCAGCCGCTCCGCGGCATGTGGGATCCTCCCAGACCGGGGCACGAACCCGTGTCCCCTGCATCGGCAGGCGGACTCTCAACCACTGCGCCACCAGGGAAGCCCTATTATTTGTAGACTTTTTGATGATGGCCATTCTGACTGGTGTGAGGTGATACCTCATGGAAGTTTTGATTTGCATATCTCTAAGAATTAGTGATGCTGAGCATCTTTTCATGTGCCTGTTAACCATCTATATGTCTTCGTTGAAGAAATGTCTATTTAGGTCTTGGGAACACTTCTTAATTCATTCAATGATGCCAATATTGCCTTGATATGAAAACCAGACAAAGACATCACAAGAAAAAAATACAGACCAATAGCTCATATAAACATAAATTCAAAATTCTTTTAAAAACACTACCAAATCAAATTCAGCAACACAGAAAAAGGATCATACACCATGACCAAGTGGGATTTACACACAGGAATGCAGGTTGGTTTAACACCTGAAAATCAAGAAGATAGCAATGCAAGACTTCAAGAAGAGACTTCCCTGGTGGTGCAGTGGTTAAGAATCTGCCTGCCAATTCAGGGGACACGGGTTCGAGCCCTGATCCAGGAATATGCCACATGCCGCGGAGCAGCTAAGCCCGTGAGCCACAGCTACTGAGCCCGTGAGCCACAGCTACTGAGCCCATGTGCCACAGCTACTGAAACCCGCACACCTAGAGCCCATGCTCCACAACAGAAGAAGCCACCACAATGAGAAGCCCGTGCACCGCAACAAAGAGGAGCCCCTGCTCACCACAACTAGAGAAAGCCCACGCGCAGCAACAAAGACCCAACATGGCCAAAAATAAATAAATAAATACGACTTCAAGGAACATGAAAAATCAAGGAAACATTACAGCACCAAAGGAACTCAATAATCCTTCAGTAACTGACCATATGGAAATGGAGATCTACATATTCCCTGACAAAAAAAAAATGGAGAAAAAAATGTTTTAAGGAAGCTCAGAGAGCAGAGAGACAACTCCGTGAAATCAGGAAAGCAATACATGAACAAAGTGAGAGAGTAAGCAGAAAGAGAGAAGTCATTAAAAAGAACCAATCATAAATTCTGGAGCTGAAGAATACAATGAACAAAATGAAAAATGGAATACAGAGACTCAAAGCAGACTTGATCAAGCAGAAGAAAGAACCTATGAATTGAAAGAAAATTCATTTAAAATTATTCAGTCAGATGAGAAAAAAAGAGCGGAGAAAGCCTACATGAGTTATGGGGCACCATCAAAGAAACAATACTTGCAGTTTGGGAGTCCCAGAAGGAGAAGAGAGAGAGAAGGGATCAGAAGGCTTTTTAAATAAATAATGCCTGAAAATTTCCCAAATCTGGGCAGAGATATGGACATCCAGCTACCTAAGGCACATAAATCCCCATAGAGATTGAACCAAAAGAAGAATCACAGTATCATAAAACTGTCAAAAGTCAAAGACAAATAGAAGATTTGAAAGCATCAAGAGGGAAGAAACTCCTCTCATACAAGGGAACCTCCATCAAACTATGAGTGGATTTCGCAGCAGAAACATTGCAGAAACCTTGCAGGCCAGGGGAGAGTGAGATGATATATTCAAAGTGCTGAAAGAAAAAAAAATGCCAATAGGAACACTTTGCATAGTAAAGCTGTCCTTCAGAAATGAAGGAAAATTAAAGACTTTCTCAGACAAACTGAAGCTGAGAGAGTTCATTACCACTACCCCTGCCTTACAAGAAGTGCTAAAGGGATTTCTTCACACTGAAATGAAAGGACACTAATTAGTAACATGACAACATATGAAAATGCAAAGCACACTGGTAAAAGTAAGTATATAGTCAAGTTCAGAATACTCTGACATTTTGCTGATGATATGTAAATCCCTTAACTCTAGTATAAAAGTTAAAAGACAAAAATATTAAAAATAACTATAGTTACAGTAATTTTAGTGGATACACAACATTAAAATAGTAAATTTTGACATCAAAAATATAAAATGGGAGGAGGAAGTAAAAGGGTAGAGTTTTGTAACTGAAGTTAAGCAACTGAAGTTAACTTATCATCTTAAAATAGACTGTTAATCACTGTAAGAGGTTTTATGTAAGCCTCATGGTAACCACAAAGCAAAAACCCATAGTAGATAGAGAAAAGAGAAAGAGAAAGGAATCAAAGTATACCAGTACCTAAAATAATCAAATCACAAAGAAAGACAGCAAGAAAGAAAGGAACTACAAAACATTCCAAAAAAGCATTAACAAGATGGCAATAGTAAGTCCTTAGCTATCAACAATTACTTTAAATGTAAATAAATTAAATTTTCCAATCAAAAGACTTAGAGTCACTGAATGGATAAAATAAGAACAAGATCCAACTATGTGGTGCCTACAGAAGACTCATTTCAGGTTTAAGGACTCATTTGAGGCTGACAGTGAAGGGACAAAAAAAAAGACATTCCATGTAAATGGAAATCAGAAGAGAGCAGAGACAGGTACACTTATATCAGTAAAAATAGACTTTAAGTCAAAAACTCTAACAAGAGACAAAGGAGTTCATTATATTATGATAAAGGGGTCAATTCATCTATAGAATATAACATTTGTAAATATATATGCACCCTCATTGGGGCACCTAATCATATTAAGCAAATTTTAACAGATCTGAAGGGAGAAATAGATGGCAATGTAATAATAGTCAGGGACTTCAATACCCCACTTTCGACAATGGAGAAATCATCCAGACAGAAAAGTAATAGGGAAACATTGGACTTGTACTACACTTTTGACCTAATGGACATAAAAGATAAATACAGAATATTCCATCCAAAAGCAACAGAATACAGTTTCTTTTCCACATGGAAAAGAAAAGATGTTCCACGTGGAACATCTCTGGGAGAGATCATATGTTAGACCAAATAAGACATAACAAACTTAAGAAGACTAAAATCATGCCAAGTATTTTTTTCCAAACACAGTGGTATGAAACCAGAAATCAATAACAGGAAGAAAGCTAGAAATTTTACAAACATGTGCAAATTATGCACTCCTGAACAATCAGTAGGTCAAAGAAAAGATCAAAAGGGGAAAGCAAAAATATATTCTTAAAATGAAAATGGAAACATGTCAAACAGTAACAATAGCAATTTTGATTAAATACTTGGCAAAGGACCTAAGTAGACATTTTTGCAAAGAGGACATACAAATGACCAACAGGTACATGAACAGTGCTCAACATCACTAATCATCAGGAAAATGCGAATCAAAACCACAATGATATATCACTTCACATTAGTTAGCTTTTATCAAAAAGATAAGAGATAACAAGTCCTAGTAAGGATGTGGAGAGAAGGGAGCCCTTGTACACTGTTGGTGGGAATGTAAATTGGTGCAGCCATTATGCAAAACAATATGCAGGTTCCTCAAATAATTAAAAATGGAAATATATGATCCCAGTATCCCACTTCTTGGTATATAGTCGGAGAGGATGAAATCAGTATCTCAAAGAGATATCTACACTCCCACGATCATTGCAGCTTTATTCACAGTAACCAAGATGTAAACAGCCTAAGTGTTTATCAGTGTATAAGTAAATAAAATATGGTATATATACACAAGGGAATATTATTTAGGCATAAAATAAAAGGAAATCCTGCTATTTGTGGCAACATAGATAAACCTGGAGGGCATTATGCTAAGTGAAATAAGCCAGACAGAAAAAGACAAATACTATATGGTATCACTTATATATGGAATCAAATAAAATTAAATTTATAGACACAGAGTAGAATGGTGTTTTCCAGGGGCTGAGGATAGGGGAAATAGGGTTGGTCAAAGGGTACAGGCTTACTGTTATAAGATGAATAAGTTATGAGGATCAAATGTATAGCATGGTGACTATGTGAGTAGATCTTACAGACCATTAAAAAAATAATAATTATGGGAGGTGATGGATGTGTTGATTGTGGTAATCATTTCACAATATATACATATATCAGATCATCACATTGTATACTTTAAATATATATAATGTTATACCTCAATTATATCCCAGTAAATCTAGTGGGAAAATCTACCAAATATTGCTGAAAGAACTTAAGGAGACCTAAATAAACAGATAGAAATCCCTTGTTCACATATTACAAGACTTAATATTAAGATGGCAATAATCCACAAATTGATCTACTGATTCAAAACAATCCTATTAAATTGTCATTTGAGATTTTTTTATAGAAATTGACAAGTTGATCCTAAAAGTATTAAAGAAATGCGAGGGACCCAGAATAGCCAAAATAGTCTTGGAAAAGAACAAAGTTGGAGGACTTACACACCTGACAACTTCAGATCATATTATACAGCTGCTTTAATCAAGAGAATATGGTGATGCAGACATAGAGAATAGACCTGTGGTTGTCAACGGGGAAGGGGAGTGTGGGAGGGACAGAGTGGGAGTTTGGGGTTAGCAAATGCAAGCTATTATGTATAGAATGGATAAACAACAGGGTCCTACTGTATAGCACAGGGAACTATATTCAGTATCCTGTGATAAACCATAATGGAAAAGAATATTTTAAAAAATGTGTATATACGTATAACTGAATCACTTTGCTGTACAGGAGAAATTAACACAACATTGTAAGTCAACTATACTCCAATTAAAAGAAAAAGTGTGGTGCTGGCATGAGGATAGACTTACAGATCAGTGAAATAGAACTGAGAGTCCATATATAAACCCTCACCTTTAAGTTTGGTTGGTTTTTGACAAGGATACCAAGACCATTCAACAGGGAAAGAATTATCTTTCAACAAATGGTGCTGGGACAACTAGATATCCACATGCAAATGAAATGAAGTTGGTCTCCTTCCTTACATATGTACAGAAAGTTAACTCCAGGTGGATCATAGAAGTAAATGTATAGAGCTAAAACTAAAAAAACTCTTAGAAAAAACATAGGAGTATATCTTTGTGACTTTGGGTTAGGGAAAGTCTTTTATTTATTTTATTTTTTTATACACCAGGTTCTTATTAGTCATCAGTTTCATGCACATCAGTTTATACATGTCAATCCCAGCCACCCAGTTCATCACACCCCCACCCCCCCCCACCTCCTGGCTGCTTTCCCCCCTTGGTGTCCATATGTTTGTTCTCTACGTCTGTGTCTCAGTTTCTTCCCTGGAAACCTGTTCATCTGTACCATTTTTCTAGGTTCCACACATATGCATTAATATATGATATTTGTTTTTCTCTTTCTGACTTACTTCACCCTGTATAACAGTCTCTAGATGCATCCACGTCTCAACAAATGACTCAATTTCTTTCCTTTTTGTGGCTAATATTCCATTGTATATATGTACCACATCTTCTTTATCCATTCATCTGTCGATGGGCATTTAGCTTGCTTCCATGACCTGGCTATTGTAAATAGTGCTGCAATGAACACTGGGGTGCATGTGTCTTTTTGAATTATGATTTTTCTCTGGGTATATGCCCAGTAGTGGGATTACTGGGTCACATGGTATTTCTATTTTTAGTTTTTTAAGGAACCTCCATACTGGTCTCCATAGTGGCTGTATCAATTTACATTCCCACCAGCAGTGCAAGAGGGTACCCTTTTCTCCACACCCTCTCCAGCATTTGTTGTTTGTAGATTTTCTGATGATACCCATTCTGACTGGTGTGAGGTGATACCTCATTGTAGTTTTGATTTGCATTTCTCTAATAATGGGTGATATTGAGCAGCTTTTCATGTGCTTCTTGGCCATCTGTATATCTTCTTTGGAGAAATGTCTATTTAGGTCTTCTGCCCATTTTTGGATTGGGTTGTATTTTTTTAATATTGAGCTGCATAAGCTATTTATGTATTTTGGAGATTAATCCTTTGTTGATTCATTTGCAAATATTTTCTCCCATTCTGAGGGGTGTCTTTTCATCTTGTTTATGGTTTCCTTTGCTGTGCAAAAGCTTTGAAGTTCATTAGGTCCCCATTTGTTTGTTTTTGTTATTATTTCCATTACTCTAAGAGGTGGATAAAAAAGATATTGCTATGATTTATGTCAAAAAGTGTTCTTCCTATGTTTTCCTCTAAGAGGTTTTTAGTATCTGGTCTTATATTTAGGTCTCTAATCCGTTTTGAGTTTATTTCTGTGTCTGGTGTTAGGGAGTGTTCTAATTTCGTTCTTTTACATGTAGCTGTCCCGTTTTCCCAGCACCACTTATTGAAGAGACTGTCTTTTCTTCATTGTATATCCTTGCCTCCTTTGTCATAGATTAGTTGACCACAGGTGCATGGGTTTATCTCTGGGCTTTCTATCCTGTTCCTTTGATCTATATCTCTGTTTTTGTGCCAGTACCATATTGTCTTGATTACGGTAGCTTTCTAGTATAGTCTAAAGTCAGGGGGTCTGATTCCTCCCACTCCATTTTTTTTTCCCTCAAGACTGCTTTGGCTACTCGGGGTCTTTTGTGTCTCCATACAAATTTTAAGATTTTTTGTTCTTGTTCCATAAAAATTGCCATTGGTAATTTGATAGGGATTGCATTGAATCTGTAGATTGCTTTGCGTAGTATAGTCATTTTCACATTATTGATTCTTCCAATCCAAGAACATGGCATACCTCCCCATCTGTTGGTATCATCTTTAATATCTTTCATCAGTGTCTGATAGTTTTCTGAGTACAGGTCTTTTACTTCCTTAGGTAGGTTTATTCCTAGGTATTTTATTCTTTTTGATGCAATGGCAAATGGGAGTGTTTCCTTAATTTCTCTTTCAAATTTTTCATCATTAGTGTATACGAATGCAAGAGATTTCTGTGCATTAATTTTGTATCCTGCAACTTTACCAAATACATTGATTAGGTCTAGTAGTTTTCTGGTGACATCTTTAGGATTCTCTATGTATAGTATCATGTTCTCTGAAAACAGTGACAGTTTTACTTCTTTTCCAATTTGTATTCCTTTTATTTCTTTTTCTTCTCTGATTGTCATGGCTAGGACTTCCAAAACTATGTTGAATAATAGTGGTGAGAGTGGACATCCTTGTCTTGTTCCTGATCTTAGTGGAAATGCTTTCAGTTTTTCACCATTGAGGATGATGTTTGCTGTGGGTTTGTCACATATGGCCTTTATTATGTTGAGGTAGGTTCCCTCTATGCCCACTTTCTGCAGAGTTTTTATCATAAATGGGTGTTGAATTTTGTCAAAAGCTTTTTCTGCATCTATTGAGATGATCATATGGTTTTATTCTTCAGTTTGTTAATATGGTGTATCACATTGATTTGCATATATTGAAGAATCCTTGCATCCCTGGGATAAATCCCACTTGCTATGATCCTTTTAATGTGTTGTTGGATTCTGTTTGCTAGTATTTTGTTGAGGATTTTTGCATCTATATTCATCGGTGATATTGGTCTGTAATTTTCTTTTTTTGTAGTATCTTTGTCTGGTTTTGGTATCAGGGTTATGGTGGCCTCATAGAATGAGTTTGGGAGTGTTCCTTCCTCTGCAATTTTTTGGAAGAGTTTGAGAAGGATGGGTGTTAGCTCTTCTCTAAATGTTTGATAGAATTCACCTGTGAAGCCATCTGGTCCTGGACTTTTGTTTCTTGGCAGATTTTTAATCACAGTTTCAATTTCATTACTTGTGATTGTTCTGTTCATATTTTCTCTTTCTTCCTGGTTTAGTCTTAGAAGGTTATACCTTTCTAAGAATGTGTCCATTTCTTCCAGGTTGTCCATTTTAGTGGCATAGAGTTGCTTGTAGTAGTCTCTTAGGATGCTTTGTATTTCTGTGGTGTCTGTTGTCACTTCTCTTTTTTCATTTCTAATTTTATTGATTTGAGTCCTCTCCCTCTTTTTCTTGATGAGTCTGGCTAATGGTTTATCAATTTTATTTATCTTCTCAAAGAACCACCTTAAGTTTTATTGATATTTGCTAGTTTTCTTTGTTTCTATTTCATTTATTTCTGCTCTGATCTTTATGATTTCTTTCCTTCTGCTAACTTTGGGTTTTGTTTGTTCTTCTTTCTCTAGTTCTTTTAGGTGTAAGGTTAAATTGTTTATTTGAGATTTTTCTTGTTTCTTGAGGTAGGCTTGTATAGCTATAAACTTCCCTCTTAGAACTGCTTTTGCTGCCTCCCACAGGTTTTGGATCGTCGTGTTTTCATTGTCATTTGTCTCTAGGTATTTTTTGATTTCCTCTTTGATTTCTTCAGTGATCTCTTGGTTATTTAGTAACATATTGTTTAGCTTCCATGTGTTAGTGTTCTTTACATTTTTTTCCCTGTAATTCATTTCTAATCTCATAGCGTTGTGGTCAGAAAAGATGCTTGATATGATTTCAATTTTCTTAAATTTACTGAGGCTTGATTTGTGACCCAAGATGTAATCTATCCTGGAGAACGTTCCATGGGCACTTGAGAAGAAAGTGTAATCTGCTATTTTTGGATGGAATGTCCTATAAATATCAATTAAATCTATCTGATCTATTGTGTCATTTAAAGCTTCTGTTCCCTTATTTATTTTCATTTTGGATGATCTGTCCATTGGTGTAAGTGAGGTGTTAAAGTCCTCCATTATTTTTGTGTTACTGTCAACTTCCTCTTTTATAGCTGTTAGCAGTTGCCTTATGTATTGCGGTGCTCCTGTGGTGGGTGCATATATATTTATAATTGTTATATCTTCCTCTTGGATTGATCCCTTGATCGTCATGTAGAGTCCTTCCTTGTCTTTTGTAGCATTCTTTATTTTAAAGTCTATTTTATCTGATATGAGTATTGCTACTCCAGCTTTCTTTTGATTTTCCTTTGCATGGAATATCTTTTTCCATCACCTCACTTTCAGTTTGTATGTGTCCCTAGGTCTGAAGTGGGTATCCTGTAGACAGCATATATATGGGTCTTGTTTTTGTATCCATTCAGCAAGCCTGTGTCTTTTGGTTGGAGCATTTAATCCATTCATGTTTAAGGTAATTATCGATTTATATGTTCCTATGACCATTTTCTTCATTGTTATGGGTTTGTTTTTGTAGGTCCTTTTCTTTTTTGTGTTTCCCACTTAGAGAAGTTCCTTTAGCATTTGTTGTAGAGCTGGTTTGGTGGTGCTGAATTCTCTTAACTTTCGCTTATCTGTAAAGCTTTTGATTCCTCCATCAAATCTGAATGAGATCCTTGCTGGGTAGAGTAATCTTGGTTGTAGGTTCTTCCCTTTCATCGCTTTAAGTATATCATGCCACTCCCTTCTGGCTTGTGGAGTTTCTACTGAGAAATCAGCTGTTAACCTTATGGGATTCCCCTTGTATGTTATTTGTCATTTTTCCCTTGCTGCTTTCAATAATTTTTCTTTGTCTTTAATTTTTGCCAGTTTGATTACTATGTGTCTTCACATGTTTCTCCTTCTGTTTATCCTGTAATGGACTCTCTGTACTTCGTGGACTTGGGTGGATCTTTCCTTTCCCATGTTAGGTAAGTTTTTGACTATAATCTCTTCAAATATTTTCTCGGGTCCTTTTTGTCTCTCTTCTCCTTCTGGGACCCCTATAATGTGAATGTTGTTGTGTTTATTGTTGTCCCAGAGGTCTCTTATGCTGTCTTCATTTCTTTTCACTCTATTTTCTTTATTCTGTTCTGCAGCAGTGAATTCCACCATTCTGTCTTCCAGGTCACTTATCCGTTCTTCTGCCTCAGTTATTCTGCTATTAATTCCTTCTAGTGTGGTTTTCATTTCAGTTATTGTATTGTTCATCTCTGTTTGTTCTTTAATTCTTCTAGGTCTTTGTTAAACATTTCTTGCATCTTCTCGATCTTTGCCTCCTTTCTTTTTCCGTGGTCCTGGATCATCTTCACTGTCATTACTCTGAATTCTTTTTCTGGAAGGTTGCCTATCTCCACTTCATTTAGTTGTTTTTCTGTGGTTTTATCTTGTTCCTTCATCTGGTACGTAGCCCTCTGCCTTTTCATGTGGTTTTTGTTCCACAGGCTGCAGGATTGTAGTTCTTCTTGCTTCTGCTGTCTGCCCTCTCAGGGAAAGTCTTTTAGATGTGACACCAGAAGTACAAACAATAACAAAAATGTATATTAATTGAATTTCATGAAAACTAAAAACTTTTATGCTTCAAAGAACACTATCAAGAAAATGAAAAGCTAACTCCCAGAATGGGAGAAAACATATATAAATCATGTATCTGATAACAGATTTATATCTAGAGTATGCAAGGAACTCTTACAACTCAATAACAAGAAGACAAACCTACTTTTTAAATGGGCAAAGTATCCGAATTTACATTTCTCCAAAGAAGATATATCAATACAGATAGTCAATAAGCCTTTGAAAAGATGCTCAATATTATTAGCTCTTAGGAAAATGAAAAACAAAACCACAGCGAGATAATAAGTTATTATTTAACTGTTAAGAAAGTTAACAGTTAAAACTGTTAAGTTTCAAACATAATAATGACCATAAATAAGAGAGTCCTGGGAGAGCTTTGTTGAAGTGTTAAATTTTCAATCTCACAGATTAAAGAACTTGATATGAGCATAGGTGGATCTGGAAGGACAGAAGACATTCCATATGGAGAACAGAAATACGTGTTCAAAACCTGGTACTTCCAGTCCCTCCTTTTCCTAACTCATCCTTCATACTATCACTGGAGAGGTCTTTCTAAAGGCAAACTTCTGAACAGTTCATTCTCTGCTCAATGCCCTGAAGGTACCTCATTACCTCCAGAATAAGGTAATTACCCTTTAGTGTAATATTGACAGCCCTTCCTACCACTTGCCTCAAAGCACTCACTCTTTGTAACCCATTTTCCTGCAATAGCAATCAGTTTATGGTTCCCTAAACCTGTCATATTTTTTCTTTATTTCTATTTTCTGAATATTCAACACTCTGCTCAGAGGACTTTCCGCACACATTTTCTTTGCCTGCCTGGTAAACTGATTCATTCTCTTATACTTGGCTTAATATCACCTTTTTCTTGAAACGTGTTAGCCTCAGCTAGCATGTACTGCTCCATCCTCTTCACTACCCATGTGAGTTATGACACTTCATGTGTGATAATTGTTTACATGGTTGACTTCCACATCAGACTGTAGTCCTTTCTTCTTTGTATCTTCAGTGTCAAGGAAAGCACCTATTGAAGGACTACATGGATGGTTGGATGGATAAATTACAAACTAATTAAAAGATCTCAATCATCTACTTCAAGCTTGGTGTAGGTTGAAATACCTAAATAATCAATCTGACACCTTCCTAGCTAATAGGAATTTTAGAGTAAGTTTTTAAGTTTTCAGAAAAAAACGTTTAGAAATTATATCACAGCACTTTTAATACAAACTGATGTTTCTCTTACTCTTTCCTAAAGAAAAAAATTAGTTACTCTGTGTGGGAAAAGAAGTTAAAAAATAATAATAGACTTTTCATGATACAGATTCAATATTGGGATATTCATTGCCTCAAACAGTGGAATTTAGCTTGGTACTTCAGTATGTTGGTGTTAGGAGAAATTTTTTTTTTTGAGAAATTTTGAAATTGAAACAAAGCTTATCAGATTCACATAAATAAAAATATATAATTATAATTATACATAATTATATTAAATTTAAAATTTTTTAATTAAAATATAATTATGAATATATATATATAATTATGTATAATTACATGTAAATACTAGTTTGGAAGTTGTGACTGAAATATGTTTTCAAAGAGTTGTCTAGTATATGTTCTGTATGGCCAGTGTGACAAATAGATGTTATCACAGGCAATTCCTCATAACTTTTTTTTTTTAGTCTTTGGACAGAATCAAAAAATGTACTTATTGGATCACAAGTTATACCTTATATGAAAAGTACAGAGTTTCTAGTTATTTGAGCATGAAATATTATTTATTATAATTGTCAGTAACTTTGCTGAACTTGATTTCCTATTAAAACATGTCATAAATTCTTTCATGTGTATAATCTCATTATAAATTGACTTTTGGTTAAGAAGAAAAGACACATAATGGTTCCATTTTATGATAAAATCTTTATTGAGAAAAATGTTTTCATGCTCAAGAAAACTGCAACAATATATTGTCAATGCAAATATTGCACAATTTTTGTTACCAATGTTCCTTTCGTATTCCTAAAAGTTTGTGGCTTAAAGACAGACCACGTGATGCTAGATTTTTTATAATTAAGAATTAGAGAAGTATTCTGCTTTGTCTCTTGAAAGCATTTTTAGAGCCCATGCAGTTATCACTGAGTTAAAGGCCCATCTGGGACCTGTCTGTCTTTTCTAAGCCCAACTCTGCTTGTTATTAAACTTCACCTAGTGGGCTAGGAAGTGGGCCGTGTTTAATGGAATTTCCAGGGAATGGAATTTGGGCTGGGCTTAGCTGTTACCACAAGCAAAAATAAATTTCTTGGTGCAGAAATAATTTTTCTATCTTAGAATTTTCACAGCCCTTGGTATTTTTCTTATGGATCTTACCACTTTCCACCTTGCTTTATGGTTACTTATCTGCAATATTTACTCCCCCTATTATATTGTAAGTAAGAAACTGACTTTACTCATCTTTTTATAACCCATACCACTTTTTACAGAGATTTAGCATATAGGAGTTAACTAATCGATGTCATTCGAATGAAATTGTTCAATTAATTTCTCTAACTTCAAGTATAGAACTGTGACAATGTCAAAAATGTGTTTAGAGAAAATTTTAGCTTCACCATGATTATAAACATCAATAACATAATAATGAAACATGTCCTATAGATCAACTTATATGTGGATATCATTGTCTTCCTCTACTCCATTTTCTTGAATAGTCAGCAGCTCGCTGAAGTACTTCCTGTAAGAGGGCTCCTTGATGTCTCAGCGCCCTCCAGAGGTCTCCAGAATATTCTGACACTTGTCCTTGGAGAACATGCAGAAACCCCCAATTTTGCATTGGATGCATAAAGGTTGCTGGGGCCTACCACACCTGGCAGGCTCCCAAGAGGAATACAAGATGACCTTCTAAATGTGGAAAGAAAATATTAGGACTTATATTTTACATATAGGTCACTATTGGGGTTGAGCCCAGAGCAGCAACGTGCTCTTTATCACACTGTGTATCTCACTATGCTACTGTCTCCCTGTGCTTCCAAGAGTCAGCTCCCAAGAAAATGAGTTGCACTCAGTCCTTCCCTCAGGGGCTGCTATTGAGGGAACCCAAGAAATCCGGTGAAGTGAATGTTATGTGCTATGTGATCTAGTTAACTCATGCTTATTTAACGGATACATGTTTTGAAAAGATTTCTGCAAAGAAACTTCATAATGAAGATAACGCTAACCTGTAAGAGCCAGTGAACAAGAAACTGACATTCCTGACACTTTTCTGAACCCAAGGAAGAGCTCTTTGTCAGCCAAATTGCAATATAAAAGTAATGGCAATCTAATCAGATCTAACAAGAAGTGGACAAAAAAAATCAAAATTGTCTAGAACTATTTTAGATAGGCATTTGCATCCATGATAACGATAAACCTCACCCTACCTGTATACTGTGCCCTGAGATTCTAAATGATAATATGATACATCGCACTTGGCATTTAACTATTTTGTTTGTTTAATCAATAAACAAACAGTAGGCAGCTAGGGCATTTGTGTTTCTATTTTTGTGTTTCATAACATACTTAATATCTTAGTAAAGTGGTACATGTACAAATTTATGTATTTCTAAACAACTTACAGTAAATCTGTCCAGGCAGCACATTCCTAACTGGAGGTACTTGCTCACATTTCTTTACTGAAGAGAGTCTCTGTTCAAAAAAGTGTCAAGACCACTGTGTAAAGGATACTAAACTTTGTAACTGCATCGCTATCAGAGGCCACCATGTTGAAGCCTAATTTTACAAAGGAGAAAAGTGAGCTCCAGAGAGTTTAAGGTGCTTTTCCAGGGTCACGTTTCCAGCTGATTGTAGAATCAAGTTATAATGCAGGTCTTCTGATCCTCAGTTCAAAAACCTTTCCACTCTACCACAGAGAGTAAGAAATCTGAAGTGATTTTACCCTGGTTCCAAAGGCACACTTGTCCTCTACACATTGTTGACTCTCGGAAGCACAGGGAGGAGTAGCGTAGTGAGATACACAGTGTGATAAGGAGCACGTTGCTGCCCCGGGCTCAACCCCATAGATCCATGACCCAACTTGGTGCTCAGTTTCTTTGTATTCTTGACCCCTTTACGTTTATTGACATTAACCCATTCCTCCACATGGACTTTTCTTTTACCTTCACTCACTGGGTCTTCTAGACCATCTCCTCACCTTGTCCCAATGGCAGCTCCATACTGTATTTTGTCCTGCCTTATAGCCTTGGCTTTTCAACTCAGTGCTACCCATGGTCCAACGTGGCAGCACTAACACCCACCAAGAGGTCCACATCCTACTCCCGAGGTCTAATTTTGCTTTGAGTTATAGGAACCATGCTGATTGTTTGCATCTTGTTGGGCCAGTGGCCCTACTTTAAAATCCAGTTTTCCTTCAAAACTCTGAACTAATTTTGGTCCTGAATTGCTCTAGGATTACATGAGAGGTTGGAGGAAGCTGAGAATGTGAATTTAGTTCCAGATCTGTATCTCTAAGTTTGGGAATTTAGTAAGTATCGTCTGTCATAGCTATAATGGAAAAATATTTAGGACCTCAGTGTAATACAAAGAAGCAGAGCAAAAGGAAACATAAGGAAATACAATGGTTATGAGCATGAATTTGAAGCCAAACTGTGATCCAGTTCCAGCTCTGCCATTTATTAGCTGTATATACTTGGGCAGGTCAGTTCCTTTCTCTGTTTCTCCATCTATAAAATGGGAATAATAATTGTACCTACTTCAAAAAAAATTTGTGAAGATTAATTTAGAATTATGTCTGACGAGAGCAAGTTCTGTATAAGTACTAGACAGTAGCATAATCTTCATGAAGTGTTGAATAGATATTCATCTATCACTGAACAAATGCCTGATGGTCTATATCTGTGTACAAAATTGGGCTAATTATTGTAGGGACTACAATAAAGTACAGTACACAATACTTGGGGTGAGAGTCTGAGTTAAAGCAGCAGGAATGGTAATGAAAATGAGTTGATGAATTTTTAAATTGAAAAGTTAGAATACACTAGACATAATAACCAATTAAATGTGGGCATGAAAGAGAAAAATGTTTAAAAAAAAAAACCTTCCCCCCACCCCCATACTTCAGTTTGTATGTTTAGATAACCTATGTTTTAAATGACAGAGGAAATGCAGAGGGAGGAACAGGCTTTAAATGAAAGATAATAAAATTGATTTGTATGTTTCTAGTGCCTATATGTAGAGATGAACCTGGAGCTCAGGAGAAAGGGACAGTGGAATTTGAGTTGAGGTGATTGTTGAGGACATAGGAGTCATTGAGATCACCCAGGGGAGACATTTAAAGGAAAACGGAAAGTCAGATAAGCCCAACATTTAAGAGAGAATGGGAGGACAAATCAGGAAGTCAGAAAGGATATTTAGAAATGTGGAAGCAACAACAGAGTGTACTACCATGGAAATGAAGGATGTAGGAAGGTCCAAAGGTCCAACAGTGGCAACTGCTGTGGGAAGATTAAGTAGAGTGAAGATTGAAAATAAACCCATGGATATGATGATTAGGCTATAATTGGCTGCAGTGAGTTGGTAGAGACAGTACACACTGTGCATTGTAGCAATGATTTAGACAGTGTCTCCAGGAGGAAACTAGAGTTTTTTGTGTTGCCACTCACTCACTGTCTGATTTCCTGAGCAACATACAAATACTCTCTAAGCCTCAGTGTTCTCATCTGTGTAAATAGGGCTGCTGATGATACCACCTCATCGGAGGCTTGGAAGATTTAAATGAGATAATACGTGTAAGGTGCACAGTACCTGGCACACACACATCATTCATTCAACGAATATTAACTATTATTATTATTAATGATATTATTACAATCAGTTAAGGAGAAAATGGAAAGTTAGAACATGGAGGCTTCTCAAGAAGTCTACCGGAGAGAGAAGGGGAGACGTGAAACATTCACTTGAGTAGGAAATAGTGCCCACGAAGGGATGTTTAAAAATTTTAGGGTGGAGAGAGGCTTGCTCATGTTTTTAGGCAGAGGAGAACGAGCCAGTAACTGAGTAAAAATACTGTTATGAGAAGTGGAGAGTTCTTTATTTAGATAAAATTTTCTCATAACGGATCAATTTCACAAAGAGATAATATGACAAGTTCAATAAATCAAAAACAGAAAGCAATATTTGAGTTGAAACATCTGTGCGTGAACCTAATTTATGAAACCACCTGCAATTTGTTGGCTGTTCTCAAGCAAAGTAAGTATTTCTTCCATGGAGCGCTTTCAGTTTTTTCAATTTGCAATCCTTTACTGCTCTTGAAATGAATGTGAATTCTTGAAAGTCATGGCTAAGAATCTGGGCAGGTCTACCTGGATCACCTCCTTCCAACAGTTTTTCTAGTCTTGTGAGACTTGAAAAGATGAGAGAGAGAGAGAGAAAGACACCAGCTATCTCAACAAACCAGGCAGTCAATCCCCAAGCAGATCTCAGGCTTGGGAACTAGCATCCGTAGGTAAGACCCATTGGAAAGTAGTGACTGCTTCTTTAGCCATAAATATTCATCAAAGAAGTCAAATAGCCTCTGGCAATAGATGGAGATCAGTGGACCCACAGTGATCAAAGAAACGGCGAAAAGGGAAAACAGAGGACAGTACAGAATACGTTCATCACATTACATAGCTTGGTTCAAAAAATAGGCACTTCCAACATTATGTGTTAAAGAATGTGATGGACCATCTTTTTTTTTTTTTGCGGTACGCGGGCCTCTCACTGTTGTGGCCTCTCCCGTTGCGGAGCACAGGCTCCGGACGCGCAGGCTCAGCGGCCATGGCTCACGGGCCCAGCCGCTCCGCGGCATGTGGGATCTTCCCAGACCGGGGCCCGAACCCGCGTCCCCTGCATCGGCAGGTGGACTCTCAACCACTGCGCCACCAGGGAAGCCCTGATGGACCATCTTGACTGCCAGAGTCATCAACTTGTCATGCTGAAAGTTTAGAAAAACTTAACAGCTACCTCTTCGTGACAGTTGACTGCAAGCAAGTGAAGAAGATCCTTGTAGACCAATTCTCTAGACCTCTCCAATCCCAGTAGTTCCTCTTTGCAAAAGAGCCCTGGTCTCCTGGTCAGTGGAAAGAGTGATGGGAGATGTGTATCTGGCCTGACTTTTCTCTCTCACGAAGACAGCAAGAGCACAAGTCTGGCTTCAGTGAAAGCTTCTTGGTTGAATTTTCACTTTCTTCTTGGCCATCTAGAGTCAGCAGGAAAAGAATCTAATAGACCAATTCGGGCTGAGTTGCTGATGACTGATATTGGTTTGTTATCGTATACCTTCAGGCTGTTTACATTTGAGCAAGAGGGCATTAACTCTGAAGATAGGAATTTTAAGTACTTTGGAATGCTGTAGGGGACACGAGTGAAGACTTAGGACTCTTCCTAGCGCTTTACCAATTATATCCTATAAACAACAGCCTCCTCTTAGCTCTGACAATTCTTGGCAGGCGAAAGGGCTGAGGATACTAAGAATAACAACCATGTGACCAGAGTCCTGATCTGAAACCCTTTCTAGAAAGAAAAGTCTTCATGATCTAAGAAATCAAGTTGAAATTACCTCCTTCCTTTGTGTGGCTCTCATCATGGATTATCTGTGACAACTAAATGTATCTTGTACTGAATTTTTTCTTTTCTTTTGGCTGCATTGGGTCTTTGTTGCTGCGCGCGGGCTTTCTCTAGTTGCGGTGAGCGGGGACTACCCTTGCTTGCGGTGCGCAGGCTTCTCATTGTGGTGGCTTCTCTTGTTGCGGAGCACAGGCTCTAGGTGTGCGAACTTCAGCAGTTGTGGCACGTGGGCTCAGCAGTCGTGGCTTGCGGGCTCTAGAGCACAGGCTGAGTAGTTGTGGCACACGGGCTTAGTTGCTCCGTAGCAAGTGGGATCTTTCCAGACCAGGGCTCGAACCCGTGTCCCCTGCATTGGCAGGCGAATTCTTAACCACTGAGCCACCAGGGGAGTCCTCTTATACTGATTTTTAAAAATGTGTTGGTTAAAAAATGTATCCCCAGTGGCTTCCCTGGTGGCGCAGTGGTTGAGAGTCCGCCTGCCGATGCCGGGGACACGGGTTCGTGACCTGGTCTGGGAGGATCCCACATGCCACGGAGCAGCTAAGCCCACGTACCACAACTACTGAAGCCCGCACACTCTAGGGCCCGCGAGCCACAACTACTGAGCCTGCGTGCTGCAACTACTGAAGCCCACGTGCCTAGAGCCTGTGCTCTGCAACAAGAGAAACCACTGCAATGAGAAGCCCGCACGCCGCAAGGAAGAGTAGCCCCCACTCGCCGCAACTAGAGAAAGCCCGGGCGCAACAACGAAAACCCAACACAGCCAAAGGAAAAAAAAAAAGATAATATCCCCAACCATTATTCTAATCTGAGAAAAGCAGAAAGAGGAAGAACCAGGTTCATAGAGACCCTACTCTGTAAAAATAAATCCTCAGACTGCCTTCAGGAAATAAAGAATTTTCATTGATGAAAAATTTAGCAATAAAAGCACCGAGTAAAGAGTTATTAGTCAGGTAGTAATGTTTGTGGAAAAGACAGTATGCTAACTGTTGTGGGCAAATATAAAGGAGGCGACAGTAAGAAACTACTAAATACATGACAACAAACGTGAGAAACAGATATTACCCAGTGCAACTGTGTGTGTGTGTGTGTGTGTGTGTGTGTGTGTGTGTGTGTGTGTTATTGAGGATAGAGTATGGATGAAGGGAATATAAAGTTATTGCAGCAGGCAAAAACAATAGCAATTCCTGTCTTTATGTAGGGCGATTGCTTTCACAAAGTTTTTTTTTTTAATTTGATTCTCATATCTACCCTAAGAACTTAGTGTTAAAATGCTAAAAACTCAAACAACAAGATCCTACTGTATAGGACAGGGAACTGTATCAATATCCTGTGATAAGCCATAACGGAAAAGAATATAAAAAAGAATGTATATAAGGGGTGGGATGAATTGGGAGATTGGGATTGACATTTATACACTATTGATACTATGTATAAAATAGATAACTAATGAGAACCTACTAGATAGCACAGGGAACTCTACTCAGTGCTCTGTGGTGACCTAAATGGGAAGGAAATCCAAAAAATCGGGGATACATGTATACATATAGCTGATTCAGTTTGCGGTACAGTAGAAACTAACACAACATTGTAAAGCAAATATACTCCAATAAAATATTTTTTTAAAAAATGTATGTGTACATACATATATAAATATAACTGAATCACTTTGCTGTACAGCAGAAATTAATACATTGTAAATCAACTATACTTGAATAAAAAAAAAAACCAGGAAAAACATACTAAAATCTCAAGTGCAGCAGAGATCCAGAGGAGAGAAGGGAGGCTTGTCTAAAAGGTCACACAGCAGGTGGACAGTTAGGGAGAGGGATGGGGGAGACGTGAGGACAGAGCCATGCCCTTTAGCATCATTATTGGCTTAAGCACAATTTTATGATACTCTGTTTGTGGAAACTTAAGGTTATTCAAGTCATAATCATTTCTTGTTCATGTACAAAACATCTTATTTCAACTTAAGCATCCATTGCTCCTGTGGATTTAGCTCAGGATCGCCTCACGTTTGTGTGAAATGACATATATATATATGTAGTTATTCGGTTTGCATTGTTTTTAATGGCAAAGTTGTTTGAAAATGGTCATCAATAGAGAACTGAGTAAATTATGGTCCAGGGAATTCCCTGGTGATCCAGTGGTTAGGACTTGGCGCTTTCACTGCCGTGGCCCGGGTTCCATCCCTGGTCTGGGAACTAAGATCTCGCAAACCATGTGGTGCGGCCAAATTAATTAATTAATTAAAAAGAAAAATAAATTATGGTCCAGCCATACAATGGAATACTAATGCAGCCGCCAAATAGAATGAAGCAGCTCTCTATTGATTTGGAAAGATCTAGGACTGCTGAAAAAAGTGCTACAAACTGTGTGACTTGAAACGATGGAAATGTATTATATCAAGTTCTGCATGCTAGAAGTCCAAAATCAAGGTGTCGGCATGGCCCTGCTCCCCCTGAAACTTATAGGAGAGGATCGTCCCTTGTCTCTTCTTAGCTTCTGATGACTTGTAGCAAGCCCTGGCGTTCCTTGTCTGTTTTTAGCTTCTGATGACTTGTAGCAAGCCCTGGCATTCCTTGGCTTACAGCTGCATCACTCCAGTATCTGCCTCCGATGTCGGTCATCACATCACATTCTTACTGTGCGTCTGCGTCCTCCTTTTATAAGGACACCAGTCACATAGGATTAAGGGCCCAACCCACTCCAGTATGACCTCATCTTAACTTTCTTTACATCCACAATGACTTTATTTCCAAATAAGGTCACTTTCTAAGATGCTGGGGGTTAGGAATTCAACATATCTTTTTGGGGACCCAATTCAATCTATAAAAATCTCCAAGACAAATTGGATTTTCCTCTAATTTTCTCAAAGCAAGGTGCAGAGCAGAGTATATAACACCTTTGTGTAAAAGAAATGTGTACACACATATACATAAATGTTTATAAATGCATTAGACTATCTCCAGAAGGGTTCATCAGATACTAGTAGTTTCCAAGCACAAGAACAGTAGAGCTGGTAGAAACAATATAGAAGAATCATAGTTTTTAGTTATTACTTTTTTTGTACTTTTGAATCCTGTGTTAACCAATTTTTTAAATCCCCTTCCACAGCTGTTCTTTAGTTACCGTGAATCTATTTAACATTCAGTCCCCTCAGATATTAGGAGAAGGTATTCAGATCTTTTCTTCTGAGCTGCCCTGGCAAGATTAATCCAGGAGAGAATTCATTCAGTTGAATGCCAATCCAAAATATTAAATAGAGAGCCAGAAAACAGAACCAGGATGAGAGACTGGGCTCAGAAATTTGCAATCAGCATCTCAAGCAAAGCAGGTCCATACAGCAGAGAGTGAGTTCCCATTCTCCGACAGGATTATCATGGATCTGAGAGCAGAGTGAGGTCATGCTCAGGAGAGGCCAGCAAGCCCTATCATTGTGGTTCTAAGTGCGGTATTTCCTACACCTGCCAGTCCTGAGAATCAATTTTTCTGCATACAGATTCTTCACCCCCTTCTCCAGAGACTCTGATTCAGTGAATTGGAGGCTCTGGCCGTAAAATGTGGATGTTTAACACATACAGAGAGAAAGTTTGGGAAACGCTAACGGGCAGAGAGAGAAAGGAGAGTGCTTAATGATCACCCTTGGTGTGTTCTCTTTCTCTACCTGACTCTCCTTAAAATGAACCCTGATCCTAAGGTATGAGCAAGTTATTCAGTTCAGGACTCCTTGGATGGCCTGTCTTGGGCTGTACCATCCCGATATTATCTGCTATTCATTTCTGCTTTTCCCGCAGTAACTCTAACATCAAACGTTCTCTGACACAGGCTTTATTGGACTCTGCATCATTTAGATCCTGTGAGAAGACAGTTGGCCTGATAGTCCAGAGAGTTTCAAGACAGGGTAATCCTGAGAAATCAAGATGTAGAATAGAATTTTTAATGGGAGGAAGAAAAACTCCTTCTCAGGACCTGTCTTCTACAAGTCCAGAATTAGGAAATATACTGTTGGCAAAAAATGTTCTAAACTGTATTTTGATGCAGTTTGCTCTGGAAGGAATAAATAATATGCTGTCTAAACAGGATTGGTAATAAAATCTATTTGAGATATACTTGTAATTATCCCACACTTAAAGGTTCACAATGCATATTATCATAGTTAAGACCCAAGAAGTCCTTGACGTAAAGAAATTTATTGAACTTTACTGAAATCGGAGTTTATAAAATGTACATTGTTTTCTTAGATGTTATATATTAGTATTTTTGGAAATCTGAGATTCCAAGGAGAGGAGTTTAGAAAACGTTACCATAAATATTTCCACATCTCATTTGCTAAGAGTTTGGAGAATAGTTTGGGAAGGGAAATATTCTGATAGAAATGAAGTCATCTGAGTGGATGAGATAGGACTTTCTGGGAGCATTTATTTATTTAACAAACATTTATTGAACATCATCTAGAAAAATAAACTAGACAAAGTATTTTTTCATAAAACATAGGGATTTTTTTGGTAGACTCCTTTGGTAATATGAAGCATTTTGTAATTTTGTTTTAAAAAATTGTAGACATTTTCTGGTATATTCTCCTTTACAGAATATTCAATTTGATTAATATGAGAGCACACTAGCTTGTTGGGCCAACAAGTGTTGATTTATTGGCTCAAAAAATACCAGATTATGAGAACATTGAGGTATTTAAGTTTCAGATATGTAGTATGACTAATGTTTAGTTTTATAATAAACTTATTTAAATGAATAAAATAAAGTAATAAAGTTAATGACAAATATAAAAATATCTAAGGACAGAATAAGGCTTCCAATTAAACATGACAAATTGAGCCTGTTTATTTCTATACTCTCCTAAAACCCCACATATATGGCCTCAATGGAATAAAAAAGGAATAAATCCACTATGACAAAGAGAACAAGGTGGGTAATAATAGCAGCTAAGAGATATCCACAAGGTTCTAGAAGGTGGAAAGTTGATGACTGAGTGATGAGACTTAGCTCAGCAGAGAAAGTGGAAGCCCAGTTGCCTGCAGTGAGAGATGCCCCAGCAAGAAGTGTACTTACTGAACTGTAAATGCCATAAAGCTCCAGGATGGTAAGATACTGATTATTCCCAAAGAACCAGGGTGTGGGATGCGGCTAGAAAGTAGAGAATTAGATGAAAGATAATAAGTAACGATAAGACCTCCAGATGCCCTCTTCAGCCAATAACGTCAGGCATACACCTCCAGTATCTGCAAGAAGCAAGATGAAGAGCCAGCCCAACCATGAAGCTACTGAAGCCTAGGCCTCGGGCTCCCCATACACAGGTCCCTTCCAAGGCCTTGTATTTAATTGTGCTTCATAATTTTATGTTTTCTTTGTCCAGAAGAGGGCCCTCCAAATGATATAAGCTTGAGGCCCCACAAAACCTAGATCCACCCTAGAGAGAGTAGAGATATTGGATCAGGAGACACCATTCTAAAAACAAGGGGGATTTTTTGTTTTTTGAAGAATGGTTGATTTACAATGATTCAGGTATACAGTAAAGTGATTCAATTATACATATACATATATATATTGTTTTTCAGATTCTTTTCCATTATAGTTTATTACGATATATTGAGTATAGTTCCCTGTGCTAAATAGCAGGTCCTTGTTGTTTACCTATTTTATATACAGTAGGGTATATCTGTTAATCCCAAATTCCTAATTTATCCCTCCCTCCCCTTTCACCTTTGGTAACTATAAGTTTGTTTTCTATGTCTGAGAGTCTATTTCTGTTTTGTAAATAAGTTCGTTTGTATAATTTTTTTAAGATTCCACATATAAGTGCTATCATACGGTATTTGTCTTTCTCTTTTTGACTTAACTTCACTTGGTATGATAATCTCTAGGTCCATCTATGTTGCTGCAAATGGTATTATTTCATTCTTTCTTATGGCTGAGTAATATTCCACTGTATATATGTACCACATTTTCTTTATCCATTCATCTGTCAATGGACATTTAGCTTGTTTCCATGTCTTGGCTATTGTAAATAGTGCTACAGTGAACATTGGGGTGCATGTATCTTTTCAAATTAGAGTTTTCATCTTTTCTGAATATATGCCCAGGAGGGGGATTGCTGGATCATATGGTAGCTCTATTTTTAGTTTTTTAAGGAACCTCCGTACTGTTCTCCATAGTAGCTACACCAATTTACATTCCCACCAACAGTGTAGGAAGGTCCCCTTTTCTTCACACCCTCTCCAGCATTTATTATTTGTAGGCTTTTTGATGATGGCCATTCTGACCAGTGTGAGGTGATACCTCATTTTAGTTTTGATTTGCATTTCTCTAATAATTAGTGATGTTGAGCACCTTTTCCCATGCCTATTGTCCAGCAGTATGTCTTCTTTGGAGAAATGTCTATTTAGGTCTTCTGCCCATTTTTTGATTGGGTTGTTTGTTTTTTTGATATTGAGCTGTATGAGCTGTTTGTATATTTTGGAAATCAATTCCTTGTCTGTTGCATTGTTTGTAAATATTTTCTCCCAATCTGTAGGTTGTCTTTTCATTTTGTTTGTGATTTCCTTTACTGTGCAAAAGCTTTTAAGTTTATTTTTTTATAGATTTATTTAATTAATTTATTCATTTATTGGCTGCGTTGGGTCTTCATTGCTGGGCGCGGGCTTTCTCTAGTTGCAGCGAGCGGGGACTACTCTTCGTTGCAGTGCGAGAGCTTCTCATTGCGATGGTGTCTCTTGTTGCAGAGCGCAGGCTCTAGGGGCGCAGGCTTCAGTAGTTGTGGCATACAGGTTTCAGTAGTTGTGTCACAGGGCCTCAGTAGTTGTGGCTCACGGGCTCTAGAGTGCAAGCTCAGTAGTTGCAGCACACAGACTTAGTTGCTCCACGGCATGTGTGATCTTCCCAGACCAGGGCTCGAACCCATGTCTCCTGCTTTGGCAGGCAGATTCTTAACCACTGTGCCACCAGGGAAGCCCCTAGCTTTTAAGTTTAATTCTGTCTCATTTGTTAAAAACAAGGGGATTGCGCTTCCCTGGTAGCGCAGTGGTTGAGAGTCCGCCTGCTGATGCAGGGGACACGGGTTTGTGCCCCGGTCCGGGAAGATCCCACATGCCGCGGAGCGGCTGGGCCCGTGAGCCATGGCCGCTGAGCCTGCGCGTCCAGAGCCTGTGCTCCGCAGTGGGAGAGGCCACAACAGTGAGAGGCCAGCCTACCGCGAAAAAAAAAAAAAAAAACAAGGGGATTGTGTGAGAATCTGCATGAAAAACTGTTCCCTTACACTCCTGCCACAGCTCAGCTTCTGGAACAGTGTAGCCTGGCTATACTTTCAGGAAAGAGACTAGAAAACACAGACCAGGTCAAAATCAAAGACCTATAGAAACTGACATTTACAGGGGCCCATCTGTTTTTCAGGGAATTCCCACCCTGACCCAGTCTCCCCACAGCAAAGCTCACTGGTTGACAAGTCCTACAGCTTAAAAGCCTCACTTCAAGTATGAATAGACAGGCAAGAATCACCAAAGAAAATCCTTCAACATAACAGCTAGAAAAAAAGCAGAGAAAAATTTTAACACTAAAAGCAAACCTTATTACAAATATCCTCAGAAAGAAAAAATACTGCATCTGTTTAAAAACTTTATTTATATATATATATAAAATACTATACATACATATAAAATACATACATATATAGTACACATATGTGTATATTATATATACATAAATATACATATGTGTGTATGTGTATATACACATGTACATTCAAAATGTAAGACAAAGATATTGGATATTTAAAGTATGATAGCAGATGGATTGAAATATAACATTGAGAAAATTTGATTAATAACAAGGATTCCAGAAATAAAGTGTGAAAAAATGAAAAGAAGGAAGTTATAAAAAAGAAAGGAAGGAAGTTACCAAAGAAATAACACAGGCAGGGACTTCCCTGGTGGTCCAGTGGGTAAGACTCTGTGCTCCCAGTGCAGGGGGCTGGGTTCCATCCCTGATCGGAAAACTAGATCCCGCGTGCATGCTGCAACTAAGAGTTTGCATGCTGCAGCTCAGAAGTCCACATGCTGGAACTGAAAGATCCCACATGCCACAACTAAGACCCGATGCAGCCAAAATAAAATACATACGTACATACATAGATAAGAAATAACACAGGCAGATGTCCCAACTGTGAAAATTTGAGTTTCCAAATTAAAATAGTCTACTAAATATCCAGCACAATAGCGAATAAGTTAATAATAATAACAATAATAATAATGGCGAATGCTCACAGAGGGCTTTTGTGCCCAGCACTGTTCTAAACATTTTGAAGTATTACTATTGGGTTGGCCAAAAAGTTCATTCAGGTGTTTCCGTAACATCTTACAGAACATTTTACAGCCAACAGAGGCATAGAAAAGTTGAGTACCTTCCAAAGGTAGCGAGCTAATTAAGTGGCAGATCTAGCAGTCTGGCTCTAGAATCTGTGTTCCTAGTCACCACACATTTTTGCCTCTCCAGAAAAAAAAAAAAAAAGATCTTGTGAAAGCGCAGTTATTCTGAAATGTTAAAACCCTAAGTCTCCCAATGGGAAAAGATAGTCACACACCGAGGACTGGGAACAAGAATGGCATCAGAATTCTCAAGAGCACTACCGAACTACCAGTTAGCAATGGAGCAATCCTTCCAGATTTCTAAGGAAAAATAATTTCCAACCTAGAATACTATACCAGGCTCTCCATCAAGGATGAGAGTAGAATAAAAGCATTTCAGTCATGTCAGGCTGCACACATTCACTTCCTGTGCACTCGTTCTCCAGAAGCTACTGGAGAACTAAATCAAAAAGGAGTAGAGGGGCTTCCCTGGTGGCGCAGTGGTTGGGAGCCCGCCTGCCGATGCAGGGGACACGGGTTCGTGCCCCGGTCCGGGAAGATCCCACATGCCGCGGAGCTGCTGGGCCCGTGAGCCATGGCCGCTGAGCCTGCGCGTCCGGAGCCTGTGCTCCGCAACGGGAGGGGCCACAGCAGCGAGAGGCCCGCGTACCGCAAAAAAAAAAAAAAAAAAAAAAAAAAAGAAGGAGTAGAATGAGGTGTCCAGGAAAGGAGTTGCACCGAGGAGAGAGCAGATGGAATTCCTGGAGGATGATAAAAGAGGTCCCAGGTGACAGCTGTGCTGCAGGCCTGGAAAGCTCCCCACAGGACTGGAGTAAGAGGACATGGGTCTCTGGAAGGAAAAAGAAAGAGGAAGAAGAGGAGGAAGAGGGAGAAGCTGAGAGATCAGCTGTAGTATTTGATTATATTGAGAAAAGTTTTCTAGTTCTGGCAGCATATTTAGGAATGAATTAGTTTTCAGTACATGAAACACTAAGCAGATGCAATAATGAGGCCATTTCAGACTCAGAGAAAATAGTTGTACAATAAATGAAGGGTGATCATAGTATAATTTATGCCTCAGTGCTGAGTCATATTTATCTAATTATATCAATGAAAGCATCACACATTTCATTAGAGCTCTCAATACACTCAGTGAATGGAGGAAGGGGACATGGATCCTTTCCTCTTCTCCTTCTTAATCTTCATATCATGGATCCCACTTTCTGGAATTATCCAAGAAATATTGTCTATTTTTTACCTTTTCATACCAGAATGTAAGTTCATAAGTATGGAGACTTTGTCTTATCCACTGGTATATCCCCAGTTATTTCCAGGAAGGGACAGGGCAGGTATAATTGTGATAAATCCCCTTTTTTCGATAAAAATTCAACAGGCAATGTCCAATATTGAAAAATCTTGAAATAATAGTATGAGCATATCATATCAAATAATACCAGTAGAAACCACTAAGATAGTTGAAAGATTTCCTGTGGGGAGCAGAGATTGGGAACACAAAGGGATAAAGCAGGAGAGAGCTGTGTTCTATTATAAGCCTTGTAATGTTTTCTGACTCTTAAATTATTAAATTTATTACCTTGATAAACAAATAATAAACTCCAAAAGAAAAAAATAAAAATGAATGCTATAAAATTATGTATAGCAAAGTGAAGTTTCATATTTGAAACATTTTATAGTAGTGTTTTATTTTTTATTTATTTTATTTATTTATTTTTTTGTGGTACCCGGGCTTCTCCTGCTGTGGCCTCTTCCGTTGCGGAGCACAGGCTCCAGACCCCCAGGCTCAGCGGCCATGGCTCACGTGTCCAGCCGCTCCGCGGCATGTGGGATCTTCCCGGACCGGGGCACGAACCCGTGTCCCCTGCATCGGCAGGCGGACTCTCGACCACTGCGCCACCAGGGAAGCCCTGGGTAATTTTTTTTAATTCACTGTTGCTTCTAACAGAGATTGAGAACCGCTACATCCAGTTCCCAAACCTGAATTTGATGCCCAAACTTGGTTAGATATCAGAATAACCTAAGAAGCTTCCTAAAAATGCATCCCTTTCCAGCTCCAAACTCTGATTATGACTAAGTGGCACTCAGACCACAGCTGTCGACATTTCTCATTCCGTGAATTTGATTTGACGAATTACAGAGGCAAAGATCTTGCAGTGCGTGATCCACTTAGAGAAAATATTCAGTTTGGACTTATGTACAAGGAACTGATAAACTAGCAGGGAGGGTGTAACTCTCATTTATCTCTACTCGTGTTCCCCTCCCCTGCAAACATGCCTCTGTCTTTCTGTTGATACTTGGCTTAATTCACGCTTGAATTGGAGATTTGGAAGTTGGAGCAAGTCAGCACATACAAGTTGCTTCCAAGCCCCTGCGGGAGCCCAGAATAACCTCACAGTCGTGCTTTATGCAAGGCAGGGCTTGCAAAAGATTGTGTTGCTCTTTCACCAGAAATACGTATTATATAATGGTAAATATTGTCACCATTTCCTCCATATACCACGCGTTATAATGTTCATATATATATAGTATATATATATACTCTTTCACTGTGAATGAATGTCTGAGTTACTGAATAGCAATATATGTTTAATCATCTTACATATAAACTCATGGAAGCCTCACGACAGCCTGTCTGAGAGGCCGGAAAAGCCTCATGTGGGTACATGAGCAACTGAAATGAAAACTGTCATAGTAGCCAAGCCAGGTCTTCTGTCACCTAGACCCGACACCAGCATTCCTTCTATTCTAGTATGTTCCACCGTCTCTTGTGGAGAGAGTGGAGACTTTTCTTCCTTCAAGAAAGTCAGATTTCAAGTTCTGAATGTGCAGTTGACCTTCTGATGAATCCTTTCCTTGGCAGAAGAGAAGGTCTGGGGTGCTGGATATTCTAAGCAGTCAGGCCAATACCATTTATATAATAATTTTATCTATTACTTAGGATTGTCTTTTTTCCACATGGAAATCACTGGCTGTGTTTAAAAGCTGCACATTTTCTGCAACACTGCTTAGCAGCACAACAGTGAAACCAATGTTTATTTTATCAAAATGGAGAAGCATTTGACATGCGAGGGTCCAAGGATTGTTTTTCCATGTTGGCGTAGTTGGTGCTTAATATCGGGTTCTTGAAAATAATGATGCCGCTCGTATTAGCAGTCATGACACATGCACCTTACTTATCCTGTGTGCATCGGTCAGACACTGTTTGACCTTGCTGTGCTGGAGCACAAAGAACGATCGTATGTGGAAAAGCCAAAAGGAGACTGCAGTGGTTATACAGAGGGGTCTAATTACAGGTATTTGAAGCATAAAATCATTGTTTAGAATCTCTTCGCAGAGATAAGCTTGTCCTCTACCAGCTGTATTTTTTCCGTGCTCTTTTCTGCTTTTGTGGAAGTCAGCTCCCTAGAGCCCTACAAAAGGTTGCAAAAGACAAAAGAATTTTTTCTAATTAATCCTCTTGATTTTACTTCATTTTAGAATGTAAGGTGGAGAAGAGAAAACCTGAACGGGAGTGGAGACCTTATTTTTAGCCCTGATTCTGCACACACATGATATAAACCTCTGGGAATATCACCTAACTTCCCAGAGCCTGTATCTCCTTGTGTGTGAAATGAAGGCATGAGACTAGACTGATCTTCTGTCCCAGCCCAAACATCCCATAATGCTATGTCTCTGCAGGTCTCAGGTTTAATCTTCTTTCTACACTGAAATCTAAAATTCTATGTAGATCCTCTCCAGAGACATTATTTTGATGCCACTAACACTGGTTTTCAAATCGTGGTACTCAAACTTCCTTCTAACAGAATCATGTGGAATGCTTATTTAAAATGCAGAATCTGGGCTTCCCTTGTGGCGCAGTGGTTAAGAATTCTCCTGACAATGCAGGAGACATGGGTTCGAGCCCTGGTCCGGGAAGATCCCACATGCCGCGGAGCAACTAAGCCCGTGCGTCACAACTACTGAGCCTGAGCTCTAGAGCCTGCGAGCCACAACTACTGAGCCCACGTGCCACAACTACTGAAGCCCACGCACCTAGAGCCCATGCTCCATAACGAGAAGCCACCGCAATGAGAAGCCCATGCACCACAACAAAGAGTAGCCCCTGCTCACCACAACTAGAGAAAACCCGCGCACAGCAGAATCTTGGGAATTCCCTCGCGGTCCAGTGGTTAGGACTCAGTGCTCTCACTGCCAGGGCCGGGGTTCAATCCCTGGTCGGGAAACTAAGGTCCTGCACGCCACGTGGCACAACCGAGTAAAAAAAAAAAAAAAAAAAAGCATTATCTTGAGCCTTGACCCAAGCCTCTTAAATCAAAATCTTTAGGACGGGATCTAATGTACAGCAGGGTGACTATAGTTAACAGTACTGTAAAATTCTCACCACACACGCACACACATAATGATAATACTGTGAGGTATCGGGCATCTTAACTTCCTGATTGCAGTAATCATTTTACAAGATATACATATATTAAATCATCACCTTGTACACATTGAACTCACACAGTGTTATATGCCAATTATATATCAGTGAAGCTGGGGGAAAATAATATTCCTAAAAAAAATCTGTAGAATGGGAGGAGGGATTCAGGAATGTGACCAGTGGCCTCCATGGGGATCCCTAATTCCTCTAAAGCTTGAGAACGACTGAGAAGCCAGCAGTAAACCGTAGAAGGGGACGGGGGGAAGGGTGACAGTGGAAAGTGATCATCGCTACCTAGTTTTGGATGCGGAGGAAACAGGTGTGGAGGGAAGAAGGGTGCAATCTGGGTGCTCCTGAAGAATACATCTCTCTGCTGACATTGTCACCCTGGTTTCGTGTTTGAACAGACTGAAGTCAAGCACTGACTATGAGAACTGTTGCATAAAAATGCCCCTCGGTCACAGCATCACCCGTTACAATGAGTCTCTAGCTTATGTGTTTTTTTTTGGTTTTTGGTTTTTTTGCGGTACGCAGGCCTCTCACTGTTGTGGCCTCTCCCACTGCAGAACACAGGCTCCGGTCGCGCAGGCTCAGCGGCCATGGCTCACGGGCCCAACCGCTCCATGGCACGTGGGATCTTCCCAGACTGGGGCACGAACCCATGTCCCCTGCATCAGCAGGCGGACTCTCAACCACTGCGCCACCAGGGAAGCCCTAGCTTATGTTTTTTGTAATATTCAAAACCAGGCAAGTAGGTCGGGGTTCTGTTTTAGGAATGAGGAAATGGCCTTCCTCAAGAAGCAGAGAGAAAAAAGGTAAATGGTAACCATTTAGGATTTCTGAAGATTTTTTCAAGAGTGGAAGTAAACCCTTTGGTGAATTAAAATATATTCTTTTCATGCTGGGGATTTTGCTCGAATTTTATTTATCCTGGTGTGGGAGCTGTCATTCAGAGTGTTTAGGTGAGATCATTTGTGTGAATCCCTGGAAAACCCATGCTTGATCAGAGTTAGCTCCTACCATGGGTTTGTCTCTGTAGGTTCTGTATTGCCTTTTTAGCACAAACACACAAAATAGAAAGAGAAGGGAAAATCTCATCAGTCAATGTCTCAACTTCAGACAAGTTTGAGATCAAGGCTCAGGGAATCCAATCATCTCTTGATAAACCAAACATCCCATGTGAGAGGACCCTGACTTGCCCAGCATTGGGCGAAGTGCAAATCTCCACATCACTTGAGTGGAGAGTTGATCTGGTGAGGGAGCTGCTCTGGCTTAGAAGGATCTTTCAAGAACTACAGGCAGTGCACGCCCCCAGCACAGGGTAGCACTGCCTGGGAAGGCCCAGCAACCTAAAAGGACCTAAATAATAATAGCAACATTCTGGCTTTGCATTGGTTGAAGAGTGTGTTTCTAGATTTATGGTAAGCGGACTCCTGGGGTGACCTCACTCCCACTCGAGCTCAAGCGTCATCTTGGTGGAAAGGAGAATAGAAGTAAAGGGGAAAGGAGAACATAGATATCCTTTCCTTCCCCATGGCCTCCTAAACAAATGAACAACCCTCTTGTGGAGGCCTTCCCTGTCTATTCATCCTTTTCCACTTTATTTTTCTTCATAATATTGATGCTTATTTTGTTTCTTGTCCATATCCACTTCATTAGAATCTACACTCCATGAAGGATGGATTTCTGTCCACATGTTCACAGCTACTGCCCCACTTCCTAGAGTTTCTGGTGCTTAGCAGGTGCTCACTAAATACTTGTGGAAAGAATGAATAGACCCCTATTAGATGATATCCTTCCCATATTCAGTGATATGGAATTAGTATATTTTATGCAGTTTTAGAATTGTGCCCCCCAAAATGACAATAAAGTATTTAGGGAGATGGACCAAGATGGAATGTTTACCTGGCTGGTTATTTCTGGCTTTCAGATTAGGTAACATAGTCATTGAGAGCTTCAGCTCTGGAATCAAACTATCTTGGTTTGAATCCTGGCCCTGCTACTTACTAGCTGTGAAATCTCCAACAAGTTAATTAACTTCTCTGTGCCTCAGTTTCCTCCACTGTGAAATGGGGTAATAATAGGAAGGTAGCTCTAAGTATCAAATGTATCTAAAGTCTTTGAAATGTGGTCCTGCACACAGTAGACAAGAATAACACTTACTGTGGTTGCTTTCCTGTGAATCTCATGTTATCTCTTCCATAAGTGGTGCTTTCAATAGACCATAAACACACAGTTACACTCATGTTCTTGAGTTAAATCTGGATGTCTTAAAATATGTAGCTGCATGACCTTTATGAGAATCAGAAGGTACAACTTATGTGCAAAGAAGAAAAGGAGGGCCACTCTTTGAGCAGTGAAGCCAAGGTCACAACCACAACAACAATGAAATAAGAACTAGTATTTGTTTAATATTTTATCTTATTTTTAAAATTTTATTTTTGGCTGCATTGGGTCTTTGTTGCTGTGCATGGGCTTTCTATAGTTGCAGCGAGTGGAGGCTACTCTTCCTTGCGTTGTGCAGGCTTCTCGTTGTGGTGGCTTCTGTTGCGGAGCACAGGCCCTAGGTGTGCGGGCTTCAGTAGCTGTGGCACGTGGGCTCAGTAGTTGTGGCCTGTGGGCTCTAGAGCGCAGGCTCAGTATTTGTGGAACATGAGCTTAGCTGCTCCGTGGCATGTGGGATCTTCCCGGACCAGGGCTCGAACCCGTGTCCCCTGCATTGGCAGGCAGATTCTTAACCACTGTGCCACCAGGGAAGCCCTAATATTTTAAATCTATCTATCCACCCTTCTAACTATCCACCCATCCATCTATCTACCCATCTATCTCTTTGTCTGTCTATCCTACTGTAATTGTATGGTCCTATCTATTAAGAAGTTATTTGTTAATGGAAGTTTCTCATCTGAAACAGTAAGACACCAAGCACACTAACATAGCAATTACTTTGTGTCAAGTACCGGTCTAAGCACTTAGAATGTCAGTGTAAACACCCATGCATTCACTTGCTACTTCAGAAATTCTATTTAAAAATTTCAAACTCAGAAACACACTTTCATGGATGGGTAATCTTAATTTTATTGTCCGTATTTGTTCTCAGTGACTCATATAAGCTTCCCATGGCCATAGTCCCATAGCTCCTGCCTTCTGGAGACCATCCCAGTGGGCTGCAGTATTAATGAAATAATGGTATTCAAGGGTAACCCAACTGCTCCAGCCAAGATATCCTTAAACTCTCCAAACTTCCAGGGCTATTTCATTTTATATCATTTTACATCCAAAATGAAAGAAGTCCTGTCTCTACCCCCAACATCACTGAGGAGCTCAGTTCTCCTTAGGTTTCCTAGCTGCCTGCTTTTCCACACTTACTTCCTCCTAACATCCCTCTCAGTATGAACAAAGCTCCATTTTCTTTCAAGGGGTCCACCTTGGACCTCCTCTCTTCTTCATGCCCCCCGGAGCATTAGTTTCACAAAGCTGTTACTTGTAGCTGACTTGTATTGATCTTTTGAGGGAGGGAAGGTGTGGTAGGAGAAGAGAGGATAAAGAGAACACAACAGCAGTCATTTCAACACAGAACACAAAAAAAACCTTAAACAATTTCAGACATCACTCTTCCTGACACTTTTGGGCCATTTCCCACCATTGAGAATTTCTCACTGCCTGTCTCCTGTCAGATCTTGAGGTTCCTTCCTCTCTTCCATGACCCTGCTTGCTTTCCTTTCTCCCTGTTTCCCAGGCCCTTTACTCATTTATTCACTCCTCTCTTCAAGGTTTCCTGCTGAAATACAAATAAGCTCTCTCTCTCCATCTCTCTCCCCCTCCCCCCAGGCAAATGACAAGGGGGCCTTCCTTAACCGAGATAAACATCTTATGATGTTTTCCTGAAAAGAACCCTCTACCCCAGGATTGAATTATGACATTACTCATGGGAGTTCCGGAAGTTCTGTGTAGAAGGGACTTTGTAGATTTAGTCTAATTGAAAGGGAATTGAGAAAATGTGTCTTGAAATTGTGCTTGCACAGCAAACAAACTGTTTTTAACTTAATTGTGTATCAGTCAAAGTCCTGGCAGAAATCAAAATTCCACTCAAAGAGCTTGAAATGAAGAGAATTTAATTAAGGGACTGTTTCCAGAAGTGTGGGTGGGTTAGAGAAACCAACAAGGAACCTTGTGGCCCCCGGGACAAGGACAGTAGGAAGCCATCACCCCCCCAGGTCTGAAGGAGTGAGGGAGGGAAGAGGTGTCTCTGTGTTCCTGACAGTTAGAGCTGGGGAAGAGCCAGTAATGATGCCGAATCCAGCCTCTGTACCCCAACACTGAATTAAATCTCAGAGACAGAGTTTTGGGTGAAGTAGAAAAGAACAGCTTTATTGCTTTGCCAGGCAGAGGGGGCCACAGCAGGCTCATGCCCTCAAAACTGTGTGTCCTGACCTGGAGGCGGTAGTGAGGAGTTTCATAGTACTGGTTCACAGGGGGCGTGGCCAGCTCGTGGACATTCTTCTGATTGGTTGGTGGTGAGGTAAGTGGGAGTCAGCGTCGTCAACCTTCTGGTTCCAACCTGTCTGGGGTCTACGTGCTGGTGGGCAGCGTACTGTTAACTTCTCCCACCTGCTGGGGGTTTCAGTATCTGCAAAACAGCTCAAAGATATTGTTATGTGTTGATATATCCCTTGAGGGGGAACCAGGACTCTGTCCCAAGGCTGCACTATTGTTTCTTTTTTTTTTTTTTTGCGGTGCGCGGGTCTCGCACTGTTGTGGTCTCTCCCGTTGCGGAGCACAGGCTCCAGACGCACAGGCTCAGCGGCCGTGGCTCACGGGCCCAGCGGCTCCGCGGCACGTGGGATCCTCCCGGACCGGGGCACGAACCCGTGTCCCCTGCATCGGCAGGCGGACTCTCAGCCACTGCGCCACCAGTGAAGCCCTGCGCTATTGTTTCTTGACTGCTCCTCTCTTGTCTCCGCATCCCCTCCCTTCCCTGATTAGCAACTGTTTGAACCTGCCCATTGCAGCTCAGGGAGGGTCAGGGAGGCTGAATGAAGCCTATTTCCTGTAATCAAGAAATGGGGGACACAGAAAGGCTTTGTGCCCAGGAGCCCCACAGGGCCCTGCTCAGTTTCGGTAAGAGGTGTTATCTCAGGGGTTACAGGCCCCAATGCTGGGAGGGAGGAGAGGAAGTCGTACCTTGATCTTGCCTTCCTCTTGCCCGCTGAGCTCCTGCAGACGCTTCCCAGGGGCTGAACCCAGCCAGAAGCTAGAGGGCAGGACTTCTCCTGGTGGTGCAGTGGTTGAGAATCCGCTTGCCAATGCAGGGTACGTGGGTTCGATCCCTGATCCGGGGAGATCCCATATACTGCAGGGCAACTAAGCCCGTGCGCCACAACTACTGAACCTGCCCTCTGGAGCCAGCGAGCCACAACTACTGAGCCCGTGAGCCACAACTACTGAAGCCTGGGCGCCTAGAGCCCGTGCTCCACAGCAAGAGAAGCCACCGCGATGAGAAGCCCGTGCACCGCAACAAAGAATAGCCCCCGCTCACCTCAACTAAGCCCGCACACAGCAGAGAAGACCCAACGCAGCCAAAAATTAATTAATTAATTAATTTTTTTTAAAAAAGAAGCTAGAGGACAAGGGAGCCCTGGCAAAGGAGTCTGCAGGATTCCTCACCTGTGGCCCAGAACAGGTGGGGTGGGGTCAGTTGATGGAGAATCACCAGCATCGATTGTATATTTATTTGGGGTACCTTTGAAAACAGAAACTGCGAGGACGAAGGACAGCTTGACCACTGCTGGCCGCTTCCTGGAAGGCAGAAGCAACTGCAGTCAGACTGTTTCTCATTGAAATTGTCCCCTCCTAATACCCTGGGAGGCTGATGTGGAGACAGAGGTTAGGCCTCTCCTCCTTCCCCATTCCTGGGGAAAGGTTTGAGTTATGGGCAGAGCAAGGTGTAAGGGAAGTATCTGAATGGTATTCACCTTGGTCTTGTTGCCAAGATTCCTGCCTCCTTTGCACCACGGATTAGCTCGAAACACTCTCTGTTATAAGAAACAGTAAAGCAGTTTTCGAAGCGTAAAACTAACCTGCAACAACCAATCCAGAAGTTGAGTCCAGCACTGGGAGAATTCAAACACAATTGAGGATGTACACTTTTCAACTCTAAATTCTTTATTATTGCCTCTAAACTCAAGCTCTCAACCATGACAAGAGTTTACATTCTTCTTTGAAATCAGTGAGGTAAAAACAGATTACCAAAAGCTGGAGAAAAGGATGCAGTGTTGATTCTTTCCTCGGTGCTGAATACTAATTTGAGGGGATGTCCTTGGTTCTTTTCAGAGAATGGAGGCTGCAGTATCAACCCCTGGGGACTTCCAGCCAGCTTGGCCCACTGCCCAGTGGTCCTTCATCTTGTTCTGTCTGCAGTTGCCAAGAGAGTGATGGAAGAATTTCTAGAAGAGGCTTCATTTCAATCCAACTCCCTAGCTGGGTCAGTGACCACCTTGACTCCTGGGCGCAATCATAGCATGAGGGTATGGCTCTGACCTGCAAGTCCCCAGGGTATGCTATGATGTCAGAGAGCATGATGAAATGTCCAAGAGAATACTGTCCTCTGTAAAGTTAACTTTGACATGACCTGAGGAATAAAGGAAAGAAGTACCCTTGGACATACATGTTGCCCAAGCCCCTCCTTCACATTTTTAGTGTCCGGGATAGCCTGTGGAAGAGGTCCTGAGCTGGGTGCTTTACATTATTCACCTCAAAATAAATATGGGAGATGCATGTTAAAATATCTCTATTTTACAGAGAAAACAGGTTTGAGGAAATCATTGGTTTGCTCAAAGACACACAACTTGTACGTGGTAGAACTGACATCAAAACCCAGTTTTGTCTGTGTTCAAAGGCTTTGCACCTAATAATCACACCACATGGATTGAGTATGTCAGGGAATTTGGAAGGAGAGTAGTGAGGTGGTATATCGTACGGATGGTTAAAGTTGTTTCCAGAGTTATGAATCTGTGATATTGTGATTTGTAAGATATATATTTGGTCATTCAGATGACTGAAACGTATTTCCCATTATATTTGGTCTTCATCCACCGTTCGTGGCTTACAGTTCTGGCAACCTTTGTCCTAAGTGTTGAAAGTGATAAAGGTGTCTTTTGTTGTGTAAATGAGGTGATTTGGGGAAGCACCTTGGATGGGGGCTGGTTGCCAGGAGAACCAGCCATGTGATAAGAGCATAGGGACTCTTAGTTCAACTTCCTGGAGGTTGAATCAGTTGCCAGTGGCCAGTGATTTAGTCAATCATGCCTATGTAATGAAGCCTCCATAAAAAAACCGAAAGGACAGGGTTCAGAGAGCTTCTGGGTTGGTGAACCAACACATGGAGATGCTGGGAGAGTGTCATCCTGGAGGGGCAAGGAAGCCCATGACCTTTCCCCATACCTTGCCCTCTGTATCTCTTCTGTCTGGCTGTTCCTGAGTTATATCCTTTTATAATAAACCGGTAATCTAGTAAATAAAATATTTCTCTGATTTCTGTGAGCCACTCTAGCAAATTAATCGAACCCAAGCAGGGAGCCTTGGGAACCTCTGATCTATAGCTAGTCAGTCAGAAGCACAGGTATCAGCCTGAGCTTGTGACTGGTATCTGGAGTGAGTGTGTCTGTGTGTGTTGGTTGGAGGAGGTTGAGGGGATAGGGGGTGCCTGGTGGGACTGAACCCTTAACCTGTGGAATCTGATGCTATCGCCAGGTAAATAGACATCAGAATTGAGTTGAATTCTCAGACAGCCTGCTGGTATCTGAGAATTGCTTTTGGTGTTGTGCAGGAAGCCCCTCACCCCCCAACACACATGTTGGAATTGGGTCCAGGATCCCCAAAAGAGAATCTATATACACGGATAAATTTTATTATCCAGGACTCTTGGCTAGAAGTGACAGAAACCCAATTCAATTTCTGGCTTACGTCAGGAAAATAAAAATTGACTTATTTCACCTAAAAGTTCAAGGGTTAGTGGCTTCCTGCACAGAACCAAGTGCTTAAATGAAGTTTCCAGGAATCATTCTCTGCATTCATCCAGTTACTAATTTTTCCGTGTGTGTCTGTGTGTGTGTGTTGGTTTTAATTTGCACACTGGTTGTGCCTACATAATGGAGAAGATGAGTCCTGACAGCACCAGATTTACATACTCCTGCATGGCCTCTAAGTAAGTAAGCCTCTCTCCCTGACCATCCATATCAATTCTTGAAAGACTACCTGGCGCAGCTTGGATCACATGCCCATCCTTGGACCAATCACAGTGTTTGAGGGGGAATGTAATACTCTTATTGGCCAGCCTGAGTCACAGGTTCACTCCTAGTAGGACAGGTGAGGTCATATCATCGACAGCGCCAACTGTTCCCAAAAGAGACAGTTCCCAAAACAGAAGGAGACTGGGCAGACAAATAAAATGTAAGACAATAAAAATGGGCACAAAAATTACTAAACTAACTAAACAGGGCAGACTCTGTCTGTGGGAGGCTAAATGAGTGAGACAAGCATATGAGAAAAAGTTGCTAGCTACGCCATTAAGCAAGAGATACAATGTGTTAAAAAATAGCTCCCTTGAGCAGAGCATACTGCTTGAACAAAGACAGACAGATGTTTTCCTTATTATTAATGTGTAGAACTATACTACCAGAATAGTGATAACTTCTATCCTTGAAGCCTTGTTTTTTTTTCCCCCCCAGCAGGGAAATCAGGAATCTCCATAGCCATTACTCTGAAACAAAAAATCAGTTTAAGAGTAAGAACCATTACGATTATTTTGTAGGAAAAAAAAAGAGAAATGTCTTTATCCAAAGTCAATGCCTGGTAGACTGAATGTAGTCAATCTTTAATTCATAAACTCTCCTGACAGAATAGCATCCCATGTCTACCTCTGGGTCCTCTCAAGCTCAACATCCCTCCAGAGCTGCTTTTCCAGGAGACCATCTTTCTCTGACTGGTTGGTGCTCAGAGAGTCCTGGAGTAAGAACTTGAGGTTAGGAGATGAACGAGACCAAGGGGTCCTTTCCCTTCTCTGTTCTCCGCCTCTCCTTCTTCCAATCACCTTGGAAGCTCAACTTTCAGACTACTCAACTAGCATCTCCTCTGCGCTTTCCTCTATTACAGAACTCGTCTTATTTTGTTGTCCAGTTTGTTGATATGTACATCTTTCCCCATTTTCTGCCAGCCTCCCATCATTGACAAGAGGATGAGGCTCATATGAATTCATTTTTGTACGTACGGCAGTTTTTGTACTGCCTGGCATATAGTAGGTACTTAGTAAATGTTGGTTGGAGTGAATGAGAGCTTTACCGTTATATGTAAGGTAGTGATTTTCCGGAGAGAATAAAATTCAGGGAAATTTTTTCAGAACTAAAAGAGCTATGGGTATTGTAAATTTAATTATTGATAAATAGCCTAAATATATAATTATATATACTACGTAGAATCTCATACTAGATTTTGTTCTGGAAAAGTAGTAACAGTATCAAAGGTTTAAGGAAAGTAGTGAGATGTGTAGCTTAACATGAGTTGTTAGGGTCCAGCAGACCTGGATTCTATCACTGGCTGTTCTGCTTGTTATTACTGCTTAACAGTCACCCCAACTTTAACACAGCAACCAGGCAGTTCTCACTTGGAGTCTCTCATGTATCTCCAGTCAGACTGGGGCTGCAGGCGACTGAAAGTTTGGCTGTGCTAGAAATTTTTTTTTTAATGAAGTATAGTTCATTTACAATGTTGTATTAGTTCCAAGTGTATAGCAAAGTGATTCAGTTATTTATATATATACATTGTATATGTGTATCTATTCTTTTTCATATTCTTTTCCATTAGGGTTATTACAAGATATCGAGTATAGCTCCATGTGCTATACACTAGGTCCTTGTTTGTTATCTATTTTATATATAGTAGTGTTTACCTGTTAATCCCAGGCTCCTAATTTATCCCCCCGCTTCCCCCTTTGGTAAGCATAAGTTTGTTTTCTAAGTCTGTGAGTCTATTTCTGTTTTGTAAATAAGTTCATTTGTATCATTTTTTTTGGATTACACATATAAGTGTTATCATGATATTTGTCTTTCTCTGACTTAGGTCCATCCATGTTGCTGCATATGGCATTATTTCTTTCTTTTTTATGGCTGAGTACTATTCCATTGCATATATGTACCACATTTTCTTTATCCATTCCTCCGTTGATGGACATTTAGGTTGCTTCCATGTATTGGTTATTGTAAATAGTGCTGCTATGAACATTGGGGTGCATGTATCTTTTTGAATTGGAGTTTTCATCTTTTCCAGATAATATGCCCAGGGGTGGGATTAATGTGTCATATGGTAATTCTATTTTTAGTTTTTTAAGGAACCTCCATACTGTTCTCCATAGTGGCTGCACCAGTTTACATTCCCACCAACAGTGTAGGAGGGTTCCTGTTTCTCCACACCCTCTCCATGTGCTGGAAATGTAAATGGCTCCCTGATGTGCTGGGCTGATGACCACGTTGCCTATATGTGGCCTCTCTAGCATGGAGGTCTCAGGATCGTCATATTTCTCCCATGCCAGTTAGCTTCTACCAAAACAAGCATCACAGAAGAGCCAGGTAGAAGCTGCATGACCTGTTTTGACCTAGCCTCAGAAGTCACACACATTGTCACTTCCACTGGATCTGTGAGTTACAAGTGAGTCACTAAGGCCAGCCCAGTTTCTAGGGAAGGGGACATAACCCTCAGTGGGAGAAATGTGAAATAATTTCTGAACAGGTTTAAACCCACTACCCTAGCTCTTCCACTTATTGGAGTAGCCTGTGGGGAAATTAGTCATTTGACTTTTTCTGTCTAGGAAATAGCATCCTTGTGAAGATTAAATAAGATGATGTATTCAAAACACTTAACTCGCAGTAAGCTCTCAAATGTTCTTTTATTATTGAGAGAATATATGGGGAAAACTCTTAAAACCAAGGAAACGATATCCAATAATTACATTACCCTGAGAATTGGGGAAAGAATATTACTCTTGTATATTACTCTTGTATTACGAATTCCTTGTATCTCATGAGAGCATCATTTTAAAAGCATTAAATTCTAACAATATTTTTATACATACAGTCATTCCAAGTTCCAGTCAACTGATTCAAATGTGAACTTCTGGAACCCAATTCATTTGTTTATAAATGAAAAATGGTCTCCATATATGTGCATGTATATCCATTTATTATGCTAAGAATGTACAAACTTGCTATTCTGGCAGAGATAAAAGAAAAAAAAGTTTACCAGAAAAAATCTGTCATTGAATGATGTGACTTTGCATTACACAAAACACCGGAGAGAGATTGATCTTCATTTAACACAAAAGCAAGAACTTTGAAGTTTAGCAGAGCCCTTGCTGAAATATCATACTGATTCAGTTCCCTCTTGGCTTTGAGCCTGTGGAATCATCATCTGTCCTCTCTAGGAGCCCTTGCTCCATTTCTCTGGCTGTAATCTATTAATTCATCACCTTCTGGGAAGCCACTGAACAGGAGAAAAAGTTGACTGTGGAACCTGGAGAGATATGAGACCTCTCTACGCTGTTGCTAAAGGAGAGATCTTTGCTAGTGACCACCATCTTGTCTCTCTCTGTTAGAGCTTTTTCACCTTGGGCAGAGTAATGTCCACTCCACACTGCATCGTCCAGCATCCTTACTATCTTTCTCATTCTTCTGCTGCTCCCTTGCAATACATCCCTGCGTGAGAGTCTCATTTTGGGAGATGTCCTGGGGCATGCACAAATGGGAGGGGAAAACCCACCTCCAATAATAATGACCTGACATCAGTGGGGAAAGAAAGTAATACAGTCCAGTCAATGTTGAATATTAATGAGACATAAATGAATTGACCAACAACTAGACTCTATTCTCAGCTCTCCTGGAAACATTCCTGTCTTTGCTGTCTTCCCTGAATCCCCAAGTATTGTGTTGTCCCTTTCAGGCACACTGTTTCGTTTCTCTGGCCTAATATTCCTCTTGGTTGACTGAGAAGCCACTCAGTTATTTGAGGGGCAAAACACTCTTCCTTCCTTCCTGCCCCACTTCCTCAGCAAAACACTCCCTACAATAGGACATTTCTTTCATCAGATACAGTTTTATTATCTGAGGGTATCCTTATGGATACACATATATGTCTGGATTAAGGAATGTGGTATTGTTTCAGTGAGATAGTATGTTAACAGAATTGGTTTATCTGATAAATCCGAGACTCCCTATTATTTGCAAAGTTGTTAGATTATGGACTCAGAAGAATTGAGACTCTGAATAATACTACGGGATAGGATTGGTAGGTCATAAAATTCTCTGGAGACTGTGGACGCTGACGACTGTAGAGAAAGGTTCTGCAAAGAGATAGGGGCTCTCGCGCACAATTCGAGATATTTTAAAATAATATCAGAGCAGGAACAGATCTTACAACTCATAGAAGGAAAGTGTCAGTATGTGCCTTTCAGCTAGCCAGTGTCTCCAGTTTGTTTACTTGTATTTTTCACTGTGGTAAAAAAAAATATATATATATATGTATATATATATATATATATATATATATACATATACATATATATATATATATAATTTACCATCTTAACCTTTTTCTTTTTTTTTTGCGGTACACGGGCCTCTCACTGTTGTGGCCTCTCCCGTTGCGGAGCACAGGCTCCGGACGTGCAGGCTCAGCGGCCAGGGCTCACGGGCCCAGCTGCTCCACGGCATGTGGGATCTTCCCGGACCGGGACACGAACCCGTGTCCCCTGCCTCGGCAGGCGGACTGTCAACCACTGCACCACCAGGGAAGCCCCTCACTGTGGTTTTGATTTGCATTTCTCTAATGATTAGTGATGTTGAGCATCTTTTATATGCTTGTGGGTCATTTGTATATGATCTTTGTGAAAATGTCTCTTCAAGTCCTTTGCCTATTTTTTTAGAGTCATTTGTTGTTGTTGAGTTCTAAGAGTTCTTTATATTAACTCCTTATTAGATACGTTATTTGCAGATATTTTCTCCCATTCTCTAGATTGCCTTTTTACTCTGTTGACTGTGCCCTTTGATGCACAGAAGTTTTAAAGTTTGATGCAGTCTCATTTGTCTATTTTTGCTTTTGTTGCTTATGCTTTTGGTATCACATCCAAGAAATTATTGTCAAATTCGTTTTCATGAAGACTTTCCCCTGTATTTTCTTCTGGGAATTTTATAGTTTGGGGTATTGCATTTAGGTCGTTAATCCACTTTGAATTAATTTTTGTTTATGGTGTAAGATAAAAGTCCAGCTTCATTCTTTTGCATGTGGATATCCAGTTTTCCCAGCACCATTTGTTGAAGAGACTGTTTCTCATTGAGTGTTCTTGATACCTTTGTCGAAGATCATCTGACCACATGCTAATAAACCAGGGTTTTTTCCCGAACTGCAGTTTGTGTTTTAGTTAACTGAGGTCTACCATGATTATGCAACTTCTTTGTATAGAGATTAAATAGATGCATGGCCTCTTGTATCAGTCTGCCCTGAGTATAAGTACTCCACCATTTACTAACTGATGTTAGACAATTTACCTTTCTTTTTATTTATTTATTTATGGCTGCGTTGGGTCTTCGCTGCTGCACGCGGGTTTTCCCTAGTTGCGGTGAGCGGGGGCTACTCTTCGTTGTCGTGCTCAGGCTTCTCATTGTGGTGGCTTCTCTTGTTGCGGAGCACGGGCTCTAGGCGCGCAGTCTCAGTAGTTGTGGCACGAAGGCTCAGTAGAGTGGCTTCGATCCCGGACCAGGGATCGAACTCGTGTCCCCTGCATTGGCAGGTGGATTCTCAACCACTGCGCCACCAGGGAAGTCCAACGATTTACCTTTCTGTGCCTTACTTCCTTATCTGTAAAATGGGGATAATGAATAGTACCTCCCTCAGGATGGGATTGTGAAAATTAAATAAAATAAAGCTTGTAAGAAAATGCCTGATACATAGAAAGTACTCAATAAATCTTAGGTATTACTATCTCCTAAATTTGCCTCCCTCATAATTTTTCTGGGACATATCCAACACAATTATAGCTCCCTAAGGATCTTCAGAGCATAGCAATTCCCTCAATTCTAGATGCCAACACTATTCATGCCTACTGTGCACTTTCATTGATGCATCAACATTCGGGGGCTTATTGTTTGTTTTATCTTAATTCCATAGACCAGTTTGCTTGCAGCCGTCCACCCATCCCACACTTGCCCTGAATATAGGAAATAAAGAAAGATCAATATTGGAAAAATATAAAAGAAGGTAAAGTTCTCTGTAGTTTCTCAAAGTTGGTGTTCAGTATGTATTGATCCCTGCGCCTAAAATAGGTTTGAAAAGGATCAGAGACTTTTCCCCGTCTTCTGTGTCCACCGTGAAGTGACTGAGGTGAGGTCGCAGGTGGGAGGGGTAGAGAACCAAAGCTCTTCAGTTCAGATTAGTTTGAAATTGACAGGCAGCTGCCACAAAAATCTACCTGGTTTTTAGAAAGCTGCATTGGCCAATTCCTTACCTCACTGATAAGTGCAGCGTGAGTATGGCTAGAACAAACTTATGTTAAATAAAATGAGTGTACTAACCGTGCTAGCAGCAGAATAAGTCAGAGCAACCCAGAAAATTGCATACATCTAAGTAAAGGTGAGAGTTAATATTTGTTCCATCCCATATGGTTTGGTGCAGCTGGGGTTAATCAGGTCTCTGTACTTCCAGTTCTTTTCAGATGAATTCTTGCTGTTATAACCAATGTTCTTTCCATTATCTTCTGATCACTTTCCCTTTCCATATTAAAAGATCTCTGAAAAACCAGAGGTATAAATGTTGTTTAGAAAAATTTTTCTTGTCCCAATGTTAATGTAAATTAACCAGCTATGCCTTTGATATCAATGTCAACTAATCTCAATATTAGAAAACTCAGTTTTAATTAAATTGATAACTATCTTTAGTTCACATTATTTCATCCCAGAAGTCAAAAGTGTCAAAAGTGGATATTAGAAAAGTGGATGTTAAGAAAAGCTTTTTCTTAATGTTTACTTAATACAGTACATATCAGTATGTGATTTTCAAATATATTAGAAAGTTAATACTTTTTTAAAACCTTGGAACGTAATGATTGTATTGTCAGAGGAGACTTTCCTGGAAGTTTTAAAAGACTCTAAATATAATTGAGTATTGTTTTTGAAATGGGTAAAACTTCCAGAATTATTCTAGAGACTAGCAAGATACAATGTTTTCTTCACCTTTCAGAAGTTTTTCTTATAGAAATAAAGAACGTGTATTCTATGGTATTGAATCAAAACATACTTAATTATAGGCTTCTATTGTTTCTCTGGTTGAAGTCAAAAGTAGGAGGATCACGTGTTATTTCAAATCAGATCTGTGTGTGTGTGTGTGTCTGTGTGTGTGTGTGTGTGAAATCATAACTTACTTTTGGATTCCCCCCTCCTCACATTTGCTCAGTCTAATTTTTGGACATATAACCAGCAAAATGCATGGCAATCACATGGAAGAGACTCATTAAATATTTAAATAAATGAATTGTTTTCTTTCCATTTGTTTTCTGAAAAAAAAATGGTTTCCTACTCTGTTTTTTCATTTAAGATTAGAGTTAGATGGGATCTAGTAAAGATGTCCTACAGTCATTGATCCAGGGTTGTCAATTTTCCAGTTTATTCATATGTGTAATAAGGACACTGTTTCGGTGCTCTTTGGTTCTCGGTAATTCCTGTTTCTGCATTATGACAAGGATCCCACAGTGAGAGCTATGCTTGGCAGACACAAATCAGAGTTTCTTCCAAGGTACGTAGAGGGCAGCTCACCCACGACTGAGGCTGAGCCACTGTGCTTAGTGCTATGAGAAAAAAAGAAGGATATGCTGTAGAGGAAGATTTTTCCAGAGAGAAAGAAAAAGAAAGAAGTCTCTCCCCTTCTAGAGGAAGATAGAAGTTGGATGAACAACTCTTGGGGTGGGCACTGCTGAAGAGGCACAATGGACTTTGCAGTTATACTTCAGTGGACACTGGTCCAGGGATTACTTCAGACTATCCACCAGATAGTAAAGACCAATAGAAAATCATATAAATGCCAAGTGCCCGCATTGCCAAGAGTACTTTCCCCTACAGACGCTATCTTGAATAGGAAAACAAAGAGGGAGGAACATCCCCAATAGGGAACTAACCTTTGAATTGACAAAATATGTACCTGAACACAACTGCTTAATCTAGAAGTGATTTTGACGGGCAAGTTAGAGAGTCTCTTGTTCTGCCACAGAATTGTACACAATTTTTAAAAATTAAATTAAAACATTATCTCTTGTTCCTTCATTTACTTCCCACACCAGTTATAGGAAGTAAAGATGCTTTATTTCTTGGCATATATGATTATAATACAACTAAAATTTGACCCTGAACCCCACACACACATACATACATAATTACTTTTTATTAAAATTCATATGGCTTTCTGTCCTAGATTGTTTTTCAAACTTTCCTTTTAAAAAAAATTTTTTTTTATTTGGCCACGCCGTGCGGCTCGGGGGCTCTTACTTCCCAACCAGGGATTAAACCTGGGCCCTCTGCGGTGAGAGCACAGTGTCCTAACCACTGGACCACCAAGGAATTCCCAAACTTTCCATTCTTTTATTTTCCTTTATTTATTTATTTCTTTAATTGAAGTACAGTTGATTTACAATGTGTTAATTTCTGCTTTACAGCAAAGTGACTAAGTTATACACATATATACATTATTTTTTATATTCTTTTCCATTATGTTTTGTCCCAGGATATCAAATATAGTTCCCTGTGCTATACAGTAGGACCTTGTTGTTTATCCATTCTCTATATAATAGTTTGCATCTAGTAACCCCAAACTCCCAATCCATCCCTCCCCTATTCCCCTCCCCCTTGGTAACCACAAGTCTGTTCTCTGTGTCTGAGTCTGTTTCTGTTTTGTAGATAAGTTCATTTGTGCCATATTTTAGATTCCACGTGTAAGTGATATCATATGGTATTTGTCTTTCTTTTTCTGACTTACTTCACTTAGTATGATAATCTCTAGTTGCATCCATGTTGCTGCACATGGCATTATTTCATTCATTTTTGTGGCTGAGTAGTATTCCATTGTATATATGTACCACATCTTCTCTATCCATTCATCTGTGGATAGACATTTAGGTTGTTTCCGTGTCTTGGCTGTTGTGAATAGTGCTGCTATGAACATTGGGATGCAGGTATCTTTTCGAATTACAGTTTTGTCTGGATATATGCCCAGGAATTGGGATTGCTGGATGATATGGTAATTCTATTTTTAGCTTTCTGAAGAACCTCCATACTGTTTTCCACAGTGGCTGCACCAACTTACATTCCCACCAACAGTGTAGGAGGGTTTGCTTTTCTCCACACCCTCTCCAGCATTTGTTACTTGTAGACTTTTTAATGATGCCCATTCTGACCGGTGTGAAGTGGTGCCTCATTGTATAAATTTTCCTTCTTTTTTTTCTTTTTTTAAATTTTTTTCTGGCCATGCTGTGCAACATGTGGGATTATAGTTCCCTGACCAGGGATTGAACCCACGCCACCTGCAGTGGAAGCTTGGCGTCTTAACCACTGGACCGCCAGGGAAGTCCCAAACTTTCTTTTCTTTCAAAGGTCCTTCTTTTCATAAGTGGAATTTCTCCAGGGTTTTGCATTCCAGGTGTGATCTAGACTGGATTTTTTTTCTCCCAAGTCCCTAAAGATCGTATAATCATATTCACTCATATCTATGTCACTAATAGACATAAAAACAAAATCAGGCACAGGTCTGGATACTTGCTTGTCCTCCCTGCAAATCTTGAAATCTAGAGTATTTGAGGAAGTGAGAGCTTTGAGTAAGTCATGTCTAATATCTCATCCAAAGGGAGCTTTGGGGGGTGGTTGGTTCCACAAACTCTTTTAGTCACAATGTATACCCTTCTCAGTATGTCCTGTCCACCCCCTCCTCCATCTTTAATATACACTGGGAGCCAGTTTTTCAAACACATGCTTTCTTCAGATGTGGCACTATTACTGTCCACATCAAAAACCTCTATTCCTACATAAAAGGAGGTCAGATGGGGGCTTCCCTGGTGGCACAGTAGTTGAGAGTCCGCCTGCCGATGCAGGGGACACGGGTTCATACCCCGGTCCGGGAGGATCCCACATGCCGCAGAGCTGCTGGGCCCGTGAGCCATGGCCGCTGAGCCTGCATGTCCGGAGCCTGTGCTCCGCAACGGGAGAGGCCACAACAGCGAGAGGCCTGCATACCGCAAAAAAAAAAAAAAAAGAAAAGAAAACCCTTGAGTTGCACAAAAGAGGAAAGAGCGGGCAGCTCATGGTGGCTCCTCGGGCCTCTTCCTTATGAAGAGAGATCTCTGGGCTACAGAGATCTGTAAACCCTGCCTTCTTCTGATGGCCCTATTTCTCCGAAAACCCTCTGTAATAGGATTGAAACACAGAAAGGATAGTTTCTCCCCTTCGTGGGGAAAGAAGGAAAATTGTTGTCGTTCCCCCCATATACTTCTCCATTCTTTTGTGCACGCAACAAACATTTGTGGGTATCAATTAAGTACCAGGCACTGTGCTAGATGCTAGGGATACAGAGAGACAAGAAACTTAGTCTAGTGAGAGAGACAAATGAGAGGATCAAAATGACAGTCCGTTTATAAGAGCTCTAACAGGAAGTTTACTCAGGGGGACGAGGGGAGCAGTGATAGGGTGACCAAGTATCCCAGTTTACCTGCTACTGTCCCCGTATTGGCAATGGAAGTCCCACATCCTAAGAAACCACTCAGTCCTGCATGAACTGGGACAACTGGTCAAGCTCCTGGCCACGGAGTAAGCCCCCTAGTGCAGCCTGAGGTAGGGCTGGGATCATAGTCGTGTTAGAATTGATGTCCGGCATAAACTCAGTGAAATACTTGACGGGTGAAGGACACCGGGAACATTTATGAAGTGAATGACTAGCACGTGGGAACTAGACGACACTGAATGCTTAGGAAAATCCCAGCAACGTGCCCACGGTTCACGTGGAACTATCCCCAGCCTGTTCATTAACCACACAGGTTATTTTTTAAGCTGAATCTGAGTAATCGACAGCAAAATCCAAGGTTCCTGATTTCTTTTTCCCAGTTGCTGGTGCTCTGAACTCCTTAAATTCAAACCCACTGTTTGTTTATCCTTGTTCCTCTCTCCGCGCCCCTCCTCCAGTTTTTGCTCCCATAAAAAGCAGTGTTCACATCTCATTTCTCAGCAAAATTATGAGACGTGTTGAGTGAATTCACATTAATAATATTTTAGCTAGCAACACGTCGAAGAGTCTACAGACCATTTACCAAGGAAACTAAATTATTTTGAATACTTGTGTCACAATGAATGAACCACGGCTTTTCTGATATAGTAGCCTAATGTTTTATTGTGGGTATAAACACAACTCCCCAGTCTCCAAAATTCAGCAATCCTTATTAGGTTCTTTCTTCATTAGTGAGAGTAAAGAATGTCTTCTTATTGATTTTTCCATAACTTTTTAGTGGTGGAATAGGGCCTCTCTTCCCTAAAATAATTTAAACTAATATGAAACTCTTTTCTAATATAAAAGTGTTTTTAGAATACCTTAGAATTATTGCAAACGATAAGCAGAATTTATTAAGGTTATGAATCAAAGAGAAATTTTGTGTGTTCTCGTTGTCATAAAACATTTTTTTTAGAGGTTAATCTTTTCCCCGTATCTTGGCTTAGCGATGAGTTTGGGGTTTTTTCTCTCCTAATAGGTTCTCTTTGGTTCCAAGGTTTTCCCAGCTGCTGAGAGTCACAAATTCTGCCTGAATAGCAGGGTGACCTTTTCAGAGAGGAGCCAGTGTTTGTAAGCTGAAGTATACAAAGGAAGAAAACCAAGTTTACGGGCTCTGTGCTAGAGGAAGAAAACTCATCAAAGCAGCCCTCCACCACCCTCACTCCCATCCCCACCCAAGTCTTCCAGCTCCTTCATCTCCATCCTCCCCTTACTGGACCAGTAGAACTGACAGCTACAGGGATACGGGTGTCCATTCAGGCTCTTTGATGTCTTTAAAATTCTCCCTCAGCGTCCACTTGACTTTTTCGGGGAAAGAAGCAGCATCTGGCACCTCCGCTCTGTGGAACGTGGCTGACTGCTGCTGGGAAGGAGAATCAAGAAGCAGCCGACCTGGGTTAGGAGGGCAGGTGACCTGGGTTATGCCCACCCACTGCCAGTCACGTAGATTACATTTGGTCTGGATATGACCAGATGTCCTCGATTCCCCAGGCCTGAATACACTTAACCTTGCTTTGCCAAACTGCTTTGCATTCCTTACCCACCCCTGCATCCCCTCCATTCTCAGTTCTTAAAAAAAAAAAAAAAATCACAGACACTGCAGTTATCACACATCTTCTGACTGTTCATCACAGCTTTGCATACTCCTTTCAAATCGTCTCTTCCTTTCGTCCCCTTCTTTTTAACCTCCCAATTTTGCTTTTTGGCAACCAACCAAAGATTTCTCTGTGTGACTTAAAAGAAATATTACAAGACAAACCCTCTCCTGGTACAAGAGCTGCGGGATGATTTGCATATATAATCTCCTCCTGTGCCTCCTGCTAGCACGGGCCTTTTCCTCTCCAATCCCCACGGTGTAACAAAAGAATAAATTATGGTACTACTGATAGAACATTACACTGACAATCTTCTGAGGCACTGGAAGTTTTAATGGAAACCAAAGAAAATTCAACATCAGACATTTTCTTATAAATGTATTTCTTTTTCCTGTCTGCCCTCTCGCATATTATCACTTTTCTTGCCTTCTTATTCACTTTCCTGTCTGCCAAATAACAAATCTAAAGTGGCCTTTGAGCCAATCTCTCATCAATGGAACTGTACCTGCTGATAGAGAATTAAGGTATTGGCAAATCGGTTACACGGTGTCTAGGCTTGTAATTTAAAGATTTAGTTAAATTAATAAACGATAGCAATTTCAAGGACTGAATGGATTCCCTTACCTAATGTTTTGCCGCCTTCCTATTTCTTTGGGAAGATGGGAAAAGTGAAAATAAAAGTGCTTATATGGTGCCATCTAGTGGCACAGATGTTTAAAAGCTCTGTTTCAATCTAGGGATTGTTTAAATGAACCTGGAAAACAACTGCTACTCTTAGGGTCTGGTTTGGAATCTCCAGGCTTAATTCTATTTTTGTTGTACCTCCTATGAGGATATCCAATCCTGGGGGCCCTTTTTGGTGTCACTGAGAATTTTAAGTTTTAATCTGCTTTGTGGAGAGCCAAAAAACATAACTGAAAATCCAGAGTAATTGATGCTGCAATTTTGCTATTTTAACTTCAGGCTTTCTTGCCACTCCTCTTCTAACTAAAATAAAACACTGATTCTGCTCAGAAGAGAAAAATGTTAATAATCTGAGAAAACTGCAGTAATCATGCCACTTAAAATACAAAGGCGCTCTCCTCTTCCAACTCTTCTCACTGAAATCTACTGTATTAAATGTTAAATATATGAATATGTACAAAGTTCCATCCATTATATTTATTAAAGAGATATACTTCTATGTGGACAACACCAGAGTTTTAGAAGTTGGCCCCATGCTAGCAAAGTTCAAAATCAATAAACACCTGCCCCCCACACACATATAGAAAGAAAGCAACAATTAGAAAAATGATAGCCAAATCAGAAACTCTGGTCTAATCTATTTGTTATTTCCCAGGATCAGCGTGCCCTTTCAAAGACTGATCTCTCACTTGGAACTGAGGCTGGCTTGGCTTTGTGAGATACTTCCAGGACCAGGAATCCATCTCGATCTGTAGGTATAAGCTGCTGTTTCGCAAGTACTTCTGCCTTTCATAGCTGGGTTCTTCTCTGGTAGCAGCACTGAGAAGCTGATCAAATCTGCATGTGTCAATCATTACCTGCTTCCTGACTGGTGACAGAGGTGAGTCCTTAACCATGCTTACCTCAGAGACCTCGAATGCCTTTCTCAGGACCTCTTCCAGTTGTGCGTTCTTTCATTCTGTCATGATCTTGTGGATAAACTGATAGACACGAAAGTGAATTGAAATATAAAACATGCTGGGCAAGTCTAAAATACTTCAAATAATAGGAGCTACTTGAATAGATGACTCTTAGACCTCATAGAGTGTCTGCTGAGATACGTATCTGTGGAGTCAGAGGGTGAAATCCCAAATTTCCCAATACAACCCATCGTCTGGAAATTTGTCCTTAAATAAATTTGGTCTTCCTCTCGTGGTTCCCTGGTGCTTACAAAAGGATTTCTTTGGTCTTAATCTTTTCTTCTTAAGATATTCATAACTGTGAAAATGAATATGATGAAAATGAATGTTTCAGGAGAGCGGATTTTGGGGCCCAGTACTATCCTTTTACTGTGTTAATTACAATGAGTAACTGAATGAGGTACACCTGTCTAAAGCAGTTTCAATTAAAAAGGGCTCAAAACCTCTGTTCTTAATTTCGGCTAAACTATAGAATTTTCCTTTTCAGAAATAGGATAGTGGTCTCTTGATCTCTGTGGTTTTCGAATCCCCCTACTCCCCCAATTCAAAGCCTCCCGTTTGGCTGATGGCATTAGCAGCAATGTCATAATTGGTAGTTAGAATTGACTTGCGGTGAAACAGGCCGGTGAATGATATTGATGATTGTTGTATTATTCTCTATCCTTTCTTAATGCTTGAAAATGGTTATAACTTTGGCTTAAATTCTTCATTATGAAAATAAAAATAATGTCAACAACCTTCATGAAAAATATAAAAGAATTGACATGCGGTGAAGTTGAAGTAGTTGTTGTTAAAGATCTTTAAATTCAATACCAGTTTGGTCTTTTTTTTTTTTTGCGGTACGCGGGCCTCTCACTGTCGTGGCCTCTCCTGCTGCGGAGCACAGGCTCCGGACGCGCAGGCTCAGCGGCCATGGCTCACGGGCCCAGCCGCTCCGCGGCATGTGGGATCTTCCCGGACCGGGGCACGAACCCGTGTCCCCTGCATCGGCAGGCGGACTCTCAACCACTGCGCCACCAGGGAAGCCCTCTGGTGTTCTTTGGAAGGGCCACCCTTCCACAGCAGGAATTTTAGTGGAAGGATGCCAAGCCGTGCTCACTTTTTGTCTCACTTCCAACCCTCTGCAGTGGTGCCAAGTTTATTATGGGTTAGGAACTGAGCAGGGTCAAGCGGTTCATTTCTCAAATGTAGTCATTTAATGTTTATATAATTTTATGAGGGCAGTTCAATTATTTCATAATTACATAACCAGAACATGGCATGATGCAAGGTTGTGATGAATGCGCTGTATTGCAACCCTAAATATGCCTCGCCATCCCCCAACCCCCCACCCCTGCTTCAAAAGTCTTAATCAAATCACATACAGAGATTCAATTAAAGTAATACATAGCCTGTGTTGGCATCTCTTTCTCTTCTCTCTGGGTGGGCATTAACTCAGAGTTTTCCTGGGCATACGGTACGAAAAGCCTGCCTTCTGTGTCATTCTGGTTTCTCTTAGTGCTTGAACTTTCTGGTAACCTATTAGACACTATTTTATGCTGCTCTGAAGAGTAGAATCACGAGACTCAATAGTTAAGACCCTCCTCTCAAAATCTCTCTCTTTCTGCTCCACCCTTGTCAATGATGTATGAATAGAGGAGGCATGGATGCTGGGCCGTGGGCTTTGTGCCCTCACTACAAAATAACTTTTTCAGATCCCACTCCTGATGGAAAGCTGTTTGCAGCACAGTACTGGGACACTGGTCAGTTTCTGGTATATAATTCTATTAATGAACAAAATAGCACCTAAAACAAATTCTTGCCTGCAGCAGTAGAAGACATCCACTGAAGAGAGTGGACTGACAGGTTGCTGACTTTAACCAGGAACTAGGGCCATTTTTATCATAATGGACTCAGGACTGGCAGCAACTATAAGGCTGTTCCATTTTTATAAAACTGGAAACAGTGTAGTAATGGTTAATTATTTTTTAAAGCATGTCTGTGATTCCAAAAAGTATTTCTAACTTATCTAGGTTTCTTATTAAAATTTCCTGGGTTTCATGGACATAATTAGGAAGCAAAAGAACATTTCATCTTCTGAGACAACTTCCTACTCCGAGAACTTGAAGGTATCGATGACCCCTGTGTAAGAGTTCTCATCCTCAGAGGGAATTTTATGCTTCAGGTACTAAAAGAAGGTGACGGATAGGGATGAACATAAAGAGATATTTGTATCTTCGTGGTCTAGAATCCAGTGTCTGTGGTTATATCTTCTTAAAGAGACAATTTAACTTGTATATTCCATAAAGGGACAGGGTGATTCCTGTGTGTTAGGGACACAGGAGTGAGAGGTTGGTGTGTGGGCAGGAACTTGGAAGGACAGATATTATGTGTTCCACAGGAAAAGCCATCCAAGCCTGCTTGGACGTCAAGTTCTGCAACAAGAGACCTCAGTGAGAGGCAGTAGAAGCGCTTCTGACAACCTGGGCACTAGGACTCGGGCACCAGGAGTCTACTTGAGGTGTGTGCACTGAATGTATGTAGTGGAGAGGCACCAGGCTGCCCACAGACAGATTGTCTTGTCTGTGAACAGGAGTTATCTGCATTGCTATCACCTATGCACAAACAATAGAGTTGTAAAATAGCTCACAGACAATGAAAGGCCCAGTAACCCAATATTATGAGCCAGTTCACCTAGTTTTTCCATTGAAGTCAGCCAGATCTTTTGGGTACATTTCAAAGTCTTTCACAATTTTCCGCTATGTTGGCAATCATGGAAATAAGAGTTTGCTTTCAGATGCTCCCCCAAATCCTGTCATCCCTAAATTCCTTTACAAATCACTCCGTTTAGAAGTTTACTCTGATCCTCTCAACTGATTGTGATCTCTCGCTTATAGCCCCACAGTTCCCTTGTCTCTCTTCTATGGCAGTATTTCATTTTACCACCAGTAAATGAAAAAATTGAACATTTAAAGCGTGGGGTCTACAATTATTTAAATGAACAGAAGTCCTTCCTGGTCACTCTTATGAGAAGACTTTGCTGTGATTTTCTCCAGTTTAATAAGAAGTTTAGAAAAGTATTCCCATGAAAAGTGTGAATAGAAAATTTTTTTAAGATTTAAAAAACAAAAAGATTTTTAAGGATGCCTTTTATTTTTTGAGGTACAGGTTAGATCATGAACATCAGCTAATATTTTATGGATTGGTATTACATTGAAATCTTTTTTGTCATTGAGTATGTGAATAAATTGAGGGACTTTAAAATACTGCCTTCAAAACTGGAAATAATTGCACTGGGACCCAGAAACAGTTGGCATCCTTCCATAAAAGACTCTTGGTACCAATTATTTATGCACTAAATGGGTCTAGAATCCCAGGTTAAACTATCCACAGTTTTGATTCAATTAGCTTTTGATTCAGTGCCTATGTCTTTAATGACAAAGTTATTCCAGAAAAAGTTTTACCTAGCTGAGATTCCCCTCAAGGGAGGATGTGAGTCACACAGTACTTACATTGGTAATAAAACCACAACGCATGTCTGCTCCCTGGGGATTTTAGTTTGTAGCAACAATAAGCTGCAAGTAATGGGTCTGAGGTTAAATGGTTGGATATAAAGTTTAAATCAGAATTAAGATGTCTTGTCTTGAAAAAGGTGAGGTAAATGTCAGAGGCGAAATAAATGATCCCTCCCCCACCAAGATAGACTGGTTTTATCTCCCCCGACAGATATCTTCATATGAATCTATTCGCTTTAATTAGTTCTTTCAATTCATTTTGCATCTTGCCCTCACAATCCCAGGGGGAAAGAGACAGCAAATATGACCAGGGGAAAATTTTAAGTTGTCAAAGCATGAATTTGCCAATCGATACCTCCCCTTGGGGTACACTTGCATCTCCAAATACAGTGCCCCCTACTTTTCTCCCTCTTCATTTATTCATTAATTTATTCTTTCATTTTTACGTTACTTTACTTATTCGTTCATGTTTATTTAGTCATTCCTTCAACAAACAAATACCTATTGAGAACCTAGGGTGTTGCTTCCTTTTTTTAAAAACATTTTATTGGAGTATAGTTGCCTTACAATGTTGTATTAGTTTCTGCTGTACAGCAGAGTGAATCAGCTGTATGTACACATATATCCCCTCTTTTTTGGATTTCCTTCCCATTTAGGTCACCGCAGAGCATTGAGTAGAGTTCCCTGTGCTATAATGGAGATGCTATTGGCATTTTGGGGGAGATAATTCTTTGTGCCAGATTGTCCCGTAAACTGCAAAACATTTATCATCTCTGAACCCCATCCACAAAGCTGTTCTCGATCCCTGAGCACCCTACCCCCATTCCCCACTTTCATTTTCAAACATTGCGGAAGAACCCTGGGTATGATCCCCTGTGGGAGGGTATCAGGAGGAATAAGACAAGGGATGGGCCTTGGGAAGTTGGCAGCCTCATAGAGAAAACAGATGAGTAATTACAGTACATTCTATGAGAGAAATACACACAAACCAATGACTCCCAGAGGTATCTAAGAAGGCTTCTCAGGACAAAATGCTTGAGCCACGTCCTTTTTTTAAAAATAAATTTACTATATTATTTATTTATGGCTGTGTTGGGTCTTCGTTGCTGTGCATGGGCTTTCTCTAGTTGTGGTGAGCAGGGGCTGCTCTTCGTTGCGGTGCGCGGGCTTCTCATTGCGGTGACTTCACTTGTTACAGACCATGGGCTCTAGGCGTGTGGGCTTCAGTAGTTGTGGCGCACGGGCTTAGTTACGCCACAGCATGTGGCATCTTCCCAGACCAGGGCTCAAACCCGTGTCCCCTGCATCGGCAGGCGGATTTTTAACCACTGCGCCACCAAGGCAGTCCTTGAGCCACGTCTTTAAGAAGTAAAAATTAAGTGAAAACTAGCTAGATTCTCTAGGCATCAGAAGAGGTCCAGAGGCCATGCCAGAGTTCAGAAAAATGCTTTGGAAGAGCTGTGAGCAAATTCGTCATGGCTGGTGCGTGGAATTGGAGTCGGAGAGGTGGTGACTAATACGACAGGAGCTGTGATTGTAAGGAGGGTGTCACAGGCTAAGCTAAAATATTTAGACTTCATCCTTCATGGAGGTGACATGATTAGATCTGAGTTTCCGAATAGATTAAATACGACAGAACAGGGAAAACCATTTTTTGAGGATGTTGCAGTAATTCAGAAGAGAACTGAAGGGTACTTAATGGATTTCAGTGACATCAATGGATACAGTAAGGGCTGCCAACACCCTCCAGCCAAAGACCACCAGGTACATACCTTTATTTAAACAAGTTGGTTTTATTACTCACTGCAAGAGGAATGAACGCTCACCATGAGGAACCAAGGGGTGTTTCTATAAGGGGGCCTTAGAAAGAATCTACTTGTTGGATTTGAGCTTTACTGGATTAGTTGGGTAATTTGGGAGAGAGTATAAGGAAATAGGGGTTTACTGACTACCAAAAAGTGAGAGCAATTCTATGATTGGATATCTCAATAAATCTTATCTGCAGGGAGGGCAGACTAGACTGGAAGATTGGTAAAGAAGTAGTAATCACTCCTGGTAGCTGGGAAAGTGTGATGATTGATATCTTATGGGTAGCAGGGATCTTGCTTTTATCTCACTTTATTATGATTTCCACTGTGTGAAGACTTCAAGTGCTTGGCTGCCAGGGGAGATAAACAAGGTAATAGTTAAGTGGCACTGGTTCGAGTTAAGCTTTGTTTGTTTTTGTGAAGAGAGACACTTGATCACTAAGCCAAGGAAGAGCACTTAGTAGAGAGCCAACTATGAAGGAGGGAGAACGATTAATGTAACAAGAATCCTGCAGACATTAGAGATCACAAATTTTCATTTGTGAATTACACAGTTGTTGGATTTCTTCTAGTAACACCCATCAGTTAAGATAAAGGAAAGTGGAGAACGTGTTAGTTATTTCTTTAGTATCTATTTCTCCCTTTCCAGTAGCTACTGATTTCTTTTTGGGATCCATGGGATTCTAGGGAAATTGATTCCCTTTCTAGCTCCAATGTGGAAACACAGAAGAGAGCTTAAAATGATCAGTTTATCTGAATTACCTGCCCAGAGTGACTGGTTCAGTGGTGGGCACTCGACCTAGGACTTTTGCTGTGAATACTGGGACACATATTTGTTTTTCCCTGCTGGATATGAGGAAGAAAGATTATTTCGAAATTTTAGAACCCTAAGGCTTCCAACAGGGAAAAATAGGTCACATACCAAGGACCAGGAACAAGAATGGCATCAGAATTCTCAGTAGCACTGCTGTACACTAGAAGGCAATGGAGCAATGCCTGGCCCGAGAATAGAGCCAACCCTGAGGAGAGCAGAGTGAAAAGACAAAGAGAAGCTTGGTGTTGCTCCCATCATTTGAGCTGTAAGATCAAGCCGCATTTGAAGGCAGTTTTACCTTCAAGCTTTTCAGTCCAAATACCTTTCATTATTTAAGCAAGTGTGTGTTCGTCTTTCTGTTGCTTGTTATCTTGTTTCTAGGCTAGCCAAGGTAAGGGGTGAAGAAGACTGATGGGTACGTGTAGGTCGATCCAGTGTTTTGATTGAATTGAGGTGGGCGTGTGCACTAAGAAGGTCAGGGAATTAAGCATCTTAGCAAAAGGATGATTTAAATGGTGGTAATAGACTCCATAGGCACAAAAGTACCTGGTATACCTTTATTAAAATTTTCCTTTTCTCTATTTTATCTTCTCAGGCCCAAAGTCTGTATTTTCCATGCTATTATCTAATTTAGTTAAATTCAAATAAAAATTATTTATAAGCATTGCACTGTGCTAAATTTTGTGAGAATACAGAAGTCTAGGTTCCTGTTTCTAATACTTGTACTATATAATGAGGGGGTTAAAGCATACGCGTACACCACTCACCCATTCACTGATTCAACTCGTAAAAGGAAGACAAGGCAAAGTGTGAGGAAGAGCTCAGGTGAATTTTACAGATGGTAAATGCAATGGGATTTGAGAAGAAGTAGAAGGTAATCTGTGCTATTCAGCTAATGTGGGGTGATTAGAGGAAATTCCCCAGGGCTCTTTTCTCTCATTTAATCTGTTAGCATGAGAGAGGGCAGCAGGCTTACTCTGCTTCCGATCTGAGTGATGAGGAATCGTTTTACTAGCTCTGTGACCTTGAGAAAGTTACTTAACCCCTTTGGGCGTCACCTTTTTAAAATTTTAAACCTTTTGATTATCATGTAAGCCCCTACTTCTTTCTCAAGATTGTTGCTAAGAAGCAAAATCATAATCGGAAACAAAGGATGTTAAAGTAACTTCCAAACTGGAAAGCACCGACGAAAAGTAGGCAATGATACTGATAATTAATGGGGGACCTTGGCCAACCCAAAGCTACCCCCAACTTCCCTGTTTTTTGTTTTGTTTTGGTTTTGGTTTTTGTCAAAAATGTAAATATCTAATGGTGGAAGTTTTAGCAGATATAGAAGGAACAAAGCTGTGAAGAAGAAACTGCTATACACATCACAATGCGTACCTCTGTTGATCCTCGCTTGTCACCTCCATTTGGGGGCAGGTCTGTTGGGCAATTAAGTAAATTTTTAGAAAGTGCGTATTCAGCTACAGTTTACCCCCAAACCTAAAACTGGGATCAAGAAACAAATGTATAATAAAAATGGCCTTTTCTGTTTTGGGACCAAAGAAAACTTCCATTCAAATGCAGTTGTCCATTGGTTCTGCTCTTGTAAACTTTGTAAATTTATTTCTTCACATTAAAAGCTGTACCTGGGCTTCCCTGGTGGCGCAGTGGTTGAGAGTCCGTCTGCCGATGCAGGGGACGCGGGTTCGTGCCCCAGTCCGGGAAGATCCCACATGCCGCGGAGCGGCTGGGCCCGTGAGCCATGGCCGCTGAGCCTGTGCATCCGGAGCCTGTGCTCCGCAGCGGGAGAGGCCACAACAGTGAGAGGCCCGCATACAGCAAAAAAAAAAAAAAGCTGTACCTAATTTGTAAATTAGGTGAAACGACCAACACCAGCAAGGATCCAAAACCACATACACATCGAATACAAAGCAGTCATAAAGGTAACAGGGGAAATAATGAGGTCCTTAAAGATGCTGGCTCTCTTCTTCCTGCTTTGACTTAGGCTGAGATAATTTCTCTAAGTCTTATTCCTTTCTTCTGAACTACATGTTTCAGTCTGTTCTCTTGCTTCTGTGGGCCTTTGCCCGTCCTCTTTTCCACTCCCGATCTGCTTACTGTATAGGGCAATGGTACAGCTCTGTTCAGCATCCCCCTTTCAGAGCCCTCACTTACGCTCTCCTTAAAAGCAGGAAGGTTTCCCAGGCATAGTCTTCCTTCCATCTGAAAACCAGGATGAGCCACTCAGGGGGTTTAGGGAGGGCAGTGCTGCGTATCATGAGTAAGCTACAGAAGAAAAATCTATTTTCTGGACACAGAAGTACAGGCTTCTTAGGGATTTCAGAATAACAAAAAACCTCAGAAAGGGAGGGCCACCAATCATTGCAGGGCAGCCTAAGCTCCAGTTCTCTCTGCTTCTAGAGGTAACCAAGCAGCTCTAATCAGGGTCAAAACAAAGAAATTCTTGAGGAATATTGCATATCCTTATTACTTTCTAGCATGATATCAATTTCTCAGTGGCTTCAGTGTGTAGAGATACACTTTAGCTTTGTTTATCACCCCTTCAAATCCCTCAGAAAATTAAGATACGCAGTTGAAACCATCAGAATAAAAACCAGCCAGCATTCAAAGCTGCAAAAAACAGAGCCCGCATTGTCTAGTTAAGCAGAAAAGGAATGTATTAAGATGTTGGGCACCTTACAGTTTCTGAGAGGGCCTTATAATCAGGTTTACACGCTACGGGGCCTGTACTAACTAGCCTACTGGGTTTTCCAGTGAAGACTGTATCCCTTCTGCTTCTGGATAGAGGAATGGAAGCTTGTTCTTTTGCACTGTCAACACTGGATATGGAACTCAAGTGCTAGGGCCTTCACCCTAACTACCTGTGAAATCTGGATGCCCTTTTTTTAAAACTTTATTTACATTTCTTTACTTTTTTAGAAAACCTTTTTTATCTTGCAATAATTATGGATTCCCAGGAAGCTGCAAAAGTAGTTCAGAGAGGTCCGTTATACACTTCACCCAGTTTCCCCCAATAGTTACATTTTATATAACTACAACACAAGCAAAACAAGGAGATTGACGTTGGTACCATCCATAGACCTTATTCAGATTTTGTCCCTTTTACATGAATTCATTTATGTGTATGAGTGAGTTTGAGTGTACAAATCTACGCAGATATATAGATTCCCACTACCAAAAACAAGATACAAAACTGGTCCATCACTGTAAAAATCTCGTTTGTGCTACCCTACCTACTGCGTATTGTCCTTAACTCCTGCAACCATTCATCTGTCTCTGTCTCTATGCTTCTGTCATTTCAAGAATGTTATGTAAATGCAGTCATATATGATCTTGTAAGATTGGCTCTTTTTCTCTCAGCATATTACCCTCCAGATCCTAACTCTTCAGATCTAACTATTCAGATCTTCAGATGTAACTACTGTGTTAGTTAACAATGAAAAGTTAGTTACTTTTCATTGTCAAGTAGTGTTCCAAGGTACAGATACCCCATAGCTTGTTTCAGTGTTCACCCACTGAAAGGCATTCTGGTTGTTTCTAGTTTGGAAGTATTACAAATAAATTTGCTGTGAATATTCATGTGCACGTTCTCTGATCAACTTTTAAACCAATGTCTTTCTCAGGTGGGTCTGCTTGATAGAGCCCAGGCCAGAGTTTGTGCCCAAGGTTCTTAACAGACCTCCCTTTATCATCATTAGCCCCTGCTGGTCATTTAGTACGATTTCTAACATATACAAAGTAGACAGAAATGTATAGTGAACACCCCTGTCCATCACTGAGCTTCAACAGTATCATGATTCTGCCATTTCTTTCATCCATAACTCCACCTGCTCTCCCTACAAACACTTGATTTTGAAACAGATCCCCCAAATATAATTTTATCTGTGAATATTTCAATATATATCTCCAAAAATGAAGAATTAAAAAAAAAATACCTAAAATGCCATTATCCCAATGTCAGACTTTGGGTGCCTCCAGAAACTAATAACAAAACAAAGACTTGAATGCAAATAGTCTATTTGAGAGGGGGACCCAAGAGGGAAAAGGGGGAAGTGAGACAAAGGGAAGGTTGTAAGTTAGACATCGGCAGAAAGCTGCTCTGGCAAGCATTAACTCCTCAGCATTTACAGACATCCAAGGGCAGGCAAAGGTTTCAGCAGGCAGAGAAAGCCCTCGGCAAAGAGATGCAGTTGCTGACAGCTGAATTCTGGGTAGCATGCTCTTAAGTAGTAAGGGTGTGTGACCATGGGACCTGGGAACTGACAGCATCTCCTACACAGGCATAAAAACAATTAACAAGTAACCAGCCAGCATTCACATTTCCCCTAGTGTCTCATCATTCTTTTTAACAGCTTATGTGTCCAAATTATGATCCAAATAAAGTCCATACATTGTAATTGATTTATATAATTTTTAAGTCTGTTTTCCTCCAACTTTTTATTTTGAAAATTTTAAACATACCACAAATTTGGAAGAATTTCATTGTGAACGACTATATATATCCACCAAGATTATACAGTAAACATTTTTAATATACTTGTTTTATCACATATCTACCATCTATTCATCTTTTTATACAAATTGTATTTCTTGATGCATTACGTAGTAAATTGCAGGTGTCAATTTACACCTAAATGTTTCAGCATAAAAATCATTGCTAAAGTTCATATTGTTTACTGTTTTTTGCAGTCAAATTTAAACAATGAAATGCACAAATTTGAAGTGTATATTTGTTGAGTTTTGACAATGCATACACCTTTGTAACCCACACCCCTGTCAAGATACAAAGGGTTTCTACCACCTCAGAACGTTTTCTCATACCCTATCCCCAACTCCTCAAAGGCAAACCACTCTTCTGATTTTTTAACATAATGTTGTTTCTAATGTCTCTTATTTTTCCTTCTAACATCTGTAGGATCTGTAGTGATGACTGCTCTTTCATTCCTGAACTGGTAATTGGGATTCTTATTGAGAGACTGTTACCCATGGGTTTCTGTTACCTGAAAACTAGGTTTGCCTCTTGGTGACTATTGAGTCAAAAGACACAACCAAGCCAAAGAACGGGAGAAAGAAGGATTTATTGCTTGCAGCAAGTAGGGAGAATACCAGGGATCTTTCCCAAAGCACTGTCTCCCTAAACAGCAGAATTGCTAAGGGTACATGCATATTCAATGAAGGGGGTGGGGCAGTGTATTCATATTCATGAAGGGGCTTGAGCAGAGGAGAATTCAACATAGAATTGGGGCAAATGTTAACAGAGTCCAAGCTTTAGTTGATTGAAGTCACAGGGATCAGAAAACGTCAACATCAACCTCTTCATTCCTTTAGTTCCAGTTGACCTGGTGGTTGAGCGTGGGGGTGGGGGTGGGGGGAGTTTGAATTCTGCAAAAGAGCTCAAGAATGTGCCTCAGGCTAACCTTTATCACTGTAACAGAACTGGGAGTCTTTACAGCTGATTTATTATCTTTGTTATTTTCACTTGTCTTGCCTGATAACAGTTGTTTGTTCCTGCATTCTTTTGTCCCCTTAAAATCTCAATTACTGAGATCTGTTAGGGATAAGCACTGTGCAGGCTTAGATCACAAAATGGCTTAGGTCCAGAATGGCTTCTCTGTGTCAAGAAAGCCATGCCCGGTTCTCTTTCTCCAGGGAACCCCCCCACCCCCAACCCTCTCTGCTTACATGTCTTCATGTTTCTGCACATCTTGTGAGGAGAGCACTTACCTTCTCAAGGATATTGTTGGTATAGCAAATAGCCTTGGTAAATAGTGATAGTGGCTTCCTCCAGACTAGAGGACAGGTTTATTTACTGTCCAGTATAATAAAGATAATTTCTACTTCAGGGGCAAAAAACAGGCAGGTTTGCTTGCAGTATATTTTAAAATATTAAGTTTCCCTAAGCTTGGAATTCCTTAGCTGGCATGCCAACTCACTACATTTGCAACGTCTACTTGGGCAACATCTATATTATTCTTGAGGGATTTGGGGGCCTAAAGGAAGTGATGCAAACATAAAGCTCATTCTGCTTGCTGTGCCGTGAGCAATAAAGTCCTGTCTCTGGCCCAGGAATCTCATTTAGTCCGCCAGCAGCCATGAAACTGTGGCAGGCTAACCTGGTTAGTTTTCCAAGTAGGGTACGATCTCAAACCCTTGAAATTCTTGACAGTTCTCAATTTTTATTTCTTCTTAACAACTGACAAGGAGCTTATCAATTTTGTTGATCTTTTCAAAGAACAACTTCCAGTTTTGCTAATTTTCTCTATTTTTTTCTCTTCGATTTAATTGAATTCTGCTCTTATTGTTATTTTCTTCCTTCTGCCCACTTTGAATTCACTTTGCTTTTCTTTTTCTAGCTTCTTAATGTGGAACCTTAGGTGACTGATTTTTGATCGCTCTTCTTTACTAACATAATATTGAAAGCTATACATTTCTGTATGTGCGTACTACTTTAGCTGCATCATACAAATGTTATGTTGTATTTTTTTTTATTCAGTATGAAATACTATTCAACTTCCTTTCGATTCCAAGTGTTTTAACTCTATTAAGGCTTATTTTAAGATCTAGTATATGGTCTATTTTGCTGAATGGACCATGTTCACTTGAAAAGAATACGTATTCTGCAGTCATTGAATGTGAGAACAGCTAAACATCAAGGAAGTTGTATTAGTCAGTGTTCTCTAGAGAAACAGAACCAACAGAACAGATTATGTATATGGAATTGGGTCAAGTGATCATTGAAGCTGACAAGTCACAACATCTGCAATTGGCAGGCAAGCTGGAGACCAAGGAGAGCCAATGGTGTAGTTCCAGTCCCAGTCTGAAGGCCAGAGATACAGGAAGAGCTGATGTTTCAGTTCAAATCCGAAGGAAGGGAAAAACGGATATCCCAGCTCTAAGGCAGCCAGGAAGGAGGAGCTCCATCTTTATTCACCCTTTTTCTTCTATTCAGGCCTTTAAAGGTTCGGACGAGGCCCACCCACATTAAGGAGGGCAACCAGCTTTACTCAGTTTACCACTTCAAATGTTATTCTCATCCAGAAACACCTTCACAGACACAGCTACAATAATACTTGACCAAATATCTTTGGGCACCTCATGGCCCAGTCAAGCTGACACATAAAATTAACCATCATAGAGGTCACAACCATTACAGAGCTTGACAATCTTGTTCAAATTACCTATGGATTTCCTAATTTTTTTGTTCAATTGTTGTCTTTATCGCTGAGATTATAATTATGGAACTATTTCTTCTTTTAGTTCTGTCAGTTTTTGCTTCATATATTTTGAAGTTCTGTTACCAGGCACATCCATATTCATGGTTAGGTACATACACATTATTTCTTCCAGAGAAATTGATCCTCTGATCATTATTAAATATCCCTCTTTATCTCTGGTAATACTTTTTGTCTCAAAGTCTATTTTTCTGCTATTATAATAGCCATCCATAAGACATGCTATGGTATCTTACGGGTTACTACTTTCTACTGTCCAATCCAGCCTCCTATCCATCTTTCAGTGACTCTTCCTAAGTTCTGGACCATCAATAGCTAAACTTTTGTTTTCCAATGCACTTATTTATGAATTTTAAAATTCAGTTGTAAAGATGTCTTTTCCGCCAGGTCTAGGGATTTGTGGCATGTAGTGTGTGGCTATAGTATGTGTCCAGTCTGCCATTTTAAATCAAACTTGCTTTTCTTCTTAAATCTTTAAATCAAACTCCCTCTTCTTCTTCTTAAGGAAGCAGTGGTGACAACGACCTGATTTAATCATGTAGTTAGATAAAGAAGGAACACGATCAATTCTAAGTAAGATGGGCTGGGGAAAGAGCCCTACGAATTCTCATAGTAAAGGGGAGATAGAGTTTGTTCTGATTATAAAAAGTGTGCTAAGCTTGCCAGATTTATTGGTTTGATTTCTCACAATTTTTGCTTGTCTCATGTAGACTTTGAATTTGTCTTGAATTTCTCCAGTATTTGCCTAGAATTTTTAGATTTATTGGTGGATTCTGCTTTCAAGCTTATATAGTTCTAAAGTTATATTCAAACACTGCCATCTTGTGGGTCATTCCTTGGGTCTCCCAATCCCACCCTTCCAAACTCTCTCATGCAAATATATTCATCCAGAAGAGTTCAGGGATGTCAACTTTTATTAGGTGCTAACAGCTGTAGTAAGAGCTCTACATATATCACATCATTAAACTTCATAAGGCCTTTGTGAAGGAAGTACCGTTAATCCCGTGTTAGAGGTGAGGACGCTGAAGCCTAGATGGGTTATATAACGTGCCTTAGGTCTCACAGCTAGTAAGAATAGGAGTAAACTTTTGTATTCAGGCAGTTTGCCTTCAGAACCTTTGCTTTTACTGCACCCACATGTGAAACGAATAAATCTAAAAACAACACAGCGTGACACAGTAATATGAATAAGCTATAGAACTAGCAGAGAAGACGGGATAACTGTTGGGAAAGGGCATCCGGGAAGGCGTCACAGATTTGTGAGGCGGTGGCCTCCTCTACGTGAGAATTGGAAGGATAATCATTACGTAGGAAGAACGCAGCTGGGACCATAGCCCCTGGAGCTAATAGCACAGAAACACCCTTTAGCTGTCTCTTTTTCATCTGCTGCGTACCCTGTCTTCTTTTGGGAAACTACTTGTCACTATGCTTCAACCACAGGACTCTAATGAGGGTTGTCAATCATGATACCCTTGAGTCCTCACCTAATCTGAGCCAATATCAGGGTACATCGGGGCACCTGGGAATTTTGTGCTTGAGGCAGAGGGCTCAGTGCTATCTTCCCTAATGGTCACGCTGAGGTGTGTGTCAGAAAGCTGCTTCCAGCCAAGTGTTCTCATGTGGAAGACAGTTTGAAGGAAAAGATAATTAGGCCAAACAATAAGGTTCTAGTCATCTGTAGGCTAGCTGCACTGCTGATCTTCCTGTATTGGTATCCATTCTTGCAGAACCTGAACAGGTCTGGGCTTTGGCCCATTGCAAACATGCAAGTTCTGATATTCTTTCTTCTGTGGCCAGCTGAAGCAGGCACAGCACTGGCATTCCTTATCTCTAAACAACTTCAGTGGTAGCACAATACATTTTCATTATGAAGGACAGCACGATTAATTTATTTGGGAAAACATGGCATTTGGGGAGTGTATTGGAAATGGTGTGGCTTAAACACTTCTGCAGTGCTCTATCTTGGCCTCATCTCAAACTCCATTCCTGATGCCTGGCCTATTCCCCTACTTCTTCTCCTCTAAATCACTGCAGTCTTCTAAAACCGTCCTTAGATTTATTTCTTGATTTAAGCCTACTTTAGAAACTCCAGTCAGTTATTTTTTCTTAACTTTGATTTTTTTAATTAATCAAGTAAGAAAAGTGCAAATAAAAATGACAAATTCAAAATGATAGAAATTAAGAATCACCCATAACGCACTACACAGAGATAATCATTGTTATTGGTATATTTCTATCTCTTCTTTCTTCTATGTGTAAACACAAACAATTATTTTTTAAATGGCTAATTTTGGGGCTTCCCTGGTGGCGCAGTGGTTGAGAGTCTGCCTGCTGATGCACGGGGACATGGGTTCGTGCCCCGGTCTGGGAGGATCCCACATGCTGCGGAGCGGCTGGGCCCGTGAGCCATGGCCGCTGAGCCTGCGTGTCCAGAGCCTGTGCTCCGCAATGGGAGAGGCTACAACAGTGAGGGGCCCGCGTACCACACACACAAAAAATAATAAAATAAATGAAAAATAAAATAAATAAATGGCTAATTTTGATCTCTTCCTTCACCAAACACATCTACAATGCATCAAATGAAATTGAATTGTACTTCATTTGTACTATTTCCTAATCATTTCAATATTCTGTCCTGCAAATTACCAGTGTCTTTGAAGGCACCTAATTTTCCAGGAAAATGGGGAGCAATTCCACATCCCTTGGCTTGCGATGTTCTTTCTTTCCCACTTCATCTGGTTATCTCCTACTCATTCTTCCAGTCTTAGTTCAACTTCTTTGGGAAGTTACATTAAATTTATCATAGTATTATTTGCAGTTCTTGTAAAAGTTGCAAATTCTTTTTTATAGATTTATTTATTTTTATTTATCTTTGGCTGCGTTGGGTCTTCGTTGCTGCATGCAGGCTTTCTCTAGTTGCGGCAAGCAGGGGCTACTCTTCGTTGTGGTACGGGGGCTTTTCATTGCGGTGGCTTCTCTTGTTGCGGAGCACGGGCTCTAGGTGCGCGGGCTCAGTACTTATGGCTCGCGGTCTCTAGGCGCGTGGGCTTCAGTAGTTGTGGCGCCTGGGCTTAGTTGCTCCGCGGCATGTGGGATCCTCCCAGGCTAGGGCTCGAACCCTTGTTCCCTGCATTGGCAGGCGGATTCTTAACCACTGCGCCACTAGGGAAATCCCGAAAATTATTATGTGGGGGATTATCTGGGTGTATAAGTGTTTTGTTCACTATTGGATCCCTATGGCTTACCACAAGTGCCTGACACTGGCTATTGTTAAAATGAATGGAATAATTGAAGTGGAATTGGAATAATTCTGCTGCTAAGGAAATACTTATAAAAAGTAACATCTACCATTTAGGAAGTGTTACTATGTGCTAGGCACTCTAAGTGCGATATATCTCTATATAATTACATTTTCACAACCATAAAATGCATTATTGCTCCTGTGTTACAAATGAGGAAACTGAGGCTTCAAAAAAGCAAATTAACTTGTCCAGAGACTGATAAAAAGATTTGACCTTAGGTCAATGCATCCATTTACATTATTGACTTTGCCATTGCTAGCTTCTTTGTGCGCGAATATAAAAGTCATCGTACACAGCTTATTTTCAAAATCACTCAATTTTAACATTACAAAATAGTTTTTGTTACACGTCAAAGAAGGAAGTAGGGCACTTAGAATAAGGGCCAAAGAGACAGAACACTGTACTGGGAGGGGCAGCAGCAGAGCTAGTCTCCTTTCCCCTTCACTAACGAGCTGTGTGGCTTTGGGCTTCCGCAAGGCAGGCTCCAGAAAGAGTGAAGCTGAATGGGCAGCCCTTAAGACGACATCTTAGTGCAACTCCGTCGTTCTATAGGTGGAGACTAAGTGACTTGCATAATTGACCACGTGGCAGAGCTGCACAGACACCTCCTGACTCCTAGTGTTGTTTGTTCTGAATTACAGTAACCCTCCCTGAACAAACATTTACTGGGAGCCTACTGTTTCAGGCATTACCAGGCAGGATGTTTCCTTTTCGCTATCCTAGTATCGATTATTGGCTACTTGCTGTCCTCCCTCATTTTTTTCACTCGACCAGTTTTAAAACGGCCCTTGGAGGCAGAGTTAAGGGGTAAAAAGCGTAGTACGAGCCTGGCATCAGGCACTGAGTAGCGTGACCTGGTGAGTGGCTTGGCCCGGGTCGGCGGCTGGCCCCCGCACAGTGATCTAAGAAGGCAGTGACGCCTTCTGACCCAGGGAATGACCCCGGAAAAACCGGGGGTGGGAGCGGCCGGGGAGAGGCGAGGCTGAGTCTCTTTGAGACGACGCCCTGGACTTTCCTTTGACCCCACTGGTAGGGCGACGGGAGGAAACTCTCTTAGGTGCAAGATGCCTACGCCTGTGGTTTCTGCTGCGTGGTGACCAAGGCATCCGTCCAGGTCCCCAGAACTCAGTCTCTCCACCAGGGTTTATCCAGGATTCCAAGTCTCTAGTTGCGGGGAGAGGGAGTTTTCTCCTTGGGCGACTGCTGACCCCGTGGTGGAGGGACATTTCCACCACCCCCCGTTGGCCTAGAGTCCTCGGCCGCGGCCTTTCCCTGCCCCCGGCTACTGCTGGCTGCCCCAAGGCCGGAGGAGTCAAGTTCCCTTAGGGTGCCAAGGAAAGACCACAATTTAGGCGCTGCCACGCGAGGCCTTCTGGGCAGACACCAGCCAATCCTCCACAGGCATACACGAACCGCAGCCAATCAGCGCCCGCCTTATTCCTGGGTCCCGCCCGTGCCGGCCCTTCCTCCCTGCCCCTTCTCTAGACGTCTGTAGACGCGGCGGCTGTTGCTGCAGCCGCTTCCGGAGCTGACCCGGGCCTGGGGACCGGCCTCCACTGGCGCCCTTCGTTTTCTTCTGCTGCCTTCACTGAGGATGAGTCCCTGCGCGACCGTGTGCCGACCCCGCGGAGACCACCGGAGCATTTTCATCTAGCGACTGGTGAGGAAGGGCTCGGCGCGGCCCGACCGTGCGGAACGGGCAGAGGCAACGGCGTCCCTTGAGTCGTGGGGCGACGGGACAGTGTTATCTTTCCGGAGGGTGCGGGTGACAGCGGGCGCCGGTGTCCCGGGTGGGCCGCGGGGAGGGGACTCAGCGGCGCCGAGGATGCCGGGCTCAGCGAGAGGCGGCGCGGGGCCGGCCGCGTGGCCCAGGTTCCGGCGGCCGCCTCCCCGCTGCCGCCCGGAGCTAATGAATGGTCTGTGCGGGCGCCGCCCTACCTTGCGGTCTTGCCTGCCAAGCCCTGCAGCGACGTTGCGCTGCTAGTTTCTGGTAGTCGTCTAGTGTCACTTCCCCTGGAGCCTTGAATTTGAAGCCGTTCCTCGAGGCGCCCACGTCTGTTACCCCATTAGTGGCGTCACAGAAGTTTTAGTTCAGTCTGGGGAGGCTAACGATGAAGTTAAGTGTGAATCTACCTGTTATGTGAAAAGGGACCCGTTCTTTCTTGGGGGGATGGGGGACACAGGATAGAGGCTTTTTGTTCTTGTATCATGTTGCCGATTTCTAAAAAGTTTTAGTTCATCAGCGAAACAAGTAACCCAGGTATCCGTGACTCTGGATTTCCAACGTAGGTAGTAAAACTTAAAGGGTGTTAGCCGGACAGGGTATTTTTCAGGAAGCAGAGGTTGATGTAGCATCTTTTTTTTTTTTTCTTCTCATGCCTGGAAGTAGGGCGTTTGAAAGTCGAGATTTATCATAAGTACTAAAAGAATGCGACTTTTATGAGTGGTAGTGTTCCTTTGCCCATGTTGTGCGAATTCACGTCCTTCCATAGCTCCTTGATCTTTTCACTGCCCTTTTTATTTTAAATTCCTTGATTTTTTTTTTATAGGTTTTAGAAACTGATATAGGGCAGATAAGGGCAGAAAGAGATGTTTTCTAAAAAGAATTAGAGTATAGATATTTGCTGAAAGTACAGATATTTAGTCAAAGCGGTTTACTTCAAGGAATTTAAAAAATGGTTTTCCATTTAAAAATTAAAAAAACACTTGTGTCCAGGCAGACATAGAGAATGGACTTGAGGACACGGGGAGGGGGAAAGGTAAGCTGGGACGAAGTGAGAGAGTGACATGGACATATATACACTACCAAATGTAAAATAGATAGCTAGTGGGAAGCAGCCACATAGCACAGTACTTTGCGACCACCTAGAGGGATGGGATAAGGAGGGTGGGAGGGAGAGGCAAGAGGGAGGGCATATGGGGATATACGTATGCACATACGTATGCATATAGCTGATTCACTTTGTTATAGAGCAAAAACTAACACAACATTGTAACGCAATTATAGTCCAACAAAGATGTTTAAAAAAACACAACTTTTGTCCAGGGCTTTCAGTGTGCTAAATTCTACATTATGCTTCGGAACCATAAAGTTCAATAGACCATATTGCATAAGGAACTCAGTGTTACTTGGTTAATTATTATAAATGATGTCAAAGTTAGTTTATTATCTTCTTTCTTTCTTTCTTTCTTTCTTTCTTTCTTTTTTTATCATCTTTTGGCCGTGCCATGTGGCATGCGGTATCTTAGTTCCCCTACCAGGGATCGAACCCATCACCCCTTGCCGTGGAAGTGCAGAGTCTTAACCACTGGACTGCCAGGGAAGTCCCTTTATTATCATTAATAGGGCAGTAATTCTTTGCCACCTCCAGAGATGTGCTTGCCCCCTAGAATTTGGGGAATTGTTCAGTTGTGAAGCTGGGTTTTGCACTAATAAAATATTGAAGTTTCTATCCTTTGTACCTAGAGAATAATTGAGAAAACAGAATAAAATAAAATACAGTATCAATAAAGCTAAATTATTTCCTAAAGTAGTAAGTCTTGATGTTTTAAAATTATGTGAACTATTTTTAGGGCTTACAGAAGGAATTTAAAAATTTTTAAATTCATCAATTATGAGTCGCTATAATTTGTAGTTTTGTGACAGTTAATATAGATACAAGTTTTTAAGGAAGGTATTTTGATTTTAGAGAGCTCTTTAAAAATTTAAGCCTACTTGTTGAATACATATTATATTTAGTGACAAATGTGAGTAAGTATGGCATTCTCTTCCCTGCCTTAAGGAGCTTTATGTGTAGTCAAGGTCCACACTTTTACAAGGCATGTTGTCATCACTTTGCAGATGAAGAAATTGAGGATTAGGAAGATTAAGCTACTTGACCAAGGTTTTAGATAATAGGAACCCAATTCCTAGTTAATACATACAGGGCAGTACAGGCTGGAAAGAGGATTAAATTAGTTCATTTATGTAAAGCACTACGCTTGTCCATGTGAAAGTTCAAAATATAGTAGATGTAATGTTTGTAAGCCATGGACAAGTTGGCAGCCCTGTAAAGGTTTGGGTAAAAACATTCCAAACAGAAAGGGCTTTGATATCATTATTCTGTTTTTTTGATCAATATATCACTATGTTCCTTTTTCCTTCGTAACATTTCTTGGGTGCTTACGTGTGCATGAATTGTCTCATTTATTTTTCAGAACAATTCAGGAGATAAATAGTTTTTATTCCCTTTTTACAAGTGAGAGAATTGAAGCTTAGGCAGCTGTTATGTGCCCAGGGTCATTTAGTTAGTGGTTACTAGCTCAGTGTTCTGAATTCAGTCTGAACTTTGTGTGCTACGTGGTTGCCAAGTCTAACTGGCATCCTCTTCCTGAGGTCACAAGGCTGTTAACACATGAAATATAGATATTGGTTCATTTTGGTCTTGGATATGTGAGAGAATAGCATGATCAGATTTGTGTTTTAGGAAGATAACTGAACTCTTCACCAAGGTTAAATAGGATTGTGAGCCATTGTTGAGGGCTCAACCTCTACTGGCTGGCACCTTTGTGGTGGACCAGTCTGCAAGGTTAACAATCACTGTGTAGCTAGCTACACTCTTCCACCTCAATTTCTCATCAACACTTTGTATTCATCACATATAAAGCAAACATTTTCTCCTTTAATTTCTATTTGTTCCTTTTGTTTTCAGTTTGTTTTATTTTTCAATTTACGAAGTATTTACCCTTTACTCTTCTTCTTGGCTGCTCTGTCTGTAGTCAAGCCAGAAACCTAGGAGTTGACCACATCTTGTCAACTCAAGGCCCTAAATATGTTTCAGAATTGCTCACTTTCATTATCCCTGAAGAAAGGCACATAAGGCTGCCTATAATCTAGTTCATCCCTGTGTATATATTAGGCTATATGCATTTCTGTCTTCTGAATTACTTAGATTTCAGAATGGACCAAGGTGATTTTAGTGCTTTTATATTTACTGTTACTTCTGCCTCACATGCCCACTGGCCCTGAATTTACAGGCAAACACATACACCTCATCTCCTTTGAGGAATCTTCCTTTATCCCTCTTGTTGACTCCCCATTCCTGTGAGTCACTTATTATATCTTTATCATAGGTTTTAATCATGATATATTTTTAGTACTTGCTTAAATAAAAATCATTCTCCTCTACCAAACTGTGCCCCACTGATGGTAGAGACTGCGTAATAGATAATAAATCCCGTTCAGTCAATACAGTTGTTAAATGAGCTATATTTTCACTTAAATATTGTCCATGAGTCTGTACTAGAATATCTGGAATATTGAAGTCCTATGTATTTTTGTTTTCGCAGTACCTTGTGACCTGCAGATGCACTGAAGAGGCAGCATAGTGGTGTAGAAATAGGTTGGACTTTACTGTGAGATAGATCTGTGTTTGAATTCTAACTCCTCTTTTACTGATAGTGTGATTTGGGTGGCTTACTTAACCTCTTTGATGTAAAATATCACATCATGTAAAATATCCCATGCTTAAAAGTATTTGCTTTCTTTGGCTTCAATAAGCATTTGTTGAAAGCATGAATAAGATTAATAACGCTAGGCATTGGGCCAGGAATTTAGGAAAGATGTGAGGGCAGGAGACAGATTTGAGGATTATGAGCACAGGTTAAAGTTAACATGAAGAGATTGAAATTACGCAGGGTGAGTAGGAATTAGAGAGGAAAAGAAGACTGAAGGTGGAACATTGAGAGAAGCCTAATTTTTGGAGGTCAGGGGAAGGGAAAATGCCCTTGGAAGAAGTGGTAGGAGAGAGATCCCATGCATAAATGCTTCAGTGGTTCCCTATGCTTTCAGTACTCCTTTCTAGATTCCTTACGAGAATGTCGTGGTCATGACTCGAAAGCAGAGAAGTCAAGTAACATTACCAAAAGTATTTGGCAATTTGGAGGTCATTGGTAACCTTAGTATGTGTGGTTTCATAGGAGAAGAATGCTTGGAAACTAGTAGCAGAGACATTGAAGCCCAAACATGAACTTTGGAATAAAAATTTCTTATCTTTCTGTTACTAAAGAAATGATAGTAATAAAAGCTGCTATTTTTTTTTTTTTTTGCGGTACGCGGGCCTCTCACTGTTGTGGCCTCTCCCATTGCGGAGCACAGGCTCCGGACGCGCAGGCTCAGCGGCCATGGCTCACGGGCCCAGCCGCTCCGCGGCATGTGGGATCCTCCCGGACCGGGGCATGAACCCACGTCCCCCACCTTGGCAGGCGGACTCTCAACCACTGCGCCACCAGGGAAGCCCCAAAACTGCTATTTGTTGAATGTACATTTGGTAGCAGGTACCGTGATAAGCAGCTTTATTTATCATTACGGTAACCCTTTGAGGTTGGTGGCATTGTCTCCATTTTCAGAAGAAGAAATGAAGGCTTGGAGAGATTAGGTAATTTGTAGAGTTATGTAATTGGTAACAGCTGGTATTGCTATATTTGAATCCAAGTATGTAGGATTCTAAGAAATGTTAGCTCTTAGTCACTTAGTCCCTTCCTAATTTATGTTCATAGTACTCTGTGCCTCTCTCATTATATATTATAGTATAGTATCACTTTTGTTTATATTTAATATTCTTTTTTCCCTTTTAAGTGTTTAAATTATGTATAGTAACAAATTAGGGAATTCTTTTCTCTTGTATCTTAATTATTTCCTGTCGGGTTTGAGTTATTCACATAAGTAGTTCCTTTCAGGTATTAGGAAGACACTGAAAACACAAAGATGGCAAAAGTTTAGAGCCTCAAAGGGATGAAATTAACTACATGTGACTATTTTGCCATCTGTCATGTTTTCCAGTTTAAACATTTTAAACTACTTGAGGCTTTGGTACTTTTCTCATGTCAACTAACTACCAGACACTTTGCTTATTTATATATAGTCTAGTAGAAACAGAACTGGAGCTAGAAAGGGCTAGGAGTTATCCGCGTCTGTGCTATCATTTCCAGATGGGGAAATCAGAATAGTTAAGAACTAGTTAGGTTTAGGATTTCTGACTTAGTGTGGTTTGAAATGGGAGTGGAAAAAAAGATTTGGAATGTTTATGGCTGGTGCACAGAAATTTTTCCTATACATATATGTAAACTCACTTGTGTCCCTCTAAATAGTTTTATAACCGTTTTTCCTCTGTCATTCAGATAAATACCGTAGTCTCTTGGTATCGCCGGGGCATTGGCTCTAGGACCCCAACGGATACCAAAATCTACAGATGCTCAAGTCCCTTATATAAAATGGCATAGTATTTGTATATAACCTACATATATTCTCCAGTATACTTTAAATCATCTCTAGATTACTTAGAATATCTAAATACAGTGTCAGTGCTATGTAAATATGGTTGAACCTTGAACAGCATGGGTCCACTTATACTCGGATTTTCGTCAGTAAATGTGTACTGCAGTACTACAGGATCTGCCTTTGGTTGAGTTGCCCACGTTGAACCGCGAATACCAGGAACCTAGTATAGGGAAAGCCAGCTGTAAGAGGGTCATTGTGTTGTTCAGGGGTCAACTATAGTTGAAAATGCTATGTAAATAGTTGGCCAGCGTGAGGCAAATTCAAGCTTTTCTTTTTGGAACTTTCTGGAATTTTAAAATATTTTCAGTGGAAGCTTGGTTCAGTTCATTGTTGTGGAACATGCAGATATGGAGGACCAACTGTAGTTTTTTAATAAAATGAAAAGTATTTTGTGGAACTTAATTTGATACCTTGGAGAAGAGAATTTATGTAGAATTTCTACTATGAAAGCTTTAAAATCTAGGCATTATAGATGGGTTGACTACTAATTTAAAATCCAAAGCACAAAAATATTGAAAGAAGATAATTAGGAGATTATAAATAAAAAGATGATGGAGAAATGCTTAGAGTAAAGTAGTCCACTCTAGATATAAAATTTCCAATATTTTATATTGGTGGTTAGTTTTCTAACAGGAGGTGAAGAAACTGAAGGCTAGTAGCTTTTCAAGTAGTTGACAATGATATTTCATTCTCCAGATCTGAATGGGCAAAGCAGACATGGTAGCATATTGGAAAAAAGCTAGAGGCTCATGTATGATGGTTGAGTTTTCTGGACTTTCCTGTGTCCTCTCTAATCAATATATTAGCATTTATTTATATTTTTAAGATGTTTATTTTAAAATAGGTATACATATACATATACATGGTAAAGCATTCAGAAGACGTTAGTAGTAGTAAAAAGTAAGCCTGCCTTCCATATCTGTCTCCAACCATTGGTGGTCTTCCCTAGAGCAACCACTATTAACCATTTTCTTGTGTATTCTTCTAAACATCTTTCATGCATATTCAAGCATAAACATATATTTATATGTACATTTTCTCATACGTGGCATTACAGATACATCTAGTTTTAAGAGACATTTCACAATATATCTTGCAGATTATTTCATGTTAGAAAATACATAGCTACTTTATTCTTTTTGATACATGAATAATCTTCTGTTGAATGGACCTGCCACAACTATCTTTTAACTATTTAGGTTTTTTCCGTGCAGTGATGCAATGAATGTTCTTGTACTTATGCCATTTCACACATGGATATAGTTTTACGGGATAAATTCTTAGGAGTAAAACTGAGTCAGAAGGAATGTGCATTTTACATTTTAGTAAATATTACTAAATTGCTGTCCATAAAGACTGTACTGATTTATACTCACCAACAATGGAGTAGAGTTTCTATTTCTTCACAACCTTGTCAATACATAGTAATATCAACCTTTTTGATCTTTGTCATTCTGATAGATAAAAATGGAGTCTCATTATAGTTTTAATTTACATTTCTTTTGAATGATGTCTCTTTCTTTTTAAAAATCCATTTAAATCCACCACCACCCCTTTTTTTTGAGAAATGTGGTCATATTCTTTGACTTTTATTCTGTTGGTCTCTTAATGATTTGTAGAGGTGATATATTAAGGAAAAATTTTCTCCTTTTTTGTCTTTAAAATTTTTTATGTATGTTTTAAATACTTGGAGTGTTTGAATACATGTAGTCAAGCATACATCTTGGTAAGAGATTACTGCTAATCACGAAGAACAGATATCTCATGTTAATGATTTTCGTGTTTTCCTGTGTATGGGAAGGTGCAAGAATCTGGTCTTCTTACCTACCTAGGAGCCGGTAGATCCAAAGCATAGAATGCTTCATCCTGTTTTTCCCATCCTGAATTTCCCTCAGGATGTACTGTCAGTGGGCTTCTGCAGTGGGTTGCAACTTAACCTTTTGTGTTACTGGATGATGAGCTACACTCTTCTTTAATGGTTAAAGCAGATGTACAATGTGTGTTTGACAGGCCATAAGACAGGCTGTTTTAGTTAGCATAAAGTTCAAGCCAAATCATGTATAAGCCAGAATGACTTCCCCATATCTCAGTATGTGAAAATTTTTCCTATCGGTGGAAAGTTTGTTTGTTTTTAACATGGTTAGTTAAATTTATTGATATTAGCAACAATAACAGCAGATAATGCAAAACTGCGGCCATCTGAAAAACAATATCAAGGTGGCTTTGAAGTGCATTTCTTTTAAAAGTTACGTTTGAAATGGACAGGTGACTACAATTCCAGGGCTTGAAAAGCACTTCAAACACAGGAACAAAGTAATCTCTCTCTCCTTTCCTCCCTTCCCCCACTCCTCCCTCTCTCTCTCCTGTCAAATGACAAAATTAAAACAATTTAGTAACGACTTGGATGTCCTTTGTTCAAGGGAAAACAGCGCATGGATTGTGGGGGGGTGGGGGGGAGTGAGTGCTCACTGGCGGTGAAGCAATCTTCCAAGGGATTTTGGGCAAGAGAGACTTACAGAATGTTAGAAGAGGCAACTCTGAAGCAGGGTGCGCTTGGCCAGGAGGTTGGGGATTTCCTAATAAGGCGTGCAGGTCCTTTTTTCTAGAGTGAGGTGAACTCGCTAAAGCGGAGTTGGAGGATTCATTGTTGTTAGGTTTCCTTGACAGGTGTGTCCTGTAGGTGCAGACTGACAGGTTTAGATTTGTGCTGTGGGTGAGGCCACTGGGGTGGCCTCCATTTTGGGGGTCCTGATTAAATGCATTAACTTCATCACTCCACATGAACATGTCTACTCGTAATGTCTGGATTCTGAAATAAAGAGTGAGTGAAGTCAAATAACTTAGACATACCACGGATGTGAGAGTTCTTTGACCCTTCCAGTTATCTGTATGGTAACATTTGTAGAATCCGGGCAGACAGGCCGGAGGGTTGCTGCCAAGTGGATCCACTTCCCTTTCTTCCTCTACTTACTCGGGTGGAGGTGGATGGAGCCACCTTTCAATCAGGCTTGTGGCCTAGCAGAACTAACCTCCCTTATCAGAACTGGGAGAGGAGGTCGAGCTTTTGTCAGTGAAGCTCTAACCTTGCCACACATTCCATAGGGAGAAAATATCACAGGAAGGAGGAGTGACTGTCCTATCCGTGAGAAGTTGGTAGGCTCATTTGTTTGCTTGTTTGTTTTTGAAATAGGAATTAGGGGCACTTAAATATGGAGGTAATTGTACTGTAAAATACTTGAGCAAGAGATAGATTGTGTAGTTTTTACTCTTTCTCCTTTTCTTCTAGGTCCCACTTGCAATCATGGATATTTGAAAGGAGCGGACAGTGTGGAGGGGGAGCTCCCCTCCTCCTCCCCGTGGTGCTTGACTCCAGGAATAATTTATAAACTGTGGAAAGCTTTTTTTTAAATAAAGAACTTGTGTTTGATATAAACTTGATAGGGCTATTTATAATTTTTGGATTTAAGTGCCAAAATAAATTGTACAAATCTATATAGTTTTATACTGTTGCCATGAGGATTTAAATTATAATCCTAAACAGGCCATTTATTCTCTATAAATCTTTCTGAATAGCACCTTTGTGTCCTGGCTTTTTCATTTTTTAAAATTATCTGACTGTTCAGAAGAAGTAAGCTGCATTAAAACAATTAGGATGAATTCTTCCATCCCTGACTGCACATCAAAATGTCGATCCCTGAAGCATGCTTTGGATGTCCTTTCTGTGGTAACAAAGGGAAGTGAAAACCAGATTAAGGCCTTTCTCTCCAGTCATTGTTACAATGCTGCAACTATCAAGGATGCCTTTGGCAGAAATGCCCTCCACCTTGTTTCCTCCTGTGGAAAGAAAGGAGTGTTAGATTGGCTTATTGAGAAAGGAGTGGATCCATTGGTGAAAGACAAGGAGTCAGGATGGACAGCTTTGCATAGAAGCGTTTTTTATGGACATATTGATTGTGTTTGGTCTCTGTTGAAGGTAAGTGTCATTTGTTTATTTAAAACTATTTGGTCTGGCATGTGTTTTTCTTAATCTTTTTCCACTTACTTTCCAAAAGAGATTTGAGTTCTTATCAGTTGTTTGATATCTTTTACTATTATAACTCATCTTTAGAATTCAAATCTCATGTATCCTTTTAATTTAAACCTTTTATGATGTAAAATTTTAAACATATACCAAAGTTTACAATGTATCATGAACTGTTGGCCAATTTTGTGTTATGTATGTCTCCACTGACTTTCTCCACCCCATATTATTTTGAAGTGAATCCCACTTTGTCATTTACTCAGTACTATATATCTTTTAGTATTTTTAAGAAATACAATTTCCTTTTGTATAACTATGTTATTATCTACTTTAAAAGGGCACTGGTTATTGAAATCACTTAGGGACTATGTTTTGAGTAGTGTGTTTATTTCTTGTTTGGCTAGGATAAAGTTTTTATAGTTCGTTAAAAAAATAATTAGAATCAGGACTTCCCCGGTGGCACAGTGGTTAAGAATCTGCCTGCCAATGCAGGGGACACACGTTCAATCCCTGGTCTGGGAAGATCCCACATGCCGCGGAGCAGCTAGGCCCATGTGCCACAACTACTGAAGCCCGCGCGCCTAGAGCCCACGTGCCACAACTACTGAAGCCCGCACACCTAGAGCCCGGGCTCCGCAACAAGAGAAGCCACCACAATGAGAAGCCAGCGCACCGCAACGAAGAGTAGCCCCCGCTCGCCGCAACTAGAGAATGCCCACGCGCAGCAACGAAGACCCAATGCAGCCAAAAATAAAATAAATAAAATAACTTTATTAAAAAAAAAATCTACCTCTAAAAAAAATAATTAGAATCAGTTTATTTTAAATTTCCCATCAGGTAGATTAAGATTAAATCTAGGTTTGTTGTACTGTTTAGCCAAATAATATGAAGTGTTTTGGTATATACCCCGATGGATGTCATTTCACTAATGAATGCAAATTAAAAACTGTTAGAAGTCATGAGTTTTAAATTGAACAATTAGCTTGTGTATAGGCATTTAGTCATGTTTGTGGAGGACCAGAGAAGAACAAAGCAGTTCCTGTCCTCAAGGCACTTGTGGTCACATTAGGGCATTAGGGTGCTTATCTTCAGTGTCTTTATCTTTGGTGTCTGTTTTTTGTTTTAAATTTTATTTATTGGTTGATTGATTGGCTGCCTTGGGTGTGCGGGCTTTCTCTAGTTGCCGTGAGCGGGGGCTACTCTTCATTGCGGTGCACGGGCTTCTCATTGTGGTGGCTTCTTGTTGTGGATCACAGGCTCTAGGTGTGTGGGCTTCAGTAGTTGTGGCACGTGGGCTCAGTAGTTGTGGCTCACAGGCTCTAGAGTGCAGGCTCAGTAGCTGTGGTGCATGGGCCTAGTTCCTCCGTGGCGTGTGGGATCTTCCCGGACCAGGAGCGCAGGCTCAGTAACTGGCGCACAGACCTAGTTACTCCGTGGCATGTGGGATCTTCCCGGACCAGGGCTCGAACCCGTGCCCCCTGCATTGGCAGGCAGATTCTTAACCACTGTGCCGCCAGGGAAGTCCTCGTGTCTGTTTTTGACTTCAGAAAAATTGTTTACATAGTGGTCTTTAGGTGGTAACATTTACTGATCAAAATAATTTTCAGTATGTGTTAATAGCAAAATATCCTTTTTTGGAGCTAAACTATCTAGGTTTACTACTTACCGAGTCCTCTTGGATGAGTTACTAAATCTTGAACCTCAGTTTCATCTATAAAAAGAGGATAATAGTGGTACCTTCCTTATTTTTTTCCCCCCGGGGAGTTTTAGTGAAGAAAATCTTTTCTTAAGTTTATTAATAGTACTGTTAATTCCTCTTGTATCTAAAACCTTTGGGTATCAGTTTAATTCCCCTATTGTAATCTCTTTTATAGGAAAAGCTAGGTTAGTAAGAGTTAAAGCATCTATCAGCTCTACTTCTACCCTTTCCCACCAGTTTCTGCTGGAAAATTGGATGACTGCCAATCCTTTCAAGCTTGAGAGTGTCCTTGGATTTTCTGCCGTCCTAGGGGTTGCCATTCCGGTGTTAGGATTTGAAATAGGTTCTGGTCTGAATTTTGGACCTTCCCTCCCTTTGGGTTTCATTTCCCTTTAGAAATCCTCAATCATCCTCGCCACCTTGGCTAGGAGAAGCCAGGAAATGGTGCCTTGGGCCACCTTGCTCTTGGCTTGACTGTCATCATCATCAGAGTCCTTCTGATCCGTGATAGACACTTAGCGGGGATGCTTCCCGCTGATAAAAATATTCCCACAGAAACCTCTTTCATCCATTTAGTATTCGAATGTTGCTGTAAGCCATCTGCATTTTTGTAGCACAGACTTCTTTCCCCTTTTAACGCTCCTTTAATTGGAAGGGCTGCAATGATGGGGTGTTCATGTCAGTTCCACTTCTGGTGATAGCGCTATAGCATTTAAGGTGTTACAGACTAGCAAGAAGAGACTATACAGAAAAAAACACATTTTAAATGAATTACATTTGATAAAAACTTTATAGGTATGAAATTTTAAAATTAAGTGCTAAAATTGTACAATAAATAAACACCCATGCTATCAGTTACTGATTACCAATGAAAAACCTCAGCAGAAACTTCTTGTCTGCCAAAAGCCAGAGTAGAAACAGCATTATCTTACACAGCTTTTCATTACCTTCTTGATTCCGTGACAGGAGGCATGTCTGTGTTTGTAGGGTCCTGCTGTGTCTGTTACCTCTATACCGTTTTTCTTTAATTTTGGTGGTTTACTTATATTACTAACCTGGAAGAACTTGCTTTAATTTTTCCCATTTGTAAATGGAAGAACTCACTGAATCATGAGATTGTGTGGATTAAGTGATAATACTGTTTGTAAAGTATTTGGAATACATTTTTTTTTTTTAGTGCCTAATGTGTATTAGGCAACGATCTGAGTGCTAGGAATATTGTAATGGGAAAAAAAAGAATCCTTTGCTTGTTTGTTGGTTTGTTTTTTGGTTATACTTAGATGCTATTTAATAAGGTAATGAATTTACCTACTATTTGGGGGATATGTAAAGAGTTGGTCTTTTAATAAATGGGATAGACTAGACTACACACGGATGCTCCTACCTTTAGAGCTTAAGGTGAGCATATTAGAAAGTGTCAGAGACCACCATATGTAGGGAGCTGTAAAGGCAAAAAAGTGTGGCTAGTCCTTCATGCAGTTGGGGCTGCTTAGGATGATGCAACTGTATGTAGCCTTATTAGGGTCCAGTTGGTATATATATAATAAAGTTTAGGACAGATTTATAAAACTGATAAAGTAAACTCTCCAGGGATCCTATTTGTTAGATCCGTAGCTTGGAACACTCTGCCCTGGAATCTACCCTTCTTACCCTTACGAAGGCCAAGCTCAGGTCTTCCCACATGGATTTATTATATCTAACTTTGAAAGTAGCAGGCAACATACACTTTTAAATTTGTTGAGATCTTAGATCACTTCTGGATTTTGTTGTATTTGTTAGCTCACTAACGAGTATTTTTGTTCATTGACAACCCTTGTGAAATCAAGTGTTATAACCATCTGGAACCATCTTGATTTTAATTTATTAAAATCCATTGTTACGAGGTAAAAGGAGATGCTCTTTCTTAAGTAACCCAAAAAGAGTATTCCAACATGTTGTGGTTAGAGTTTAAAAACTTCATGGTTCATCTCAACCTGTAACTGCCCAGGTAAACTGTGGGTGTAGATGGATAGGCAGTGATCACTCACACGAGTTAAAATTATTGTTGAATGCCTTATTAAACTATCAGCAAATATTAAAAGTTATTTATGAAAAGGAGTACATTTTGTGTTTAAAAAACTGTATGTAGTAATAATATGAATTGAACATTGCTCTATTTCTCCCCTCCTCCAGTTATATTTTAAAAACAGTAAATAATGGTGCTAGGGATAGGGTGTGCTAACTGCCTTAAATAAATGGGACAGAAAATGTTCTGTTTCATGTTTGAATTCTGGAGATATAAAACTACAGGTTACTTTAAATTCATTCTTAAAACACACACGTGCATTCTCAGGGTTTTTTTTTTGATACAATCTAACTATAAGTGGTAAGAGACAATGCTCTGAAAATTTAAGTAGAAAATTTTAAGTGGAAAAATATAAAAATATATATCACACAAGTAGAAATAAAAGAATATAATTGTCTTCATGTCAGTAATAGACGTAAATGGAATTCAAGGCAAAAAGGTGGAGCATAGGTGATCACATTATATGCAGTAAATCCTAAAAAACATATATATATAAAGTAAGACGTATTCTTTGCCATTGTGTAGAAATCTTTACAACCCTTAGCTGGATGTGGAGTTTGGCTCTTTAAATACGAAAAAAAAAAGGCATGTGTGTGTACATACACACATAGACCCCGACCAAAAGTTAGGGCCTTCTCAGTAACTGACCTGACTTACCACGGAAAACTTTCATATCTATTTCATTTTGATTTGTTTTTCATTTTGATTTTAAATGTTATTTTATTTGTTCACATTTTCTGGTTCTTCTTTATTTACCCAAGAATTGGATATTCGATTTCTCTTAGTTTTCTTTTATGTGAGAAATAAATGTGTATGAGCATAGGAGATAATTGTTATTAAATGTTTATTTTTAATGTATTTATGGGTTTGATCATCTGACTTTTTGATAAATAAATTACTGATTATAGGTAAATGATTAAAAATACATATATATCTGTATATACACACACATATTTTTTCTTTTTTTTTTAGCATGGCGTTAGTCTGTATATTCAAGATAAAGAAGGCTTGTCAGCTTTGGATCTTGTAATGAAGGATAGACCAGCTCATGTAGTATTCAGAAATACCGGTAAGAAAATTCCACAAATATATTCCATTAAGGTACAGCTTAGAAAATTTTATTGAAATTTTATTGTTATAGAAATACCTGAGGAAATTTGTGTGGATATGTGCAAAGAACTTTTACTCTGGTATATGTTGGTTGATAACCTTGGTTTTCTTTCAGAGCACTTTGGTTTACTTTACATTTTTCAGATTCAATGTTCACTTCTGTGTATAAGAGTAAAAAATACAGCCTAAAAAGGGAAGGCAGCTAGAATTGTAACTACTGTAAAGCCATTGATGTGCATTCAGAAAGTAACAGCATTTGAGCTAGAGGGGGAAAGGAAGTGATTCTTCTACCCACATGTTCCTTCTTCTCATTGCACTTATCTCCAATTTTTTTGCCCTGTGAGCTTTGGTAATGGAAATTGAAAAGGAGGAGAGGTTTAAATGGGGGCACTAGTTAATTTGCATTTTATCTAGTGAGCAAGCTAAGTAAGGACATGTTCTTCATTTTTATTTCTCTCTTGGACACTGTATTGCAAGTTACAGTTATAATTCCATTCAAGAACTTTATAAGCCTTCCAAAATAAAAACGAAGATTTATATCATAATTAGCTGTGATTAGGTTTTATCCCAGTTTAATGGATATTGGCCCAACCTCTCGTGTGATTTTGCATCTATCAAGAGCAAACTATTGGAAGATGATGTTTCTCTAGAAATAGGAACTAATATCATGTTTGCTTCATTTAGAACCTTTATATATTAAATGTTTTAATGACATTTTACATTTAAATAATTATATGTATTATTTTCATGGAAACTAGGTGGATATGGCGGGTGGTATTTTAATCATTTGGCAGTTTAACTTCTAAAGAAACAAGGAAAGTGTTAGATTGCTTACTTTGGGACAGGCCTGTGCTGAATTGGATTTTCTGATTTCTGTTCTTAGAGTTATGTAGTAAATTATTAGATTCATAATTTAAAAGAGAGGGTTGGTAGTATCTTTCTAAATATGGTAATTCAATTAGTTTTTGTGAAGAATCATGTTTGAGGTAAACTGATTAGTGGAGTATATCTATAATTAAACTACACTGATACTTGTTTAAAATGTAAAAGAGTATAAAAACTAATTTTCATTTTAGATCCTACAGATGTCTACACTTGGGGAGATAATACAAATTTCACCCTGGGTCATGGAAGCCAGAATAGCAAACATCATCCCGAGTTGGTGGATCTGTTCTCTAGGAGTGGGGTTTATATCAAGCAGGTATATTGAAATACAATCTGAGTACTTTTAGAGATTAAAAAGAACTTTTGTATTTGATAGCTTATCTTTTCATTTGGATTATGTTAACTCTGGTGAAGGTGCAGTAACATATTTGGATGAAGAAACTGATCAACAGAACTTTACTAATTCTTTTTAGATTTTGTTAGTCTTAATCATATTTAGACTATGTAAAATATCATAAAACTATGAGATGTTTGTGTAAGGCATGTTAGAAGTTAGAAGGCATTATACAGATATTAATTTTAAAAAGGTAGATCTTGTGTTGATTTTCTAGTTTTTCTTTCTACTTAATTAATTAGAGTTCTTCAAATTGTTTCTCAAGTGAATTTGTTGTTGATACTCAAATGAAGTTTGTCATTAGTTTTAGGTAGGTGAACCTGAGTTCTTAAATATAAGTAATTGTAAAATTTTAATTGATAATTGTAAAGGTTTGGTCTTTGGCCTTATTATTCTGGATGATTCCACTTCAGTGGATTTTGCTACTGTTGGCATACTCATCTTTCTCTGTAACTCTGTGTGTGTGTGTGTGTGTGTGTGTGTGTGTGTGTAATTTATATCTGTAGCCTCAGCTTTTCTTCCTCTTGAGTTTCATTTCAGTTGTACTCCGGACATTCTTTCAAAGTTTTAAAATTTAACTGTCTGAACTGCTAATTTTGCCATTCCTAAACTTTCTCTATTCAGAAAATCTCAGTTTCTGAATCCTGAAAATTACACCTCAGAATATGTCTTTTGAGTTCATCTCTGCGTGATTTTTTTTTCCTGATGTGATAGTTAATGTCATTCGCCTTTTATTCCCCCAAATATTTGGATTATATATTATATGGCCACCATATTTAGGGTTCTGTAGAACACTGTTTTTCACACCAAAAGTCATTAATTAATGTATCACAATTAGCAGTTTAAAAAAAATGAAATAGAAGAGTTAAACTCAAAAGAATATTAAAATTTGAGAGGCCAAGAACAGGAGCCCACATGGGAATGAAGAGTGACTAGAGAAGTAGACAGTAGAGTGGTGTCCTGAAAGCTAGGATTCTGACTGGCCATCTACATAGACCTTGAGGGAACTTAGGATATTGAAAGGACTTGGGATGGACCAGAGTCATAAGCCTGGGGTCAGAGTTTCTAGTGAGGGTGAGGAAAGCTGTTAGAGCAGGGCTGGCTGCTCTTCCTCACCTAGTTCAGAGCCTTAGGTAGACGTCGCTAATCAGTCACAGCATACTCTTGTTCTCCCTTCGTCCCTCCCTCCCTCCCTCCCTCTCTCCCTGTCTTCTCTCCCCTCTCTGTTTTAAACTGAACTTGAACAGGTCCTCAGAATTCACCCATCAACAGCCACTAATGATTGATCAGAGTTGAGGCACTTAGAAAGATAACCTGTTTTCCTTTTCTGACTTAGTACATGATATAGTCAGATTTCATGAGGTGAGATTTTTCAGGAGCAGAGATTTTTACACAAAAGTGAAGAAATAAAGATGTTAAAAAAAAAAGTGAAGAAATAATGGTGACATAAGGAAACGGGCTGATTGTACCTTCTGATCCTAAGATATATGTGCTGTAGAAGAATTGAGCATATTCCACTTGGTAGGGTTAAGGATGAAACAGTGTACCCAAAGAGAAAACTACATTTCAGTTAAGGCAAGGATATGAGAGTATTTTGTGAAGAAATTAAGGATGTAAGGGATTTTTTTTTTTTTTTTAACTACGAAAAGGAGGATTGAAACACAAGCACAGTGGATAGGTTTGAGAGGAAGGAAAGCAGTGTAAATTTCAGTAAGAAAAATGGAAGCAAGTTAATGGGAATATTTACTGAGCACCATTGAGAGCCCTTTTACTCACTGAAAAAGGGCTGATTCTGTAGTATAGTACCAGATGAATTAACTGCCATGGGACAGAGATGATTATTAGCATAATATATTCCTCAGAATTAAGATGAAAATGCATGTCAGTTACCTCCTTAAAAAATTCAGAGGTTTTAAAGTTGGAGGTCTTACACTCTGGTATCGGTTGTTTTGTAGAAGTCAGATTATAGAATGGCATCCTAATACTGAATATAGAATTGAACAAAATGTATTACTTCTGGTTTCATGAAATAATTTTTCCCTTACAGATTGTAACTTTGTATTACACATTTGAATACAATTTTGGGTTTTATTTTTAGACTTTTCAGGCATTTGTGGTACAGCTAATAAATAAGATAGTGATTTTTGCATTATCATAGGCACATGTATTTACAGAACTCGCCAGGTGGTTTAGGGATATGTGTAAACAGAGCTTGCAATTCAGTTTGTAACTTTTTTTTTTTTGGCTGCTTTAGGTCTTTGTTGCTGCGCATGGGCTTTCTCTAGTTACTGTGAACAGGGGCTACTCTTCACTGCGGTGCTGGGGCTTCTCATTGCGGTGGCTTCTCTTGTTGCGGAGCACAGGCTCTAGGCGTGTGGGCTTCAGTAGTTGTGGTGTGCAGGCTCAGTAGTTGCGGTGCACGGGCTTAGTTGCTCTGTGGCATGTGGGATCTTCCTGGACCAGAGCTTGAACCCGTGTCCTTTGCATTGGCAGGCAGATTCTTAACCTGCGCCACCAGGGAAGTCCATGATTTTCTTATTTTTCCAAAGGACCCTGACTTTCTGGAAAATAATTCTAGGATATTTTATTTCTTAATCCTTTTTTTAATATCCTAAGTTAGAAATATTTATGGGTGGCATAAGAGATGTACATGCAGATTATTTTTAAAGGTAAAAAAGGATTTTTAGATAGTGTTAAGGTAAAATAAGTATACTGATGCATTGAAAAATAGCAAAGTGTGGCCTGCAGGTTACGTATGTAAGTGCATGCATATTTAAAACTGCTGTTGGTTTCCTATTGCCTTCTGCTGATGCAGTTCAACCCTTTTAGTAACCTTGTTTTCTGGTAAGAATGTATGAAAATGGAACTGTTTGTCAGAGGGCAAGGAGGGTTCTGGGAAGGAAGTGGGGAAAAGAGAAGAGCTTGAAAATTAGTGTAAAATTATTTAAAGCCATGTAATTATATTAAAGATACATTAGACAAAATCAGAGGTATAAAAAGCATGTACTGTTTACCCCCCCCACTCCCTGTTTATAAGGTGATGTTGAAAAAATACTCTTAAGGCACTTTTATTATTTTCTTTAGTAATAGTCACTATTGGTAATCTTCATGCTTCATATTTTACTCTGTTCAATTCTTGCTGTTTGAGATTTTATGAAATTGGAAAACAACTGACTACTACTTTTTGTAGTTGAATACTTAAGATTTGCATTTTCCTTTGTTTAGTCTCTTGTGGAGACTAAGCATTAATCATGCTTAATTCCTTCTAAATTTTTCTTCCCCGAATGTCAGTGTTTTTAGACGTAGTTTTAAAATAGACCACCGTATATTATAAATTTTTATTACAGAAAACTTTAAACATGTACAGAGTAGAGAGAACAGTATAATGAATCCTAATGTACCCATTATCTTGCTTAAACAATTAGTAATATTCTGTTATTTCTTTTTTATAAAATAAAGGATGTTTTATTCACAGAAGTTTAATAATATTCTCTTGTTTTCCTGTAGGTGGTGCTTTGTAAATTTCACTCAGTGTTTCTGTCTCAGAAAGGGCAAGTTTATACCTGTGGTCATGGTCCTGGAGGACGATTAGGCCATGGAGATGAACAGACATGCTTGGTAATTGAAATGTCATTATACAGTTTAGGTAACTTTGGTAAAATTGTATAAACTGGAAACTTCAGTTAACTAAAAAATTTTTTTAACCAACTATAAGGAGAAAATAATACACCGACTGATAATAGAGTTAACAAGATCAGTTACTTTCCTGGTGTATTGTGTTCAAAATAAGGATTTAGATATGATGCAAAATTCTAAAGCATCAAAGAAAAATTATATTGTATAGCAAACATTGAGTCAGGAGAGTACATAAATAAGCTTTAAAATATTTCCATAGTTGAAATTTAAAAAATCAGACTAATTGTAAAACTCTTTTCCTGCAGTCCAGGGTCCAAGTTTTTATTCATTTTTAACTTCTCATTAAGGTATTTGTGGTCTGAAAATTGGGCCAATATATTCATTGTATAATCACAAAATTGACTCTTATGCTACTGAAACTTAGTGCTAATTGGAAGAAACCTAATAATCATTACATTCAGGAAAGTTATTTCCTCACTAGGTTACTTTTAAGGTAAGTTTTTTTTGAGGAGACTGCTGGCATGTTCATCAGTTAAGAGGTCTTTAAAAATGAGAGAGCGCTATGGTAGTCTCTTCCATTTTTTCAAGGGTATATTATGTTCTAGGCATTGTTCATGCTTTCCATGCAATATCATTGCCTTGATTTAAGCCTAACAACAGCGCTGTGAGGTTATAGGCCTTATTATCTTCATTTTATACACAATGACAATAATAATAGCATTCATTTATCAGTTGTTTACTCCGAGCCAGAGAGTGTTGTGTTTTATACTTACTAACTCATTTACTCCTTATGCTGATTTTTTATCATCCAAAATACTATTATTGTTTTGTGTTCAAATGAAGAAAATGAGAGAAGATAAGAGGTTTGTTTGAGATCAAATAGCTGGTAAATGACAGAATTAAGATTTGAACCCAGAACAGATGACTTTAAAGGAATATGGTATCGTATGTTTGGTTATGCATTGAAGGGCTGCATTGATTCCTGTATTCTTATTTATTTCTTCACTACACCAATGAATACTTTGGCTGAAGAGCTCCCTTTATTCAGACCAGACACATTTGCACTTGGTGTATGATAAATGATAAGGGCTCAAAAATCATTTATTGAATCAAATTGTTTTATTGAAATGTCTCCCTGGGATTTTGTATTTTACTTATAAAGCAATGTCCATTAAACTTATCTCCCCCTTGCTGAATTGTACAGTTTGCCTATGATAGATACAGCCGTATAGCAGTCGTATCATTTGGGATGTGGTATCATAAGATTCTATTTGTATTTTGTACTTTATATAAATGGTTATTGTAATACACTGAAGTTAGGTTTATTTTGTAGGTCCCTAGGCTTGTGGAAGGACTGAGTGGTCATAATTGTTCTCAAGTGGCAGCTGCTAAGGATCATACTGTTGTATTAACTGAAGATGGATGTGTTTATACGTTTGGTCTAAATATTTTTCATCAATTAGGAATCATTCCTCCACCTTCCAGTTGTAATGTACCTAGACAGGTAAACTTCTCTTTTTTATTTTTATTTTATTTATTTTATTTTTTATTTTTTTGCGGTACGCGGGCCTCTCACTGTTGTGGCCTCTCCCATTGCGGAGCACAGGCTCTGGACGCGCAGGCTCAGCGGCCATGGCTCACGGGCCCAGCCGCTCTGCGGCATGTGGGATCTTCCCGGACTCGGGCACGAACCCGTGTCCCCTGCATCGGCAGGCGGACTCTCAACCACTGCACCACCAGGGAAGCGCAAACTTCTCTTTTTTAAATAATAAGGTGACCATTGGTGTAAAACCTATATGGACAAAAAAATGGAAGGCATTGACAGAGCAACTTATTTTACTTGTATTCAACTGTGTTTCTTCAGTGGTATATATTTTATTTTTCACAGGAGAAATTAAGCATAGTAATGTACAGATTAACATTTGTTTGGAGTGAGAGAGCACTTGGGACATTAGGCAGCAAACTGCCTTAGATTCAACTTGTAAGTGTTCATAGGCATCAGGTAATCCAGATATTTTGGGTTTGAAACTTAAATAATTTTGAGGCCCTCCTTAAGAAAAAAATAGAAATTTTATAAGTAAAAAGTGGGCCATGTAAATGAGGCATCCAGAAACTTAAGCTTATTGGCTTCATGGTAGATCTATCTCTGCGCAGAAATCATACCTGGCAAGTTTACGTGAGGGAACATAGGTCTAAAAGCAACTGTTTTTGTTCTGTTTTCCCCTTCGCATTTGTACAACCACCACCAGAGGGTGGCCTTTCCTCAACTTCAGGGACCTAGTATGCAGGACAGGACTGGTGCTTTAAATTAATATGTTACTAGAATCATCACATATAGCAAATGTGTTTTCAACTCATAAGATTTTGCATTTTGGGTGTTAGACTTCTTCACTGGTTTAATCTTCTGGATTTAAAATGATTGTTAGATATACATTTTTAGTAATAAGCTTTAAAATCCAATGCTTTTCCATCCTGGATGGCTAATGAATCAACAGGAATTACTCCAAAATAATTAGAGGTAGTTTGCAATCTGTGGTACTTCTTAGGCCCATTTTCCCCAACCAACTGTGGAATTTGTAGGTATTTAATCATTTTGCAGACTTTAGAAATGGTAGATTTTACTCCCATTTTTATTCTCATTGTGTGGCTACCGTGGAACTCTGGGTTGATATGGACATAGCCAGTATTAAGTGCGGACAGTTTTGTACCCCAGGAGCCATTTGGCAATGTCTAGAAACATTTTTAGTTGTCACAGCTGGGTGTAGGGGTGGGAGTAGTGCTACCGACATCTAGTGGGCAGAGTCCAGGGATGCTGCTAAACCTCCTACGATGCACAACACAATCCCCGCAACGAAGAATGATCTGGTTCAAACTGTCAGTAGTGTCACTGTTGAGATACGCTGGATATGTCAAATTTAAAAGTATCATAGTTTTTAATAAGAATGAGAATGCCTGTTTTGCATATTGCTTGTTAACAAAAGTTTAATGATTTGGTTTTTATACTGTGACTTTTTTTTTTACATGTTTAAACTGCTGACTTAAGGTGGCTGCATCAAGATGTCTTGTATTCTGAGAAGAGTTGGGGTGTCAGTATTAGTGCTGAGATCTAATAGTGATCTAATAGTGCCATTAGCACTTGAGGGGGGTACTGGCAGCAAATATGCCATATATTTGCTACCCTGGTCTACTGGATCTTGTGCAAAATTCTGTTAGTTCATAGGTACGTAATAAACTGAAGTCTTGTTTGTTTTTTGAATAGATGCAAGCAAAATATCTGAAAGGGAGGACAGTCACCGGAGTAGCGGCAGGCAGGTTTCATACAGTGCTATGGACCAGAGAAGCGGTTTACACCATGGGACTAAATGGTGGGCAGCTGGGTAAGAAATCCATGATGACAATATCTGAAAAACAAATTGTATTCTTAAAACGGATATTTTGTGATTTGTTTATTTGTATAATTTTTTAGGTTATTTACTAGATCCCAATGGAGAAAAGTGTGTAACTGCCCCTCGTCAAGTCTCTGCCCTTCACCATAAGGACATCACTGTGTCTTTGGTTGCTGCTAGTGATGGGGCAACTGTCTGTGTTACCACAAAGGGAGATATTTACTTACTTGCAGACTATCAGTGCAAGAAGATGGCTTCTAAGTATGTGTATTTTTGTGAAAGAAACATACTTTAATAATAATTCAGCTCTTCCAGCAAATATCTGAGTATCAGCTTTATGCATTCTCTGAAATGTCAAATGGAGAAAATTGAACGGTGGGAAAGTCAGGAGTTTTTGCCTTTGATAATCTTAGTCTTTTGGCAAACATCCAGTAAATATATATAAAAGTTCTTTGTAGGTTGTAAAATAGTATTTCCGAATTATGATAACATATGGTTAAATATGACCTATAAGTTTCCCTTTTTTTATGCTTCAGGTGCACAGAACTAGATGAATCATAATTCTTGGTTTGTGACACTATCATTGGTTCACGTGTAGCCTTTTATATATTATACACTTATTTATTTAAAAAAAAAATCATATTCTGTGGACCCTCAGTCCTTGTATTTATACCTAAGTGGTATATTTTCTTATCTTTGTATCTGTATAGCCAGTTGTTATCTGTTTTAGTAACATGCAGTAAACAAGCAGTTGGCTGTCTAATCAAAAAGTCAGTTTAAGCAGGGAATTATAAAACTAAGATGGGTCTACCAACTGGAGTTCTCTTTTTGTGCATAAACCATACTTAATAATACTTATAATGTGTTACCTGTTACTTCATTTTGAATGATTAAGGAGCAAGTGCTTAAAAACAAGTGTGAAGTAAGTTAAGGGCAGAATCCTATATTTTTTATACATTTTCAGTATTTTATATAGTTGGTTAATCCATATCTGATTTGACAGCCGTTTTTTTTTTTCTTGCGGTACGCGGGCCTCTCACTGTTGTGGCCTCTCCCGTCGCGGAGCACAGGCTCCGGACACGCAGGCTCAGCGGCCATGGCTCACGGGCCCAGTCGCTGCACGGCATGTGGGATCTTCCCGGACTGGGGCACGAACCCGTGTCCCCTGCATCGGCAGGTGGACTCTCAACCACTACGCCACCAGGGGAGCCCGACAGCCGTTTTTTGCTTGTCATATTTATTGTGTTGTTTTAAAGTATTCAGCTTTTATAGAAAGTGTTCTTTTCAGACTAATATTTCATTGGTTTACATAATGTTTCATTATATTATAACTGTAGTAATAAATGCAAGTAGAGAAATAGATCTTTGAGCAGATAAAATAGCTCAGTTAGTAGAAGCAGGAGTGTGTAGGAATTCTAGAGAGTAGCTATCCAACTTTTAAAGTAATCAGGGATTTGAACTGAAATGCAACAGAATGTGCTTTTGCTAATGTCAATGAGATGGTAACTTCATGAACAGATACCAACTATGAGGTTAGCTCATGAGCAGATGTCAACCATCAATATATACAACTTACCTTTTGTGTGTAACAACTGGAAGGTTATCAATTGTAGGTCATATTTCAGTTATAAAAACATGAAAATGTGAACACACATGTTTCTTAGAACTGACTATGTAGGTTTCTTTCTGAGCATGAGATGCTTTGTGAAATGTTAGGTTTTGTTTTTACTTTACATTTATAAAATCTGCCCTGATAACATTAAATTACATAAATATAAGTCACATCCAAGTTTTCCCTAAGAAAATTCTTCTGTTACAGCTGGTTACAACATAGTAATTTTGAGAAGAAAAACATTAAACAAAAAAAAAAAAAAAAGAAAAACATTTTAAAACGTGGGTAAAATATCTGAAAGGGAGGATAATCATTGGAGTAATAGCAGGCAGGTTTCACACGATGCTATAGGCACATCACGTGTGTAGATCTAATGAAATGTATAATGAATTGGCTAGTGGATGAGTTATTAAATTAGCAATACTAATGATTTTTATGATAGGTATATCTATTTAAAGTTGTCCATATTTGAAATTAAGGATTTCTGATTTGATTTGAGGTTTAAATTTTTTCTGTTAAAATGCAGGTATATATAGGAGCTTTTAGCCTTATCAGTTATTTAATCTAGAGAGAATGTGTGTACATGAGCAAGTGAGGTTTTAGATATTTAATGTGTGTATCTGGGTAGGTAGAGACCTTTGGGGAGGGAAGGACTTGACATAGAAAGAAATGGTCATTGTATAGGGGAAACTCATAAAAGGAGGAACTAAGGATACCAAAGGTCAAATCATCTTACTCCACCTTTCACAATAATCACCCTAAATTAGTGTTTGAATAGTAATTTCTTTAAAATTGATTGTATGTTTTAGAGAACATGTTAATCTAGAATTTTTTTTTCACTCAGACAACTAAATGTGAAAAAGGTTCTTGTATCTGGGGGGCATATGGAATACAAAGTTGATCCTGAACATTTGAAAGAAAATGGGGGTGAAAAAATTTGCATTCTTGCAATGGATGGAGCTGGAAGGGTGAGTATATATTTATAAAAAAGCATTGTAATCTTGTTCTTAGTTGACAGCTGTAGGAGACCTGATAATGTAAAACTGTATTACTGTTGTTTCCCTACTTATTGTTTTTTTTTTTTTTTTTTTTTTTTTTGCGGTTCGCGGGCCTCTTACCTTTGTGGCCTCTCCCTTTGCAGAGCACAGGCTCCGGACGCGCAGGCTCAGCGGCCATGGCTCACGGGCCTAGCCGCTCCGCAGCATGTGGGATCTTCCCGGACCGGGGCACGAACCTGTGTCCCCTGCATCGGCAGGCGGACTCTCAACCACTGCACCACCAGGGAAGCCCTCCCTACTTGTTTTTGATGTCCAGTGCTAATTATTGAGAGTTGGGAGCTGGTATTTCAAAGAAAGTATGATGACATTTAACTGATGTTGCATAGTACTGCCTTGTTAAACCGTAGTTTAAAGTTTCACTTATTGTGCTTAAAATGGAAGTAAGAGGTTTTGATAGCTTATTTGATATATACACTGAGTACTGAAAAATGGTTTTGAATTGCATAGATATGAGATATATAACTATTCTTAAAAAATAAAAAGCTAAGCTGGCAATATTAAAAATACATAATTGGAAATTTTCTCTCAAATTTGGTTTTAAACAAATGTACACATAATATATATGCAGAGATCATAACTATCATATAGAAAATGTAATGTATTTCTAGATCACTATATAAAGAATCTCTGGGACTTCCCTGGCGGTCCAGGGGTTAAGACTCCACACTCCCAGTGCAGGGGGCACGGGTTCAATCCCTGGTCAGGAAACTAAGATTCCGCATGCCGCACGGTGCAGCCAAAAAAAAAAAGACTCTCTTACCTCTTTTCATTTAAGTAAATAGAGTTCTAATTTTTATTCCTCTGATAAAATTGTCAATTAAAAAATATGTATTATACATTAGAAACACTGAAAAAATTTTACACTGTGACTGGAAAAACACAGATTGCTTTCTGCTTTTTGTTTATAAAATAACATGCAAGTGTTTTCTGAGGTTTTATAAAGTGCTATACAAATTGACATTTTAGAAATTGAAGAATTAATCATAAAGCTCCACCTGCTGGTACATTACAGGCATAAATCTACTGTGGTTGATGATTTTATTTGAGGGAACTATATTTAAGAATTAGAGATCTAATTTGTGTTAAAAGCAGGAAGCAGAGGCATGGAATTGCATTTAAAAGGTTGAATATAAAAACACTTGACTTTGGGGGCTTCCCTGGTGGCGCAGTGGTTGAGAGTCTGCTTGCCGATGCAGGGCACAGGGGTTCGTGCCCCGGTCCGGGAAGATCCCACATGCCGCGCAGCGGCTGGGCCCATGAGCCATGGCCGCTGAGCCTGCGCGTCCAGAGCCTGTGCTCCGCAACGGGAGAGGCCTCAACAGTGAGAGGCCCTCGTACTGCAAAACAAACAAACAAAAAAAAAAACATTTGACTTTGGGATTTATTTCATTTACATTAATAGGGATCTAGCTTGTTTATACACGTGGATATTTAATTCCTGTAAAATTAATTACTTTGCTGTAAAAATGACAACCAAGTTCTGACGGAATCAGTTAATCAATATAGTCAACTTTTTGTGTACGTAACTTTTGAGTGACCTTGGCAGATAACCATTCTGTGCTTCAGGTGTCTTAATTATGAGGGGATTGAGCTTTTAAAGATCAGCAGTATTAATTGCTCAAATGAAATCATACTTGGAATACCAATCTGTGAAGCACATAAAAGGGTTGCTGCTCTGGATAGAGCTGGATTGGGAAGCTCAGCACCCTGCCTCTCATCGTTCTCCATCCCTGAGCAGCAGCCCCTGAGCCATTTCTCAGGAACACTAAGGTTTGCAGAACCACGTGGAAGCCATTGAATTCTATGATTTTTTTTGTCTGTAAGACTTTGTTTTACCTGAGTTATGCAGACATCTCTTTTTTTTCCCCCTTGAGAGTAAAGTTTGGATTTTCATAGGGTGGTTTACATTCTTGTAAATACTACACCAAGTCTGACATTCCAAGTTTTAGCGTTAAGATTCTTGTTTTTCTTTCCGTTGTATCTGTTTGCCCCAAACAAGTAACAGTGAAAATTACTTCATAAGAGGAGTGTCTTTAAAGCATTTTTAATGCTTCATGTTAGCTTGATGTATTTTCTGAAAGACACACCATCTTGACTTTTATAGTGTTTATCTTTTACTATGAAAGAATGAACATTGAAACATACTCATCAGAGCTTTTATTTTTAGAGATAATATCTCTTGATTTCATTTTTTGGTTGTTCAGATGCTATATTGCTTTCTATTCCACTGAAATTTGGTTTTATCTTAGGTATTTTGCTGGAGATCAGTCAACAGTTCTCTGAAGCAGTGTCGATGGGCCTATCCACGCCAAGTCTTCATTTCTGATATTGCTTTAAGTAGAAATGAAATTCTTTTTGTCACAAGAGATGGAGAGGGATTTAGAGGGAAATGGTTTGAAGAAAAAAGGAAGAGTTCTGAAAAGAAAGGTTAGTTCATATATGTGAATGGCATACTTTTAGCTAACGTTTAATTTTATAAGTATTTATCATTAGGTTTAACTGACAAGTGTTATTAGGTTTTATCCCTATATCGCTTCTTTTGATTTTGGTTGTGTGTATGCAGGTAAACAAAGAGAATTCAGTCCACTTAAATCTGGAGTTTTCAACCTTTTAGTATGCCCTGAGGTCATGGTACATTCCCATCAGTAACAGGGGCACATTAGTCTCTAGCCTTGGTTCTAGGGGCGGGGATATATAAAGTTTAAAAAAAAAAAAACTTCCCAGATGGATTTGAACCATCTTCCAAGCTCCTTTTTTTTCTCTCCCCAAACTGAGAATTGAGTGGCTTATGCTATGGGTTTTTTTGTTTTTGTTTTTTTACATGTTTGAATATATAAAATTAAACTTTTATAAAGTATCTTAGGACTTAGAGGAAAATTATAGGAAGAATAAGGTTTTTATGTTGATTGAGAATTTTTAAAAGTACAGGTGGTTTTAGTAAACAGTTGCTGAATAATTGGAGATAAGTTTTATTCATTCCTTGATGAATATAAAGGAGAGCTTTAATTAAGATGCTACCATTGAAAATAGAAGTCATTCATTACATTATGTAGTTCATTCTTAATTATCTGATTATAAATTTACAAACCTGTGGGTTATTTAACATTGGTTTTTAAGTTAGGTTAGCAGCTTTTTTCTTTCATCCGTAATTAGTAATCTGTTGACTTTTTTTTTTTCCTTCCAGAAAAATTTGAATTCATTTACCTCTTTACATCTCATTGCTCCCACTCTAGCCCAAGTCATCACATGATCGACTGCAAAAAATAAGTTTTCTTATTTCCACTCTTGCTTCTTTTTATTCTCTTACCAGAGTGAGCTTTTAAGCTCTGATCCTAATATTCCTGTGTTTAAAAACTGATAGTTTCCTCACTTCCTGAACATGGCCTACAAGGCTCCTGCTCTGACTCTTGTCTGCATCTCTGAACTCCTCTTGAATTCTCTCCCTCTCACTTACCACTCTTCAGACACACTGACCTTCAGGTATTCAGTCTTGTCCAGCTATGATTAGTCCCAGGGCCTTTCCTAATTTTTCACATCTCAGCTTAATTTTTACTTCATCAGAGATGTTTTCACTGATTCCTTAATCTAAACTTAGTAACCCTGTTTTACTTTTAATACTCTCTTTGTATTTTCATCATATAACTTATTTTTACTTGCTTTTATGTATTTATCTTTGTGATTAATTTTTCTAATGCTGGTCTCCTATCAGATTATAAGATGGCAAGGACCATGATATAAGGTCTGTATATCCTTATAGAGGAATCAAAGGTTCCTCTATATTACTTAGCATTCAGCATATTTCCTGACACATAATAGTCCCTCATTAAGTCATCTGTTGAATAAATAAATCAAATTATTATATGCTAAAAGATATATAAAGAACATTTATAATTACTCAGGAAGTTATAAACATATTCTTCAAAATTATAAAGCCACAAAGGAATGATTTTTGGATAGGTTATTGAGTTGTCATATTTTATTTCTTTATAGATTACACAAGTCTGTAAACATTTAAGGTATATTTACTATGTGCCAGATATAGGGCTAGGTTTTAATGATACAAAAATATATGACAGGCCCCTGTTCTCAGACACTTAGAGTTTGTAGGGGCAATAGACATGTATATAAATATTTGCAGTTCATGGAGACAAATACTAATGTGCACATAATAAGTTTTTTGACAGCATAGAAATTAGAATAACTGAGTGTCAGGGGAAGATTAGGAAAGCCCTGTGAGGCTGAAATAGAGTGAATTTTTGAGGCTGAAATAGAGTGAATTTTTGAGAGAGTAACTAGAATGCACATTTGACTTGTAAGTGTTGGAAGTCCTCAGAATTGTGTCTTAGTCATATTTAGTGGTCTAAAACTGAATTCTGATCTCATGCTCATGCATCTGCTTTTCATTGTTTCTAAGTAAATGGGTATCTTTCACACCCCATATTCACTCACCCTCTACATCCCATTGGTCACCAAGTTTTGTCACTTCCATTTTAAATATTTTTGAAATCTTCACTTTCTCTAGTTTCATTGCTACAACCTCAGTCTATAGTGTTCATTCTTTTTCTGGACTCTTAGTTTCCTAAATGATCTTTTTGTCTTTATTTTTGTTTACTTTAAACATTTTTCATACTACAGTCAGAATCATTTCTTTGCATGCACATTTCATATTTTTTTTAAATAGCCTTGATCTGACTTTTAATGAAAAAAATCATTTGTTTAATGTCTGCCTTCTCTGCTACATTGTGTACTTCAGGATGGTAGGGACATGGCTATCTTATAGGTTCACTACTGTATTACTAGGAATACACTGAAAAGCACTTTATCACAGTAGCACAGTGTGGTCACTCAGATATTTGCTGAATAAATGGAAGGAAGGGGGAGAAGAAGGGAGGGAGCAAATAAAATTTTTAATGGAAGCTGAGGAATTTTAAAAGGTAGTATAACATTGTATTTGCCTTTTAGATAGCTTTGGTTGCAATGTGGAGGATAATATCATGAATAATTGAGAATTGACCCACCAAAATTTCCTTTATAAGCCAACCAATATATAGGGTGTAAATTATGTTGAAGAGAGAGATGTAGTTCTTCAGAACGACTTAATACAGACAAAAGATATTTCCATATTCTCCTAATTGTTTTTCTATTTTGTTTACTCCTAAATCATTTTAAGTTTCAACAGAGCCTTGATTAATGGAAGTTTATTTTTTTCTTTTTAGCAGAGATTTTATCAAACCTTCATAATTCCTCACCAGATGTGTCTTGTGTCTCTGATATAAATAGTGCATATGAAAGAATTCGACTTGAGAAACTTACTTTTGCCCATAGAGCTGTTAGTGTCAGCACAGATCCAAGTGGATGCAACTTTGCAATCTTGCAGTCAGATCCTAAAACAAGGTAGGTACTCTTGTATGTATTAAATTTCATTTTTAGAAGGAACAATCACTGGGTTTTTTGTTTTCGATAGCTCTTGGAACAAATTTAATTGAAGAGCTGTTGTCAAGTCTTGTAGAGACTTCAGACATATTGATACAGTCATGTTACCAGGTTAACGCAGGGGTGGAATTTGTTACGTTGGAAATGTTGAATGTTCCTTTTAGTTTGTAAACTGATAATTATTGAAAATATTGAAGATAATGTGTACATATACACACAAAATTTATTCATATCTTTAGTACTTTGTGATGTACTGTAGGTTCTCAGATTCTGAGAAATAGATTATAAATATTATGTAGTTTATAAAAATTTCTGACCCTTGAATACAATGAGAAATGACAAAGGAAGAGGTAGTATAGAGTCATCTGGAGGGCATTGTGAATCTCAGTGCAAATCTTCTGTCACATTAGTACAGAGATGACAGGTTAAGATAAATATCAAGGGTCTTATTGAAGAGAGAAAAAGTCCTAGAGACAGGGTTATCATTCCTGTTGCTTTGCCCAGGTCAGTCCCATATTTAGCACTGAAAGTCTATTCTCCTGGGAAACCCCCTCAGTCCCAGGCTGACCAGGGGGGTTGGTCACCCTACCTAGAAGGGCAAAATGGAGATTGGAAAGGTATGATTTCATGTTTACAGTACTGAAAGAACCAGTGTTGTGGACTGATGTATGTCTGTGTGTGTATTTATCTTTACTTCCTTAAGTTTCTAACCTATTCTGGGATCTGGGACCTGAAGGGTTTACTCGTTTTTCTGTATTATGTTTTTCTCCACTTGTGAAATAAAAGGATATAAAAGAGGAAAAAGTTGAAAACTGTACTCTTTTTGAATGTTTTTAGTGATACTTTTAATCATTTAAAAGACTTCTGTGAAACAGTCGTTCAAATTTATATTCTAGTGTTTCCTCGTAGAAAGAAAACAATGCTTTCAAAAGAACACCTAATTCTTGTCATTTTAGTTTAGGGGAAAAAATACGTAAAGGAATAGAAAATATTTAAAGGGTGATACAGTATCAAAGACTGTGAGCAATATTCTTATGTTATTGGAAATGCTAAATTTAAAATTTTCTAAGTTTAATAAATAAAAAATTACACTTTAAAAGGAGAGTTGGCTAGGGATGCTTTCTTTTTTTCATTTTCTGGAAAGTAAAAATAATTTTTGTTTCATTTCTAGCCTTTATGAAATTCCAGCTGTGTCCTCATCATCCTTTTTTGAAGAGTTTGGCAAACTGTTGAGGGAGACGGATGAAATGGACAACATCCATGATGTGACATTTCAAGTTGGCAGTAGAATCTTCCCTGCACATAAATATATTTTGGCAGTGCGTTCTGACTTTTTCCAGAAATTGTTTCTTTCAGATGGTACTACTTTAGACTTTATAGATGTTTACCGGAAAGATGAAGATTCTGCAGGGTGCCATCTCTTTGTGGTAGAGAAGGTTCATCCTGACTTGTTTGAATACCTTTTACAATTTATATACACAGATACTTGTGACTTTTTAACTCATGGCTTCAAACCAAGAATAAATTTAAACAAAAAACCAGAAGAATATCAGAGCACTCCGAATTGTCATTTGAATAAAATGAATTCCCATGAAGATAATCAGAAGTCACCATTTGAAGTTTACAAAAGTAATCAAGCTCATACAATTAGTGAAAAGCAGAAAAGCAAAAACAAATCTTTCAAAAAAGTAAAAAGTGTTGGGGAAGATGATCCTGTAAAAATGTTGCAAAATGTTGCAAAGAAATTTGGTTTCAGTAATTTGAGTAGTAGGTATGACTCCTCCTTAATATCTGTTCATGTACCTCGTATGTCCTCCTTTTAGAAATTCTTTGTTGTTTTTTTTTTGGTTTTTTTGCTTTGATTTACTGCTGCTACTGCTCTTGCTTCTGTTCTTGGACCGGCATCTCCTCCTCCCCTCCCTTCCCCCCATTCCCTCCTCATCTTCCTTCTCTTATTTTCTCTTTCCCTCAGTCTCCGTCTCCATCTCCTTTTCTCTCCACCTCCCCTTTATTTTTTGGATTTGTATCTTTCTTTTCATGGACCTCTTTCTCCATTTTCTGCGAAAGCTATCTCTGGGATTCCCTGGATTAAAGCATTAAAGGATAGGAAGGCTGTTAGTCGGTTTGAACTCTCAATGGTGTTTGTATAACAGGGATCTGGAGTGGCAGACAGTGTGGTATTCTGGAAAGAGTACTGTCTTTGGAGTTATAAAGAACTATACATGCCTCTTAGCTCTACTGTGACTAGCTAGGGCAAATTTCTTATTTCCTTGAACCTCAGTTTCTCAGTATATAAAAGGGGACGGATAATATTGACCTAATATTGTTGGTGTAGTTGGTCATATAGCATGTATAAAGTGCCTAATACAGTATTTGTCGTCTTATATTATATACCAGATTTTTTGGAATTCTCTGTTTTTAAGGTATTTATATTGCCTGTGGCAGTATAGCCTTAATTGTGGGTCAGGAGCAAGGGAGGGTAGTATATCATGTTTTCTAATTGCAAACAGTGAAGGGCTTTATGCATAATGATGTTTAATATATTTTTAATATTAAGTATGATATTTCTTTATCACAGAATGGGGGTTAGTTGAGATACTCTTCCAGGTGATACAGATTATATAATTATGTTCAGATGTGGGCCAACTGGTTGGATTTTTGTTGTTCGTTTTGGTAGGGGAATATATTCACCAGTTGTTAATTTTTATCCTTGATAGGTTAGATGGAGTCCGATTTGAGAATGAAGAAATTAATGTCATTGCCAAGAAAATTGGTAATAAACCAAAGCTAAGTCAGAGAAAATGGTAAGTTAGGAAATGAAGATAAACGTTTCATCCCTAGATTTTGAGACCTAAGTGTGGAAATAGAGCTCTTTTTACTCATATGTGAAGCAAAATGTGTATGTGAATACCTCTTACCTTTATTAGTCTTCTTTATTTCTGGAAATGTTGGAGAGCTGTTGAGGCAAATGGATGAAAGTATTAACTGCTCAATAAGACGTTGATACAGTTCATTTTTTTCTGATTACTTTCTAATAAAGAAAGGAATTTAAAAAATTTTTTGGCCTGAATTTTGTATTGTTTTATAAGTAGGTAATGATGTTAACCCAAAAACCAATATAATTATGACTCGTCAGCATTATGAAGATTATTTCCTTTACTATAATCTTTTTCCGTAATAGATATGCTATTCTAAATATGTTTATTATTAAAAGTTTTTGTTTTTAGGTATGTGTACTTGGTAGGTGAAAAGTCTTGGAGAAAAAAAACTGTGGCGGTATCTAGACTGTGCTTAGCACAGAATAGGTTGTACAAATAAGTGAATTAAAGACCTTTGACTATGATGTTACTTATTACACCGGGCCTGTATTGAAAAAGGAAAATAAAAAGCAAGACTTCTTTGAATATTTACCTGTATTCAGTTCCCTTTACAAATATTATCTTTATTGTAAGGCCTTATTATCTTCCCTAAAGTGGAAGGAAATGAAGTACTTTATATGTATACCCTCAAGTTGTATATTCTCTGCCACCTTTAATTAGGAGAAAATCAAATGTTAAATCCTATAATGGATTTTCTTATTTCTTATTTGCTGAATATTAAAGAAATTGCTCTTCAATTAAACTTTTTTTTTTTCCAGTTCTTATTTATGTGATGTGACCATGAAATCAGTGGATGGAAAGGAATTTCCTTGTCATAAATGCGTTCTTTGTGCTAGACTTGGTAGGTACACTTTTGTTAGTTGCTAATTTATTTGTTTTGGTATTGTTTCACTATTCTTACTCAATTTTTTTTCTTTCAGAATATTTTCATAGTATGCTGAGTAGCTCATGGATTGAGGTAAGATTTAAATAGAACACATAGACTGGTAGTTATACTTTTGGGAAATTATATGCTAAAGAAATTAAAAAATATTTTAACTCAGTTTTTGCTTTGTATTCGACTTTATTTATGCATAAGTCTGCTGGAAAATAGCAACATTCCAAAATGAAAATTGTTGCAAAAAAGTTACTTAAATAAATTCTCCACTATTATTTGGACTTGTATTTGGAATACCAGTTTGTTTCTTTTTTTCTCAATTTTTCTTGATTCTTTTTCATGTTACAAGGCATTTAAAAATTAAACGTATCTCATTCTAGGTTTGCGTTTTATAGATGTTATGTTGTTTTGCATTTGATGTGATTCCTGTTAAAAGTTTTTCATACCAGTAACCTTAGATTGTAGTAGTATTTTGTAGTTTAATTATTTTATTTTATTTTGTTTAGGCTTCCAGTTGTGCAGCTCTGGAAATGCCAATACATTCTGACATACTGAAAGTTATTTTGGACTACCTCTATACTGATGAAGCTGTGGTGATAAAAGGTATTAATAAGAGTTAAGACATTTCAGATATTTAAGATATAGTTAAAAATTATAAAGTCACATGAATCTTAATTTCTACTCTAATTGAAATAAGCCATCAACAGAGGCTTAAATTTAAAATAAGCAAATAGGGATGATTACTAATAGTAAAGGAATGGAAAAGAAAATTTTCATTACCTATGTGAATATATAAGACTTATTAATATTGGTTGAGATTAGATTTAACATTTCCATACCCAGCTACTTATATGATTAAGATGAGGACTTGACAGCAGGGAGTATAGTTTTGACAGTCTACAAAAGTTCTTTCTTGCCTGTTTTTCCCCTGTGTGAACATACCTGAAGTAAAATAAATAGACTAATAATTGAACCGAAATTTATAAAGACAGTTCATTTGTATACTTTGTCAGGCAACACACCCATGTTTTATTTACCAGGTGTCTTTAGTCATAGAGTGGTATGCTTTTGTGTTCTGTGTATGTCGATACCACATTTTCTTTATCCATTTGTCGATGGACATTTAGGCTGTTTCTGTATTTTAACTATTGTGAATGATGCTGCAGTGAACTTGGAAATGCATGTATATCTTCAAAATCCTGATTTCAGTTCCTTTGGCTAAATACTCAGAAGTGGGATTGCTGTATCATATGGTAGTCCTATTTTTAATTTTTTGAGGAGCCTCCATACTGTTCTCCATAGTGGCTACACCAATTTACACTCCCACCAACACTGCACAAGGGTTCCCTTTTCTCCCCATCTTCATCAACACCTGTTATCTTGGTTTTTTTTGATAATAGCCTTCCGAACAGGTATAAGGTGACATCTCACTGTGGTTTTGATTTTCATTTCCCTGATAAATAGTGACATTGAGCACCTTCTCATTTACCTGTTGGCCATTTGTATGTCTTATTTGGGCAAATGTCTATTAAGGTCTTTTGCCCATTAAAAAAATTTTTTTTATGTTTCTTTTTTAAATATTTTTGTTTCAGGTGTACAGCAAAGTGAATCAGTTATACATATACATGTATCTATTCTTTTTCAAATTCTTTTCCCATTTAGGTTATTACAGAATATTGAGCAGAGTTCCCTGTGCTATATGTAGGTCCTTGTTTGTTATCTATTTTAAATATAGTAGTGTGTATATGTTAATCCTAAACTCCCAGTTTATCCCTCCACACACCTTTCCCCTTTGGTAACCATAAGTTTGTTTTCTAAGTCTGTAATTTTTTTTTTTTTTTGCTATTGTATTTTTAGGAGTTCCTTATATATTCTGGATGTTAATCTCTTATCAGTTATGGTTTGCAAATATTTTCTCCCATTCCAAATTTGCCTTTTTATTTTGTTGACTGCTTTGCTGTGCTTTTGGTTTCATGTAATACCACTTGTTTATTTTTGCTTTTGTTTCATGTGGTTTGGTGTCACATCTAAAAAATCATTGCTAAGACCAATGTTTGGGAGCTTTTCCCCTTTTTTCTTCTAGGAGTTTTATAGTTTCAGGTCTTAGATTCAAATCTTTAATCCACTTTGAGTTGATTTTTGTGTTATGGTGTAAGATGTGGGTCCAGTTTCATTGTTTTGCATGTGGATATTAAGTTTTTCTAATACCCTTTATTGAAGTGACTGTCCTTTCCCCATTTTGTATTCTTGACACCCTTGTCAAAGATTAATTGGCTATATATATGAGGGTTTATTTCTGGGCTCTGTATTCTGTCTCATTGGTCTACATGTCTATTTTTATGGCAGTACGTTACACTGTTGATTACTGTAGCTTTGTAATAGGATTTGGAAATCAGGAAATGTGATGCCCCCAGCTTTGTTGTACTTTTTCAGTAGTGCTTTGGCTATTTACGGTCTTTTATGGTTCCGTATGAATTTTAGGATTACTTTTGCTACTTCTGTGAAAGATGCCATTGGAATTTTTACAGGATTTCATTGAATATGTAGATTGCTTTGGGTAGAATGGGCATTTTAACAATATCAATTCTTCCAGTCCATGAACATGGGATATCTTTTCATTTATTTGTACCTTCTTTAATTTCTTGTCTCAGTGTTTCATAGCTTTTGGTGTGTAGATCTTTCACCTCCTTGGTTCAGTTTATTCCTGAGTCTTTTATTCTTTGTGATGGGATTGTGCACGGGATTGTTTCCTTAATTTCTCTTTCTGTTAGCTCATTGTTAGCATATAGAAATGCAACAGGTTTTTGTGTATTGATTTTGTACCCTGCAACTTTATTCTTTCTTTATTTTAAAGAGTATTTTGGTGGCGTCTTCAGGGTTTTCTATGTATACTGTCATGTCATCTGCAAACAATGACAGTTTACTTCTTCTTATTCAATTTGGGTTCCTTCTATTTCTTGTCTCATTGCTGTGGCTAGGACTTCCAGTACTGTGTTGAATAAACATGGCGAGGGTGTGCATCCTTGTCTTCTTCCTGATCTTAGGTGAAAGCTTTCAGGTTTTTACTGTTGAATATGATGTTAGCTTTCGGCTTGTCATATATGGCCTTTATTGTGTTGAGGTACATTCCTTATATACCTAATTTCTTAAGAGTTTTTATTATGAATGTATGTTGAATTTTGTCATATTCATTTTTTGCAGCTATTGAGATGATCATATGATTTTTAGCCTATGTTCTGTTAACGTGGTGTATCGTGTTTATTGATTTGTACATGTTGAACTATCCTTGCATCACAGTTGTAAATCCCACTCGATCATTGTGTATGATCCTTTTAATATGTTATTTAATTTGGTTTACTGGTATTTTATTGAGGATATTTATATGTATGTTAATCAGGGATATTCTGTAATTTTCTTTTATTGTAGCGAACTTGTCTGCCTTTGGTATCAGGATAATGCTGGCCTCATAAAATGTGTTTGGAAGTTTTCCCTCCTATTCAATTTTTGGGATGAGTTTAAGAAGGATTGAGGTTAATGTTTCTTTAAATATTTGGTAGAATTCACCTGTGAAGCTTTCTAGTTTTGGGCTTTACTTATTTTGGAGACTTCTAATTATTGATTCAATCTGCTTACTGTGTTACTGGTCTATTCACATTTTCTATCTCTTCATGATTCAGTTTTGGTATGTTTCTAGGAACTGACCCATTTCTTCTAGATTATCCAGTTCATTAGCATATAGTTCATAGTAGTCTCTTATGATCGTTTGTATTTCTGCGATATCACTGGTAATGTTTCCTCTTTCATTTACAATTATTTATTTGAGTCTTCTTTTTCCTTAGTCTACTTAAGGGTGTGTTAATTTTGTTTATCTTTTCAAGTAACCAACTCTTAGTTTAATTGGTCCTTTCTATTGTTTTACTAGTGTCTGGTTCATTGATTCCTGCTCTATATTATTTCCTTTCTTCTCCTAACTTTGGGCTCTGTTTTTCTTTTTATAGTTCTTTGTTGTGTAAAAACCTTAAGGTTGTTCTTTTGCGATCTTTCTTTTTAAGGCATTTATCAGTATAAACGTGTTTCTTAGAACTTCTTTTGTTTAATCCTATAAGTTTTGATACGTTGTGTTTCCCATTTTCCTTTGTCTCAAGATATTTTTTTGCTTTCTCTTTGATTTCTTCTTTGACATATTGGTTGTTCAGGACTGTATTGTTTAATTTCTACATATTTGTGAATTTTCCAGTTTTCCTCCTGTTTTTCTGATTTTATACCATTGTGGTTGGTAGAGAAGATACTTGGTGTGATTTCAGTCTTCTTAAATTGTTAAAGACTTGTTTTGTGGCCTCACATATCGTCTGTTTTGTAGAATGTTTTACGTACACTTGAGAAGAATGTGTATTTTGCTGTTGTTGGATGGAATGTTCTCTATATGCCTGTTAGGGCCATTTGGCGTATATTGTTGGACAGGTCTGCTGTTTCCTTATTGATTTTCTGTGTGGATTATCTATTCCTATTGAATATGGAGTATTGAAGTCCTCTATTGTTTTACTGATGTCTATTTCTGCCTTCAGCTCTTTTACTGTTTGCTTTATATATTTAGGTGCTTCAACTGTATGCCTGTAACAATGGTTATATCTTATTGATGTATTGACCCCTTTGTCATTATATACTGACCTCTTTGTCTCATGTGACTGTTTTTGACTTAAAGCCTATTTTGTGTGATACAAGTATGCCCCCCCCCCGTTACCATTTGCATTGAGTATATGTTTTCATCCTGTCACTTTCAGCCTATGTGTGTCCTTAAAGGTAAAATAATTTTCTCGTAGGCAGCATATAGTTGTACCTTGTTTTTTAATCTATTCAACTACTTTGCTTTTGATTGGAGAATTTAATCTATTTACATTTAAAGTAATTATTGGTAGGTAAGGATGTACTTCTGGAATTTTGTCAGTTGTCTTCTGACTGTTTTGCAGTTTCTTTGTTCCCTTTTTCCTCCTGTGTGTGCTGTCTTCCTTTGTAATTTAATGATTTTTTGGTAGCAGTATGCTTTGGTTCCTTTCTCATTTTTGTGTTTCTACTGTAGGTTTTTGCTTTGTGATTACCATGAGGCTTACGTGTAATAATATTTTATAATTACAACAGTCTGTTTTAAACTAACCACAACTTTTTTTCTTTTTCTTTTTTTTTGAATTGATGTTTGGTTGATTTACAATATTAGTTTCAGATGTATAGCATAGTGACTGAATATTTTTATTGATTATACTCCACTTAAAGTTGTTACAAAATAATGTCTGTATTTCTGTGTGCTGTACACTACATATATCCTTGTTGCTTATTTATTTTATAAATAGTAGTTTCTAACTCTTAATCCCATAAACCTATCTTGCCCCTTCCCCCTCCCCTCTCTCCACTGGTAACAACTGCTTTTGCTCTCTGTATCTGTGCATCTGTTTTTGTTTTGTTATATACATCTGTGTTATTTTTTTTAGATTCCAGGATTCCACATATAATTAATAACATGAAGTATTTATCTCTCTCTGACTTATTTTATTAAGCACAATACTCTCTAGGTCCATTGATGCAAATGGCAGAATTTCATTCATTTTTTGTGGCTGAGTAATATTCCACTGTATGTGAGATACACACACACACACACACACACCACACATCTTTATCCATTTGTGTATTGATGGATACTGGGGTTGCTCCCTATCTTGGTTGTTATTCACAGCTGAACTTTGATTCCATACAAATCCTCTTCACTTTTAGTTTTCTTCTCCTGTGCATTATTTCTTCAGATATTCTTTATGTCTGTTCTTTTTTCCTTCTGGGACTCCCATAAGTATCTATCTAGGCTGGATAGTGTTCCATAGGTCTCTTATACTCAGTGTATTTTTTATTCATTCTTGTTTTTCTTTCTGTTCCTCTGATTGGATAATCTCAATTGATGTACAGTTTCTGTCCTCGTTGATAGTCTTAATTTCATGAGATATTATTCTTATACTTTTTTAGATTTTTAGGCATGATTTTCTTAGTTCTTTGAGCATAATCAAAATAATTGATTTAAAGTCTGTAATATGTAATGGCTCAGCATCTTAGCATTCTCAGGGACAGATTCTCTTGGCCGCTTTTTTTCTGTATATAGACCATATATTTACATCCCTCTTTTCATTTTTTATAATTTTCTGTTGAGAACTGGACATATCTAAATAATATCATGTAGCAACTCTTGAACTCAGATTTCCCTCCTTCCCCAGGGATTGTTGTGTTTGCTGTTTGTTTAGTGACTTATTGGAACTAATTCTGTAAAATTGGTATTCTTTGTCATATATGACCATTGAGGTCTCTGCTTGGTCAGCTTAGTGGTCAGCTACTAATCAGACAATTTTCCTTAAATGCCTAAGCCAGTAAATCTCCCAGCCTGTGCCTAGGGGCTCTTTGTGTGTATGGCGGCCTGGCTTCAATTCTTAGCTGGGCAGTTTAGAACTGTGCCTTAGATTCATTTCCTGCTTTTGCAGTCTCAAGGTCAGCCAGAAGTAAGAGTTTTGGGCCTTAAATTTTTTCTGGGCATGTGCACAGCCCTCGACATATGTATGACCTTCTAGATTCATAGGAATATGTTAAAACTTTTCAAAACCCCTTATGGACACAGCTCACACTGCCATAACAGAATAACAGAGACTGAAATTTATTGTTCACAGTTCTGGAGGCTAACGTCTCAGGTCAAGGTCCAGCAGGGTTGGTTTCTGGTGAGGATTCTCTTCCTGGCTTGTACATGGCTGCCTTCTTGTTATGTCCTTACTTGACCTTTCCTCAGTGCTTGTGTGTGAGTGTGAGTGGAGAAAGAGAGTGAGAGAGTATACACACACACACACACACACACACACACACACACACACACACACACACACACACGAAGGGGATTAGTGGGGGGAGATGATGGGTCTGTGATGTCTCTTCTTAGAAAGACACTAATCCTGTCAGATCAGGGCCCTACCTTATGACTGCATTTAACCTTAATTAGTTCCTTAGAGGCCCTGTCTCCAGATACAACCACACTGGAAATTATACCTTCAACATGCGAATTTTCAGGGGACATAATCATTCAGTCACAACAATATCTCTTTCCCTAGCTATTCTTTTTAAGTTTTTTTAACCTGCTTCTTGTTTGCTCTATCCCTTATTTATTGTCTTGGGCAGCTTCAATGTTAAGTAATTGCTACTTGTTTTGAATAAATGCCCTCTTCTGAGGCTGTTCACACTGGACAAGCTTTAAGGTCAAATAAACCCCTGCTAGCTGGGTTTCCAGGAAACTGCCAGACAGGTCAAATAATGACAGTTTCTTGATAATGTTGCTCCACAACTGTTCTGTCTCCTCCAGTGGATGTAGCTTCTCGTACCTGCCTGTGATTGAAGGATTGATGGTTTTCAAGACTACTGAGGAGGAGAGATGAGGAGAGGAGAGGAGGATCTAAGCAGGAGCAGCTAGTGTCCCAAAGCTTACTATTCTTAAGATTCCGCCAAGTGTTTTGAGTCAGTGCTCCCTAGATTATTGCAAGCCTTTGGCTAATTTCTAGAATTCTGAAAAAGTTGAATTTTGATAATTTTTTGTAATATTCTCATTGCTTTTGTGGAGAAGAATTTTTGAAGTAGTTCTTAGTCTGCCATTTGCAGTGACTTCACCTCTCCCTCATCTTTTAAAATGTTTTTTCTACTTTCATTTTTTTCTTTTTTTTTTTTAATGCATATATTTCATCTTCATTTTGAGGGCTTTTTGCTTTTTATTTATTTATGCTGGGCCTTAGCTGCAGCACGCAGGATCTTTTAGTTGTTGGCATGTGGACTTCTTAGTTGTGGCATACAGACTTCTCAGTTGCGGTGTGTGGACTTTTAGTTGTGGCGTGTGAACTCTCAGTTGTGGCATGCATGTGGGATCTAGTTCCCCCACTGGGGATTGAACCTGGGCCCCCTGCACTGGGAGCACAGAGTCTTACCCACTGGACCACCAGGAAAGTCCCTCAGTTTTTCTTTTTAAGCATTTTTTTTCTTCCTATGGTGGTGGTATTGTTTTTGTTTTTCCCTATTTATATTACTATTCTGGCAGTGATTCTAGCATTGCTTAAGGTCATTAATAGTGCACTGGATCAAGTTTATGTTAAATTAAGGAACTTCTATAATTTTTTTTTAAAAGTACTCTTAGGTGACCAATTTTGTTTTAAATAAGGAAGCCTAAGAGCATTATTCACCTCTCCCTTCGTCCTTCCCTGCCCCCTCTACCCCCCCGTATGTATATATATGTTTTAACATATGTGTATCTATTTAACATATACCTGTATATTACCTTTAAGGATGAGATTTGACTTTCCCCTCTATTAATTTGAGAAATGTTTGTCCAACAGCAATGGGAGATTTTAAACAAGTCAGGCATTCTAGTGGTTCTTTAGACTAAAAAAGATCTACTCAAGTTGCCCATTTTATGGTCCTAGTGTGAACCAGGGCATTTTGGGTGTGTTTTATTTTACAGCTTTCTACTGAAAAGACAGAACTATTTTGATGTTATTACTGTTTATCATACTTGCCATTTCAGCATTTAGAAAATAATCATCATAATTATCTCGTTTGTAGTGTCTTAATTACTTGAACTTTTTCCCCTTAGGTATAATGTTTACAAAGTAATAATAAAGAGTGACGCTTCTTTTTCTTTTCTTTTTTTTTTTAGAATCTCAAAATTTGGATTTTGTTTGTAGTGTTCTTGTGGTGGCTGATCAGCTTCTCATATCTCGATTGAAAGAGATTTGTGAAGTGGCATTAAGTGAAAAACGTGAGTTTTTGAATTGGAATCTTAGTGTGTTTTCAGGTTGATCCAGGATTTACTGTATTTTATTGACTTTCTGATGTAGTTTATGATAAAATGCATGTTTTTGTATCATTAAAAATTCAAGACATTTAAACTATTTCGTGTCATCATTTGTAAGCACATCCTTATTTTAGAGATGTTAATATGTGAAAACATGAACATCTTAGAATTGAAATACGTTAATTTTTTGGAAATGCCATAAAAGCTTGAATAATAAGGATGGCATGAAACTTATTTTGGAATCTGAAAGATGAGAGTTTGAAAGCAGAAATTTTTTACCCTTGCCCTGGTCTGTAAGTCTACACTTAGCTACCCTGCTATTTGCTGGAATTTTTATGTAACCATCCCATTAATATATTTATCAAAAACTTCTCTTTTCTCTCAAACTCTTTATTTTTCTCTCTCTGTTCATTTCTGTTAATTGCATGGCTGTCATCCTAACACTCAACTTTGGAACCCAAAGTTATTTTTTGTTATTTTGTTTTTATACCCAAATTGTAGCTGTCAAAATTGATTAATGTTAACTGTGTTGATCACATTTCCCCTACCTTTTTTTTTTTTTTTTTGCGGTACATGGGCTTCTCGCTGTTGTGGCCTCTCCCGTTGTGGAGCACAGGCTCCAGACATGCATGCTCAGCGGCCATGGCTCACGGGCCCAGCTGCTCTGTGGCATGTGGGATCTTCCCGGACCCGGGCACGAACCCATGTCCCCTGCATCGGCAGGCGGACTCTCAACCACTGCGCCACCAGGGAAGCCCTCCACTACCTTTTTATTCTCACTGTCACTATACTAGTTGAGATCACTGTTATCCCTCCCTCCTGTGTAGTGTCATAGTAGTCTTTTAAGTCCTGTTTCTCTTTTCTAACTTCTTTAATCTTTCTGTAGGAAGGAGTTAATGTCTTCCCTTGTTCATATATTTTTAATCGCTTACTCTGGGATAAAGGTTAAATTTCCTCACCCTGATATAAAAGTTTCTTGGCTTTCTATTCTTATCTTTGTTCTTTTTCTTTGCCTCTTCAGGAAGTGTGAAGGGATTTCCTGTCAAATTTTTCTAATTTGTACTTCTAATAGTTTGTCTTAGCTCTAGAGTCTTATTTACTCACTTTTGTTGAGCTCTGTGGAGTATCTTCTCCTTGAACAACTCTAAAGTTTTTGTATGATGCAGTTTTATTTCTGTGAAATGGGAGAATTTGGGTTCATCATTAGCTGAAACTTTAGGTTAGTCAAGAGTGAGGCAGCGATCATTATTGTCTGCATATAACTTTTGACTGAGTTATAAGGGAGAAAGAACAAAGAAGTGGAGGAAGCCAGGTGTAGAAAATAGTTGTGTTCCTCTGTTGGCTGGGACTCAGAGTAAGTAAGAAAAAAAATGGAGGGGTTTGGGAAGCCAAAGTTACATGCTAGGTAAATAGAATATTCTGGGACAGTCTCTAGCAAAACACACTTCATATATAAAGTTAACAAGGATTGTAACAAAATCTAGCATGTTTTGTACAGTATGCCAGATTCTGCACTGGCATGAACTATAATATGGTAAGATTTAAATGTACTTATTTTCTAAATATATAGTATTTGTATGTGTTTATATATGTAAATATACCCATGTAAAGTCTGATAGATGACTCAACATATTTTGTAGAATGATTTCAGCAGTTTCTCCTACTCCTAAGTATACTTTGTTAGTTTTATAGGAGAATGACTATTCTGTGCTATATAAATGAAAAAGAGTGTTGTTTATCCGTGAAAGTTAAAAATATTCTGAAAAGGTTAGGTAGAAGGTTGTCAATTCTTATATGTTTGCTTTTAGATGACACTGTAATGCACCTTCTGTATTTTCTTTTGCTTAAAATTTTACGTGTGCTTATACTTCCTCTGAACAAGTCATTTAAAATTACTTTGGCATATTGGGATGGAAAATGAGTTGTATATTTGCCCTAGTATAACTTATTTTTGGCAAGACACTACTTTCAATTTTCCTTCTTCTAAATGTTCAAACCTGACAACTTGAGAAATAAGTATATTTCATTTGCTGTAGTAACATGCCTTTCATCTCATTTCGCATATTTTTTCCTTTGTAGTTACCCTTAAGAATGCTGCTATGCTACTGGAATTCGCAGCAATGTATAATGCTGAACAGTTGAAACTATCTTGTTTACAATTTATAGGACTGAATATGGCAGCTTTACTTGAAGCAAGGTAGGTTAGATATATACAGACTGTTGCAAAAGCACTTATTTATATATAATAACAAATAGTAATTTAAAAGTGAATAACGATAAATCCCAGCTTTGTAGAAAAAGTGAAAATGTAAGGGGATTTAATCATTCCATCAGTATTTGGATGCTTAATATATACCAGCCATTGCTAAGATACTACCGGGAACAAATAAAGACAATATCCTTGCCCTCAGTGGTGCTTACATGCTGGTTGGAAGGTTGTGGGACAATATTATCACAAGTATATTTGTATATGTTTTCATATCTCTTTGCTTGTTTAGGCTAATTTGTAACTATGTAGTTTTTACCTTGGCTTTTAGAAACTATCTGTAATAGTAATTAAGCCAGCACTTAATTACTTCACATATATGCATGCATACAGTTTGTTACTGGTTGATTTCTGTTTTCTCTTTGTATTTATTCCCTTTTAAGATATTTCCTATACTACATATTGATTCTTTGGTCAAACTTAGGCTGCAGCAGATGGCCTGAAAAAATTTAGTTGGTCTAGTTTATGGCAAACTGATTTGTGTGTTGAAGCTTTCATGGTAATGAAATTTTTCTTATGAAAAATGACACACTTTACATGAAAAAAATCAGCTAAGTATATGTATTCTGTTTTATAAGCTAATATTTCATGCTATATTGATGTTTACCTGGATGGAAAGAATTTGATAAATGCTAATGATTTAGGAGTCACAGACATTTTAGAATTAGAGGAATCTTGGGAAATTTAATCCCATTGTTTTCAACTATTTTAGCAGTGGAATTTTTTTTTTTTTTTTTGCGGTACGTGGGCCTCTCACTGTTGTGGCCTCTCCCGTTGTGGAGCACCGGCTCCGGACGCGCAGGCTTAGCGGCCATGGCTTACGGGCCTAGCCGCTTTGCGGCATGTGGGATCTTCCCGGACCGGGGCACGAACCTGTGTCCCCTGCATTGGCAGGCGGACTCTCAACCGCAGTGGAATTTTTTTAATGAAATAAATGTTACAGATTTATTTTTTAGCATAAGGTCACAATTTTACTATATTTACTCACTGTAAAGTCAGTGATGAGAAAAGTAAGTCTTTTTGGTCAGCACGGGAATTTCAGATTAGATTTCTTGGTGTCAGTTGCATTTTTAAAGTCGGTGTCTAGTGTAATGCTGTATTTTGTTTTAATTGTAATAATAGCTAACACTGCCATAATAATAGCTATTAATAGTAATAACTAATAATAGTACTATAATAAGTTACATAGTAATAATGATAATGGTATGTGCCAGGTGGCATTCTAAAAGTGTTGTATAGATTCACTTAATTTTCATGAAAACCTTACGAAGTAGATTCTGTTTATATCCTCACATGAGGATGAGAAAACCCGTGAAACTTTTTGGCAAATAATCAAGAAAACCTTGATCCATATAATTAATTATAAATGGTAACAGTTTTTTGATAACTCACCTTTCAAAGTCAGGATGATGCTTAATGAAACTAATTCAAAAACATGTTTGAAATAAAAGTTTTCTACCATTTTTAAAAGGTGAATCACTAACAGATTCCTTAATTGCCATTTAGGGTTCAATTTAGAGAAAATTCTTTTGGCTATTTAATGCTTTGTTATTTTGTGGAAAATGCTTTCCAAATGCAAATTAATATTATGGGATATTAGACAGTGTCATTTTAAAATGCCTCTGGTATTTCATTGTCAGAACCTGGCAGAGGTTTCAGAATACATTTTTTTTTTTGCTGACATTACATTAGTCATTCTAATCATAGCAATTTTTTCCCCTTGCATTGCCAAATTAACTCATTTAATTTGTCAGAAAAGAATCAACCACAGTGTGAAACAAGCCAAATCAATCTAAAATACGATATTGGAGGATGATGTGTCACATTACTATCGTTCCATTATTATGCTGTGACAAGTTTGTCAGCTGAACTATTAAGGGAGGCACATGTGCTGCGGTGAATAATTTTACATGAGTAGGCATTATAGCTTGCATTAAAGCAAAGATTTGTGTAAATGTAACCATTCCTAGTCAAATATGTGTTTGCCAGAAGTGTAAATAAATACGCACAGAGATGTTAAGAAAACAGCTGCGTCAAAATTGACGGAGCATTACAAGTTAATTGTCTTCAAAATGTTAAAAAACTAGTATGGTACAGATTTGAATATGGTTGCTTTGTATTAGTTTTAAAAATAGTTTGAAGTACATTTTAGAATGTAAACTTTGATTTAAATTTTACTGATGCCTCAAAGTACCTCTTTGGAACCTGAGAGTTCCTTAAAATCTCCTTTGACTGCAATTGAACTAGTCCAAATGTTTTATTTTTTTAATTTTTAAATTTATTTTTATTTTGGGCTGCGTTGGGTCTTTGTTGCTGTGTGCAGGCTTTCTCTAGTTGCGGTGAGCAGGGGCTACTCCTCGTTGCAGTGTGCGGGCTTCTCATTGCAGAGCATGGGCTCTAGGCTTGTGGGCTTCAGTAGTTGTGGCTTGTGGGCTCAGAAGTTGCAGCACGTGGGCCCTAGACTGTGCGGGCTTCAGTAGTTGTGGCTCGCGGGCTCTAGACCGCAGGCTCAGTAGTTGTGGCGCACAGGCTTAGTTGCTCCATGGCATGTGGGGTCTTCCCAGATCAGGGATCGAACCTGTGTCCCCTGCATTGGCAGGCGGATTCTTTACCACTGCGCCACCAGGGAAGTCCCCAAATGTCATTTTACATATGAAGATATTAAGGACTAGGGAGGGAAAGTGAGTTGCTCAAGGTCATGCAGGTAATTGGGAGCAGTGATAATTCTAGATAGAATTCAGGTACCTGATAGGCCATTGTTCTGTCAATATAGTACTCCTTCTGTAGTAAAGATTATATTTGTGGAAAATGAAAGTTGAATACTTGCTATTATGATAGAAAATATTTTTCTATCACTTATTTGTAAGAGTTGCTTGAGTTTTATTCAGTAAGTTTGTCTAATATGTTTGCTGTTTATATGAAATATATAACTATACATACTTCCAAAAAGAATTTGTTGCAGCTGGCATAGTAATTCTTTAAAAAAATATTCCTTACTCAACAATATAAAATGTCTCTGCATATTTGAAAGTCTTAATAGGTATTAAACTTGAGTGTTAAGATAGAATTTTATATCTTATTATTTAGGTCTCTTGATGTTTTAAGTGACGGTGTTTTGAAGGATCTTTCTGTGTTTTACCGAAAAATGGTAAGGTTTATGTTTTTGTCAATTATAATATCAACTAAAGCAGTATATTTGGTCAGACTTCTCAACGGAACAATTTCCTAATGAATTCTGATTCATTAGGATCTTTTAAAAATGAGGACATAAGATTTCTTTACAAGCTCTACAGGTAAACGATAATAAAAATTGAAGATATTTAATGATAAAATTAATATCTATTTATATTGCTTTATAAATGAAAGTTATTGAATGCTTTGTGGTCTTTCGTTATTTATTTACTAAAGATCAGGACAGTGTAAAAATATGGATTTTAATGATTTTATTATTTTTATTGAGGTAACATTGATTTATAACACTATGTAAGTTTCATGTGTACATTGTTATATTTCTACTTCTTTCTATACCCTACACCTTGCTCCCCACCAAAAATTTAACTTCCATCTGTCAGCATATAGTTGATCCCCTTTATCTATTTCACTCCCCCACTCCTCTTCTCCCTCTGGTAACTACTACTCTATTCTCTGTATCCACGTGTTTGGGTTTTTTGTTTGTTTAGTTCATTTATTTTGTTTTTGTTTGTTTATTAGTGTTTTATGTTCCATCTGTGAGTGAAATCATACAGTATTTGTCTTTCTCCATCTGACTTACTTCACTTAGCATAACATCCTCATGGTCCATCTATGTTGTTGGAAATGGCAAAAAAGATTTCATCTTTTTTTCATGGCTGAGTAGTATTCCATTGTGTGTGTGTGTGTGTGTGTGTGTGTGTGTGTGTGTGTGTGTGTGTGTGCGCGTGCATTTATATACATACACATATACTACATTTTCTTTATCCATTCATCCCTTGATGGGCACTTAGGTTGTTTCCATATATTGGCTATTGCAAATAATGCTGCAGTGAACATAGGGGAGCATATATCTTTTCAAATAAGTGTTTTTGTATTCTTTGGATGAATACCCAGAAATGGGATAGCTGGGTATCTTATGGTAGTCTATTCTTAATTTTTTTAGGAATCTCCATACTGTCTTCTGTAGTGACTGCACCAATTCACAATCTCACCAACAGTGTATGAGGGTTCTCTTTTCTCCACATCCTCGCCAACACATGGTATTTCTTGTCATTTTGACCCTAGCCATTCTGACAGGTGTACAGTGATAACTATCTCAGTGTGGTTTTGATTTGCATTTCCCTAATAATTAGTGATGCTGAACATCTTTTCATCTGTCTGTTTGCCATCTATATGTCTTCTTTGAAAAATATGTATTCAACTCCTCCGTTTTTTAATCAGGTAATTTTGTTGTTGCTGTTGAGTTGTATGAGTTATTTTAGGGCATATGATTTACAAATATCTCCTCCCATTTGGTAGGTTGTCTTTTTGTTTCATTGATGGTTTCCTTTGCTGTGCAGAAGCTTTTTAGTTTGGTGTAATCCCATTTATTTTTGCTTTTGTTTTCATTGCTGAGGAGGCATATTTTAAAAGATACTGCTATGACTGATATCAAAGAGCATACCACCTGTGTTTTCTTTCAGGAGTTTTATGGTTTCAGGTCTTACACTCAAGCCTTTAATCTACTTTGACTTAATTTTTGTGTATATTGTGAAATAATGGTCTAATTTGCTTTTTGGCATATGGCTGTCCAGTTTTCCCAGCACTATTTATTGAAGAGACTGTCCCTTCTCCATTGTGTATTCTTTGCTCCTTTGTTGTAAATTAATTGTCCATGTATGCAAGTGTTTATTCCTGGGCTTTCAATTCTGTTTAGAGATCTTTGCATCTGTTTTTCTGCCAATACCATGCTGTTTTGACTACTGTGGCTTTGTAATATAGTTTGAAATCAGGAAATATGATACCTCCAGCTTTGTTCTTTTTTCTCAGCATCGCTTTGACTATTCAGGGTCGTTTGTGGTTCCATATAAATTTTAGAATTTTTTGTTCTATTTCTGTGAAAAATGTTTTTGGGATTTTGATAGGGATTGTATTGAATTAGATTGCTTTAGGTAATATGGACATTTTGATAATGTTAAATCTTCTAATCCTTGAGCCTGGCATATCTTTCCATTTATTTGTGTCAGATTTCTGGTAGAATCTTTAGGGGATTTTTATGTATATAAAAATCATGCCATCTGCAGGTAGTGACAGTTTTACGTCTTCTTTTCCAATTTGGATGTCTTTTATTTATTTTTTCTTGACTAATTGCTCTGGCTAACACTTCCAATACTATGTTGAATAAGAGTGGTGAGATTGAGCATCCTTGTCTTATTCCTGATCTTAGAGGGATAGCTTTTACTACTTAACCATTGAGTATGTTAGCTGTGGGTTTGTCACATATCATCCCTTCTACACCATTCTGTTGAGAGTTTTTATCATAAATGGGTGTTGAATGTTGTCAAATGTTTTTTCTGCATCTATTGAGATGATCGCATGATTTTTGTTCATTTTGTGGATGTGTTGTATCATGTTGATCAATTTGAGGATGTTGAACCATCCTTAGATCCCTGGTATAAATCCTACTTGATCATGTTGTATGATCCTTTTGATGTATTTTTTAATTTGTTTTGCTAATATGTTGTTGAGGAATTTTGCAACTGGCAGCCATCAGAGATACTGGCCTGTGATTTTCCTTCTTTGTGTTGTCTTTGTCTGGTTTTGGTATCAGGGTGATATTGGCCTTGTAAAATGAGTTAGGAAGCATTCCCTCCTTTTCAGTTTTTTGGAATAGTTTTAGTATAGTTATTAAATCTTCTTTGAATATTGGTAGAATTCACCTGTGAAGCAGTCTGGTCCTGGACCTGTGTTTTTTGGGAGCTTTTTGATTACTGTTTCAATCTCTGTACTAGTGATTGGTCTATTCAGATTTTCTATTCATGATTCAGCTCTGGAAGGTTGTATGATTCTAAGAATTTGTCCATTTTTTCTAGGTTGTCTAGTTTTTGTATTCTCTTATAATCCTTTATATTTCTGTAAGTATCTATTTTTTTTTTTCTCTTTCATTTTTTATTTTATCAGGGCTTCTCTCTTTTTTTTCTTAGTGAATCTAGCTAATGGCTTGTCAGTTTTGTTTATCTTTTCAAAGAACTGACTCGTAGTTTCGTTTGTCTTTTCGAAAAACCAGTTCTTAGTTTCATTCGTCTTTTCTTCTGTCTTCTCTGATCTTTGTATTTCCTTCTTTCTGCTGACTTCGGGCTTTGTTCTTCTTTTTCTAGTACCTTTAGGTGTAAGTTTTTCTTGTTTCTTGAGGTAAGCCTTTATTGCTACAAACTCTTAATACTGCTTTTGCTGTTTCCCATAGATTTTGGTATATTGTATTTTCATTTCCATTTGTCTTCAGGTAATTTTTTGTTTCTCCTTTGATTTCTTCAGTGACCCAATTGTTGTTCTGTAGCATATTGTTCATCTTTACGTATCTGTCATTTTTCCAGTGTTCTTGTTCTTGATTTCTAGTTTTTCATACCATTGTGATCGGAAAAGATGTTTGATAGAATTTCAGTCTTCTTAAATCTATATTGAGACTTCTTTTGTGTCCCGATTTATGGCCTATCCTTGAGAAGGTTCCATGAGCATTTGAGAAGAATGTGTGTTTTGCTGCACTGTTCTGTTTAAATCTGTTAAATATATCTGATCTAACGTTTCAGTTAAGGCCACTGTTTCCTTGTTGACTTTCTGTCTGGATGATCTATCTGTTGATGTAAGTGGGCTGTTAAATGTCCCCTACAATTATTTTGTTGCTGTCAGTTCCCTCGCTTTGGGTATGTTAGTAATTGTTGTATATATTTTGGTGCTCTTATGTTAGGTACATATACATTAGTCACTTTTATGTCTTCTTGATGAGTTGTCCTCTTTATAATTATATGCTGACCATTTTTTGTCTCTTGTTACCTTTTTGGCTTGAAGTCTAATTTGTCTGGTATAAGGATGGCTACACTTGCTTTCTTTTGGCAGCCATTTGCTTAGAGTATCATCTTCCATCTCTTCACATTTAGCCTGTGTTTGTCTTCAGAGCTGAGGTGTGTCTTCTGGAGCAGCATTTGGTTGAGTCTTGTGTTTTAATGCATCCAGCCACTCTGTCTTTTGATTGATGAATTCAGTCCATTTACATTCAGGGGGATTAGTGATAGATGAGGATGTAGTCCTGAAATTTTGTGTTTTGTTTTTTGGTTGCTTGATACATCTATTGTTTCTTTTTCCTGTGTTTCTGTCTGTTATTTTGGTTTGGAGGTGTTCTGTGGTATTTTTCTTAGTTTCTTCTTTTATTATGTTTCATGTCTCTGTAACAAAGTTTTGTGGTTGCCCTGAGCTTTGTATAAAACAGATAAACAGATAGTCTCACAGATAAAATAGTCTTTTTTCTGCTGATAGTATGTTATCTTCATTTACCTGTATGAATTTTTCCATCCCCTTTTATTTTTTTGTTTTCTCACATTATCCCTTTTTTTTTCCACTTTTTTTTTTAACATCTTTATTGGGGTATATAGTTGCTTTACAATGGTGTGTTAGTTTCTGCTTTATAACAAAGTGAATCAGTTATACATGTACATATGTTCCCATATCTCTTCCCTCTTGTGTCTCCCTCCCTTCCACCCTCCCTATCCCACCCCTCCAGGTGGTCACAAAGCACTGAGCTGATCTCCCTGTGCTATGCGGCTGCTTCCCACTAGCTATCTACCTTACGTTTGGTAGTGTATATATGTCCATGCCTCTCTCTCGTTTTGTCACAGCTCACCCTTCCCCCTCCCCATATCCTCAAGTCTGTTCTCTAGTAGGTCTTGTGTTTTTATTCCTGTCTTACCCCTAAGTTCTTCGTGACATTTTTTTTCTTAAATTCCATATATAAAATGAATCTTTTTTTCCTTTGGTTTTTTTTTTTTTTTTTGCGGTACGCGGGCCTCTCACTGTTGTGGCCTCTCCCGTTGCGGAGCACAGGCTCCGGACGTGCAGGCTCAGCGGCCATGGCTCACGGGCCCAGCCGCTCCGCGGCATGTGAGATATTCCCGGACCGGGGCACGAACCTGTGTCCCCTGCATCGGCAGGCAGATTCTCAACCACTGCGCCACCAGGGAAGCCCTCACATTATCCCTTTTGATGTGAGTTTGCTACCAAACAGAAATAGCTTATAGTTATTTTTCTGCTTTCTTTTTTTCTCCCTTTAACCTTTATGCTCTCATAGAGTTGCAATTTTCTGGTTCTGTTTTATCATCTTGCTCAAAGTTTTGTGTCCCCTTTGTCTTTTTTGTTTCTTTTACAAGTGCTGCTTTCAGCATGTCTTGTTAGGCAGGTCTTGTGTTGACGAACTCCCTCAGCTTCTGTTTGAGAAAGTCTTTATCTCTCCATATTTGAACGATGTCTTTGCTGGATAGAGTATTCTAGGCTGATGGTTTTTATCTTTTAGTATTCTGAGATTGTCATTTCACTCCCTCCTGGCCTGTTGGGTTTCTGCTGAGACATCTGCTGCTAGCCTAGTGGAGGTTCCTTTGTAGGCCACCAGCCTTTTCTTTTTTTTTTCTTTTTTTTAACTCTTTGGCCATGCCACGTGGCTTGCAGGATCTTTGTTCCCCGATCAGGAATCAAACCTGGGCCCTGGCAGTGAAAACACTGAGTCCTAACCACTGAACCACCAGGGAATTCCCAGCTACCATCCTTTTTCTTGGCTGCCTTTAAAAATCTTTGTCATTGACTTTTGACAATTTTAATATTTATTACACATCTTGGAGAAGGTTGTTTTGCATTGAGGTAATTAGGTGTTCTTTTAATTTCATGGACTTGTGTATCCAGTTCCTTTTCTAGCTTTGGGATGTTCTCAGATATTATTTCTTTAAATAAACTCTTTTGCCTTCTCACTCTCTTCTCCTTCTGGGTTACTCATTACCCTAATATTTTTCTTCCTAAATGAGTTGGATAGGTCTTGTGAAATTTCCTCACTTTTTTATATTCTGTTTCTCTTCTACTTGTATCATTTCAAGATACCTACCTTTGAGTTTGCTAATTCTCTCTTCCATATGATCTGCTCTATTTCCGTTTCTTTCTAATTCATTCTTCATCTCATTTGAGTTCTTCAACTCCAGCGTTTGTTTGGTTCTTTTTTAGAGTTTCAGTCTCTTTGGTAAAGTATTTCTTCTGTTCATTAATTTTATTCCTGAGCTCATTAAACCGCCTTTCTGACTTCTTACAGCTTATTGAGTTCTTCATGACAGCTATTTGAATTCTCTATCCGTTAGACTGAAATATTCTGTGACTTAGTTTGGTTTCTGGAGAACTGTTATTTTCTCTTTGTGATCGAGTGTTATTGTGGTTGTATATGGTACTTGAATTAAATTGTTCCTCTGCAGCTGCATCTGAAGTTAATGACAGGTTAGAAGTTAGAGTCTTTTCTTTTGCTTTCCAGTAGGTGGCACTATAACACAGGTCTGTTTTCTCTTACCTGAGCTGGCTCTGATTATATTTGCTAGTTGGCACTTTCCAGCCTCCACCGGCTCTGTAAGAGGTGTGCTTCTGTGCCTTCACTGTTGCTTCTTGTGCCTCCCAGGTCCTTACTGCCTTTCTTCCGCCAGAGCTACTGTCATCATCGGAATGTTGGGCTCTTCCCCAGTCGGTGGGGTTCCTTGAGTTACAGTCTTTGCATGGTGGGAGGAGGATCATGGGGGTGTTGGGAGCCAGGGTTGCACAGGTGCCTGTACTGTATCTGATATTGTATAAGGTTCGTGGGCTTCTGCCACTGTTGATGGTGGGTGATGGCGGCTGGGTTCCAGGGCCCACTTCCACTGCTACCAAGCTACCTGTGGTTGTGAGCACCCCTCCATTCAGGATGCCATAGTTGTAAGTGCACCACCTCACATGCTGGTACTGGGTTCCCTGAAGCTGTGGGCTCAGCTACCATGGTTAGAGGCCCCGGATTTCAGGCACAGACTCCACTCTTTCGTCTGTTCTGCCTCTCTCCTGTATGTGTTCCAGCCTCCCACCTTTAGATGTACAAATGTGTGGAATTCTCTGGTGACCTAGTGTGTTGGGCAGAGGCAGCTTTGTTGAGCTCTGGATGTTTTACTGGTTGTACATTGAAGGGGAGACAGAAAGGTAGCTGATGTCTTTCCTCTACAAATTTTGTATTTAAAAAGTGACATCTTTTTTTCTATAGATTCCAGCAATGGATAGAAGAGTCATTACACCATATCAAGATGGACCAGATATTAGCTACTTGGATGTAGAAGATGGAGATATCTTTTTGAAAGAAGAAATAAATATGGAACAAAATTATTCGTAAGCTCTGTTTTTTTCCCCCCCTTTCTTTTCTCCTTCCCCCATCCCCAATCTTGGACACTGTTGACACTTTTATATTAAGATGGAAAGAAAAACTGAGAAACCTAACATAAAAAATAGGTATTTATGTTCATTTTTAGCCTGATACAATACAAAGTAAATGCATAATTAATATTTGCAGATATAACAAAGTTAAGTATAAACACAAAAGGAATGTAGCCTTCTGGTTAAATATGTTGGGTTGAGTAAGTGCAATTATCTTAACTACCTTTCCAAATCCTGCTGAGATTATAGTAAAGAAACAAAAAAGGCATATTGCGCTAGAGCAGAGAGAACAGGAAACGAGTAAATGGCAGTCAGGAGATGTTAACAGTTTTGGAAGTTGGAAAGTGGTTGCCAAGCAGTAATGACTTAGAAAAAACTAAAACAGAATTCTGGAAAGGCTTAAGAATTACAGGTACTAGGTTTATGAAGACCAGTGTAAGTGGTTGGATTTGGAAAAGAGCATTTTTTTTTTTTTTGAGAATTTTTCAAAGAGCATTGATGTATTCCTGAACCAAGTGATTGATTGCCCCTCCTCCATCTTAGCAGAAGACGAGAGGTTTGCCTTCTGGAGAGGGTGAACCAAGGGGAGTTCATCAGCCATTCTTCTAGATCCCTCTCTGTAGAGAACCCTACTCATTCAAGAGATATGACCCACAGTGACTGGCATTTGGGAGTCCTTCAATAAAACATCCCAGGTTCTACACAGTCTCCCTGTTGACCATTTAATAAGTCCTGCTTAGAATTTCCAGTTGGCATTTTAGGCTAATTTTTCAGGTGGCTATAGAATTACTTTCCTTCTGCTTGGTAAATGACCTGTTAAAATAAAATCTTCGGACGTTCAAGTCATTTACTACATACATGTGTGAGTGTATATATATGTATGAGTATAATTGTAGCTCACTGAAAAGCTGCTCTTGGTTCCAGAAATCTTTTTTAACCTCTTTTTCTAGAGTTTGGTGGTAGCCACTGGAATACTTAAGGTTTATAAATATCTGACTTGGATGGATGACATGTTATTACGTTAAAAATTATAATAAAATGATTAACATTGACATAAATACATTATCCTTAACAAAATAATAGTATTCACAGCTGACCTGTGTTACTGTGGATGAATTATGTAATGAGATCTATAATTTTTAGGTGAAATAAGACTGTTGTAGTCCTTACAGATAATGTTATTTTCTCTTTCCTGATTAATAATAATTCAAGGAATTAAGCAGCCCCTGAAATACTTTAAAAATTATCACCAAATATTTCTAGTTCCAGATCATAGATTATAATAGCTTGCGTGTGAACATGTACAGTATTTTACTTTTCAAAGTATTTTCTTATATACCATCTTGTTTTTAATTTTCACAGAAGTGCTAGGGTTAGAACAAGTGATAGTATCACACTGAAGTTTGGTGGAATTAACTAACGTGCTCTGGGCCACTTAGATAAATGGGACTAGAACATATATATCCTTTTGTGTTTTCTGTTTGACCAAAATGCTGTATTCCATTGCTCAAAATGCATAGTTCTTCTCCTGTTTCATCTGTAACTTAATTTTTTAAAAAAACTTTTAAATTTATTTATTTTTGGCTGCGTTGGGGTCTTTGTTGCTGCATGCGGGCTTTCTCTAGTTGCAGTGAGTGGGGGCTACTCTTCGTTGTGGTGCTCGGGCTTCTCATTGCGGTGGCTTCTCTTGTTGCGGAGCACGGGCTCTAGGCGCGCAGGCTCAGTAGTTGTGGCTCGCGGGCTCTAGAGTGCAGGCTCAGTAGTTGTGGCGCACGGGCTTAGTTGCTCTGTGGCATTTGGGATCTTCCTGGACCAGGGATCGAACCCGTGTCCCATGCATTGGCAGGCGGATTCTTAACCACTGTGCCACAAGGGAAGCCCTGTAACTTTAATTTCTTTTAAATGATTTTTATGTTTGCTTTTTTCCTAGGGAAAGTGTGTTCAAGAAGACAAAAACAAAAGCAAAAAAGAAGCCACGTAAGCGGTCAGATAGTTCTGGAGGTTATAACCTTTCAGATATTATTCAGAGTCCACCATCTACAGGTTAGTGGAAAATATTTTAGGGTATATTTTCTGATCTAATCTTTCTTGTCTCTGTTCCTTATCTAATTCATTTAACATGTATTAAATACTATTATATGCCATCTGCTGGGGCTACAGAAATAGAAAATAGTCCTTGTCTTAGGGAGGCCACAGAAAATGATAATGTATTGTGATAAGTACTCTGATTGACATTTGCTCTGTGATCACAGAAGGGGCACCCAAACTAGTCTGAGAAGATCGGGGCACATCTGTTAGAGTAAAGTGATACCTGAGCTGGATCTTGAAGAGTGAAGAGAATTTAGCCAAGAAAAGGAGGCAGATTGACGTGCTAAGAGAATGGGGCAGTGTGTTTCAAGCCTAGAGGCAGTAGAAAGACTGCACGTTTGTTGTGCGTAGCTAGGCCATATCCGGTAGGTGCAGATAGGAGATAGGTTGGAGAGCGTCAGATTTTGCAGGGTGTTATATGCCAAACTAAGGAATTTGGACTTTAATCTGAAGGCTACGGGTAGCTGTTGATGGATTTTTTAAGGCAGGGTGTGACTGGATAAGGTTTATGTTTTTAGAAAGACCACTCTGTCTAGTGGCATAGAGGGTTAGAGGTGGGCAAAACATGACAGAGATTCTAGGAACACGTGCATTCAGTTTATATATATCAGTGCTTCAAGTGAGATGCCACGTGGGATTCCATTCATGCGTGTTAAGGAGGTTATAATCCAGTAGTAAAATGCAACACGTTTTATACCTAGGCATTATGTGAGCCTGTTTGAAAGTAAGGTTATATAGTTTTTCTAAAATTTTTTTTCCCAGTTTTTAATTTTGAAAATCTTTAAGTTACTAAAAAGGCGAAAGAAAAATACCATGAACATCTGTATACCCATTATCCGGATCTGTTGTTCACCTCTTACCACATTTGCTTTTTCTTGCAGGCTTTGTCTTGCATGCTCTGTTCCCTCATCCTCCAAACATTCTACGCACACACTTTTTTTTTTTAACCTGATCCACTTGGAACTAAGTTGTAGACATGACATTTTCCCCCCAAGGTTAATATGAATCTCCTAAGCATAAGGGAGATACAACCCTTATCCTATACAACCACAATACCATTATCACATTGAAAGACAGTTAACATTAATTCATATTATCTAGTGCTGTAGTCTATGCCCATATTTCCCTAATTGTCCAAACATGTTTTTATAGCCTTTTCTGTTTTAACATGAAGAAAAAAAAAATCTAATGTCGTATCAGGGTTGACATTGCCTTTGCTTATTAATGTCTTTTTAGTCTCTTAAGTAGAACAGCACCGCCACACCTTTCTGTTTTGTTTTGTTTTGTTTTCAGAAGTTGAGGCCAGTGGTATTGTAGACTTTCCCTTGAGGCCAGTGGTATTGTAGACTATCCCACATTCTGGATTCATCTGAATAGATCCAGATTAAATGACCTACATTTTAACAGTTTCTTTAGATAAAAATTTGAAGTGTAACCAAAAAAGAATGGCAGTACAGCATGGCTTTCAGAAATAGGTGGTGTGTCTATAGCCATAAGACAAACTGGTGCAGTTTCTATCAGCAGTGTTTTCACAGTCAATCAGCCTTATACAGGCAACTTTGAAAAGTACAAATGAGGTATTCGACATGTTTGATAAATAACGTGAAGAATAGTCGTTTTAGGTAACACACAAGATATTAAAAAAGAAAGCTGATATACCTAAATTGATTGATGAAGTACTGAAGATAGGTCTATAGGTCTTTCTCATTTGCTGCATCTCCTGATTCCTATTTTAGGACCTTTGTAAAGTTTAAATTCTGTGATTTTGCATCCTCTGTGTTATGTGAATTACCTGTAGTACTTAGAAGGAGGCATAGGTGGATTGATGGCAGGATGAATAAATGGATAGACAGTCGTGGAGCTAGTGATTTTCCAAATACCTAAAAGATTTATGGAAAAAGCAGATATTTGGTTTGTTTTAAAGGATGTTATTGATAGCACATGTGTTAAGAGTCTTAGCATTTCAGAGCCGGAAGAGACCTTAATAATGAATTAATTTACACCCCTTCCTTTAAACTTGAGGAAACAAGCTCAGAAAACTTTGAAGTGATTTCAGGTCGTAGCAGCCAGAGGTAGAATTTATTTTCTTGATTCCTGTTCGGTATTCTTCCTGCTATACTACTCCTTCTGTGGCCAAAGCCAATAATGATTGAAAGGTTAAATTTAACTGGGGGCCAAAGTAACCTATTCTGGGAGAAATTCTGAGTATGAAGCTAATTTCATCAAGGACAGTTGTATGAAGGCTTAACGTTTGTTTGTGTTGGTCCTTAAAGTTGGAAGTCATTCTGTGAAAATATTTTTTTATCAAAGATAATTGTTGGCCACTTTAATCGTCTTCTTTATTAGATTTGTTTCCAGTTGACTTTTGGGAGCATCCCAGTATTAAATATACTCCCTTATATAAAAATTTGCTACTCTTAAAAATATTTAAGACATTGTGGGGGAGAAAAGTTTGAATGTTCTTCCAAATTGTATTTTAGCAATAACAGCAAAAAGGCACATATCTTGTCAGAGTGATTTACTTTTTTTTTTATTTAATTAATTAATTTATTTTTGGCTGCGTTGGGTCTTCATTGCTGCATGCAGGCTTTCTCTAGTTGCGGTGAGCGGGGGCTACTCTTCCTTGAAGTGTGCTGGCTTCTCACTGCGATGGCTTCTCTTGTTGCGGAGCACGGGTTCTAGGCGCCTGGGCTTCAGTAGTTGTGGCTTGCGGGCTCTAGAGCGCAGGCTCAGTAGTTGTGGCGCACGGGCTTAGTTGCTCCGCGGCATGTGGGATCTTCCCAGACCAGGGATTGAACTCGTGTCCCCTGCATTGGCAGGTGGATTCTTAACCAGTGCACCACCAGGGAAGCCCAGGGTGATTTACTTTTAAAGAAAACAACACTTACTGAATTTATGATACATGTTTTATAATGTATTTATTTTGCCACTTCATTTAGATTGTACTGCATTTTAAATATGTGGAAATAAACACATGAACCTAAGCAAAAGTTGTTTTTTTTTTTACTCTGTTTATACTTGAAATGACTGATTTGCTAATGAGTCAGGATACCAGATGTAGCAGGGAGACAGGTATTGAGCTTGACTAAGAGAACAAATGGTATATACATTTCATAACAATTTATGCTTTAGGTGATAAGCTAATTGAAAATAGCTCTCAATTCACAGATATTTTGCAGAAGGGAAAACCCTCAAACAGGCCACAGTAGGCTTCAGCAAAGCCTCTGCTACCTGGCCAGTCTGCTGGCTTAGATGAGTGGCAGAAAGGTTATAATGCTTCTCCCACACAGACTGGGACTAATCCCCCTTTGCATAGGTGCAGAGACAGATGAGAAGGGGAAAGGGGAGGGGTCTAGAGTTTATTAATTTTGTCTTGCTGTCTTTATGGGGAAAAAATGTTCTGAGTCACTTTTTAAATTAGATACCAAATAACTATTTTCCTCAGGTTTATTGCTTAATTGGTGTGTAATTAAAATGAATAAAACTGTTGTTTTAAAATTCTCCATTTCAGTTTTTCACTTCAACTGATTTCTTTCTTCAGTTAGCTTGAATTACAAGACTTTAGTACAGTGACTATAATTTAAATGTTACTAAATCTGGATAAATGGACGCTTTTAGCTCTCCTTGGTTCATTAAATGTAATACATATGTTTATGTATATGTGTTTAAATATGAAAAAATTTTTACCTTTTAGGATTACTAAAGTCTGGTAAGACCAATTCTGTGGAATCTCTTCCAGAACTGTTGACATCAGACTCTGAAGGAAGCTATGCAGGAGTGGGTAGTCCTAGAGATTTACAGTCTCCTGATTTCACAACAGGATTTCATTCAGATAAGATTGAGGTTTGTCTTTATTTATTAATGCACTATTTTTTTCAAATTTTAATCTATAGACAGTTTAGTTTTCCATTATTTTTACTCTAACTTTAAAACACTCTTCTGGCTGGTTTATAAGAAAATACAATTAATGACATAATATATGTAGTGTTAGTTTTCTCAAGTTTGCCTAATATTTCTAGTTTTAAAGATTTTAATTGCAGTCTTGAGCCCTTTATGATGTTGTATTTCTAATCTTTCTGCAATAAAAGTAATGTTGATGTAAAGTATAGCAATACTGTATAGGCATATTGAAATATATATTCATAGCTAAATTACTTGAAATATATTTTGTGAAATGTCAGTTAACACCAGCTAAAAATTGTCAAAGGAAAGTGATTTTGAAAGTAAGCTTAATACCAAAATCTGTTTAGTGTCTTTCTGCCACGGTGTGAACTGGAGCAATGCAGTCTGGAATGGCGTTCTTCTCCTAGTCTAGCATAATTGACACTAAGCTGCTGAATTCCTCGGCTGGTCAATCCTGGGGGAGGCCATGTTTCAGACACCGCTTAACATTTAATTCCATAATTGTTAATCTACAGGGAAGGAGAATGTCAAACTTACCAGATAGAGTAATTTTTTTCTAACCTCTATACATCCACAAAATATATTAGAACATCTAGAAATTTGTGAGACAATAGAAAATTTACCCTTTATTAAGAGTCTTCTAGGCCTCAAGGATTGATATAAAATAAATTTTTATCAAAAAAATTTTTTAATGTAAGGTAGAAGTTTGGGGGAAATTCGTATTACACTTAGGTTGGCCTGGAAGACAGTTGAGGTTTAAAAGAAGGTTGAAGGCATACTGTGAATTTTTGGCAATAGGAGAAGAATCTATCCTGGCAGTGGAAATACCATTTCAATAACTTCCTTGACCTATTGTAATAGCAATAGTTTTAGGATCCCTTTTGAAGTGTCAGTATTATTTGGCTTTAATTTTATTCAGAGTCCTTTAATTATATTCAGAGTGAATTGTATGAAATTTATACCAGACTTTCATTTTGTTTTATTTTAAAGTCATGGATGTTAATTTTAAAGTTACTGCTTCATATCTTATTTGAACAACTTATATTTATTAACATTTTTGTTTAATGCTCAGGTAAATAAAAACTTGATATGCAAACTTATGTCCCTAAAAATTATTCCCAAAGCTTTTAATAATTGGGTTATAGCCACTGATATGGTTTGAGAATTGATCAAGATACTAGAAGAACTGAATTGAAAATACTAGATAATTATTGTTGTAAGGTTTTACTCTTTAATATAGTTTAACCAGTATTTACTGAGTACCAACTATGTGTTAGCTCCTGTGCTAGGGGTACCTGCTATTACTCACTTTTTAATTTTTTTTTACCTCCAGGGGAAAATTAAATCCTATGTTAATGGTACACCTCCTACACATTTTAGGGAAGATTTAAAGCCATGGGAAAAATCACCAGTACTTAAAATATCTGCTCCACAGCCCATTCCCAGTAACAGAGTTGATACTACAAGCTCTTCCAGTTGGGTTTCTGGCTCTTTCAGGTAGGATTTTTATTTTGTTCTGTACTTGTTAGTCTGAGAAATATCATTTATTTTTGGTCAAGTGAAACTTTTTAATGAATCACATTTAAAAAATTAATGTAAATTTCTAATATACAGAAAATTACCTAAATGCATACAAATTAGCAGCTAAAGTGCATACAAATTACTAACCGGCTAAAATAGGCTTTTTTTTCCAGACAGAATTTAGTTGCCTTTGCAGTGTCATCAGGGAATACTTAGTAAAATACTCTATAACACACACACACACACACACACACACACACACACAATGACTTGATATCAGCTTTTGTTTTTTAATGGATAGTGTGTATTAGTAAAAACTCCCACTCAGGAAGACCATTTTGCCATTTGTAGGCTTACTTTATCTTTTTTTTCTGCACATTAAAGTGTATTTAAGATCTCACAGAGTGTGTTGTTACAGTTAATTTTTAGAGGCTATTCACTTAATGTTATGCTGTAATTTTAACTTAACCTATATTCTATCCATATTTTTTTTTACTTAGAAAAGCCAGGTTTTAAAACTGAAGAAATAAGTATAATTAACATACGGTATTCTTTCAAAGAGCTAATTGAGCTTATGCTTCATCTTTATTACCTAGTATGGTTTATAATAGGCTAAGACTGTTAATTGACTTACCAATTATTTTGAAATATGCTGTATTTTGCACAGTTGGAATAAAGATGATGATGTCCCGGTTTATGCTGCTTCATGGTCTAAAGATAGTTCAGAAAGTAGACACCTTTTTTCCTAAGTAAACATATTTGTGGGAACACCTGGAAGCATCTTCTAATCACTAATGTTAGACTATTTTATTAAACATGTAATCTCTTAACATTATGACTTCTGATGCATTTTATTATTATGTATGTATATATAAAAGTAGCTTTCATTCAAAATATCCTTTTTGAAGTTGGCCGCAGCTGACAAAATAGACCTAAATTATCCTCTCATTAATGATGTTATATATAATCTACAGTTTCAGTAATGTTTGGGTTGGACTTCATGGATAAATGAATGGGTTGTAAAGTAACTTTTATATGTCTTTTAGTCCTGTAAGCCCTCCTGTCGTGGATCTCAGAACCATCATGCAAATAGAAGAAAGTAGACAAAGATGTGGAGCTACACCAAAGACAAATTTGGGGTTGGTTACAAAATCATAAAGAAAGGGAAAGACCATGTTGTATTATAGTTCTGCCCTAAAGAAAGAACTGGAAAGACCTACTGGACCTTTCCTATTATTTTTCTGCATTTGATGTTAAAGTTAGTTGTAAGCTCTTTTCTAGGTAATTTAGTCTCCATAACATTATTTCTTAAATATATGCTGAAGACTGAGTTGGGTTGATAGTCTAGCTCTTGTGGAATACAGTATTACATGCCGGAAATTTGCCTCTAAAATGATCTATTTCTGTTACAAGTGTGATGCAAGTGTATTAGGAGGGCTCCCATGTAGCTATTACTTGATCCTTGATAGTATAAACTAATTATATATATTGCCACTGTTGAAACTTGTGGTCATTTTGATCTAGTAATAGTAAAATCCCATCAAATAAACACAGAGCAATATAATTACCAGTAACCTTTGTTGAGCAGAAATTAATGTTAATTGGTTTAATTTATAGCAAAATTATTTCTTATGGAATTAAACTTTCTCAGAAGCGGTGAAACTGATTGGTTTAATTTAACAATTTCTAGAAAAATGATTTCTCATGGAGTTAAACTGTCTCAGAAGCAACGAAAAATGATTGCAATGACTACCAAAGATAATAATTCAGGAGTGAATAGCATGGAAACAGCATTAAGTGCTCCTTCAAAAACCCCCAAACCAGCGAATGCATGGTATGCTCTAATTTTTATTAAAATAAGCTTTGTACATTAGCTTTTAAGGTACTTCTTGGCTTTGGGTGGGTTTTTTTTTTCCTTCCTGTCTTTTAAAGTATTTCATTCCCCTCTTTGCTTTCAAGTTAAAAATTGGACCTTGGGAAATATTTTATTTTCTTGTTTGTTTTGAGAAGTGCATCATGATTTTTGAATTTTTTTCATATGTGTAGATAAAATTTCCTCTTGGTATTTTAATTAATGTTTATTGCTAAGGCAGTTTAAGGGAACATTCTTATTTTTTCATTTTTTATAAAAAATAATGTATATCATAGAGAAGCTTGATAAAAGCAAAGTTTTCTTTTAGCACCCTAATTTCTTTGTATATTCCCTGTATGCATCATGAATATCTTAAAATTTTTATAATCATAGCTTGTCATTGTCACTTTTAAGCAGGGCTGTTTACTTAACATTGTGTTATATAACTTTTCTCAATTAGAATTTACCCATAATGCAACATTAATAGGAATAATCTCCAAAGAGGTCAGATAGCAATTTTGACATATGAAAAATAGGTTGTACTTCTGCTCCCCTCCCATCCTCCCGTTTTTTGGTAACTAATAATAATTGGAAACCAATTTTAGAAGAAAAATACATGGATAGTATGATGGGCAGGAAAGATCAGTAGAACCCTGTTGTTCTCACAAGCATTGAAGAGGGTATTAGAGACTACTCTTGGTTTGGGGGAATCCCTTCATTACTCTAATGCCACTTTTTTCTATTTGTAAGAGGGAATATTTTTCCCATTAAAATGTAAATTGTTTTGAAGAGAGTGGCAACTCATTTTATTTTGATTGCCACCAGTAGGACTAAATATCAGACCTACTAGTAAATCTAAAACATGATCACAGAAAAAGAAAACAAGAGGTGAGAACACCCAAGTGAAAAAGAAAAGAGAGTAAAACTTGAGGGATTGGGTTTAGTAGAATTTTTTTTTAATTAATTAATTTATTTATCTTTGGCTGTTTTGGGTCTTCATTTCTGTGCGAGGGCTTTCTCCAGTTGCAGCGAGCAGGGGCCACCCTTCATCGCGGTGCACGGGCCTCTCACTGTCGCGGCCTCTCCTGTTGCGGAGCACAGGCTCCAGACGCGCAGGCTCATTAGTTGTGGCTCACGGGCTTAGTTGCTCCGCAGCATGTGGGATCTTCCTGGACCAGGGCTCGAACCCGTGTCCCCTGCATTGGCAGGCAGATTCTTAACCCCCGCGCCACCAGGGAAGCCCAAGTAGAATGTTTTAATTCATTGGTATTTGTTGTGCGCCTTCTACATGCAAGGCACTGTTCTAGTTTCTGATGATAAGGCAATATATACAAAACTGATTTAATCACTGCCTCTGTAGGGTTATGGAGTAGCTGTTATATATTTTTTTAATATAAATCTATTTATTTTATTTATTTACTTTAAAAAAATTTTTGGCTGTGTTGGGTCCTCATCGCTGCGCCCGGGCTTTCTCTAGTTGTGGTGAGCAGGGGTTACTCTTTGTTGCAGTGTGTGGGCTTCTCATTGCGGTGGCTTCTCTTGTTGCGGAGCTCGGGCTCTAGGTGCACGGGCTTCAGTAGTTGTGGCATGCGGGCTCAGTAGTTGTGCCTCTTGGGCTCTAGAGCGCAGGCTCAGTAGTTGTGGTGCACGGGCTTAGTTGTTCTGCGGCATGTGGGATCCTCCCGGACCAGGGCTTGAACCCGTGTCCTCTGCCTTGGCAGGCAGATTCTTAACCACTGTACCACCAGGGAAGTCCCCTGTTAAAATACTGAGTTATGTTTTCCCTAAACAAAAGTATGGAAAAGACAAAAAAAAAAAGTTCTTTGACTAGCTCTCAAGATACTAAATATATCGCAATTTGAGAGAATTAGCTAAGCACATGAGGAAGCTTTGGGCTTATTAGTAAATACAGTTTTAGCCTTGCCATCAACCAGTTTCCTTATTTAAAAACAAAAAGTAAATGAACAAAAGAAGGAACAAAACAATGATGACTCAAGTTAGGAAATCCAACTACTGGACAAATACTCTTGGTTTAGCATCTATTTCAAACATACGAGTTCTTTCCAGCCCCAATAAAATAATTTTTTAAATCAAAACACATAGTTTAAAAAATTTAATAGTATGGTAATACTTCAAGGCTTCTTATCATGGAAGATAGCAGTTGCCTGCCCTGCCCCAAACGTTCTTTTTTATGACTGGTTAATTAAGATTCACAACAGAGTCATATTGTGAGGATGATTTTATTTCCTTTTTTTACACTATTCTATTTTTTCCCTGGAATAACTAATTCTCTCAGTTTTCCTGTACTGCCTATGTACTCATCACCAATTTTCCCCCCAAAACTCTCTAAAACATACCTCTCTCTCTCCATTATGATGAAACATACCAGGTAACTTATTACTTTTGTTTTTTATTGAAGGCATCTTTTTTTTTTTTTTTTTTTTTTTTTTTTTGCGGTACGCAGGCCTCTCACTGTTGTGGCCTCTCCCGTTGCGGAGCACAGGCTCCGGACGCGCAGGCTCAGCGGCCATGGCTCATGGGCCCAGCCTCTCCGCAGCATGTGGGATCCTCCCGGACTGGGGCACGAACCCGTGTCCCCTGCATCGGCAGGCGGACTCTCAACCACTGCGCCACCAGGGAAGCCCTGGAGGCATCTTCATTAGAACTCTTGAGTTCTCTGGTCTGAACTAGGCCTTTTCCAGGCCTGCTTAGTATCTGTGATCTTGAGACTTCTCTTAACTGTCATCCTGGGAATTTCTTTTTTTTCCCTCCAGTGTTTGATCCCCAGTTTCCTAAATCCTGTTTTTCTATTTCTTGGTTTACTCTGTTTTGATGTAGCACAATCTACATCAAAACCAGTGGTTTTCTGATAAAAGATGTATAGGACATACATTTTTGGAGCTCTTATATCTTTGAAAATGTTTCTATTCTCACCATTCTTGACTGATAGATTGGAACACAATTCTGAGTTGGAAATCATTTGTAGAGTTCCTTTTTCTTATTGCTGTTGTGAAGTCTAATGCCATTCCAATTCCTTACTCTTGCTATGTTTACCAGTTTCCTCCCTCTCCCCCTCCTCCCTTTTTTTTTTTTAAATTAATTTGGCTGCATTGTGTCTTAGTTGCAGCATGCAGGCTCCTCCTTGAGGTGCGTGGGCTCTCTAGCTGTGGCACAGGCTCCAGGGCACGTGGGCTCAGTTGCCCCGGGGCATGTGGAAATCTTAGTTACCCAACCAGGGATCCAACCCGCGTTCCCTGCATTGGAAGGAGGACTCTTAAACCACTGGACCACCAAGGAAGTCGTCCCCCCCCCCCCCCACCTCCGCTTCCCTTTTTCTTTATCTCTAGCATTCTAAAATTTCAGAGTGATGTGCCTTGACGTGGGTTCTCTGTTTATAGATTATGCTGGGTACTTGATGGGCTCTTTTAATTGGGAAAAGCATGTCTTTAAGTTCTAGGAACATCTTGTACTCTATTTGATACTTTCTTCTGTACTGTTTTCTCTAGAAATCACATTAGTTGGATATGGCTCTTCCTGGATTTCCCTAATTTTCTTACTTTTGCTCTTCTAATGTTCATATAATTATTTTCCTATTCTAAATACTTTCTGGAACATTTCCCAGACTTTATCTTACAACCCTTCTACTGAATGTTTTAATTTAACTATTAAAATCTTTAATTGCCAAGAGCTTTCTTATTTGCCGATAGTGCCCTTTTATTAGTATCCTCTCTTCAGTATTCAACTGTTAAAGATACCTGTACTCTATAAACTTTTTCACTCTTTAATATATATCCAACAGAAGTATATGTACGTGTGCACCAGGCAACACGTATCAGAATGTTTGTATCATCCTTACTTGTAAAAGCCAAAAACTGTAAACCTAAATGTCTATAGCAGTAAATGGATAAATTATAGTTTATTAGTATAGTAGAGTACTACACAATGATGAAAATGAATTATGACTAAATACAACTGTGTGAATGAATCTCATCAATGTAATATTGAGCAAAAGAAGCCAATCAGAAAAAAAAAACCTATATGATTCCATTTATAAAAGTTAAAAAATAGTCATTGATTTACATTGATGTGTATTCACTCTTTTTTCATGTATGTTTTAGTTACGTTTTGTTTTATTTGGTGGATTGTTTAAGTTCTGGTTGGAATCTGTGTGCCTGTGTGGGACAGGTTGACTGATGGGTGCGACTGTAGGGTGACCCAGCGGTACCCTTAGAGGACCCCCGCACCATTGTCTCCTTGTTTTTTCTCCTTGGTCTGTCAGTTTCTCTAAGGAGAAGCCTTTTAATTTTTGTATTTGGTTGCCAGCCTTCTGGAAGCTGATCAGGGTGAGGCAGTTAGGCCTGGGACTGAGGTTCTCACAATTTGGTCTTGGTTCTCACATATCTCATCATTTAGTATATAGATTTTAAACACAGCAGTTTAGTCCTACCTGCCTCTATATACTGGTGATTTTCAATCAAATCCTCCTCCTACCAAGGTGAAGGAAGTACAGTCATCTGATCACGTGGAGACAGGGAGGGCATCTGGCATTCTCTGCCACTCCACAAGTAAACCTTGAGCCAGTATTCCTGTTTTCATCTGCATGACTACTTCAGGATTTGATACTTAAGATGACTCCAACGTAGGAGACTTTTCAGGGTTCTGGGGTTCCGAGCTTCACACTCTACCCCCACTCCACTTGATGACAGGTTTTCTTTATTTCTACTACATGAAGGTTCATTCTGGCCCTGTTCTATCCTCCAATAGCGTATTATTACTTTTAGTCTGCCATTGTCTTAATGCCTTATTCTTTTGCCTGTGTGAGTTTATGCCTTTCTGATTATTCTCTTGTTCACTTAACATGGGATTTTAGAGGAAAGGATTGGAGTAATCATTTATCTGAAACTTCAGACTTTGATTTTCAAGTTTAGGAAAAAATTTTCCCTAGTCATTATTAGGAATATGAACTCAGACTCCTACATTGAAGAGACTGTCTAAATTTCAAAAGAAATATATTATGGCATATTAAGGAGAATTCTAGGAATGTGGGAGGAAGAATGCCATAAAATTTGGCCAAAAATATAATCAGGGTATTTTTCTTTGAAAAGTAATTTGGTAACTGAATTATAAGTGATGTTTATTATATATTTAGTTGATGAAAATGCGACTGGAAAATCTAAATACAAACAAATAAATAATGGATCTTATGTATTTTACGGAACCAAAGAAATTTATCTAACTGACCAAGTTATAGGTAATTTATTCTGAATTTTTATGAAAGAGATATCTGAATTGTCATAAAATCAATCATTTATACCCTTTTTATGACTTTATGAGACCAAATTTTTGGTATCTGAAGGATCTTTTAAAGTTCATTTCTGCTAAATTCTTTTGAATTTATGTACTGCTTAAGTTATTAAATAGTGGGCTGAGTTAACTTAGTAGAATATATGTATGTAAGATGTATATGTCAATAAATGTACATAATTACACATATATAAGTATATGTGTATATAATATATGCATATAAATTAATGACAGGGATCAGAAAACATTTGTTAGAACGTTTTTTTAAAAAATATTTATATTTATTTGGCTGTGCCAGGTCTTAGTTGTGGCTCGCGGGCTGCTTAGTTGTGGCATGCGAACTCTTAGTTGTGGCGTGCATGCATGTGGGATCCCTGACCAGGGACTGAACCCGGGCTCCCTGCATTGGGAGCATGGAGTCTTAACCACTGCACCACCAGGGAAGTCCCTTGTTAAAACTTTTAAGAACATATTTATATAAAATGGTTGATGTTTGGTATTCTTGAATTATGATGTATATTTAGTATAAATGGAAATAGTCATTTTTAGGTTGTTGAATTTTCTTTCTTGAAATCTTAGAAGGCTGCAGGTTTAGTATATCACTTCATTTTTAATCAGTACACATAGGTTGTAAATACATGTGGTATATGCTTAAAGAAATAAAATAGTAATAGATTTGTTTTCCTGAGAATATCTCTTGTAAATATTGGCTTATAGAAAGTTGGTAGAATTTAAACTTTGCCCAGCTTTGAAAAAAGTAGGAAATTAATCTGAAATTAGCATTTAATCTAATTTACAGATTGTATTTATGGAATATATTCATTGCTGTAGTGATTTATCTTTTTTTAAATACTTCTCAAAGGGACATCTTCATCATCCTGATGAATCATCTAATGCGATTTTATTTATTTATTTATTAGAAGGTGTTTTTATATTGTGTTTATCTTAATAATGAGGTTAATGTGCTGTTCATTGGCAAATCACACACTAGCCCTCTAAGTCTGCTCCTGGTGGTGGTAAGGAATTTTACTTAGTTTGTTCACACAATAACTGGTTTTTGCATTACAATGAAGTTCTAACCAGTTGACTTTTAAATCTAATGTGAAAACGCCAAGTGTACGTGAGAGTTGGTCACTTTTCATTATCCTTTATTTTACTTGGAGAAATAATACATTTCTCACCAGTCAACTTGAGTGGAAGAATGCACAATCTTTGTGGCCTGGCTTGATTTATGAATGTAAATTCTCCAAATTCCATTTAGAGCTAACCTATAAATTATAAACTAATTTCAATTTTTGGAGCTAGAAATTTTATTCATTAAAGCAAAAGTTTCACGGCTGCTTTAGTTGAGGAACAAAATCTTGATTAATTTTTTATGTGGCTACAGATGCTTCTTCATTAAGTTTCTCTGGCTGCTAAAATGGAAAAGAGCCAGAACCTTTGAGTTAGGAAAGTAAAATCGTTGGAAATCAGACACTGTTTCAAAGTATGGCATGATCAGTGGAAAGAATAACAGAACTCATTTAAAGAAGTCTGCATAAGACGTTTTATAGGTAACCACTATGCATGGTTAATGAACATGTGAGTTTAAGGTATCTTGTAAGCATTGTTACCTATATTTATTCTTAAGGAGATGTTATCCTAAGTAGCCATTAAAGAAATAAAAATTTTTAGTGTGTATTATTTACCACATCTAGAAGTTCCCAAATTACCACGAAGATGAATCTGACACCGTGTGGTCCTTACACAGATCATTGTGAAGCTTCTGTATTTAGAGACATGAATTACTTACAAAAGACATTCAGCGGATTTTTTTGGCAGAGTATTCGCCAGCAGTGTTCCCTAATGAGACACTGTACTTTCCACCATAGATACGTTGTTTGCCAGTAGAAACCTTCAGGTATGTGTGTTTTCAGCAGGAGCAGAAAGGAGTTGGTAAGGAAACGGAGAGTGGTTCTTTGTATTTAATTTTTCAGTGTTCTGCATATGTATGTGCTTTGGAGAAAATTTTGTGGTAAAGTCAGGTAAGCTCCTTTTGAAGAAATACCTTTTATGTGAATATTTTAGTAGGTCATGTTTCTGATAAATCTGTAAAGAAAATTTCCTTTCTATGATTTAAGATTTTACATAGGGTAAATGATTTTTAAATGTGGACACAGTAGTAGAGTATAGTGATCTTATAGTGATCTCCTGGGTTCTGGAGTGAGCCTTGCCTGACCTTGACATTGTGAATCTGTTAACCTGGTAGCAGTGTGAATTCAGATAAGTTATTAGAAGGCCTTGCTAATTTTTTATGGGGAACCCCAAATAGTTTATGAATTTAACCTGAGTTTGGATTTTATGGTTTCTTCAAAGTATGAATTTAACTTTTTGGGGAATTAACTGGTTAGCATTGTGTTCACTTTGTTTTCTGAGTAAATAAAATAGAAATTAATATTAGAATAGGAAATGCTTATGTTGTTATTCATAATTTTGACTTATTAAGGATTTCTGAAAATGATGCTAAGGTTACAGTGTAGTTCTAGTATACAAAATCATAGCTAAAGGTTACATTTCTGAATCAGTTTTTCTAAGTTAGACTTTAGGAAGGAAAGACATTATGCCTATGAACTGACTATATTTCTTCATGTCAGAATTTCTGTGTTCTCATTGTCGTCTTTTTCTCTTAAAATAAGTTAGTTTTGTTAAATGCTGTGAAAATTGTGACAGACTTAAGTAACATAGCATTTTTATGTATCAGGTACTGTTTGTTTAAGTATTTTACCATAGGTTAACATTTGATCCTCACAACAACCATTATAAGGAAGGAGATGGTATCAGTATCTCCATGTTACTGATGAGGAAACTGAAGCTCAGAGGTTAGTATCTCCCCAAGGTCAAAGCTGGTATGTGACAGAGCCAAGATTTGAACCTACAACAGTAGCAGCCGCAGAGCCTGTGTGCCTGACCCTGACTACTACCCTGCAAATCCTTTTGGATTGCAGTAAAACACTGTTGAAATACCATAGCAATCTGAGCATGAAATCTTTGGAAGCTAAATTAATCTGTAAAGGTGTGATTTTTAATTTGTATACTGTTTTTTGGTAGATATTCTAAAGTGCATTCCACTCAACTAATTCTCAAAGTACTACACCTGTACTGGGTGTGATTAGTTTTGTGTATTTTTGATTATTTAGATCAACTTAATTCCTCTATGTTCTCCATGTAAAATTAGATTTAAATTTTAAATTACTTTTTATTGAAACATAATGTATACACTTCGGAGTGCAGTTATCATAAGTGTGTAGGTTGTTGTATTTTCACAAACTGAACACGTCTTGTGCAACCAGCACTCAAATCAAGAAATAACACTACCAGCAAGTCCCCTCCCCCAGTCCACTATCCTGACTTCTACTTCCATAGAGTAATCTCTCCCTTTTTAATACACACACACACACACACACACACACACACACACACACACACACACAGAATCATTATTGTTTCTAGCTTCTTATGCTCAACATCATATTTATGAAATTCATATTTTGATGAGTCCTAATATTCCATTGTATAAATATACCTCAATTTATTTTACTCATTGAGTTCTTGCTGGCATTTTAGTAGCTTTGTTGTTTTACTGTTGTTAGGGTTAGTGCTGCTGTAGATATTCTAGTTCACATCTTTGTTGAACATACTTGCATTTTTGTTGCATATATAACTAGGAATAGAATTACCGGGTTGTAGGATATGCATATATTCATTTCTAGTAGAGACCACTGAACACTCTCACTAGTGGTATGTGAGTTGACCTTTTTCCACTTCCTTTCCATAAAAAATTGTTTTATTCAGAAGGAGTGCAGTAGATTTCATTGTGTATTGTTTTTTTGAAATAACTTTACCGAGGTATAATTTACATAAAGTAAAATGCAGTAATTTCAAGTGTATAGTGGGAGTTTTGACAAATGTATCACCTGTGTAATCACCACTCCAATTAAGAAAAATATTTCCACCATCCCACTATCTTTTCTCAACCAACCCTCACCCTCTACCCATGCCCCTGGCTACCACTGATGAAATTTCTATCACTATAGCTTAGTTTTTACCTGTTCTGGAACTTCTTATAAATGGCATCTAAGTACAGAATGCTCTCTTTTGTGTCTTGGCTTCCTTCATTCAACGTAAAGGAGCTTCATCCGTGTTGTTCCATGCATCAGTAAATTTCTTCCTTTCTTATTGTTGAGAAATACTGAGTTTATTTTTATGAAAAAAGTTATTTATGTACAAATCTTATATTATTTCTCTTGAGTAAATGCTTAGGATTGGAATTGCTGGTTTGTATGTTAAGTGAATGTTTGACTCCCTAGGAACAGTACCAAACAGTTTTCCAAAATGGTCATGCCATTGGACATTCCTACTAGTAGCATGTAAGAGTTCCCATTATTCCACATCCTTTCCAACACTTTGTATATTTAATCTTTTTAATTTTAGGTCTTCTAGTAGGTGTGGTTTATTTTGTATTTCTCAGGGGCTTATTGGCTATTTTCGTATCTCTGAAATGTCTTTTCAGATCTTTTGCCTTTTATTGGGCTATTTTGTTAATCTAGAATTCTGAGAGTCTATATTCTGAAAATAAGGATGTTTTGGGGTATGTTTTGTGGATATTATCTCCCAGTCTGTGTTTTGGTTTTTCATTTCTTAATAACATTGTTTTTGTAGGAACAGAAGTTTTTAATTTTGGTAAAACCCATTACATCCATTTTTTTGTTTGTTTTCATTGAAAGTTAGGGCTTTTTATATCTTTGACTACTCTAAGGTTACAAAAATTTTTTGTTTTGATCTAGATGTTTCTGAAGTTTAGCTTTTGTGATTTTTCTTTTTATACGTGGGTAAGGTAGAGATCAAGGTTTTTGTTTATTCTTTTTTTTTCTCATACAGCTATCTAGTTGTTCCAGCACAATTTGTTGAAAAGATTGTTCTTGCTCCATTTTATTACTTGGCACTTTTGCTGAAAGTCAGTTGACCATGATGTGTGTGGGGGTCTAATTCTGGACTCTACTCAGTTCCGTTTGACCTATATGTATGTGCTTTTGATGATAGCTTTTATAAGTGTTGAAATCAGGTAGTATAATTTCTCTGATTTTGTTTTTTTCAAAATTATTTTTTCTCTTTTTAGTTTTGACCATGTTTAAAAAATCTTAGATTTGGCTTGTCAAAAAAAAAATGCCTACTGGGATTTTGTTGGGTGTTGCTTTGACTCTGTAGATAAATTGAAGAGTATTGACAGGTTACCGATATTGGGTCATTGAGTCCCCTAAGAATGAACATGGTATCCTTTAGATTCTCTTTAAAATCTCTCAGCAGTCTTTTATAGTTTTAAATATATGTATCATGTCCATCCATGTTTTGTTAATTGTATCCCTAAGTATTTAATTTTTTTGATGCGTCCATTGACTGGATCATAGAACTTTTCCGTAGAATTTTTCTCCTTTATCCTGTTAATGTGATGAATTATATTAATTTTTTTTTGAGTGTTAGAACGCTGTTAGAACCACTTTGCATTAAATAAAGCCCACTTGGTCATTGTTTATTACCTTTTTAGTAAATCGATGAGCATTACCATTATCCCAGAAAATTTCCTTCAAAAATTCTTTATCTTTGCCCCCCTCTCACCCCAGTGTCAACCATTGTTGTGGTTTTTCTTTTTTGACTGTAGTTGAGTTTTGCCTGTTGTAGAAGTTTTGCCTGTTCTAGAAGTTTATGTAATTAGAATGAAACATAATATGCTTTTGTGTCTGGCTTCTTTCACTCAGCATGTTTTTCAGATTTATTTGGATTGTGTATACCAGTAGTTTATTCCTTTTTATTACTCAGTAGTATTCCAAGGTATGAATATACTTGTGTTTACTCCTGTTGATGGACACCTGGGCTCTTTCCAGTTTTTGGCTCTTGAGAATAAAGCTGCTCTGACCATTCTTGTTTAGTCCTTTTTGTAGACATATATTTTAACTTCTCTTGGGTAAACACTAGGGAGTAGAATTGCTGGATTTTACAGAAAATGCATGTTTACTTTTTTAAAAAAACTGCCAGATCTTTTCCACAGCATTTGTGTCATTTTATCCTCCCAGTAAAATGTATGAGACTGTTGGCTGTTTCACATCCTTGCCAACATTTGGTATTGTCAATTAATTTTACCTGTTTGGGTGGGCGTGTAGTGGTTTCTCCTTGCAGTTTTGTGTTTCCCTCATGAGTAATGAGCACACTTTTTCAAAGTGTCTATTCAGATCCTTTCTGCATGCCTTTTGAAATTGCCTTGTCTTCTGTATTTGTCTTTTTTTTAGTTCTAGGACTTCGTGGGGTTTTTTTTTTTGGCTGCGTTTGGTCTTCATCTAGTTGTGGCGAGCAGGGCCTACTCTTCGTTGCGGTGCGTGGGCTTTGCATTGCGGTGGCTTCTGTTGTGGAGCACGGCCTCTAGGTGCGTGGGCTTCAGTAGTTGCAGCCCACCTTCCCTGGAGCATGCGGGCTTCAGTAGTTGTGGTGTGTGGGCTCAGTAGTTGCGGCATGCGGGCTCTAGTGTGCACGGGCTTCACTGTTGTGGCGAGCAGGCTCAGAGTTGTGGCGCACGGGCTTAGTTGCTCCGAGGCACGTGGGATCTGCCCAGACCAGGGCTTGAACCCATGTCCCCTGTGTTGGTAGGTGGATTCTTAACCACTGCACCACCAGGGAAGTCCTTAGGATTTCTTTTTAGAGTCTGGGTAGAAGTCCTTTGCCAGATGTATGTTTGTTTTACAAATATTTTCTGTTTTCTTAATGATATCTTCTGATGAACAGAAGTTTTTAATTAAGTCTGATTTATCATTTCTTGATTTGACGGTTATTGCTGTTTATGTCCTAAGAAACCTTTGCTTACCACTGAGTTATGAAGATAGTCTTCTGTTTTCTTCCAGGATATTTAGCTTTTATGTTCTATAATTCATCTTGAAATAATTTTGGGGTATGGTGTGAAGTAAAGGTCAAGGTTTTTTTTCCTTCTATAAACCATTTGTTTATTATAGAAAACATCCTTCCCACTGGGTTGCTTTGGCAGTTCTGTTATTGAAAGTAAAATGACTGTCTACATGAGGGTCTAGTACTGGGTTATCTAATCTGTTCCATTGATCAGTTAATCCTTAATACCCCACTGTCTTGATTACTGTACCTTGTTTTATCTTCTTCCAGTTTTGTATCTCTTTTTTACGACAACGTTGGCTAATCTAGGTTTTTGTATTTCCATATAAATTATAGAATCACTTTGTTAATTTCTACAATTAAAAAGCTGGTGGGATTAAATTTTTTAAAAGAGGTATATAGGTCTATACAGATTTTCTTATTAATTTATTCTGACCATATTTTTTGTTGTTACCTGAGGCATAGTTATAATAGCTGTTTTTACTTCACCATCTGGGTTATCACCAGTGTTGGTCTCCATTGTTTTTTCTTATCACACAGTTTTGATTAGTCTACAATTGACAGCAAAAATCCAACATCACATTGAACTGTAATTATATCATTGTAAAATTTTTGGTATATATTCTCTCCATCATCCCCTTGTCACTTCCAGCAAAAATGAGTGTTTTTACATGGTGTCTATTGTTTTTTTATAGGGCATCTTCTCTACATTCAGTCTCATCCAAGTCATTCCGGGATTTCTTACTAGAAGAAAAAAAATCTGTTACTGGCCAAAGCTCAGGAGATCATGTCAAAAAAGTTTGTTTTAAAGGAATTGAAAGTTCCCAGGCTGCAAAAGTTGTAAGGTAATAATCATTTTCCTACCTTAAAATGTGCTATGGTGGTTCTGTATCCTTAAATAATCTTTAAAGGTAGATTTTTATACATTCTTTTACATTCAAAATTAACGTATTTTTTTTTAAGATAGATAATTTTGGTATAATTGGCTTGCAGTAAATTGTATATATTTAAAGTATACAGTTTGAAGTTTGTCATACGCATACCCTCGTGCAACCATCATCACCAGCTATTCAAGTCAGTGCATAGATCCATCATTCTCAGAAGTTTCTTCATGCCCCTCTGTAGTCCTTCCTTCTCTGTCCTGTCTCCTTGCAGCTACTAACCTGTTTCTGTTATTATAGACTAGCACTGATATTCTGTAGTTTTATATCAATAGAATCATTTAGCATGTGCTTTTATAAAAATCTTTTACTTAGCATACATTTTGAGATTCATCCAAGTTGTTATGTGTATCAGTAGTTCATTCTATTTTATTGCTGAATAGTATATTTCTTTGTTTGGCTATGAACCCACCTGTTTATTTGCATCTGTTGAGCGACTTGGGCATTTCCAGCTTTTTCTCTCGCTATTTTTGATACTAATTTTAAAATACATTGGACTTCAACAAAGATGTTTCATATTATAAATGCCTACATGAACCATGAAAATCTAAACACAGTTTCACCATGATCCGTAAATTCTCTTAATTATTATTCAAAAAGGAACCAAACACTCTCGGGGCGTCAGATAGTTAGTTTTTTCTTCCAACATTGACCTATGTTTCAAGTTGGTTAACTAAATGGAGGTTTTTTCTTCCTATTTCTGCTAATATGACATCTCCCAAATAATATACTCCCTAGAGTGTTTCAGGGAGTGTTTGTTTAATTACAAAAATGTGATTAAAAATGTTAGTTGTGACCAGATTAATAATTTTGTTTTTCATAATGATAATTTTTCACTGTCAAACCTCTTTTTTTCCTCCCTAAACGCTTTTTAAAAATCAAATCTCATGTCCAATTATTTTATCAAACAAACAGGTAATATAAACTTCTCTGATTGAAGTGAGGAGAGGGGTCTGGGAATCAAACTCATTTAACCTCACCTTACCTACCTGTCCTGTAAGCAGCTCCTGAGGAACTGTCAGAGTCTTCCAAGAACCTTGGAAACTGCTGGTGTAGATGAACTGTTTAAACATAGTTTGATTTTTGATTTTGTGACTGGCTTTCCTATGTACATTTACAGCCAAGTTCTTGAGCCACATACTTACAGTACAGAAAATCAGAGAGAGATACAAAGGACCTGAAGAAGTCATCTGGTCTATCTTCCTAACTTTTCAAATACTTTTTAGCAGTGTAATGCTATTTTAAAATAAAAATCTTAAATGGAACCCTAACATACAAAACAGATAGATAAACCTTTTTACATAATGTTTACTTATGATATTAAGGCTCTTTTGATAGGCTCATAAATACAAATTGGGTTCAATGTAAGACGCTGTCTTAATGTTGACAAATATTTATTAGCTTCTCTGTATCAGACATTACACTAGGTACTAGAGTTACAGTGGTGAACTGTAACATAGCCCCTGCTCATGTAGAACTTAGTCCAAAAGAGAAGAGCAACCTTATTACAGAAATGATTAATTAAAAGAGTACAAGGCATTATGAAGAGGAAGTTTATCAGCCTCAACGTTCAATCTGTTTCTAATTTTGTCTAGTATTTATTTCAGTTAGGATTTTCTTAATAAGTCATTATAAATGATGAGAACAAATCAGCTCCTTGGCATTCCATGTCCAAACTACATTCGAGTGCTCCTTGTATACATACACACACTTATACATATATATTTTTTATATATTTACTTCATTAAATGTAGCATTACATATGTATACACATCTCATGAGGTTTTTCTATTCAAAATTTTAATTAGAAAAACATTTTAATTGGTTATTTATCATCCTCTGTAATGACCCTACATCTATTATGTTAAAAAAAATGAACAGTCTTCTGATAGAAGAAAAAACGTTAAGTTATATGATAAGTTATATGATGAATGTTGTCCTGTAGACCATGTTTTTAAATAGAAAGACATGACTTGTTTATTTTTTCTACTTCAAGACACACAAATTTGTATTCATCTTATCTTCCTTTCTTGTTTTACAGTAGAAGAGCTATCCTTCCCATCTAAGGCTAGGATTTATACCTGTACCTTGTATCTTAACCCCTTTCCACTTCTGAAGGCTTCAACTATTTAAGTAGATTTTTACCCGTCTGGTTTTGAACATGCGCAGGTCTCTCACATGTGGAATGGGTGGGGTAATCGATCCCCCACTTATCCCCGACACGTTTTCTAGCAATTGTCCTATTGTTACCAATTTCCTGTTTCCTTCACAGCCAGATTTCTCAAAAGAGCTGTCAGCACCTGCTCACTTCTCAATCCGTTCTAGCTTCCGATCCCATTACTAAACTGAAACAGTTCAGGGTAGTAAGTTCAGCAGTGACCTCCATATTGCCAACACCACGGACTTTTTACATGACTCGTAGTACTTGAAGTTCACTTATAGGTCGTCTTGTCATTTCACTTATAGTCTTCTATGCTGAGTTATCAGCTATACCCTAAAGACTCAAAGTTAAACTGCCTGTCCACCTCTGTTATCTGAGCTTCACACTTAATTCTCCACCTGCCGCCTTGATGTCGCCATCTTATTTGGATGTTCAGAAATACCTTAAACTTTATGTCCAAAACCAAACTTAATGTTTTCCTCATAGCCTTATCATAAAACCAAAATCAAACACAGACAAAACATAAAACCAGCCTATTCTTGATTTCTCTTCCTCGGTAAATGTCATTTGCAAGTCTCTGACATGTCCATCTTCTTCAGCAATTTCCATTCTTTCAGCAGGACGTGACAGTTTTATCTCTTAAGTATTTCTCAGATCGATGTATTAACCTCACCTCCACTGCCGTCACCCTCATTCAGACTACTGTGATCTTTCACCTGGGCCATCTGAGTAAGCCTCCTAACTGGTCTTGCCATAGCCTTTCTTCCTTCTCTACAATATATTGAGCTAGTGTGTGTGGGTTTTTTTTTTTTTTTTTTAATGCAAATCTTAACCTCGTAGGATAAAAGCTAGTATGTGGCCTTCAAGGCCCACATAGTCTAGCCCCTGCCAGCCTCTTTAGCTTTATCTTTTAAATAAGATCTCTTTATTTTAGCCACCTTGGCCTTCTCTTAGTTTCTCAAATACCAGTTACTTCTTCCCACTTACTTACCCTTTGAATAGTCGACTCTCCTCCAATCTCTGTTCAGTCATATTTTAAGAAGTCTGACTTCTCTTATTCTCTTACCGGGTCAGTTTCCTGTTCTATGTCTTCATAGCGCTTCTCACTCATCACACTTAGCACAGTTAGAGTAGTCCCTCCTTATCTGCGGTTTTCCTTTCCGTGGTTCTGGTTACCCGTTGTCAACTGTAGTCTGAAAATATTAAATGGAAAATTCCAGAAATAAACAATTTTTAAATTGTATGCTGTCTTAAGTAGTGTGATGAAATCTCTCGCCATCCTGCTCCATCTTACCTGGGACGTGAATCATCCCTTTGTCCAGCATATCCTGCCCGTTAGTCACTTAGTAACCATCTGCGTTATCAGATCGATTGTCAGGGTATCCCAGTGTTTGTTCAGGTAACCTGTACTGTACTTAATAATGGCCCCAAAGCACAAGAGTAGTGATGTTGACAATTCAGATACGCCAAAGAGAAGCCATAAAGTGCTTCCTTTAAGTGAAAAAATTGAAAGTTCTCCACCTAATAAGGAGAGGAAAAAAACTGTATCCTTAGGTTGCTAAGATCTATGATACAAGTGAATCTTCTATCCATGACATTATGAAGAAGGAAAAAGAAAATCATGCCAGTTTTGCTATCATACCTCAGAATGCAGAAGTTACGGCCACAGTGCGTAAGTTCCTAGTTAAGATGGAAAAGGCATATTTGTACAAGATATTTTGAAAGAGCGAGAGACCACATTCATATAACTTTTATTACAGTATGTTGTTATAATTGTTCTATTATTGTTGTAACTTTCTTACTGTGCCTAATTTATAAATGAAACTTTATCATAGGTATGTATGTATAGGAAAAACATGGTATGTACAGGGTTCAGTACTATCCGCAGTTTCAGGCATCCACTAGAGGACTTGGAATGTATTCCTGTGGATAAGGGCGGAATTACTGTAAACTTAATATTGCTGTGATTCTTTGTTTAATGTTTTCAAATACAAGTATTTTAATGTCTCTAGTTTTAGCTGTATGTTCAGTGAGAGCGAGGAAGATTGATCTTTGCTCATCACTGATTAGAATGTTTCCTAGCATGTGCTCAGTGAGCATCTGGTGAATGAGAAGAAGAAATGAAACACAATTTTAGCTGTTTCAAGTACCGTTTACTTCTAATGTAATGAGTTATTGTATGCCTTAGATGTATAAATGTTAAGGTATGAATGTTACGATTGTTTTTGTAATTTTTTACATTTTAAATACTGAATGTATTTTTTTAAATTTATTTTCTTTGGATATTTTTATTTGTCGTGGAACTTTAAAAATTTTAAGGATATGTGGTTTCATAGTTGATCGCTAGGGTGTGCTATAACATCAGGCTCTTAATTGTGAAAACTGGTATGTGCTGTTAGACTGCTTTGCAAATTTTAGTTAAAGGAGTGTGTGATAGTATCATGCTCTCTGATATATCATGCTCTCCATAGCTTGGGTGTTTGGCAAGTGGAAGTTAATGTTTTAAATAGCTGTTTGTTATCATCTGATAACTGAGAAAGAAAACAGCTTGGGTTTCACTTTTAATTTCATCATAGAAAATATGTTATCATAGGAGAGCTTTTTTTAAAGGAAATAATAAAACGTAACAGATAAAGTAAAATATTAACTCAGCAAATTATGGGACACTAGATATACATACAGTATTCTGCTGGCCTCTTGGGTATATATGAAAGTATAATACACAGGCGCATCCTTAAGTATGTTTGAAATCAAGTTGGTAAGTCTATGCACACACGGAATTTAACTGACAGAGCAAGAATAAAATTGCAGTATAATATAACAGTGTTAGAGAAGTCCCAAAGCAATATATGACTAAGTGCTGTATGAGTGGTTCAGAGAAGGAAAAATGACAGTGGGCTAGAGTTGTCTGGAAAAACTTCATTGAGGAGGAAAGGCTTGAGTATACGTTCATAAACACTTTTCCTATTCAGTCGCAAATATTTGATTGTTATATTTATGGCCATATGAATAGTGTTAGAAAAATATCGAACTATTTCATTGCTACTAGCTTTTGAACATAGGATGGGATTTTTAAAAGAAGAGGAGAAAGGGCAGTATAAACAGAGGAAATGGTGGGAATTAAAGCAAGAAGACAAGAATGCTTATGATTCTTTAGGGAATCAGGGTGGCAGGGATGGAGGGCTCATCCTAGGAAATTCCACAAATAATAAGTTCGTGTTTTAATTGTAGGAAATGTGATATTTTTCCCCCCAGGGCTAGGGAACTAGAAGAATGGCAGTGTTGTTACTTACTGATGTGAAAAGAAGGATAATGCAGTTTCTGTTTGTTTATGTTACTTCTGTATTCTTTTTCATTTTAATGTGTTTTCTTTCATTTTCCTTTCACTTAAATACCTCGTGTAATTCTAGGCAGAAAATGTGATCTTGTGTTTCTAATTAGTAAGAAAAACTATGTGTGAGACAAAATCATTATATCACTCTAATTTTATATAAAATCTTTGTAAGTGGGATAATACAAAATTCTTTTTAAAAACGGTCAACTATGGGAGCAAGAAGTAATTTAGTTTTTCTCTTGAAGTCTAAATTTGGCAAGATTAATATTCTTCAGTTTGAACAAAAATCTTAAGATTTTAGCCAGCCCTTTTATGATGGTTTTATTTTCAGAAGGCTAAATTTTATATGGATTATCTATTGGGATGTCTGTTTGTGTTGCAAATACCTAAGGCTTAATAATCCTGTTATTTATTGTTGGAAAGCTTATACTGTTTTTATATTTGTTTAGTCATAGCTCTGTTTTATTTAGCAATTTTGCTTCATTGTAAGATGAAATTTTGACAGACTTATAGCTGTTTAAGTAAATTTATAATTAATGAGATTATCCATAGGAAAATCATTTATGGAAAGAATTCTAACATCTTATGAAAGCAGATTTAAGTCTAATGCTTACAGCAACCCTCTGTGAACCTTTCTGAAACGAGAACAGTAATACCTATCGTATGTGAAAGTACTTTATGAATTATAGAATGTTACATAGATAAAGCTGTTATGCTTAAGCTCTGATTGTGTGGCTTCGATTTAACAAGGCCTATACAAGATACTTTAGTCCTTATATTCAGTTCTGTTTGCCAGTGACATCATTTTCAAAGATAGGGCTTAGGGCTTCTAGTTGCTGCTTCTTACTTAACAATTAAAAAATACTGGTTCTACATGATTTTTGCATTTCTTTGAACGTGTCAAAACACTTTACTGACCCCTAGACACCAGGATGATTTTTGAGCACCAGTTTATCATCTGTTATGCTATGTTATAATTTATTGTCCTAGAAGGCCTCTAATCTCCAGCCCTGACTTAAGGACCTTTCAAGGAATTTAACCAAGGGGATTTGCATTTAGCCTGTCCAAGGTTTATCTATTCCATTAGAACATAGAATTTTCCCATTTATTTTATAGTCATTTTAGTTTAGATTCTCATCATCTCCTAACAGGTTTATCCCAACAGCTTTCTAGTTATCGCCTTGGCTTCATTTTTCTTCTGGCTGGAAGTCTTTTACTTCATCCTGGAGATTCTCTTATTTTTTTGGATGTCATAGGTCAGGTATCCGGCAGGATTCAAGTCACAGAACTTCACTAAAACTAAGAACCTAATAAGTACCCATTTTCATTTCATTTTGTATTTCAGTACCCACATCTGGAAGGAAGAAGTTATTAGTAATTCGAAAGAATAAGGAATTTTTAAAAGAGAAACTCTGCTTTTATTCTGTCCCATATTTAAAATCCTTTGGCTTTCTGCTTCAGTTATTTATTCTCTAATTATTATTATTATTTTTTTTTACAACTATGTTCCAGGTGTTTTGCTGGACACTGAGATACAAAGATGAAAGAAACAGAGTCCTGTACCTTGAGAGACTAGTCTAGCAGTAAAGACAGATGTGTGTGTGTGAAGTTTTAAGAACTGAAGTGCTCTGAAAAGAGGAAAGGTGATATTTGAACCAGTCCTTAAAGAATGAGAAGACGTTTTTAATGGACTGTATTCTACACTACAGTGTATAGAAAATACACTGTATTCTGAGTGAAAAAGGCCTGGATTTGAGTCCTGTCCTTACCATTTCCCCAATTTGCGAGTCAGGCAAATTGTCGAATATTCTTTGAGTATTAGTTTCCTAATCAGTATAATGGAAATAATGCATGCTTTCTTCATGGAGTATTACAAAGATTAAATGAGATAATGTATATGAAAATACTGTCAGTAAATCTGCCCACTCACATCAGATTTAAACATTTTTAGTTCTTACTGTATTTGTACTCTGACCCTACTATTTCATTTTAACTTATTTCCCTCCTAATCTCTTAATCCAATCATTCAGTTTATTGAAGAGAACAACCTACCTTTACTTAAGCCAACAAAATCTTTTACTGTTCCATGTATTTGTATGACCAAAACCGTATCTCAATGCCACTCCTCTCAGCTTTAATGTCATTTCCTCAGTGAAGCCAACAGTTTATACCCTCCTCCATATTGTTAATTTCTCCTGTGAATCCATAGTACTTGGTACATTTGGTATAAATATTAATTATATACTCTCACATTGCTTTGTCATTCTTAAATACCTTTTAAAAATCGCTTTTACCAGAGTTTTTTTAGTGGAGGGGACTGAGTTTTAATCAGCCTGATTTTCAGTACCATAGTGCTGAAACAAACCCAATAAATGTGCATAAATGAATCAGGAAGTCAGTATTTTAGGCCCTGTTTGTTCACTTGCTGTTTGACTTTCTGTTTGTTGTTAAACCCAGCTAGACCTAAATTTGCTTATTGCTGAAAAGAGGGCATTGGATTAATCTAAGTAATTTCTAGGTATCTTTCTAAGCATAGAATTCCACATTTAGGCCAGGCTCTGTAGCTCCTTTGTTAATTTTTCTCCTTACAGGAATGCTTCTTACCCCCCCTCATTCTATAGCCCTTTTATTGTCTTCTCCATGGTTTTTATAGTCCTTATAGTCAGTCAGAAGACCTTTACGTTTGTTTTCTTAAATTCTTTTCTGTTGTGTTATGTCGTTTTATTGTTTCCTGATATAGTTTGTGAGTTCTTAGAAGGCAGATTGTGTCTTAAGTTTCTGTCCTATCAGCCACATGTAACTCATGAAGTTAGAACACACCCTCTCACCATATACAAAAATAAACTCAAAATGGTTTAAAGACTTAAATATAAGACATGACAATAAAACCTCCTAGAAGAGAACATAGGCAAAACATTCTCTGACATAAATTGTACCAGTGTTTCCTTAGGTCAGTCTCCCAAGGCAATAGAAATAAAAACAAAAATAAACAAATGGGACCTAATCAAACTTACAAGCTTTTGCATAGCACAGGAAACCATTAAAAAAAATAAAAGACAGCCCACAGAGTGGGAAAAAATATTTGCAAACTATGAGACTGACAGGGCTTAATTTCCAAAATATACAAACAGCTCATACAACTCAACAACAAAACGACCCTATCCAAAAATGGGCGGAAGACCTAAATAGACATTTCTCCAAAAAAGACATACAGATGGCCAATCGGTACATGAAAAGATGCTCAACATCACTAATTATTAGGGAAATGCAAATCAAAACTACAATGAGGTACCACCGTACACCAGTCAGAATGGCCATCATTAAAAGGTCTACACATAAATGCTGGAGAGGATGTGGGGAAAAAAAGGGACCCCACTACACTGTGGGTAGGAATGTTAACTGGTGCAGCCACTGGAAAACAGTATGGACGTTCCTCAGAAAACTAAAAATAGAATTACATGTGATCCAGCAATCCCACTCCTGGGCATATATCCAGACAAAACTATAATTCAGAAAGATACATGCACCCCCTAGTTTCATAGCAGTACTACTGTTCACAATGGCCAGCAACCTAAATGTCCATCGACAGATGAATGGATAAAGATGTGGAATATATAAACAATGGACTATTACTCAGCCATAAAAAAGAATGAAATAATGCCATTTACAACAACATGGATGGACCTAGAGATTATCATACCAAGTGAAGTAAGCCCGAAAGACAAATACCATATGATATCACTTATATGTGGACTCTAAATTATGACACGAATGAACCTATCAAATAGGATCACTGACACAGAGAACAGACTGGTGGTTGCCGAGGGGGTTGGGGAAAGGATGGAGTGGGAGGTTGGGTTTAGCAGATGTAAGCTACTGTAATATGGAATGGATAAACAACAAGCTCCTACAGTATAGCCCAGGGAACTACATTCAATGTCCTATGATAAACCATAATGGAAAAGAATATTTTAAAAAAAGGAATGTGTGTGTGTGTGTGTGTGTGTGTGTGTATATATATATATACACAAATGTGTATAACTGAATGACTTTGCTGTACAGCAGTAATTAACACAACATTGTAAATCAACTATACTTCAATAAAATAATTTTCTGTCCTATCTATAATCCTTAGAGTATCAGAGTATTTACTGTATTTTTCTTTTTTTTTTTTTTTTTTTTCTTGTGGTACGCGGGCCTCTCACTGTTGTGGCCTCTCCCGTTGCGGAGCACAGGCTCCGGATGCGCAGGCTCAGTGGCCATGGCTCACGGGCCCAGCCGCTCCGCGGCATGTGGGATCTTCCCGGACCGGGGCACGAACCCGTGTCCCCTGCATCGGCAGGCGGACTCTCAACCACTGCGCCACCAGGGAAGCCCTGTATTTTTCTTGCTTACAAAATTTAGATTATATATTATAGTCACAAAATTTGGCTGCTAATTATCTTGTTTCTTTATATTTTGAAGCTCAGTGCTAATTTGTCACTCTTACTCATAAATGTTACCAATATAAAACATTCTTCACAAAGTTGTCTGTATTTCCTAACATATGTTTGATTACAGTAAATTGGGTATATGAATATTATTAGAAAAAACAGACCATATTTTTTTGGGGGGGGAATATAGTTGATTTACAGTGTTGTGTTAGTTTCAGGTGTACAGCAAAGTGAATCAGTTATACATATATCTACTCTTTCTTAGATTCTTTTTCCACATAGGCCATTACAGAGTACTGAGTAGAGTTCCCTGTGCTATACAGTAGGTCCTTATTGATTATCTATTTTCTATATAGTAGTGTGTACATGTCAATCCCAGTCTCCCAATTTATTCCTCTGCCACCCCGTTTCCCCCTTGGTAACCGTAAGTTTGTTTTCTACATCTGTGTCTGTTTCTGAAAAACAGACCATTTCTTGCAAGATCTTTCCCCATGGTATTTTATACACAAGAATTTATAACTACCTACAGATTTTTTTGTTGTTCTTTACTTACAATTTCACAGGTAAGTCTGATTGCATATATTAATTTGTCTTCTGAGTCAAGGCCTTGCAATTCCTCCTCTGTATTTCTATTAATAAGCAATTTTACCAATGGTACTAGAAGCTTTAATCTTCAGTTTTTGTTGTTCTGCAGATGTTCTACTCATGGTTCCCCAGGACCAGAAGGCAACCATAGGTGTACCACTTCTAGATAGGTAATCATAGGGGTACCACTTCTAGATAGTCCCAAGTAAGGTTAATTGATTAGCTTTGGGACCTCAAAGCTAGACTGCTTTTTAGCACTGAGAGAGAATATTAAGAAATTGGGAATAGTAGAATGTCTTATCTGAATACTTTCTGCTCCACAGTTTGAGTTACCTTTCTGTTTAGTTATATAGCTTAGCTCCATTCCAGTTTTTGGTGTTTCCAAAGTTTTCTCTACAGCACCAATCCAAAGAAAATATTAGTTCTCCTTGTTTCTGTTTGTCACTTTGTCATTCTGTAAGTTGAATGCAAAAGCTTCCAGGTCCCCTTATATTATAGGTCACAAGGAAAAAAACGTAACACTGTTAGATTTATTTCAGAGGAGATTTTGTGTGCAAAATTTGGCAAGATGAATGAAAACTCATAATTCCTGTTCTTTCAGTCCCTGGCTGTGTTCTTCATTGCTTGCTCCTTCTGTGCTAGCGCCAGTCACTTTTGCATCTATTGTAGAAGAAGAGCTACAGCAGGAAGCAGCTCTTATCAGAAGTCGAGAAAAACCCTTGGCTTTGATTCAGGTAAGTAACATGCTTATTTGGGTTTAATTTAGGGTAAGAACTATACTACATTTCATTCTTAGGTCTTAAGAAAATTCTCTTTGTTTGCTTTGCAGAGGTGCATGTATTTATCACGTTAAAATGTGAGTGCAATGTAAAACAAAACTGAAGCATTCAGCAAGTATTAATTGAAGGTATTCAGGACAATTAATTTACAACTAATAAATTGTGCTAAAGCTAATATTTTTAGCACTGGTGATGCTCTGGACTGTTTTTGAAAGTGACCAGTAGAGAACTTGGCATTATCTAGCTCTACACCTGGATTCTGTATCAGTAAGGGTTCTTAGGTTGTAAGCCACAGACACCAAGTCAGGCTAACTTAAGGAGAAGAGAACTTTTTTGAGAGACACTGAGATTCCACAGACTTAGCTGAAAACCAGAGAGCCAGGCTTAGGAAACAGACAAGACTCACAGTTGTCCTAAAGAGCTTAAAGAACTAGACTTGTACAACAACAGAAAGTATCTCACAGGATGAGCAATTGGAATGAATGGATTCCAACAGCCATCTTCAGTTTCTTTTTCCTTGCTCTAGATTAAAATCAAGGGAAGGTGGGTATCTGATTATTCTAACTCAGGCCTCAACCCTTCTCCTTTCGAAGGGGATAACAGGATACCTATTCCACTGTCTTGTATGCACAGAAAGTGGTAGTTCCACAAAAGGAAATTGGAAAGCTAATAGGATCCTGCTTAGTTTATAATTGAAGGAGTAAAGCAACTTCTCTTTTTTCCTTCCTCCTTTCAGATTGAGGAGCGTGCGATACAAGATTTATTGGTTTTCTATGAAGCATTTGGCAACCCTGATGAGTTTGTCATTGTTGAAAGGACACCGCAGGGACCACTGGCAGTACCTATGTGGAATAAGCATGGATGCTAGTTCACCATGGAGTTGAGATACGATTTTCATAAGTTGTGACTGTTATAAATAAAAGCTATGGGAAAAGAGTTCTTACAAATTTGGTAACAGATCATTCTAGATAGAATAAGAAAGGATTTAATTTCTTTACTGAACTTTAAGCATATACTGTTTGTATGATTAAAATGAAATCCCTCAGAATTGTGATTTTAGTAACCTTTTGTGTAAAAATGTGTGAGAGGAAAAACTTATTTAAATAGAACTATTTTTCTGAATAGTCTTAAAAGGAAAACATGAGTGATTGAAGTGTAAAATTTAAGAGTGATGCATTAAAAATAACTTTCCATTTGAGAATTTGGGATAAATAATTTAGAAGATTTTTGCCAAATATCATGTTTTTTTTAGTGTGACATTGATGAGCTTAAAGTAGGAGCGTCAGCCATTACTTTTGATCTATTAATGGCCAAAATTTTATGTTTGCTATAGTAGTTATGCCTCCATTCTTGTGTCTTTTTCATTAGGCTTTGAACGTTCTGGCCTGATTTTTAAAGCCTGAGCTGCTTGAATGCCATTTTATTTCGGTTTCAACAGCACATTCTCCATTTTGCATTGAACTGTGGAGTATGGTGGAAAGGAAATAAGAATACTATTCTGAGCAGCTTAGTCTAAAATAATAGTTTCTTACAAGATTTGGAGTCATTGTGGGGATTGTTTTTGGATGGGGAGAGGAGGCCTTATTGTGACAGAATCCATTTCTGAAAGTGTTACAGTTTTCTAAAATCAATGCTTAATTATACATATAAGAATTGAATAGTTTGGAAGAAGGTTGGTTTACAGTTACCTTTACAATGTTACATAATCAGAAATTCTCTGAGCCTGGGTTATATGAATAGACATAAACATTGTTTTCTTTACAGTATGCTGTTTGGGTTGTTTTTGAGTGGTTAAATTTTAAAAAAAAGTTAAATCTGTGCTTCAGCACCTAGACAAATTGGGAAAGTTAATGTTTCTGAGAAATAATGAGCCAAGGGGAACATAACAGGCAAATCACTGCTATAATTAGGCTGACGAAAATACGGCTGAGATTAACTCAACACTTGAGCTTTAGCTCCACCCAAAGCAGCAAACTTGTAAGCAAATGTGCAATAAAAAATACTCTTGACCCATTTCGCTGTCACTGTGTGTTTGGTACCTTATGCTATACTGACATCTATTATAGGAGGAATTAATAATGGTGCCTAATATTGTAGCCAGTATTTGTCTGTGTGTTTGATATCTTATGCTATATTGACATCTATTATAGGAGGAATTAATAATGATGCCTAATATCATATATTGTAGCATTTGTTGAAGTTGATGCTGTATCCATTCCTTAACTACTTAAAAAAGGGCAGTTTTCCTAAAGTGCACCTGTATGTTTGAGTAAATTGAGAAGCAATGTATTTTATAATGTTTTATGGATGTTGCTGTAAGAGATCTTCTGAAGTAATTGATTTATTTCATTTGAACCTTTGATTCTTCCATACTTCTTGGCATCTTTAAAGATGCCATGAAGTGATGATCTTCGTGTACTCCATGCTGCCTGGGAAGCACCCTAAGGGCCTTTGGTGAGTGGGATGTGAAGAAGGGGCCGGGGTTGACCAAGTCTCCGGGGTTTTAGGTCTTCACCAACCTCATTCAGAGCAATTGCACTTTACGACCTGTTTTATATAGTGGGGTATTATATAAAACTTCATTTGGGAGAAAAAAGTTCTTTTGCTAGTAAAATGAAAGGTGGTAAGCACTGCTATAAACTACATGAAGATAGCAACCTGATACGTTGTGACCAAAAAGCCCAGGAAAGTGATGGGTTTTTTCCTTAACATTATTCTGCCTACAACAATTAACTCATCTTTAATCCCATGACTTTAAGAAAGTCTTAAGACTCTAGAAATGGGCAATTTAAGGGATCAGTGGGACGAAGAGGTTTTTAAGATTGCATAGAACTCCTTAGCCCAGAAAGGTGTTTGGGGGTAGAGGTGTCAGAGCAGAATATGCTTAACATTTGCAAAATCAAGACCAGTCAGGTAAAGTCGTATTTGTTGACAAAATACTAGGATTCAGGACTTCTCGTAAAGTCTAAACAGGTGGCTTTCAAAATAAATTGTAGACAATCTTTATAGAGGAACAACAACAGATAGTTGAGAAAGGTATTGCTAGTTAGTATCTTGGTTGGTTCTATACTCTTTTGGAGGCTGGGTTGTATTTTTTAGTTCATGATAAGGGGGTTGATAGCCGATTCATAAAACTTTATTTTTTTGGCTGCGTTGGGTCTTCGTTGCTGTGCGCCAGCTTTCTCTAGTTGTGGTGAGCAGGGGCTACTGTTCATTGTGGTGCACGGGCTTCTTATTGAGGTGGCTTCTCTTGTTATGGAGCACAGGCTTCAGTAGTTGTGGCACATAGGCTCAGCAGTCGTGGCTTGCGGGCTCTAGAGCGCAGGCTCAGTAGTCGTGGCGCGCAGGCTTAGTTGCTCCACTGCGTGTGGGATTTTCCCGGACCAGGGATTGAACCCATGTCCCCTGCATTGGCCGGCAGATTCTTATGAATCAGGACTGCACCACCAGGGAAGTCCTGATTCATAAAATTTTAGATCTGAAGAAACCTTGTAGATTAACCCTGTATATTCGCTTTATTATATAAATTGAAGAGCATGAACTCCAGAGAAAGTGACTAATGAGATTGAAATCTTCTGTCTTTTCAGTCTGGTCCACCTACAACCACACCAGACTGCCTCTTAGAAATTACTAATTGTAGCATTTAGCCAAGACTAAGAAAATATTAAAAAGCACTTAGTAAAAATACATATAACCCAGAAGCTTCCAGAATTATCAATTTAAGAGCTATTTTCAGAAGAAACTGCAGCAACCTCCCACCAGGGAACTGGGAACAAGTGATCCAAGATATTCATGGTAATGTTGATGTGTATCTTTTTTGCTTGAGGTGATGTTCAATCATGTAAGATGCCAAAACAACCTGGTCTTTCCTATACACATGACCATCAAACTATATTTTAGGCCCTATATGTATTTCATTTTCTTGTATGTCTCTACTTGGCTGCTTGGCTATTTGTGTCAAAACTGAATTCTTGCCTTTTCCAAACTCTCTGATCTTTTTTTATTTCCTTATCTCTTAGTCTGTCATTCTCCTAAGTCATTAAGACTAAACTTTTGGTTTCTTTGTCTCTTTCCCCATTTTGTCCCCACATTTATTGTCCAACTCCTGTCAGTTCTGTCTCTGCAATGTCTTTTACCTAATTTTTTTCATTTCATTCACATTACTACTACTCTTTTAGGTCCTGAAGTTTTTCTGAAAGTTCTCAAACCTTTTGGTGTCAGGATCCCTTTATACTGATTAAAATTATGGAGGACCCCAAAGAGCTTTTGTTTATATTCATTACATATCTATCATATATAATGTATTGCAGATTAGAATAAACTTTAAAATTTAGTTCATTTAAAAATAAGCCAACACATACTAACAAAATTTTTAATGAAAATGTAACTGTTTTACAAAACAAAATTAGAAGAGTGAGCTTGTTTTATGTTTTCATATATATGAAAATATGTTATTCAGTATTTCAGGTTTAGGCCTTTACTGTCTGGTTTAATAGAGGACTCCTACGTTCTCATATCTGCTTCCACATTTAATCTGTGGTGAAAACAAATGTCATAGTGTCTGGAAACTTGTAAGACTGAGATTGAAAAAGGCAGGTAACATGTTATGAAAATAGTTTTGACCTCGCCAGCTCCTGAAAGGTCGAGAAAGTGGTCCACTTAACTGCTTAAGTCCCTTAGTTGCTGAGTCCCTTAACTGCCACCCCATTCTCTGTTTCCTGGTCCAAGACATTAAATTCTTTAACTCTCAAACTAATACCCCCAAAGCATATCTTCCTGCTCTGAAAACTTAAGTTACTCCCTCTACACTTTTAAGTTCGTATTTCCTCACCTTGGGCTTCCAGTGATTTCTTTTTCTTGTTTTTTTCATCTATACACATAGTGGTGGAGCCAAACCTGACCTGATGTTTCTCCCAAATAGGCTTCAAGCTTTGCTCCTGTAAATCTCTACCTACATTTTTCTTTCTCTTCACCTATTGAAATTCTACCCATCCATGATAAAGGCAACCCCAATTTTATTTTCCTTATAAACTTTTCGTTTTTTCCTTCTCATACCTCCTCAGAAGTAAACCGAAATAAAGTATTAGTATACATGGATCAATTATGTTCCCATTTCCTCTTAACACTTTATATCTTTTAGGGAACTTGTCAAATTCTTGTTTTTCTGTTTGTCGTTTACTATTACTTATAGTTTGAAGGCATAGGCTAGGCACTTTTTTCTTTCTTGTATTTGTGTGTATTTAAATCTTCAAAATCTTGAACCGTAACACAAGACAAAAAGGTTTACTTCAGTGATTTACCAGTAAGTCAAGCTATGGACCATTAACAGCCTCTTGGAAAGAGGTGCTGGATTTGATTCGCTGGTATTTCATGGAGGATTTCTGTTTCTATATATAATTCATGACATCGGTCTGTGGTTTTTCTTTTGCTCTCTTTTTCTAGCTTTAGAATTAGTTTAATAATGGCCTTATGGAGTGATTTAAGAAGTAGTTCCTTTTCCTCTGTGTTCTGGATGTTGATAAATGATTGGTATTATTTAAATATTTGATAGAATGAACCAGTGAAGCCATCTGGTTATGGACTTTTCTTTGTGGAACGGTTTTAAATTATTAATTCAGTTTCTTTCTCTTTACATGTTATATGTAAGTCTATTGAGATTTTCTGTCTTCTTGAGTCAGTTTCAGTAATTTGTGTGTCTAGGAATTTTTCCAGTTCTTCTAAATTGTCTAGTTTGTTGGCATCAAGTTGTTCACAGCATTTACTTCTAATCCTTTTAATTCGTGTAGAGTTGGTGGTGAGGTCCCCCCTTTCATTCTTGATTTTGGTAGTCCATTTCTCTTTTTTTCTTTGATCATATCAATTTTATTCTGTTCAAAGAACCAACGTTGTGGATCCTTTTGATCTTTCCCTAGTTTGCCTGCATCCCCCTTGTTTCAACCCTGATCTTTATTATTTCCTTTTTTCCTGCTTGCTTTAGCTTTAATTTGCTTTTCTTTTTCTAGCTGTTTAAGCTTAGATTATTGATTTAAGGTCTTTCTTCTTTCCAAAACATAGGCATTTAAAGCTGTACATTTGCTGGTAAGCACTGCTTTAGCTGCATTACATAAATTTGTATATGTTGTGTTTTCATTTTCATTCAGTTCAAAATACTTTCTAATTTCCTCTTGATTTCTTCTTTGAACCATGGATTATCTAAAAAGTATATTGTTTAATTTCAAAATATTTGTGAATTTCCCCCAATATCCTTTTGTTGTTGATTTCTAATTTCATTTTGTTAAATTTGGAATACTTATTTTTTACTGTTTCAGTCCTTTAAATTTGAGACATATCTTATCATCTAACATATGAAAGTTCCATTGTGTTCATGAGGAGAGTATGACTGAATTGACATCAACCTCTTATGAAACGGTAGCTTCCAGGACTCTGTTCGCTATGTTGCAGACATACGTTTGTTGCCTAAATAAAGGACAAGAATAGATGCTAGAAGCAAAGGAGTGGACTGTGCTGGATATATTCTGTTTGCACCTCAGATCCATTCTCTGTACTTCTCCCCTCTACTATGTCTTGTGGAGTTGAACTCTTAAGACTTTACCAGTCAGCTTATTTACCAGCCAGGGTCAGGCACCAGTTTGGTACACTAGCAGAATACTGGCATATTGACCGGAGGAAAGATAAAGCTTTTTTTTTGTTTTCTGCCCTTTACCTCCATGGTGTTGCTATGGGCCACACGTCTCACAGGCTCCTATCAGGTAGCTCACTCTCCACACAGCACTTTTCTCTCCAGATTCTGTTTCCCTTCACCCATTCAGTTCTAGGAATGGCAAAAGATCTCCCATTATTTCTAGCTCAGGTTACTGCAGTATTCATTGTAGTTTCCCTGTATCCTGCCCACATTATAAAGAGTCCTTCAGTAATTTACCCAAGTTGAGAGTGCTGTTTCCTGCTAGGACTCTAATTGATTAGAGATCATCTGAGTAATGGAGAAAAGTAAGAGAATGTAGAGGTTTTGATTCAAAGGTATTTCATTTAGAAACTTGGCAGTGAACAGGTAGATGCATGAGACACAAATGATAGATGGGTCACTTGTTTTGTGTTTTAAAAATGGAAGTCTATGCATCAAGAAAGCAGAAGGTGAGAAGTCGATGCATAGAGAAAGAGATTGGAGGTGCTGGGAATAGAGTAAATAATTGCAGAATGGGGATGAAGATGGAATCAAGAGTGCAATGTGAAACTTGTGGGAAAGGAGAGAAGTACTGCATGTTTCTCCTAAACTGCAGGGAAGAAACTGAGGATAATCGTTGATCAGTGGTGCTCAGTTTGGTCTCCACGTTAGCAACCAACATCACTGGGAACTTAAGAGAAATACAGATTACAGGGCTCCACTCCAGTTCTGTGGAACCCAAAATGTGTAGAGTGGATCCCCACAATCAATGTCTTAGCAAGGCCTCCAGGTGATTCTGATGCATGCCACGTTACTGATACTAAAACCAGGCAAAGATGCCACAGAGAAAGAGAAACTACGGGCCAATATCCCTGATGAACATAAACCAAAAAAATCCTCAACAAAATATTATCAAAATGAATTCAACAATACATTAAAAGGCTAATAATACACCATGATGAAGTGGAATTCACTTCAGGAATGCAAGGGTGATTCAATATCTGCAAATGAAAATGAAGGATAGAAATCATAGCATCTCAATAGATGGAGAAAAAGCATTTGACAAAATCCAACATTCATTTGTGATGACTCTTAACAAAGTGGGTTTAGAGGGAATAAAGGCCACATACGACAAGCTCAGAGCCAACACCATACTCAGTGGTTGAAAGCTAAAAGCTTTTCCTCCAAGATCAGGAACAAAAGATGCCAACTCTTACCACTTTTATTCAGCATAGTATTGGAAGCCCTAGAGCAATTAGGCTAAATAAATAAATAAAAGGCATCCAAATTGCAAAGGAAAAAAGTAAAACTTCACTATTTGCAGGTAACACACTATTTACAGAAAACCCTAAAGACTCCACCAAAAATCTTAGAATAAATGAATTCAGTAAAGTTGCAGTATACAAATCAACATATAAAAATCTGTTGTGAATCTATACCTTAAGAAAGAACTATGAGAAAGAGGAATTAAGGAAATCCCTTTTATAATTGCATCAAAAGGAATAAAATACTTTGGGATAAATATAACCAAGGAGGTGAAAGACCTATTAAAACTATAAAATACTGATGAAAGAAACTGAAGAAGACACAAATAAATGGGAAGATGTTCTGTGCACATGGAGAGGAAGAATTAATATTGTTAAAATGTTCACATTACTCAAAGCAATCTATGGATTCAATGCAATTCCTATCAAAATTCCCATGGCATTTTTCACAAAAATAAAACAGACCTAAAATTTGTATGGAACCACAAAGAACTCAAATAGCCAAAGAAATACTGAGAAAGAACAAAGCTGGAGGCATCACACTTCCTGATTTTAAGCCTATAGTAATTAAAACAGAATGGTATTGGCATAAAAATAGACACGTAGATCAAAGGAACAGAACAGAAACCCACAAATATATGGCCAATTTATGACAAAGGAGCCAAGATTATACAATGGGGAAGGGATAGTGTCTTCAATAAACAGTGTTGGGAAAACTGGACAGCTGCAGGGAAAAGAATGAAACGACTACTATCTTACATCATATAAAAAATTAAAATGGATTAGATTTGAGTGAAATACCTGAGACCATAAAACCAGGGGGAAAAAAGGGGGTAAGCTCCTTGACATCGGTTTTGGCGATGGCTTTTTGGATTTGTCACCAAGAGCAACAAAAGCAAAAACAAAGTGGGACTACAACAAACTAAAAAGCTGCACAGCAAAGTAAACCATCAACAAAATGGAAAGGCAACCTACTAGATTGGAGAAAATATTTCCAACTTGTATTTCTGATACGGGAATAATCCAAAATGTAAAAAGAACTCGTACAACTCAGTAGCAAAAAACAAACAAAAAAACAACAAAAATTGATTAAAAAATGGACAGAGGACCTGAAGAGACATTTTTCCAAAGACTACATAGAGATGGCCATGAAAAGATGCTCAACATCACTAATCATCAGGGAAATGCAAATCAAGACCGTAATGAGATATCACACACCTGTTAGAATGGCTATTATCAAATAAACAAGAAATAACACGTTTTGGTGAGAATGTGGAGACAGGAACCCTTGTGCACCGTTGGTAGAAGTGAAATTGGTGCAGCCACTATGGAAAACAGTATGGAGGTTCCTCAAAAAATTAAAAATAGAACTAGTGTATGATCCAGCAACTCCACTTCTGGGTATTTATCTGAAGAAAATGAAAATACTAACTCTTCTAAAAAGATAAATGCAGCCCCATGCTCATTGCAGCATTGTTTACAATAGTGAAGATACGGAAACAACCTAAGTGTCCACTGATGGATTAATGGATAAAGAAGATGTGATACACACACACACATACACACACAGTGGAATATTATTCCATAAAAAGAAGGAAATCTTGCTATTTGCAACAACATGGATGGACCTTGAGGGCATTATACTAAGTGAAGTAAGACAGGAAAGACAAGTACTGTATGATCTTACTATGTGTAATCTAGGAAAAACAGAAAACAACAAGAAAAAAACCGAGCTCATAGAGACAGAGAGCAGATTGGTGGTTGCCAGAGGTGGGAGGTGAGGGGTGAGCAAAATGGGTGACGGGATTCAGAAGGTACTAGCTTCCTGTTATAAGTATAACTTCCTGTTATCAGTGTTATAAGTCATGGGGTGTTATGTACAGCACTGTTAAACAAAATTTTTGTGACTGTGTATAGTGACGGATGTTAACTAGGTTTATGGTGATCATTTCACAGTATATGTGAATACTGAACCATTCTGTGGTACACCTGAAACTAATGTTTATGTCAGTTATACCTCAATAAAAAAATTTCTAGCACCATTCTTTGTTTGAAAATAAAAATTAAATGGCCCAAGTTAAGACTGTGTGGGAAAAATTATAGGGCCAAACTCAATTTCAAATATTGAAGACAGACTGTGACTTCTCAAGTAATCAGGTATTCTGTTTTATAGTCTCCCTTCACCTATCTTTTATACACTTAATTATGTGCATATAGTCTTTTGAGATTCCATACCTGGTATAATTAAGTTTGGAATTAATTTGCATAGAAAATGAACTGGATACATTGTTAGGTGGTTGTGAATATGAATTTATAATGCACAAAATTTTCCAAATGCTTAAAATTTTTGTTTAGCTATGGAGCTTAATTTAGTGTGTATTTGGAGCTCCTAAAAAATAAAATCCTACAAATATGCTCCTTTTAAAATAGATGGCATTTGAAATAGATGGCAAATATTTTGTACCTTTTAAGATTCGGCTAAAAATATTAAGGGAATCTTCAGTCCCTTCATCTGCACGAGATGATGAAAAAAAGGTGATGTAACTTTTTTTTTTTTTTTACTTACAGAGACTTTGGGAGCACAATTTAGCGTGCACTAGGATTTCTACTTTTAAGATAGAGAAAAGACATCTTCAACTTTCTCTTGAAAAATCACCTCTAAATAACAAGAAAAGCAAGAAGCAAACACAAAGTTCACTTTTGATCAAATCAGGAGATATCTCTAAGACTGCACCACAGTGTAGGAAGACAGAATGAGTGTGGGTCCTATGAAACTTCTAGTAGAATGGCCTCCACTTTTATTAGTTTATTATAACTACATAAAGCCCTTGTTCTTTAACTATTTTCCTTTTTCAGCTGGTTCTGATTTGAGCTCTTCTGGGTCCAAAACATCTATCCTGAGTTTCTCAAAATTTCCCCAGAACTCAGAGTAGATTTGGTCATCCACTTTGGGGAGTTTCAGGTATTGTAGGTCAACTGATGAAACTGGCTTGGGATAAACTTAGGCATGCTGCTTGCTCATGGCCCAAGCCATCTCAGTATCAGGCTGACCCCAGGCCAGCATCTCACTGGCTCATCACCTGTTCTACTGATCACTGCCATGTTGCAGGCCACAAAGCACGGTCTCACTTTCCCTACAGTGATTGTGTGTGTGTGCGCTCCTTCCCCAGTTGACTGGGGCCAGAACTAACTTACCTTGCAAAAATAAGTACTGGAGATCTATTCAGCACAGTGCCTGTAGCTAACAGTATGACTGTATACTTAAAACATGCAGATCATGTGTTGTTACCACACACATGCAAAATACTACTGTTAAAGGGGGGTGGGAGGAAACTGGGAGGTGATGGATTTGTCAACAGCCTTGACGGTGGTGATGATTTCATGGCGTGTTCTTATTCCCAAACTCATCGAGTTGTATACATTAAAAACGTACAGCTTTTTACATATCAATCATACCTCAGTAAAGTGGTTTTAAAAGTAAACAGAATTAAAAAAAGAACAGAAGAGCTGAAAGTGATGCCTCTGAGCTGGGGTTAGGGGCCGTTTTTGGCACAAGTCTTTTTAGCAGGGTTTGACTTCTAAGCTCTGCAAGTGTATGTTACTTATATAATAATGTAAAGACTGTAAAGTTAACTATAAGTTCAGAAATGTAGTTAATAGATTGATGGTTTTATAGAAAAAAGAACCAGACATAATTTTTGCTCAGTATAAATATTGATTGAAATTGTGTTTAATCTTAAAATTTGAGACTGTATAAAATAAGTGCCCCAAACTTGGTTAACATGAAAGTTCTAATTATTAAGCCAAGTTTCCTTCATAAAATAAGCCCCAGTTTCAGAAAACGTACAAGTATAAAGCATCTGTCTTCACTCTGATGTCCTGTAACTGCATTAGGTATTTTAAGGTAAAATCTATGGTGGAATGTAACAAACATGTAGATTATTTACATATATAAACCTTGTTCCCATTCCTGAGTACACTTTACATTTGTTAAAGTAATACTAAACTTCTGAATCCGATTATGATGTATTAATGATATGAAAAGAGGTAAATTGTGGATTCTGATAAGTTACCAATATGTGCCATATAGTTATAGCAGCAGACAGCAGATCTGAATAAACCCTCTTCTAATAATCATATTCATTGCTGGGTCTTCTTATATGGACTATCAGTAAAGAAAATAAATACAAAGCAGGAAGTTAAAGTCAGTTAAAGTTTATGAAGGCTTCACATTGATTTCTACTAAAGTTAAGCACGTTTAAAGCTGGTTTTAATTATTATTACTTATTTATTTTTTTTGCAGTACACAGGCCTCTCACTGCTGTGGCCTCTCCCGCTGTGGAGCACAGGCTCCGGACACGCAGGCCCAGCGGCCATGGCTCACGGGCCCAGCCGCTCCACGGCATGCGGGATCCTCCCAGACCGGGGCACAAACCCATGTCCCCTGCATTGGCAGGTGGACTCCCAACCACTGTGCCACCAGGGAAGCCCAAAGCTGGTTTTAATTTTGTGTTTGATTTGAGCCTAAGAGTCTTCTTTGGAATTGCTCTTTTAAGAAAGCATGTGGGGAGGAGTCAAGATGGCGGTGTGGGAAGACGCGGAGTTAGCGTCTCCCCACAACTAGGGCGCCTCCCTGGTTGCTAGTGGGGGACTCTGACCCTCAAGGAGACGGGAGGAACCCCAAAGTGAACTGATAGGATGTAGGGAGACCGAGGGGAGAGGAAAAGTGGAGGCCAGACAAGATCAGTGCCCCTGAGGCCAGGGAGATCAGGAGAAGCAGGCAGGAGGGGCCCTCCAGGAGGAGCGGGAGAGGAGAGGAGGGCGTTTGCCCCATCCGCTCGAGCACAGGAAGCCTGCTGGGCTCCCAGGTGAGGTCCCCTGCCCTCTGAGACTGGGGTGGGGGGCATGCCTGGGCCCCTTCTGTTCCTTGAGCCTAAGTCCTACCCCCCCCCCCCACAGCCTCCAGGGCCTTTTCTAGCCCTGTGAGTCCTGAGCATTGTCCCCACCCACCACCCAGACCTCGCCCTTGCTTAGGCCCCGCCCCCCACAGCCAAGGCCTTCCCCCCCTTTTTTCCTTTCCCTTCTCTTTTTTACTACTGTGGTACTGATGTACCTTCCAGTTTCTGATTCATCTCTATTTTTATTTTTACATTCTTTCTAACATGTCTGTTAGGTTCCTAGTCTAATTTTATTTTTTACTTTGTTTTTTGTTGTTTTTTTTTTGCCTTCCCACATGGCTTGCGGGATCTTGATTTGCAAGCCTGGGGTTGGGGGGAAGCTCCTACAGTGGGAGCTCCGAGTCCAAACCACTGGACTAACAGAGAACCTCAGACCCCAAGGAATATTCATCGGAGTGAGGTGTCACGGAGGTCCCCATAGCAGCACCAGCACCCAGCTCTACCCAATAGCCTACAAACTCCAGGGTTGGACACCTCAGGCCAAACAACCAGTAAAACAGGAACACAATCCCACTCATAAAAAAAAAAAAAAAAATGAGACAGCAAAAAAATATGTCACAGGTGAAGGAGTGAGGTTAAAACCTACAAGACCAAATAAATGAAGAGGAAATAAGCAATCTACCTGAAAAAAAAAAATCAGAGTCATGATAGTAAAGATGATCCAGAATCATGGAAATAGAATGGAAGCATGGATTGAGAAAATACAAGAAATGCTTAACAAAGATCCAGAAGAACTAAAGAACAAACAGATGAACAACACAATAACTGAAATGAAAAATATGCTAGAAGGAATCAATAACAGAAAGAGGCAGAAGAACGAATAAGTGAGCTGGAAGACAAAATGGTGGAAATAACTGCCAAGGAGAAGAATAAAGAAAACAGAATGAAAAGAATTGAAGACAATCTCAGAGACCTCTCTAACAACACTAAACACACCAACATTCGAATTATAGGGGTCCCAGAACAAGAAGAGAAAAAGAAAGGGTCTGAGAAAATACTTGAAGAGATTATAGTGGAAAACTTCCCTAATATAGGAAAGGAAATAGTCACCCAAGTCCAGGAAGCACAGAGAGTCCCATACAGGATAAACCCTAGGAAAAACACACCAAGACACATATTAATCAAACTAATAAAACTTATTTAAATTCAAAGAAAAAATATTAAAAGCAGCAAGGGAAAAACAAAAAATAACATACAAAGGAATCCCCATAATTTTATCAGCTGATTTTTCAGTGGAAATTCTGCAGGCCAGAAGGGAGTGGCAGGATACACTTAAAGTGATGAAAGAGAAAAACCTACAACCAAGATTACCCAGCAAGGATCTCATTCAGAGTCAATGGAGAAGTCAAAAGCTTTTCAGACAAACAAAGCTAAGAGAATTCAGCACCACCAAACCAGCGTTACAACAAATACTAAAGAAACTTCTCTAAGTGGGAAACACAAGAGAAGAAAAAGACCCACAAAAACAAGCCCCAAACAATTAAGAAAATGGTAATAGGACATACATATCAATAACAACCTTGAATGTAAATGGATTAAATGCCCCAGCCAAAAGACACAGACTGGCTGAATGGATACAAAAACAAGACCCATATATATGCTGTCTACAAGAGACCCACTTCAGACGTAGGGATACATACAGACTGAAAGGGAAGGGATGGAAAAAGATATTCCATGCAAATGGAAATCAAAAGAAAGCTGGAGTAGCAATACTCGTATCAGATAAAATAGACTTTAAAATAAAAACTGTTACAAGAGATAAGGAGGGACACTACATAATGATCAAAGGATCAATCCAAGAAGAAGATAATAACAAGTGTTTATGCACCCAACATAGGAGCACCCCAATACATAAGGCAAATACTAACAACCATGAAAGGAGAAATTGACAGTAACGCAATAATAGTAGGGGACTTTAACACCCCACTTACACCAATGAACAGATAAAACAGAAAGTAAATAAGGAAACACAAGCTTTAAATGACACAATAGACCAGATAGATCTAATTGATATTTATAGAACATTCCACCCAAAAGTGGCAGAATATACTTTCTTCTCAAGGGCACATGAAACGTTCTCCAGGATAGATCACATCTTGGGTCACAAATCAAGCCTTGGAGAATTTAAGCAAATTGAAGTCATATCAAGCATCTTTTCTGACCACATTGCTATGAGACTGGAAATCAATTACAGGAAGAAAACTGTAAGAAACACAAACACATGGAGGCTAAACAGTGCACTACTAAATAACCAAGAGATCACTGAAGAAATCAAATAAAAAATACATAAAAACAAATGACAATGAAAAACAACGACCCAAAACCTATGGGATGCAGCAAAAGCAGTTCTCAGAGGGAAGTTTACAACAATTCAATCTCATCTCAAGAAACAAGAAAAATCTCAAACAATCTAACCCTACACTTAAAGAACAAAGAAAACCCAAAGTTAGTAGAAGGAAAGAAATAATAAATATCACTGTAGAAATAAATGGAATAGAAATGAATAAAACAATAACAGAGATCAATAAAACTAAAAGCTGGTTCTTTGAGAAGATAAAATTGATAAACCGTTAGCCAGACTCATAAGAAAAAAAGGGAGAATGCAAATCAATAAAATCAGAAATGAAAAAGGAGAAATCACAACTGACACTGCAGAAATGCAAAGGATTATAAGAGACTACTACAAACAGCTATATGCCAATAAAACGGACAACCACGAAGAAATGGACAAACTCTTGGAAAGGTACAATTTTCCAAGACTGAACCAGGAAGAATTAGACAATAACAGACCTATCACAAGTATTTAAATTGAAACTGTAATTAAAAATCTTCCAACAAAAGTCCAGGACCAGATGGCTTCACAGGCAAATTCTATCAAACATTTAGAGAAGAGCTAACACTGATCCTTCTCAAACTCTTCCAAAAAATTGCAGAGGGAGAAACACTCCCAAATTCATTCTACAAAGGCACCATCACCCTGATACCAAAACCAGAAAAAGATATCACAAAAAAGAAAATTATAGACCAATATCACTGAGGAACATAGATGCAAAAATCCTGAACAAAATACTAGCAAACAGAATCCAACAGCACATTAAAAGGATCATACACCAGGATCAAGTGGGATTTATCCCAGGGATGCAAGGATTCTTCAATATATGCAAATCAATCAATGTGATACACCATATTAACAAATTAAGGAATAAAAACCATATGATCATCTCAATAGATGAAGAAAAAGCTTTTGACAAAATTCAACACCCGTTTATGATAAAAACTCTCCAGAAATGGGCATAGACGGAACTTGCCTCAACATAATAAAGGCCACATACGACAAACCCACAGTAAGCATCATACTCAATGGTGAAAAACTGAGAGTTTCCACTAGGATCAGGAGCAAGACAAGATGTCTACTCTTGCCACTCTTATTCAACACAGTTTTGGAAGTCCTAGCCACAGCCATCAGAGAAAAAAAAGAACTAAAAGGAATACAAATTGGAAAAGAAGAAGTAAAACTGTCACTATTTGCCAATGACAATGATACTATACATAGAAAATCCTAAAGATGCTACCAGAAAACTACTAGAACTGATGAATTTGGTAGGGTTGCAGGATACAAAATTAATGCACAGAAATTTCTGGCATTCCTATACATCAACAATGAAAAATCAAACACTCCTATTTACAATTGCAACAAAAAGAATAAAATACCTAGGAATAAACCTGCCTAAGGAGATGAAAGACTTGTACTCAGAAAACTACAAGACACTGATGAAAGAAATCAAAGATGACACAAACAGATGGAGAAGTGTACCATGTTCTTGGATTGGAAGAATCAATATTTCGAAAATAACTATACTACTCAAAGCAATCTACAGATTCAATGCAACCCCTATCAAACTACCAATGGCATTCTTCACAAAATTAAAATAAAAAATCTTACAATTCGTATGGAAACACAAAATACCCCGAATAGCCAAAGCAATCTTTAGAAAGGAAAACGGAGTTGGAGGAATCAGGCTCCCCGGTTTCAATCTATACCACAAAGCTACAGTAATCAAGACAGTATGGTACTGGCACAAAAACAGAAATATAGATCAATGGTACAGGATAGAATGCCCAGAGATAAACCCACGCTCATATGGGCACCTAATTTACAACAAAGGAGGCAAAAACATACAATGGAGAAAAGACAGCCTCTTCAATAAGTGATGCTGGGAAATCTGGACAGCTATGTGTAAAAGAATGAAATTAGAACACTACCTAACACTATATGCAAAAATAAACTCTAAATGGATTAAAGACTTAAATGTAAGACCAGACACTATAAAACTTTTAGAGGAAAACATAGGAAAAAAAAAACACTCTTTGACATAAACCACAGGACGATCTTTTTTGACCCACCTCCTAGAGTAACAGAAATAAAACCAAAAATAAACAAATGGGACTTAATTAAACTTAAAAGCTTTTGCACAGCAAAGAAAACCATAAACGAGACAAAAAGACGACCTTCAGAATGGGAGAAATATTTACAAATGAAACGACAAAGGATTAATTTCCAAAATATACACACAGCTCATGGAGCTCAGTATCAAAAAAACAAACAATCCATTTAAAAAATGGGCAGAACTACGTAGACATTTCACCAAGGAAGACATACAGATAGCATGGCCAAGAGGCACATGAAAAGATGCTCAACATCACTAAGAGAAATGCAAATCAAAGCTACAATGAGGTATCACGTCACACCAGTCAGAATCGCCATCATCAAAAAAGCTGGAAAAAGTAAATGCTGGAAAGGGTGTGGTGAAAAGGAACCCTCCTATACTGTTGGTGGGAATGTAAATTGATACAGCCACTATGGAAAACAGTATGGAGGTTCCTTAAAAAACTAAAAATAGAGCTACCATGATCCAGCAACCCCACTACTGGGCATATACCCTGAGAAAACCATAATTCTAAAAGAGACATGCACCACAATGTTCACTGCAGCACTATTTACAATAGATAGGACATGGAACCAACATAGATGTCTATCAAAAGATGAATGGATGAAGAAGATGTGGCACATATATACAATGAATATTACTCAGCCATAAAAAGAAACGAAATTGAGTTATCTGTGGGAGGTAGATGGACCTAGAGTCTGTCACACAAAGTAAGTCAGAAAGAGGAAAACAAATTCCGTATGCTGACGCATATATATATGGAATCTAAAAAAAAAAAGGTACTGATGAACCTAGTTGCGGGGCAGGTATAAAGATGTAGACATAAAGAATGGACTTGAGGACACAGGGTGGGAGGGGGAAGCTGGGGCGAAGTGACAGTAGCATCAACATGTAAAATAGTTGGCTGGTGGGAAGCAGCAGCATAGCACAGGGAGATTGGCTCGGTGCTTTGCGGTGACCTGGGGGTGGGATAGGGACGACGGGAGGGAGGCTGAAGAGGGAGGGGACATGGGGACATGTGTGTGCATATGGCTGATTTGCTTTGTTGTGCAACAGAAACTAACACGGTACTGTGAAGCAATTATACTCCAATAAAGGTCTATTAAAAAAAAAAGAGGGAGCATGTGAATCCTAAAGGTGTTCCAAAATTAGAGATTTTTACAGGTTACTGGGAGTTCACGAGTCCACATTTCATGCTTTAATATAATAAGTCTCCAAACGAGGCACTATCTTTCATATTCATAGCAACAGATGGCATACTAGTTTAGAATTTTTAAGTTGTGAATTGTATCACACTTATTAGTAAAAACAGAAAAATGGATGTTACAGGAAGAGCGGATGCTGTGAAAGGGTGGTATGATGAGGCATGAACCACAGTGATCGTGAGGGGAGACAGGACTGCTAGGCAGTTTGCATCTCTCTTTGTGAATATCAGTGTGACCTCTGAACCCCACGAGGTGTCTGCCCTGTGGTTCTTGTGGTATGTGAAGCAGTGTGGAGGCACCACTTGGATATTCTCCATCACCAACAGGGCCAGGAACGGAAGTCTGTAGGTGGATCTGGTCAGGCAAGCAAGCGGATAATGCACCTCCTCGGGGACAGAGTGAAGCTGGGGTGTCCTGTCACCTACGTGGACCAGTCAAGTGACAACATCATGAGAGAGATGTTGCATCATCAACTTTATGAGTGCCGATACGTAATTAGTGCCATCCCTCCAACTTTCACTGCCAAGATACACTTCAGAGCAGAGCTTCCTTCAGAGAGAAACCAGTTAATCCAGTGTCTTCCAGTGGGGGCTATCATTAAGTGCATGATGTATTACAAGGAGGCCTTCTGGAAGAAAAAGGATTACTGCGGCTGTATGATCATCGAAGATGAGGAAGCTCCGATTTCAATAACGCTGGATGACACCAAGCCAGATGGATCGCTGCCCACCCTCATGGGCTTCATCCTTGCTCGAAAAGCTGACCGACCACCTTCCTGAGGTCCATAAAGAACTAAGGAAGAGGAGAATCTGTGAGCTGTATGCCAAAGCATTAGGATCCCAAGAAGCTTTACAACGGTGCGCTATGAAGAGAAGAAGTGGTGTGAGGAGGGGTACTCCGGGGGCTGCTACACTGCCTACCTCCCCCCTGGGATATGACTCAGAACGGAAGGGTTCGCCAGCCCGTAGGCAGGATTTACGTTGCTGGCACGAAGACTGCCACATAGTGGAGCGGTCACGTGCAAGGAGCAGCAGAGGCTGGAGAACGGGCAGCTAGAGAGGTCTTGAATGCTTTGGGGAAGGCGGCAAAGAGAGACATACGGGTCCAAGAACCTGCATCAGAGGATGTTCCAGCTGTAGAAATCACCCACACCTTCTGGGAGAGGAACCTGCCTTCCGTGACAGGCCTGCTGAAGATCATCGGATTTTCCACATCGATAACTGCCCTGTGGTTTGTGGTGTACAAATGCAGGCTGCCGACCTGATCCTGAAGTTTCGGCTTCATGCTTTCTGCTTACTCTTTCCCAGCATCATCAAAAGCAAAATGTTGACAAATGGAAAGGCTGTGTCATCGGATCATCTTTAAGTACACTGATTTAACCCCTCCGTTTAATCTCTGTGTATCACCTCCTTAATTTCCGTAAGATCAAGCTCCATCTTGTGACTTGTCTATAGACCAGCTTGTGTTGATTGCTAGAAAATTACCTTGAGATCAGTTTCTTAACTTCAAGAAATTAAAGCTGACGTGCTCATAAAAAAAAATAGAAAAACACTCAAGTTTTGTAATCCTAGTATTCCTTTTATTTTCAATCCCAGTGAAATGGAAATAACATTAAGCTGGAGTGAAAAGATGAATTTTCCTTTACTTTCTAAGAATAACATAGCAGTGACCAGCCTGGGTTTGCTTATTACTCTGATTCTGTTACCATAAAATAGAATAGTGTATTTGACTCATTTTGTGTCATTAGAAATGGAAAACTTTTAGAGGCAAAGAGCCATTTAGTATGGTTTCATATTAGATGTAAGCCCATAACTATGTATCTAAAACCATCAACATCACATCCATTACCAAGCATTTGTTTAAATAGAGAGTAGAATTCAAGGACAGGGAATAGCATGTAGCCCTCCTGCCTAGGGACTGATGTTTGAGTGATGAGTGGCAGAAGTAATATAATGTAGTATGTTCTAAGAACCTACAAGAAGAGATATTGGAAATAAGTACTATAATTAAAGGTAGTGGCTGAGATTTAAAGAAAGTAAATTTGGGACTTCCCTGGTGGTTAAGAATCCGCCTTCCAATGCAGGGGACAAGGACGCAGGTTCTATCCCTAGTCAGGGAACTAAGATCCCACATGCCGTGGGGCAACTAAGCCTGCATGCTCTAGAGCCCACGTGCCACAACTAGAGAGCCCGTGTGCCGCAACTACTGAGCCCGCACGCTCTGGAGTCCAAGTGCTACAACTAGAGAGCCTGTGCACTGCAACTACTGAGCCTGTGCGCTCTAGAGCCCATGTGCCACAACGAAGATCCTGCGTGCCACAACTAAGACCCAACGCAGCCAAATAAATAAATAATTTAAAGAAAGAAAATAAATTTGCTCTTTGGTTGTATATTATACATTTATTTTGCATTAGTTAAATAGAGCCCTCCAAATGACCTTATCTTAAACTTTTGGGAACTGTACACCATTCAAGGTGAAAAGCAGACTTCTTAGAAAAGAGGTTTATTTTCTCTTTAACATCATTTGCCCTCAGAGTTGTTGGTGTAAACTTGCTATTCTTCTAGGGTAGAAACCAAAGACATATATATATATATAATATATATATATAATATATATATATATAAAATTTCACTAAGTTTGCCATAGGATTATTACTTTCATCAGTAAGATGCTATAACACTATATAAATGAACTATTTGTAGAGTTCTTGTGAGGCTGAAGCAGTTTGGTATCACAACAGGATTAGGCAGTTTACAGAAATATCAAAACATTTAAAAATAGGGCAGAAATGTATGCTCAGTGCAGAGTTCCCTAAAATGTTTTCTATGGAATGCTAATTCTGAGGGGTGTTGATAGTTCTATATATTTCTAAAAAGCCCAGTGGCTAATTTAATTTGGGAAATGCTGGGTTAAAGACCACAGGACTTCTCAGAACCTTTAATTTGCTAATATGCATTGAAAACTCTCAAGAAGGAACTTTTATAACATGCTTTATTTTAAAATGTATATTAAATTCATTTAATCAATGAACTCTTTTTCTTTTCTTTTAGCAATATCCCTAGGGACTGGAGTTCTATGGAGAATATCTGAATCACACTGGCATCAAAGTTAGATATAGAAGCTCTGGAATTAGACAAACTAGCAAGTCATTTTACCTCTCTGAGCCCTGGGTTCTAACCTATACATTAAGAAGAATAATTCCTACCTAATGGGTATATTAGAGATTGCTAGTTCATGTAAAGAACATAGCTTATTATAAGCAGTAAAAATGCTGACTTATCAAAACAGCATTAATTGGAGAAGCAGAGATCACAAATGCAGCCACTGTTCATTCTTCGGCAGAATGTACAGTAACAAGCCCAGAAAACTGGGTAGTATGTCACCAAAGACAACTGTGAAGCAGTAGGAAAAATCGGAACTGTTTTATATTAAAATGTAAATTTTGCATTGGTTTATGATTCATAATTTGATCCCATAATTGAGTCACTACTTATTAAACTGAGTATTTTCATATACGTTATCTCATTTAATCTTCATAAAAAACTAAGACCCAAATGCAGCCAAAAATAAATAAATATTTTAAAAAATTCTCAAAGTGATAAAAGTATAGAGATGGAGAACAGATTAGTGGTTGGCAGAGGACAGAGACTTGGCGGGTTGGCAACCAACAGATTAGTGGTTGGCAGAGGACAGATCACTTGGTGGTTAGGAGAGAGGGCCACAGATATGAAGAGGCAGCGCAAAGGAGTTCTTTTCTGGTGATGGAACGGTTCTGTGTCTTGATTGTGGTGATCATTATGTGAATCTATAGGTGGTATGAAATGGTATAGAACTACACATACCCACACACATCAATACAGGTTAAAAAATGATGGAAACTGAGTAAGGTCTATAGTCAAATTAACGGTAATATACCAATGTCGACTTCCTGGTTTTGATATTGCACTACATCACTATATACTGTCCTATAATTGTGATGTCATACTATAGCTATACTTCTGATATCATAATTTGGGGAAGTTGGTTGAAGGCTACATGGGACTCTATCATTTTTGCAACTTCTTGTGAATCTATATTTCAAAATACAAAAGTTAAAAAAAAAAAGTGCATGTGGGATGAGAGGGATTATTGCTACCATCTTGGAGACAAGTTACACAGTCCTACAGCTAAGTGAGTAAATAGTAGCACAGAGACTGAGAACCCGGGCTCTTGGAGCCAACAAACGAGAGCTGTGACCCTGGATGATCTGCCCATGTCTGGTTGAGAGGATGGGGCAGGCCCCAGACGTGGTTTGGTGAGACCGTCATGGCGCCAACTCCATTAACTCAGGCTCAGGATGTAGTGTCTGTCTTTGAGGGTGAAGAGTCTACTAGAATGGGTAATTAACTGACAAAAATTAAAGGAAAATGTAGACAGAGATCCCATCCTGAAAATGAGGCCAAATTGGAGAAGGGAATAATGGGTAGCCCGACGTTCGGCAGACCCCAGGAGCTTTGGTGGCAGAGGGAATCTGAGCCAGTGGGTCCTGTGCTGTCTGTGTGACTCATCACCAAGTTCTGCAGCGTGGGGTCCAGAGGCAGGTAAAGTGCACAGACGGTCGAAAGAGCCCTGGATCTCGGACAGACCCCTCGCGGGGAGGCGCCAGAGAATACAGACAGAAATCAAGCGAGGGTCAAAGCACAAAGGGAATTAGGGCACTTTCTCTTCCAAGGAATCCTAGGCTCCACCTCCTTTCCTTTACCACTGCCTTTCTTAAACATGTTTCCAATTTGGAAATGACTGCAAATCACTGTACTTCTTTTTATAGAACTGAGATACTGCCTTATCAAGATTAAGGTTACACTTAGGCAGAATCAAACCACATATGGTGACCTGAAGTCATTCTGTTTCTTTGGACAGAGGGAGGGTTTTGAGTGTCGATGTGCTTCATGGACACTGTCAATGCTTCTTTGAACAAGAAAGAGCTTTTAAAATAATCACAACGCAATCCCCCCAAAAAGCTAAGTCAGGGCTTCCCTGGTGGCGCAGTGGTTGGGAGCCTGCCTGCCGATGCAGGGGACACGGGTTCGTGCCCCGGTCCGGGAGGATCCCACATGCCGCGGAGCGGCTGGGCCCGTGAGCCATGGCCGCTGAGCCTGCGCGTCCGGAGCCTGTGCACCGCAACGGGAGAGGCCACAACAGTGAGAGGCCCGCGTACCGCAAAATAAATGAATGAATGAATGAATAAATAAATAAGCTATGTCAATACATTTAAGTATCTGGACTTAAAAATTTCCCTGACCAAGTAGGTCTCTTGTTCACTTTCCAAGATAGTAAACCATAGTGTTACCTGCTCTTTCCTCCCATCCCTGCCCCCTAGGAGATGGGGCTAGGCCAATAGGTTGAGCGTGTGTTCTCATTAATTGTAAATGGTCATGTGGGGCTTCCCTGGTGGCGCACTGGTTGAGAATCCGCCTGCCAATGCAGGGGACATGGGTTCGAGTCCTGGTCCAGGAAGATCCCACATGCCGTGGAACAACTAAGCCCATGCTTTGCAACTACTGAGCCCGTGCCCTGCAACTACTGAGCCCGCGTGCCGCAACTACTGAAGCCCACGCGCCTAGAGCCCGTGCTCCGCGATGAGAAGCCACCGCAGTGAGAAGCCCGTGCACCGCAACGAAGAGCAGCCCCTGCTCGCCGCAACTAGAGAGAGCCCGTGCGCAGCAACGAAGACCCAATGCAGCCAAAAATAAATAAATAAAAAAATAAATGTATTTAAAAAAACAATTGTAAATGGTCACGGGAATGAATGCTGGATGTCTTACTCAGCGTCCCTGCCTTTCCACCACACCCCCGGGAAGAACATCTCGTACAGGCTACCTCCATGGCCCTGCAGTTGCCCCAACTCCACACTCCTGCCCACACACAGCCGTGACTCGGTCCCCTACTTGAATGTTAGAAATGTCAGCTACTGGGTACACAGTCCAAATGCTTTCTTAGGACCTAATGTGCTCTCTAGTGATAGTCTAGCTTTTACATAGAGGATGTTAAAAAAATCAGTTTGATAGTCAGTGTTTCATCCTGTTTTCACTGGCTGCTGAATAAGCAGTGCTTCCAAATCTTGGGTTTAGTGTAGGACGCTATTGAAACACACGCTCTTAGTTAGAACATTTGTGAATAATCATTCTAGCGATAAATGCACTTGTTCAGCTGCCCTTATGACTTTTAAATTTGGCATGTATTTCATATAGACTTTTCCATGAGAACATAACTCCAAGCGGTACCAAACATCACCCTGGCTGTATTTTAACAACGACAGTAGTGGCTATGAAGGCCAGGATTTCAATTAGCAGAAGTTTTTTACACGCACAGGAAGATGATTCTGAATTTAGTTTTACATATTGGATAAGTGTGTTGCATAAAAGCATGAAGTGATGCTTCAGCAGGAAGCCAGGCTGGTGGCACATAGACCAGAAATGAGTGCAGAGAGGTTTAAGCCCAGTTGTTTGATTGTGCTGCAATCTGTTGGCTGGCCTACCATCCCCTCCCCTGCCTAGAACTGCAATATTCCAACAAGAATCTGGTTAACACTTGTCCCCTAGCTCAGTGAGTTGCCATCCAAGTTAGTTTTTTAAAACCGCAAAGCTCTTTGAGCTCTCGAAGTGGGAATTCGCTTTTATTTTCTATTCTACAATAGGCTATTCCTGGCCCAGGCCCTCGGGCATAGCTAATCTTGCACACTGCATGGCATGTGGGATCTTAGTTCCCCGACTAGGGACTGAACCCCTGGCCCCTGCCCTGGAAGCTCAGAGTCTTAACCACTGGACCACCAGGGAAGTCCCAGGGCATAGCTCAGAGTCCCCCTCACACACATCTGTTAGGTTACCCTGATTCCTCTGTAGAAAGCACAGCCTTGACCAGGGGTACTGGAAACCCTCAGGAGATAGCCAGTATTGTAAACTAGCTTTCTGAAGAACCAAAACTATTTCTTATGGCAAAAGGAGAGCTCGGCAGATATTTTTTATTAGGAAAAATATATGCCGAATAATTGGGCCTCATTTTATATCTGACTCTTGAGTCTTGGTTTCACGACTCTTGCCTATGAATCATCTTGTGATACTTTACAAAAACACTTCCGTGACTACGTATTGCCAGGCTCTGCTAATCAATGCATGTTTTAATCGCAGAGAAAATATGGATTTTGTGTATGTTCTGAACATCAGCAGGGAATCAAACTTTGTTCTGAGCATGGAGTAAAGACTTCAGTGACCAAGCAGGGACTGGACCACCTTCATTCACACAACCTTCGACACAGTAACTTTTGCTTTGGCCTCACCCCACCCAGAAGGTATTTATAATCAGCAGTACAATCTGTAGGCTAGAGCCGATGTTGAACATTTCGGCTGGATAACATAGCAAGGTCATCGTTGTCGCTCTCGAGGTGGTGACATTCCCACAGGTGACTCTGCGATTGATCTTGTGGTGAATGTGCAGGCCAGTCATCACAAAGTACTGCAGACACGGTAAGCGATACAAAACCGTAATCTGCATTCACCAGTGCGTGCCCATACACACTAGATTGTCAGCGATGGCTTGACTCTTCAGGAAACATCCTCTTGATGGCAAGTCCCTCACTGAGACACATGTGAGGGGATTAGGTGTTTCAGCAACACTTAATATGGGTGAAAAACGTGGCAGAACCCCAGGAAGGCTAAAGCTCTTAGCTGCAGCGTGAGGACTGCAGGTGGTTTCCTTGCCTTAATTAAGGCCGGAAGCATTGATGATGTGGCTTAAGAAGGAGACTGACACCTGAAGATCACTTCAGGGGAAGTAGGGATCTAGAGCTTCCTACAAGCGGCTTTATGTCACATCCCTTAAAATGTCAAGTGGAAGCTTCCAGCCACATTCACTGAACACCGAGATCTCAATGCACAGTGGTAACAGCAGTTTTGCAAAAGGCTTTGATAGAAAACCCTGGGAACTCAAGAGACCCAGCAGCCTGGAGTGTCTGGACTCTCTAAGGAAGTATTCAGAGAGGCTGTTGCCTTGAGCAGAGAACAGCCACTCTGCCCACTTCTCACTGAGCCAGTGTGATAAGGGCTGCTCGAACCCTGCTGGGCTGCTCCTTAGGAGATGAGTGTAGAAGCCTGCACTTAGTCACACGCTCTTTCTGAGCCACATGGAGCTGGGGGTGGGGTGGGGGGAGGAGGATACTCAGACAAGATAAAGCTCGCTAAGCCTGTCCTGTGCTTACAGACGTCTACGAGCACTGCTACAAACTGCGCAGAATCCTAGGCATCTTTCCTGGCCCCCCTGCAATAGCATCCAGTTCCTCAGCTAACTCCCCCCAGGCGCAGTGAAGAGCTAGGGGGAACAGTAGCTTCATCACCATGAGAAACCAGGACATGTGGGCAGAGGGGAAGATGTGGTGTTCCCGTGACTGTGGGCTGTCATCGTCAGGGATGTGAGCAGGGCCCCTATCTACCAACAACAGCAAGGAGACTCCACACCGGAACTCTTCCCGAGTTCTGCTTAAACTTGGTTTCTAATTTCTTGAAACGGTCATGGGATCTACAGCTGAGATAAGGGTATTAATATTCACATATTGACTTTGCTTTTAAATTGCATCAGAAAATACTGGGAGTTTTCAAAACTTGCTGTAATATTCGAGCATAGAATAGGACACTATCAGACTGTAAACTTTCCCATTGGATCTTGCATCTCGTGTGTGTGTGTGTGTGTGTGTGTGTGTGTGTGTGTAACGGTTTCTGTGAGGTCTTTAGCTGTGTAGGGCTCGTCAGCTGATTTACACTCCAGCATGGTGAACAGCAGGGTAAGCCTGTGGTTCCCTTGGACCCAGTAAGGCTATGATTCTGTGGGAACGTTTATAATATCACGTTTGCTGTCTCTCTTCTCCTAAAGGGTGACTGAGGAAACCGGTGATGTCTCTGGGGCTTTTGCATGAGTCAGGCAGTGCCGCTTGCCAGTGAGCTGTTGGCAGGCTCCAGCCACCAGCCCCTCCCCGTCCTGGGAAGCACATCCCTCTTGCTTCCATGCATTCCTTATTCTGTCCTGAAAAATGTTTTTTCCTTAAAAGAGAGAGGGCTGTGTCTGTGTGTGTGTCTGTGTGTGTGTGTGTGTGTGTGTGTGTGTGTGTGTGTAGAGAGAGAGAGGTAGATAGAAGAACGGGTGACTTATATGCTTCAAATTCCCTTCCATTTTATAGGGGGGTCGCATGCTATTTCCAAGACAGAGACATTCTGTGAGAAACAGTTTCAATAGAGAGTCCGAAATGACAGGAATGGTTTAAGCCCAGCACTGGGGAGAGAATGCTGCCTCTAGGTGACACACATCGAAAATGATTCCAAATGTTTTCTCTGATGCCAGCGGTGCAACCTTCTGGATAAACCATTTCGCACCACCCTGTTCAGCACACTGAGTGCAGATGCATCCCCCGGCCTCAAAGATCTCGGACAGACCCTGCGGTGTCACCACCCCAGGAGGCGCTGCTGGCTGTCGCGGCCCAGCACGCCCCCAGCAGCAGCCCAGGGACCGGTGACAGGCTCCGTGTGATGCAGACCAATAAACTCGGCCCGCCGGGACCGAGCTTCCCTGGGTACACAAGCATCCCCTCCTCTTTATTTTCCTTGGGACCCGGTGAATCATCTTTTGTACCGTCTTACATGGTGTGACTCATTTCAGGCTATTTTCTGCCCAGTCTCAGCCCAGTGGCTCATTTCTGGAGAGGCCCTTCCTCATCTGTTAAACGTCATGACTCGCTACACTGCACTTGGTAGCAACTCCAGGCTCGCTTCGTGGGCGCTGAGCGTACTCAAACAAGAACAGAGCAAAGAAATGGCCTTCATGTGGGTGAAGCTGCCCAGGCCTCTCCCAGCCTTATTTTAAGACCATAATTTGCATATTCCTTCATGGTGATGACAGTGTTGGACCTGGTCATTTTGCTCTCTTTGCTTTTATCGGGAGGCATGTGTGAATCAAATGCAGGCTGCAAAGTCAACATTTGTTTCAAGGACTATTCAAAACAAACATGGCTCTGTGGCGGTCACTCCCATTTCCTAATGGTCCCCTTCTGCTCCCTTCTTCCAGTTTTATTTTCTTCATGTGACATTTCAGAGCAGAAAAAATCTTTTAGTTTTTAAATTTTTAAATTAAAAAAATTTGGGGGGAGGGTAGAGTTGATTTACAATGTTGTGTTAGTCTCAGGTGTAAGGCAAAGTGAATCCATGAAAAAGGTTTTTTTAAAATTTCTCCTTGCATGCCCTTTCTAATGTCTGACAAAAGTTTTTCCAGTTGGAATTTAACTAGTTTAATCAGAAAAATAAGAGTTTGTCCAGTATACCTACAGTGATATTCCTATTCTCTGGAGATTTGTGAACATTTGGGTGTCTCTCTTAACTTTAAAGAAGCTCATAACGATTCCTGCTTCCACTGAAGCACCAAGGAGAAGACGCAGAAATGGCTGGTGTCTGGTTCAGGTGCTCTGGGCAGCCTTGGCTGCCCTCAGATGTTGGCTGTGACTCCTGCTGGCCGGGGCTGCCTACAGCCCTGCGGCATATGTGGAATCTTCTCGGCAGAACAAAGGCAATCTTTTCCCAATCGTTTGATTTCATTGTTTTCATTTTTCAGGGCAAACTTTCAGGTTTATACAAGGGTAAGACTCAGCTTTTCCTGGGTTAGGACATGGACTGTAAAATGTTTTGTTGGGTCAGGACATGACGTCCCTCAACCTGAGATGTGCTCAGACTGTTGCTCCAGGCCCAAATGCCTTGAAAGTTTAGGTTCTGAAGGACAAGTGACAGGAAACAGTGGCAGCCACGCTGGATGGTCACCTAGAGAGCAAGAGGTCCTAGGTGACCTGAGCAGCGGTCCTGATGAGTAGACAGTGTGGCTCTTAGTCAAGCAGCCCTGACAGGTCATCGCTGGCTTCGAGATGCGCGGCCACTCCGCGGCTGCGGCCCAGAGAACGTGAGGCATAGCATGCTTTTGCTGTGTGTTTTAAATTAGCTTAGTCAAGCTATAAATATTTGGGCTAATTTCTAAAAAATGAAATGTCCCTGTCAAAGCCAGAAGCCTGGCTTGTGTGATGCAAATTAACTTCTTATGGAGATGGGGTCTGGAAAGCAGGATGGAAATGTGTTTCTAACCCCAGCTGGTCCAATAGGGTGATGGATCATAGGTTAAATTTGCTCTGAGGATTCCTCAGTTACCTCAGATTCAAATGCCTGTCTGTGGAGTCTTAGTAACCTCTGTGGAATGCCAACACCTGCCTCGCACAAGCATCAGCGTCTCCTGATGCACAGCTCCTCCTATGAGCCGCTTCTGAACTGATTCCCACCTTCCCCTACTAGAATAATGTCTCTTTCTGCTGTGCCCTGTGTCTCCATGTCCCTTGTCGATAACAATAGAGACCCTCCATCCCAAGAACCTTTCCTATAGGTGACCTTTCTCTTCCTGAGTTTTCTTTTTTCAGTTTTTTAATGAGTACACTTTAACTGCATAGTTTTGAAAAACACATAAAGCCAATATGCAGCTGCTCAAGCTCATGCTACTCTGATAAATGCAAACGAAATCAGCAACGAGACGCACTTCAGACTCAAAAGATAAGCAAAATGTCATAGTCAGAAAGTCCTGAGTGATGGCAGAGCAATGCGCATTCCGGTACCTCCAGAGAGGAGCGCCAATTGCAATATCAGGACTTGGCAAAGTCGAAGAATTGCGCTTAGGCTATAACCGATCCACTTCTATAAGCTATGAGAAATTCTTCTAGCATGTGTATAAGGAGATTATCCATATGTAATACACACAGACACATATATATAAAATGCCTAATTACAACAGTTTGTAAGAAAAAAATTGGAAACAACATAAATGTCCATTCTTCTCTATAGAACAATACAGAAACTAAAATAAGTGAACTAGAGCTCCACGTTGATGTGGATAAATCTCAAAAACATTCAGCCAAAAAAGCTTAATGAGTGTTATACTGGACATTTTTAAATTGTAGATACTAATATTTAAATAAAGCTTAAATCCGCAAAAAACAACCTCTAGTACCCTCTTCTTTTCCCATCCCACACCCTTGCCCAGCCACCAGTGAACAGTGTTACGTATGTGGTGTCTCCCCTGGACAGTGCAGAAACAAGACACAAAGGATGCTATGTAGCTCTGGGCAGGGTGCCATATTTTCCCTCCATGTTGTGGTGGGGTTTGTGGGTTTCTGTCTGCATATTTATGAGCTTCTGTAGGGGGCTCTCCTCCTCTCCTTCTTTCCATTCTCACCTCCCCTCAGCCTGAATTCTTCCCATGAATCCCTTTTCAGCCCCCAACAAGGAGACTACAGTACATGAATTCTATGGCATTTCTTTCTTTTTTCTTTTTTTTTAATCAGAGGATAATTGCTTTACAATGTTGTGTTAGTTTCTGCTGTACAGCAAAGTGAGTCAGCTATATGTATACACATATCCCCTCTTTTTTGGGCTTCCTTCCCATTTAGGTCACCACAGAGCACTGAGTAGAGTTCCCTGTGCTATAATAGTATGTTCTCATTAGTTATCTATTTTACACATAGTAGTGTATGTATGTCAATCCCAATCTCCCAATTCATTCCCCCGCCCTTAGCCCTTGGTACCCATACATTTGCTTCCTATGGCATTTTTATTTGCCATGGGAGCATATCCATCTGGGGACAGTTCTGTCAGAAAGAAGACTGAATAAACTATCTCCATCTCGGGGGAATTCAGAGTAGAGAAAAGATAAAGAAAGGGTCAGAGTCATGTTTTTTTTTTCATATTCCCTACTGGATTATAATAAAATTTTGTTAAGATTTTGTTTCTTTCAAAGTGCCTATAATTTAAAAAACTCTATTGATAAGAACTTAACACACATTTCATCTATTTAATTTTAATTTCAACTCTGATGGCAATGGAGACTATTTCTTAGGTGGCCCTCGCTCAGGTTAAAGTAAGCCAAAATGGTAACTACTGAGGCTATAAACTTTTCTCTAAGTAGATTAGCAATTTTAGTTTTAAAATGATCTGACCATAAATTACTTTATTTCTGAGCAATCTGAGACCTTTTGAAGGATTCCTGAAGATATTTTAAAGAAACGCTCAGGCTTCAACTCTTGTTACTTATTCCATCAATACATTCATACTTCCATTCTTTCTAAGTTCCAAATAATTTGAAGACTTATTTAATTAAGGCTGAATTTAATAACTATATGATTTTTTAAAATATTTATTTATTTATTTGGCTGTGCCAGGTGATTAGTTGTGGCATGAAGGATCTTTAGTTGTGGCATGCGAACTCTTAGTTGCGGCACATGGGATCTAGTTCCCTGACCAGGGATCGAATCCGGGCCCCCTGCATTGGGAGTACGGAGTCTTAGCCCCTGGACCACCAGGGAAGTCCCAATAACTATGTGATTTTTGATGTATGCTTTTTGAGAAAATTATATAGAAGGTCAATTCATCACTTTGTACGCAATTATCTTGAGTCACTGTTAATGTTTACACACAAAAAGATTCCGATTTTAGTTAGAAATTGTAACCTAAAATTTTTAGGATACAAAGAAAGAGAGAAAAGTCTACGTGATAGAAACACAAACTCACCCAAACCCCATCATTCGTGAACTTTTTCAGTGACATCATTTACTATGGATAGCAACAGAAACGGCTAAATTTAAGCTCCAGACTCACATCCAATGACCATCTGGGCCAATCTTATCCTTGTATCTCAAGCAAAACATTATCAAATAGAAGTAGTCATATTTTTTTCCAAACCTGCTCTCCAAACAATAAAAAAAAATCAAGGCACAATAGTAGAGAATCAGCAGTCCCTTCAGGATGGAGGTTCAAAATGTAGAATAGAAGAATTATGTACTGGAAGGTTGCAGGGGTTTATAAAAGATTAAACATAAGAGATATATCTTAACATAATTGGCCTAATACCAACTTAGATGAAAGGAAATGGATGAATTAGCTTCTAGAAGTGTTTTGCATACCTGATTTTATCTCAAAATATGTTTTTATGTGCTTTCCACTGTACATAATAATGTCCTATTATCAATAGACCATACAGTTTATTTTTATTTTTTTAAAATTTATTTATTTATTTTTGGCTCCGTTGGGTCTTTGTTGCTGTGCGTGGGCTTTCTCTAGTTGCAATGAGTGGGGGCTACTCTTGGTTGCGGTGTGCGGGCTTCTCATTGCAGTGGCTTATCTTGTCGAGGAGCACAGGCTCTAGGTTGTTGTGGCATGTGGGCTTCAGTAGTTGTGGCTTGCGGGCTCTAGAGCGCAGGCTCAGTAGTTGTGGTGCACAGGCTTAGCTGCTCCGCAGCATGTGGGAACTTCCCAGACCAGGGATCGAACCCGTGTCCCCTGCATTGGGAGGTGGATTCTTAATCACTGTGCCACCAGGGAAGCCCCCACGCAGTTTATTTTTTGCACAGTAGACACATTTTTACCAATATTCCCATATTGTTGACAAAAAGTTGATGGCTAGCTGGCAAGGAGATGAGTAGAGTTATTTGATCGTTACAAGACTGGCATTCTTGATCTGGGACCCATTACAGCAATGTTTTGCTAAACCAACCTCTGTTCTCTTTAGAACAGCACCAATTATTATTCTAGAGATTCAGTATTAATATATTTATTTTTCAACAAGCTTTTATTTAATCTTAGTGTGTCCTGGGCAGAGGGGTTACAGGGATGAAACTGTTCTTGTCCTTAAAAAGTTTACAAACCAAGAATTATAATATAATGAGAAATTCCTTTCACAACGATACATGCAAAGGGCAGTCACAACATAGGAGAAGCCCATATCTTCTCTGACTTAGGGAAGACTTCACAGTGGCAAAGATACGTACTGAGAATTCTCTGGGCATATAAGTGAGGAAAGTACATTTGAAAGAGACAACAGAGTGTGCAAAGGAATGGAAGCATGAGAGAGTATGATGTGTTCTGTACAAACAGTTCACTATGGTGAGAGAGTAAGATTAGAGTGAGGAGGAAAGGAAGGGGAGACAAAAGATGAGAACAGACAGGCGTATATCAGAGGAGGCTCAAATTTACCCTTTGGGCAATTTAGAGCCACTGAAGAATTTTGAGCCAACATGTTCAATAGAAAGACCTCTCTAGGCACTTCCCTGGTGGCGCAGTGGTTAAGAATCCGCCTGACAATAAAGGGGACACGGGTTCGAGCCCTGGTCTGGGAAGATCCCACTTGCCACGGAGCAACTAAGCCCGTGTGCCACAGCTACTGAGCCTGCGCTCTAGAGCCCACATGCCACAACTACTGAAGCCCACGTGCCTAGAGCCCGTGCTCCGCAACAGAAGCCACAGCAATGAGAAGCCTGCACACTGCAACCAAGAGTAGCCCCCGCTCGCCGCCAACTAGAGAAAGCCCACTGGCAGTAATGAAGACCCAATGCAGCCAAAAATAAATAAATAAGTAAATAAATTTAAAAAAGGAAAAAAGGAAGACCTCTCTAGAAAAGTTGGATAGGACAGATTAAATGTGTGCAAGAAAATCTAGAGACACAGAGAACACTCAGGCTATTGCAATGGTCCAGAAAGAGGCAATGAGTTCCTAAATATGGATCCAGCACCTGAGTAAGGATTTGGGAGATATTTAGGAGGGAGACTCACAATACTGGGCTTTCCTTGGAATAAGGGTAGAGGAAACGGAAGGGTGTAATATGACTCTCAACAATCTCATCTGGATAACTGATGTCAGCCATGGACACCAGCAAAGCAGCGGCAGTAGCTTTGGAGATGCTTGGGAGATCTTAATATGTAAATATATAAAAGATAGTTGGATATGTAGATCTGGAATTAAAAGGAAAAAAAAAAGCCTTTGACTGAAGATAAGTTATTGGGGGTTATTTGCATTTTAATGGAGAGCTAATGGTTAAACATGGACCAGCATACAATGCATGTGATCCATTCTTGGTGATGGACCCTGGGTACAGTATACCTGGTTGCTCCTGGGGAGGATTTTTCCCTTTTGATGAAAGAGATATGACAGATGGAATGTTGGCTGCCATATCAGTCAACAAAGGATGTCACAGTCACCAGCGATTGCAGCCCTCTAATGTGAGCCAGTGAGCCCTGAGGAAACTCAGGAAGGAAAGAATACCTGCCATCTATCAGCCATCAGACTACAGCCACTCCCCACAGTGAGCCCTGAGGAAAGTCAGGATGTGAAAATACAGGATACTGGCCCCAGATAGCTGAGGTGCCTATCAAAGGAATAATTTCAGTGAGCCCAGACTCTTGCATCTTCCCATATACAGCAAAGCTCTAAATTTAACTTGGGATATCTGGTTTTTCTGTAATTAACGATAGTCTTTTGATGTTCAGACAACCTGCTCTTTGTCGTAAAACATCTATATGACCTAGCTCCCCCCTCACCTCCTTGGAGCATTTCTCTCAGAGTTACTTGAGATGCTGCCTCCCGGGCCTGAAGTCCTAAAAATTCCCACCGAATAAAACGTCACTCTCAACTTTTAGGTTGTGAATAGTTTTTAAGTCGACAGATACATGAAGAGATCTCACTACTAACCATTTTGCCTTTGGACTATGTTGAGTGAGGAGGTGACACCTAAAGAGGAAGGCCAACCTGATGAGGACTGAAGTGTGGGAAGATGGAAGGGAGTTGGGTCCTTGATGACATAAACTACTGAACCAGCCCTGAAACTCCAGACTTCTTGTTACGTGAAGGTTTATAACTAACTCCTTGCTGTTTAAACTCCATTCATTTTAATATTTTGGTACTTACAGCAGACATCATCCAAACTAAAAAGCCTCTTTCTGTGAGATAAGGTAGAAACAATTAAAAATAGATAGAGCGACATCTTATTTTGTGGGTAAAAGGGCAGTAAACTGAGGGAGCTTTGTGTGTTTGTGTGTGTGTGTGTGTGTGTGTGTGTGTGTGTGTGTGTGTGTGTGGCTTAAGAAGCTAGATGATGAGAGAAGGGATGACATTGAGGATTGATGACAATTACGAAGGGGATGAAAGAGGATCTGTCTTCGGACGTGAATAAGACTGTCAAAGAGTGTGTTGGGCAGAGTCAAGGCCTAAGATCACATCAGACAATGGCACTAATTTGCGTGGCTGTATAATCTTTTCTACGTTGTCTTGGCTGGATAGGAAGGAAGTGCAGGTAGAGGGATGGATACACTGTGGATCAGGGAAGAGTCAGGGCCTGGAGGACATAAGGAGTGACTGAAGCAGGAGGGAGGGGAACAGGAGGATAAGAAGCTGTGGTCAAAGAATGGGCTCTTGGGGTCTGAGAATTCAACAGTGAGCGTAGATACAGGCTGACCATGTGTGTGGAGCATAGACAACAGGGGAAGTGGTACGAGATCATGATGGAGAGGTAGGCCTGAGCCAGATGTGGTAGGGCCTCCATATAAAGAGTTGAGGTTTTCATCTAAATAGGCTGAGAAGCCATTAAAGGGATTTAAAAATGGCAATGAGGGGCTTCCCTGGTGGTGCAGTGGTTGAGAGTCCGCCTGCCGATGCAGGGGACACGGCTTCGTGCCCCGGTCCGGGAGGATCCCACGTGCCGCGAAGCAGCTGGGTCCGTGAGCCATGGCCGCTGAGCCTGCACGTCCCGAGCCTGTGCTCCACAGCGGGAGAGGCCATAACAGTGAGAGGCCCGTGTACCGCAAAAAAAAAAGAAAAAAAAAAAAAAAAAGGCAATGACATTGAAGAGCCTTTAGAAAGGCAACGATCTGATACTTTGGAAAGACCACTTCTGGAGGCTGTGTTGAGAATGGATAATAGGAGAGCAAGACAGAAATCAGGACAACAGTTGGCTGGTGACTGCAGTAGTTGAGGCAAGAGGTAGGGACGACCTGAATCTAGAAGGTGACAGTGGAGGGAGAGAGAGAAATAAGTAGCTTCAATATATAATTGGGACATAGGACCAATAGGACTCGTAGGTGGAGTAGATTACGGGGGTAAGGAAGAGCAAGAAGACAAAGAAAATCCCTAAATTTTGGTCTTTTGCAAAGTGATAGTGGTTCCATTTACTGACAAGGGAATGTTGGAGAAAAAAGTGGATTTCTTGAGGGGAGATGGGGGTAGCAGAGAGTCGAGAGTGCTAGTTTGATTATATCACAAGGAGATGTCACACATATAGTTGGATATTTGAGTCTAGAGCACAGAGATCAGAGACAAAGCATAATTTTGGAAACTGTATGTGGGTACCTCCCCACTACTCCTTCTTTCCCATCACCACTGTGTGGTACCCATATTATTTGGAGGGAATTGACTCCTAACCTGGAATCTGATATGGATCTCGATTGTTTTATCTCCATCAAGATAATCCTTCCTCTCCCACATCATCATTATTGATTGAGGTAACTCAGATCGAAGCCTCCCTGCACATGGCATTACCCTATCCAAAGGAACTGCATCAGAAGTACATATGTGAAAAATTTGGGCCAATGGGACACATGGAAGCTCATTTCTGGGATCTCCTAAGAAAGAATGTTTCCTGTCCTTCTGAGAGCCCAGAGAAAGCGACCAGAAATCAACCTTCTCTCTCATTTTGGACGGCACGATTTGTGGATGTAAAATCTGGAACTGCTGCAGCCATTTTGTCAACATGACGGACATCAGCTTGAGGATGAAGCTAATAACATGGGAGGTGGGATAGAGACTTGGAAAGAAAATGGTCCCCTGATGATACTGTTGAAGCCCTGAAGACTATCTTGCTTCTGAACTTTTCAGTTATGGGAACCAATAACCGGCCCCCCTCCCCACTTTATTATTTAAGACAGAGTTTGATTTTTGGTTATTTGCAGTATGAGTCCTAACTGATGACTCCTAAGCCACTAGCACATAAATCATATTTCATCCCAGGGAGAAAATGTTGAGAAGGAAGATTGAATCCCGAGGCATCCCAACCTTAGAGACTGGGCCAAGGAAGAGAAACATAAAAGAGAGAAAAGGAACAGGGAGAAACAGAAGGTGACGCAGGAAAGTGTGGAGTCACTGGGGGGGAAATGTGTTTGAAGAATGAGGGAGGAGTCCCCTCTTTGAGAGCTCCTGGGAGTTCAGGTAACATGAGGGCAGGTACATGACCTTGGAAATGGCAACATGCAGCTTGCTAGTGACCCTGTGAAGTGCAGTCAGAAGAGGGGAGGAGGGAAGCTGGTAGAGTAGAAGGGAGGGGAGAAGGGGTTCGGGAGTGAAGACAGTGGGTGGACACACATTTCAAGAACTTTTGCTGCAAAGACAGGAAGAGCAGCGAGTCAGGAACAGCCAGGCCTGTGGGGCTGGGAGATTTTGTTTTAATAGCTTTCATAATTTTTTTTTTTTTTTTTTTTTTTTTTGCGGTACGCGGGCCTCTCACTGCCGCGGCATCTCCCGTTGTGGAGCACAGGCTCCGGACGCGCAGGCTCAGCGGCCATGGCTCACGGGCCCAGCCCCTCTGCGGCATGTGGGATCTTCCCAGACTGGGGCACGAACCCGTGTCCCCTGCATTGGCGGGCGGACCCTCAACCACTGCGCCACCAGGGATGCCCCATCATTTGTTTTTTTGAGAATGGAACAGACGAGTGTTCCATATGCTGAGGGAACGATCCAGAGGAGAATAAAAAATAAAGGATGCAGGAGAGAAGAGCAAATGCAGAGGCACTCCTAGTAAAGGTGAGAGGGATGGTACCCAAGGATAAGAGGAGATGCTTAGTAAGAGCAGAAACACCTCGTCCTTTGTCAAAGGAGAGAACAAAGAACGTGACTGGGTAAAAGAAGGCTTGTGGATTTGTGCTAAGAAGTTGGAGAAGCGTCTGTTCTGTTTTCTCAGTTGAGTGTGAGTGAACATCACCTGCCAAGATGCAGGAAAAGCGTGTGATCAAATGTGGTCATGGCTTCCCGGCAGGACAGAAATTTTCTTTATTAGGCTTCTGGAAAATGACCTTTTACATTCCTAAAGCTGTAAAACTCTTCCAAGTGACTTTCTTGTCTATTAAATTCTAAAAGGGATGCTTTACATTTTTTGAAAGTTTTGCTACATGTAAATGGGACAGGAGGGGGTGATGGAGGGGGTGTTTCTTTTACCGTCAGTTTAAGGTTTAGGCAACTGGATTCAGATTCTCTTAAAGCTGGTTTTTGTTAAAGGGAAATTTTAAACTTTCCACCTGAAATATTTATAAGCCCGTGACATGTTATTTTCTCTCCAACAGAGAGTTCCTGTTTGCTACAGTTAAGTTAGCTCACATCTGTGGTCTTCACTGACAAGAGTCCTGGCCTTTTCCTCTTTCTTTAGATTTCCTCTAGTTCTCTGGTGCTATGAAAAGTTGGAAAAATAATTTATAAAACTTAAAAATCAAAGCTATAACTAAAATATATATTCTTCATAGCCTAGAAGAAAATAAAATATATTCCACTTCTCTGGACAGTTTTATAATAAGTGTCAAGTTGAGAAACTGCTTGATGTTTCAAGATGATTAGCTATGACTTCTAGTTATAAGTTAGTAGGGGGCTCTTATTTCGTTGTAATTATAGGTTTTAGCTAACAAGATAATTTAAGTTAATTAGACTATTATAAAGACCATGTAGAGGAGGAAAGTGTGGGTTATTGTTTTGTAAACACTGCTGGATTTGTCCTCATTTTAGGCAGTACGAAATAACTTATTTTGCACAAAACCACTTAAGAGACTTAAAATACAACTTTGTGTGTAACCTCTCTAGCTGTGCAATTCTAAAGAGCGAGCCCATCATATCCACCTGGGGTACTGGCTTCAAATCCTGATGACACGGAGCTGAGAACAAGGACTAATTTCATTCAAAGTCAAATCCAGTCTATGAACCAAAGTGCCTTGCGGGCAGAGATGAAAATACAAGCCTTACTCAGAATGTTGTTCAAAACACATGGCCCAGGAGAGGGTAAACCCACACATTTATAAAACACATTCAGTGGGACAATTCTAGGCTTTTTTGAAAGGTCGTCAATTAAAACCACCTTAAAGATGCTTTGTTAGAACAGAAGATTTCAATCATGATCTTTCTAGCTACCAGTGTATAACTATTTGGACTTAAAATAAGTTTTAACTTAAGATATGTAACTGCATATGGTATATGTCTGTGTGGTGCGTGTGTATAAAAAGTTCCTTTAATGAAGGGACTTGAGTGAATGGTGGGGGCGGTGCCAGGTGAGAGAGTCCGATAGCTGTGATCACATTTTAAAGCTGATCTTCAAAGAGGTTCTCGTATTGTACTGAATAGCTCAGCACCTCAGGTCATGAGTTTAAAGGTATTTCCTACAGCCGTGGAGCTCACGGAGTTATCCTTACTCTGGAAATGTCAGATACGGATTCACTGGGATGAAACTGTTAATGGGATTATCAGTAGAAATTTGATGTGCTTTCAGGTTGCAGCCAGGAGAGCGAAGTTTGGCTAAACTGACTAATTACTGAACCCAATCAGTAATGACCATGCTTATGGTTTTCATTTTCTCTTAACTGGGGCAAGTTCTCTGCGTCCCCCGCCCAGTTCAAAGTAGAAGAGGTGAGAACAAGAAGGAAAAAAAGAAAGTAAAGCCCCAATCATCTTTTTTTTTTTAATTTTATTTTTGGCTGAGTTGGGTCTTCATTGCTGCAGGCAGGCTTTTCTCTAGTTCTGGCGAGCTGGGGCTACTCTTCATTGCGGTGCACAGGCTTCTCATTGCAGTGGCTTCTCTCGTTGTGGAGCACGGGATCTAGGCACGCAGGTTTCAGTAGTTGTGGCGCACGGGCTCGGTAGTTGTGGCTCGCGGGCTCTAGCACTCAGGCTCAGTAGCTGAGGCGCACAGGCTTAGTTGCTCCGCGGCATGTGGGATCTTCCTGGACCAGGGCTTGAACACGTGTCCCCTGCATTGGCAGGTGGATTCCTAACCACTGCGCCACCAGGGAAGCCCAAGTCCCAATCATTAACCTTGGATTTGTGCCTTTTCTCTTGAATCCTCTTCCTTATCTTGGTAAGAGAATGTCATGCTCTCTCGGTGGGATTTTGAAGCCTTTCACCAGCTTTGTTACTGGCTCAGATATAGCCCAGAGTCAGGTAGCTATTTAGACACAACTGTCTGCTTTTCATCAAGTCATCCGGACCTATCTTCAGTGACACACTGGCAGGGCCAAGGGGACCTGCACACAGCCCTGTCAGGGAAGATGAGCCAGGAGCCATGAAGAAAGCAGGGCCTCAGGTGGCCCACGCCAACTTCCCACTCATGGAGCTCCGTGCCATTCACAGCTTAAAGCAAACCAAACAAACCCTGTTCCCTTTCAAGAGGAGTGGGCAGGTTTCAATTTTCTCTTGGATATGGCCAACAATCAGAATTTTTAGGCAGGAGATAATGGAAGATTGAATGTTTTTCTTCTTTTAAAAAATATCTAGGAGTATTAAGCTAGAGCAGGGCAAGTTCAGACAATTATACCATTTTCTTTTGTTTACTGTTTTTCTCAAATTGAAAGAAAAACAAACTACAAGCAAAACAGATTTGGGATGAAAGCCAAGATTTGTCTGTGGTTTGATTTTGCACTGCTCTGTGGTTCTGATTCCTTTCTCTGCCACAGGGAATATGCAGTGGCCCAAGCCCAGAGTGACTTTCAAGTTCTGCATCCCTAATGTGGGGTTTTTAAAAGTGTGTTCCACTGAGAAACAGTATTGCTAAATGCTCCCTGTAGGAGGAGTACACCTCTTCTTATATCAGACTTGGCCATGTGACTTGCTTCAGCCAACGAAATGTGTGTTGCTTCCAGCAAAACCTTAAGATCATCAATCACAAGGTTCTACCATTTTCCTTTTATCTCCTCCATGAGACCAGCAATGGCTCAAATGGGAGTTGCCCTTTCAGCCTTGATCCAAGAGTTAAGAAGATGTTGAATAGAGCTACAGCCACCTAGCAGCTATCTTGTAAAGTGAAAGAGAAATAGAGCACTGTTGTTATAAACCACTGAAATTTTGTTACTGCAGCATTACCCGGCTCGTCCTCACCAACACGTTGTCAGGACAAAGGGGGCTCTCTGTACCAAATGAATTTTTTAAATGCTACATATGCTATCCCACTTAAAACATAATAATGCAGATTGGCATTTTAAAAGATGTCAAAAAATCTTGCAGGAAAGAAACTGGTTTACTACTGTAATCTAGCATTTTCCCAGTAATCTTGATTAAAGAATTTTTTTTTACATAATACTTAATAACTTTTCACCAAACACACTTTTTAAAAAAGCTGCCCTAATGCATTTTTGTCTGTTACCTGAAACAGAGGTTGATTCATGAAGCTGGTGGCTCTTGTGAACTTCTGCAAACTGGTCATTACTGGCTTCATTCCTTTGTTTGTTCATTCATTCATTCATGAAAAAATATATCAGGTACTGGAGTTAGTGTTGGAGATGCTAAGGTCTCCCACTGCTATCTTGTGGGTGTGCAAGAAATATCACTGTCATTAATTTCTATAAGTGAACTTCATTTCTGACTGGGTATCTAAGCACATGTACCAGGTTGTGTTATTTTATTTTATTTTATTTTTTGCGGTACACGGGCCTCTCACTGTTGTGGCCTCTCCCGTCGCGGAGCACAGGCTCCGGACGCGCAGGCTCAGCGGCCATGGCTCACGGGCCCAGCCGCTCCGCAGCATGTGGGATCTTCCCGGACCGGGGCACGAACCCGTGTCCCCTGCATCGGCAGGCGGACTCTCAACCACTGCACCACCAGGGAAGCCCATGTACCAGGTTTTGAGAGTATGATTACTGCTGGTCACATGTCCACCGTCCAGTTCCACATGGTGGCTGCGGGACTGGGGATGTGACACCGTCCTATGAGTTTCAGGCCAAGCCTAGGGCGTGGGAGCATCTTTGCAGGGGTCTCCACAATCCTGCGTTGCTGGGCACATCACCCAGCCCTTCCCTCCACGGCCGTAATGCTGCTGCCAAGAAGCAGGGTTCAGCTCCTTGCCCTGGGACTACAGGAGGCAGAATTCTATGACAGCCTCCAAGATTCCTGGTCCCAGGGGTACACACACCTTTCCTGAGTTATACAATGAACAGTAATCTCGGTACTGCTGTGTAGGGAGTTTGCAGATGTAACTGAAGTGCCGAATCTGCTGGCCTTAAATTAAAGAGAACAGTCACGTGGGCCTCACCTAATTACACAAGTCCTTTAAGAGCAGAGCATTCTTCCTGCTGGTTGTAGGAGAGGAAGCCAAGGATTCAAAGCATGGGAAGGATTCAACACGCCATTGCTGGCTTGACGACAGAATGGAGGGCAGCCCTGACTGTCAGCCAGCAAGGAAGCATGGGCCTCAGCCCCTTAAGCGCCAAGAAACTGAGTTCTTCCAGCCCGAGTGAGCCTGGAAGCGCATTTCTCCCAGCCTGGCTGACACCCTGATTTCAGCCTTGTGATACTCTGAGCAGAGACCCAGCCCTATCACACCGGACCTATGGAACCAGGACTGTAGACTCTAGGACCAGCTGGGTCTATAGAACTGCGATCAGTGTTTCAAGCTGCCAGGTATGTGGGGATGTGTGATGCAGCAAAAGAAAACCAGCACATGCGCCCCAGGCCCTGTCTTCTCTCTTCCTCTCCTCTGGCCTGGGGTCTCTGCTTCCAGTTTGGAGGGGAAATCAGAGAGCGTGAGGGAAGCCTGGGCAACCTTACTTCTTCAAGACATTCTCTTTTTTTTTTTTTTTTTTTTTAGATATTTGAAATACAACTTTATTCTGATTCTAAACGAAAAGGAATGGGAATGACAGTTAAGATTCTACCACTGAACATTGTGATGTGACTGTAGCGGTCTTATATTTGAAACTCAAGGAGGAAAGAACTGTGTTCCAAAACACCTCAATATGCAGGTCCAAAAAAATGAAGGTCTGTTGTTTTTTTAACTGCCACATTCACTCCAAAGCCCATTCATCTCCTTTAGCATCCCAAACATTAAGCACATGTTCTGCTTAGCTATATAATAAAGTGGCAAACATGCTGCACCACTGACATCACAGGACAGTTGCGTATAAAACTAGACTTCTGACGCTGGGCTCCAGCTTCACGTTTCTCACAGGTCATCATGTTCATCCGGGAGGGCAGTTGTCTGAGCAACCTCTAGATGGCGCTCTTACTGCGCTGCCAACACTGGGTCCATGACCACCTCTGGTGGGGTGAGGGCAGGCATGGCGATGAACTCCAAGTTAGGGTCTCCGATCAGTTTTCTAGCAAGCCAGAGGAAGGGCTTTTCAAAATTGTAGTTACTTTTGGCAGAGATGTCATAGTACTGAAGATTCTTCTTTTGGTGGAAGACAATCGACTTTGCCTTAACCTTTCTGTCCTTAATATCCACTTTGTTGCCACACAACACGATGGGGATGTTCTCACACACTCGTACCAGATCTCTATGCCAGTTAGGCACGTTCTTGTAAGTAACCCTCGATGTTACATCAAACATTACGATGGCACACTGAGCTTGGATGTGATAGCCATCTCTCAGTCCACCAAATTTCTCCTGGCCAGCTGTATCCCATACGTTGAACTTAATGGGTCCTCTGTTGGTATGGAACACAAGGGGATGGACCTCAACGCCCAAGGTGTCACCAACCGATACGAGCTTGAACTGCACTTGGGGCTCTCCTTGTGCAGCCATCGCGATGCTACTTCCAGAAGCGTCTCCGCGCCCGTCTGACTCAAGACATTCTCTTTACAACCTCTTCCTCTCACTTCTTTCAAAGCCCGGATGTGGTTTTCTGTTTGTCTGTATTTTAATAGGTATCTCACTTCCTTTTTAAAATTTTTATTGGCATATAGATGATTTACAATGTTGTGTTAGTTTCAGGTGTACAGCAAAGCAGTTATACATATATCCACTTTTTAAATTTTTTTTTAGAATCTTTTCCCATATAGGCCATTACAGAGTATTGAGTAGAGTTCCCTGTGCTATACAGCAGGTTCTTATTAGTTATCTTTTATATATAGTAGTGTGTATATGTAAATCCCAGTCTCCCAATTTATCCCTCCCCGCACCCCGATCCCCTGGTAACCATAAGTTTGTTTTCTACATCTGGATGTGTTTTCTTAAAGAGACTTCTAGAAAGCAAAATCCAGGGAGGCCTGAAAGCTGCATTTCCCCTTCTCCATCCTCCAGACACACTCAGAGCTACCACCTGTTAGCCCGAGACAATAAGATCTGAGCCTGCTGGAAGTGAAGTGAGGAAAGAGAAGTGAGGAAAGAGAACACACAAGGAGGGGAAAATACTCCACGGACTAATATCTTCACATACTGTTCCTTTCCAAAGCTTCGTCTCCTGGCCCTGCAGATCTAGATGTGGCAGAGGCAAGTTTTCCAGCAGGGACACCAGAGGCAGCATGTGACCAACAGACAGCCCGCCCCGGCCCTCGCCTTGTTACATTCCTCAAGTGGTGCAGGATGAAATGCCAGATCAGCCTGTGGGAAACAGAAAGGAAAGCTGTGTCCCAGGCTCTGGCTGGTGGGCAGGGCACCTACACGGAGCATTGCCCTGAGGGTGGCAGCATTTGGCAATGAAGGATGTTTAGACGGTGGAAATCCTAGACTCCCAGGCAAAGGGAGAACCCATCTGGTGACATCTCCTGGTATCAGGCTCTGGTGGACCAAATCTTGACTGGTAATTTCATAAGTCCACACGTCTCTCTGGGGTCCAAAGAGAGGCTGACTGCAGCCCCTGGAATGTGGGCTGTGAGGGTGAAACTTCTGAGAATCACAGGAGAAGCAGCCGTCATATTTCTTTCCCCAGGGCAGCCTCTAGAGAGGAGAGGCAAATAGAACAAGCAGTTCCCAGCTCTTCAGGGCCCGTTTTCTGCCAGACAGTGTGCCATGCATCTTCTGTGCATTATATAGTTTAGCCCTCATAACAAACCTGCAAAGTCAATAAATCCCCATTTTAAAGCCGAGGCAGTTGAGCCGCAAGAGGTTAAGATAAGCTGCCCAATTCACACACTCCCTAAGCGGCAGAGTCAGGGTCAATCAGAAAAGAAAGCTCAGGCAGCAGAGTTGTCAGGGTTCAGCCCAACAGATCCTGGCCACCACTGCCCTGGTCCTGCACTCTCTAGAACAGGTTTCCTTCACATGGGGATCCCCAAAATATCTGTAGGCTGGCGGTGGAAAGGAAAGTCACATGGCTCAGAGGCAGCATGAATGGGCACATGGGTGAATCTGTTTAGATTAGTTGGCAAAGAGTCCAAATGAAGTGAGGAATTGTGATTACTTTGATCTTGGTGGCTGCAGGATAACCTAGACTCATACCCTTGGTTCGCCAAAGGTGTTTATGCTTGTTTGCACTCACTATGGCTGCCTGAGAGGCTCCCCCTCTAGCTCTCCACTGTTTTAGGTCTCTTTAACACATGCATAGGAAGAATTCCTCATTTCCTCCTTTTGGTCCAATAGGTTAGATTCCAACTGCTTCTAATTTACCCCACTGTGTTCAAGTGTGTTGTCACCCAACATTCCACCCAACCACCATTAGTATTTATTCTTGTTTCTTCAAGACCAAAGTAAGTCTAGCACATAGTGGGTCTTTGGTATTGGAGAGGAAAAAGAGAGAAACCTTTGCACTGTCCTGGCCACAGAGATATAAGGGTTTGGTTCTAGAATGTGTTCTTACAAATCGACCAAGGCCTAGCCAGCTCCAAAAGCAGAGGCATCTCTGACCTGCCCCCTAGTGCTTGCACTGAAGGATAAATGCTGACACTGTGCTGAGGTCGGATGTCCCATGGGACAGAAGGTCAAGGACACAGTCATGTGAGCTGGGTCTGAGGCAGTCCCTGGGGGGTGGGGGAGGCCCGGGGTGAGTTGTGGATCTGCACTGCAGATAAATAAGGTTCATTTAAAGGGGCCTCCACCAGTGAAGATGACAACAGAAAATCTCCATTGCTGCTCTTCTCCTTGGGCTTCCAAAGGAACTCCCGATGAAACCATTACCAGGAAAATTACTTCCCTTAAAACCTGTGCTCCTATCTGGCTCCACGTCCCTTCCCAATCTGGTTCTTTACACAACCCCCCACCTAAACCCTCTTCCTGCCCCACCAGACTCAGTGGTGACTGTTCCTACAGAATCCCAGTTGATGATCTCACTGGGGCATTGCTCTGTAATTCTCAAATCTGGAGGCTCTCACATCCTCCATTTCCCCCTTGGGCCTTGCACCCCCACACCAGCCTTTGCTGGGACTGCTTTGCCACATGCTGTGAGGAGACCTCCTGTGGCTCATTGGTGGCAGATTGGAGCTAGAAGATGGGGGAAGATCTTGCCACTGAACCGGGGAAAGCGAGAGTGCTGTGGTTCTGGTAGACCTATTTGAGACTTGCGATGTGTTCTCTCAGAAGCAGTGCCAATTAGGTTCTAGAATGCTGTTAGTACAGCACTCTTTTTGCTATGTGATGCGTGCTGTTGGCTGTGGTGGGCTGGCCTAACACTTCCTACGGGAAAGTGCATTCTGAGTTCCCAAGGATGTCTTAGAAATGAACTTTTGAATCTACAACGTGTTTCTCAAATTTCTCCCAAGGAGCTTATGATTTTTCTCTGTCATGATGCTGAGCTAGTTCTGGTTTCGTGTTCAGTATAAACCAACATCCAATGCCCAATCTCAGGCTCTTGGAAGTGAGTGATGCCGGGAAGAGAAAAAGTTTCCCTGAAAACACCTTCACAGAAAGCAACACAGAAGCTGGACTCTTCCTTCGGAACAAAAACTCAGAACATTCTGACCTTGGATTGGATTCCTACTTTGAACACTCAGGAGGAGGGAAGTGAGATAGGGAGTTGTGGGGCGGCCCAACTGCAGTGGCTGTGAACCAAGTCCCAGGTTCCAGTAAAGTGACTTTACTTCCTCCTCTGACATCTGCCCTTTCATTTCATGTCCTTGTCAAGATGATATTATGAGAACATGTGTCTAATATGATCTTAGGAACAATGATTTTGAAAATATCTCTTTATTGAAGCCTTGTCCTTGACACTTCCTGGTTGGATCTAAGTTATATGTTCTCTTCTGAATGAAAGAGATGTGATCACCAGTTTCCTTAAATGGACTCAACCCTGGCAAACTTGGCTTAAGATGTTGGGTAAGTTCTGAGGAAGGATTAGACTCAGTTCATAATTTCAGACAACGTGCTCCACACTCTTCTCCACATCACCACCTTGAAATGTTACTAAATGAGCAGCAAAAAAACCCCCCGTCTTTCCTTTCTGGCTCTATGGTTTCCTTCTGCTTGCTGACTTTGCAGGTAGCCTGAGCAATTCCACTGTTTGTCTGAGCCTCTTGAAGTGAACTGGCTGTCTGCTTAGCACTCTGAACTTTAGAAGGACAGGGCTTTTGAAGTTCACGGGAGCACAAGAAGGACTGTACTATTATTTTATTAATGTGCCAGTGTTGCTGTCAGGATGGCCAACATTAAAAAGTCTACAAATAACAAATGCTGGAGAGGGTGTGGAGAGAAGGGAACCCTCCTACACTGCTGGTGGGAATGGAAACTGGTGCAGCCACGTGGAGAACAGTATGGAGGTTCCTCAAAAAACTAAAAACAGAGTTACCATACGATCTAGCAATCCCACTCCTGGGCATATATCTGGACAAAACTATGATTCAAAAAGATACATGCACTTCAAGGTTCACAGCACTATTTAAAACAGCCAAGACATGGAAACAACCTAAATGTCCATCAACATAGAAATGGATAAAGATGCGATATATATAATACATATTACACACACACACACACACACACACACACACGGAATATTACTCAGCCATAAAAAAGAGTGAAATAATGCCATTTGCAGCAACATGGATGGACCTAGAGATTATCATACTAAGCTAAATCAGAAAGAGAAAGACAAATACCATATGATATCACTTATATGTGGAATCTAAAATATGACACAAATGAACTTATTTACAAAACAGAAACACTCACAGACACAGTGAACAGACTTGTGGTTGCCAAGGGGGAGGGGGATGGGGGAGGGAAGGATTGGAAGTTTGGGATTAACAGATGCAAACTATTATATACAAGGTGGATAAACAACAAGGTCCTATTGTATAGCACAAGGAACTACATTCAATATCCTGTGATAAACCATAATGGAAAAGAATATTAAAAATGTATATATACATATGTATAACTGAATCACTTTGCTATACAGCAGAAGTTAACACAACATTGTAAATCAACTATAATTCAATAAAAGTAAAAAAAAAATGACAGTATTGTTTCTCTTGTATCTTTTTTTGTTTGTTTGTTTGTTTTTTTGTGCTATGTGGGCCTCTCACTGTTGTGGCCTCTCCCGTTGCGGAGCACAGGCTCTGGACGCACAGGCACAGCGGCCATGGCTCACGGGCCCAGCCGCTCCGCGGCATGCGGGATCCTCCCAGACCGGGGCACGAACCCGTGTCCCCTGCATCGGCAGGCGGACTCTCAACCACTGCGCCACCAGGGAAGCCCTCTCTTGTATCCTTGAAATGGATTTTCATCATCTAAGAGAATTCACAGGCAAACAATATCCTTCTCTCTCATTTTTGTCTTAAGGTCTCTACTTAAGTCTTGGAATAGTGAAGCTTGAACACAGGAAAAACAAACCAAATCAAAACAAAAACCGCGAAACACCCAAAGAGGTTGCCTGTTGACTCTGCTAAGCTCTGCTCCATACATACCCTTCCACTGGTGGGGCCGGGGTTGGAAAACTCTTCAGTGAAAGTCAGAAGTTGAAGCTCAAGGCTTCTATGAAAAGGCAGGCCTGCCTTTGACATTTTTGTTTCCCTCCAGAAATCTTTCACAGCATCTTTCATTGCAAGAATGACTCTGAATAACAGCTAATAATTACCACAATGGACATTTAATATTTATCATGCTAAGTTCTTAATAACCTTTAATAGGCATTAATCATGTAAGCTTATTAAGAATCGCAGCAAATCCGTGAGGCACCATTTCCTAGGGTAATTTATAAAACCACAGAGACAATGAGATTTCAACAAATCATTCCTTGAAGTGAAGGTAATTTAAAAATGAATATAATCAAATTTGGTGCCTGACTGTGAATTCAATGGAATATTAATGCAAGTTCCTTGATGCTATTTGTTAAGGCACGGAAAAGAATAACTTGAGGTTTTGACTGTTAACAATAAAGTAATTTTACTCAAATATTCACGATTCTGAACGGCTAGCACAGCCTCAGTGGACCTACGGTCTCGGATACTGAAGTCAGAAGAGCATTCTCGGTGGGCGTGAGTTTTGTTTTGTTTCTTTGCTGTCCACCTATGTACTAGGACAGTGACTGAATTTAAACAAAAGGTGGGATACATGTAAATTCACACACAAGAACTGTTGGATCATATACTAGGAAGTTTGAATTGATGCTTTTTCTAATTCGTAAGCTCACTGATTAAGAAAAACCCTTGAATTAAGAAATTCTCTTTTTCACTTAGAATGCCACCCTCCCGCTCTCCTTCTGCACACAGCTCCAGGACCTTCAGGTGCAGGAATGCTCCACGATGAATACAGTTATAAATCTAGAGATGTATGTATAGAGCTCTCTAATCCTCTTATTGAGAGAAAAGTTCCCTCACACCTCAAATCCCTGGGTTTAAATCAAATGTTAGCTCTCCAGCTCGTTCACAGGTGATGACTACGGGTTCCCATACCCAGCTGGTCCTGCCCACTGTCCAGGAGAGGAATGTACATTCTGTTTCCTGAGTAAATAGGTTTTTTTTTAGATACCAATATCTAGGTATTAGCTGAACTTGATGCCGAGGCTTTTTCTTAATACCATTTTTACGGAGGTTCCTCAAAAAACTAAAAATAGAGTCACCATATGATCCAGCAATCCCACTCCTGGGCATAGACCTGGACAAAACTATGATTCAAAAAGATACATGCACCCCTAGGTTCAAAGCACTATTTCCAACAGCCAGGACATGGAAGCAACCTAAATGTCCATCAACAGATGAATGGATAAAGAAGATGTGGTATGTATGTATGTATGTATGTGTATGTGTGTGTATATATGTATATATATATATATATATATATACACACACACACACACGCACGCACACACACACACAATGGAATACTACTCAGTCATAAAAAAGAATGAAATAATGCCATTTGCAGCAACATGGATGGACCTTATCATGCTAAGTGACGTAAGTTAGACAAAGACAAATACTGTATGATATCACTTATATGTAGAATCTAAAATATGACACAAATGAACTTATCTACAAAACAGAAACAGACTCACAGATAGAGAGAACAGATTTGTGGTTGCCAAGGGGGAGAGGGGTGGGGAGGGATGGATTGGAAGTTTGGGGTCAGCAGATGCAAACTAGCATATATAGAATAGATAAACAACAAGGTCCTACTGTATAGCACAGGGAACTATATTCAATATCCTGGGATAAACCATAATGGAAAAGAATATGAAAAAGAATGTATGTATATGTATAACTGAATCACTCTGCTGTACAAGCAGAAATTAATACAACATTGTAAGTCAACTATACTTCAATAAAATAAAATTTTTTTAAATGTTAATAGTTCCTTTTTTTTTTCTTTTAACTGTGTATTACCACAAGTAATACATGTAAGGTTGCCAGATAAAATAGAAGATATCTAGTTAAATTTGAATTTCAGATAAGAAATGAATCATTGTTGGTATAAATTATGTCCCATGCAATCTTTGAGACATATTTACACTAAAAAATTACTCATTGTTTACCTGAAATTCAAATTTAACTGGACATCCTCTATTTTTATTTGCTAAGTCTGGCAACGCTTCGTTCGTGCTTTGCATAACTGCAAAAAGAAAGAAACATAAATCACCAGAATTCTCACATTCTTGATTCTTTTCCTAATCCCTTAATATAATTGGAACTAATTTGGGTCATTCCCAACCAAATTATTATAAATTAAAATGTTTTAAAAGTTACGTATTCTCAATAAATAGTATCAGCATCCTTAACCCCCTTTGGTTTTTCTTTCTTCTCCAGGAGTCATCTTGTTAAGAAAAATAAAGATGGATGAATCCCAGAGAAAAGCCAGAAATACCACTAGTCAGGCTGTTAAGAATCTGCTAAAATATTGACAAAGAAAACCTAGGTTACAGATAACACAGTGTCTCATCTTTGGCAGCAAGAGAAGGGCGAGGGTGGCACTCCCTCACTGAAGGACACGTGTGTGTTGGTGTGTGTCTCCGTCCTTCTATCTGTCTGATTATAATCGACGGAATGGAAAACGAAAAATATACCGCAGCCCCCAAATTTGAGCAAATTGCCCTCATTTCCTTCTTTTTTCCGTTGGTTGATCGAAGCAGGTTATCTATCCATTTTGCTAAGACAAAACGGGAGAAAGGGCATCGACTTTGCAAGGGATTTTTAAGCTGTTGCTGACATCAGGACACTCATATGAGTGGTGGATTGTGTGTGTGTGTGTGTGTGTGCGTGCATGTGTGGGCATGAATGTGTATAAGTGTAAGTGGGCAAGTAGGAGTGCATGCCTGGGCATGAGTATGTACGCACGCGTGGGCGTGTGGTGTTTGTGCCGGGGCGGGCAGAGAACAACTTGCAGGGTAAAGACGGCCCCTGAGACAGCAAGACCTGACGCGGAGGGAGCACCTCTCCTGGCCTGTCTGGGTGGTGCCTGGGCACATCAAGATAGCAACAGTGATTTAATCACTACTTTAATGAAATGTGTAATTGTTTTTGAGGAAGAAATACTGGTCAAGGAGTAGATTTCTAGGCAAGTGCTAAAGGCACCTCTCTCCTCCGCTGCTCCTATCCCAAGGATGCATCAAGGGCAAGGGTGTTGCGTGAGATCCCATTGCTGGGGGGAAGTTGAGGGCCTCAGCCCACAGAGGTGTGGTCTCTCTATGGCCCTTGGACTTTGACTCCCTTGGACTTCCCATTCCTACTTGAAGTGTTTGCTTTGCCCTGGGCCTTGGGGACACTCTTCCATTGATTCTCTTCTGGACTGTAGCTTAATAAAAGGAGCCCTCCTCTGCTTTCTGTGCTGTGTCATAGCTGAAAAATAACCAGAAGGTTGTGAACTTTCCTTCAAAGTGTCACTGGTATAGGAGAGCTCCTATGATTCAACTACTGAGCTCTTGTTTTCCATCTGCCGGACAACCTCAAGGTCATGCCCGATGAAAGGGATGCTCTTCCTGTCTGGACAGGGATTCCAAAGAAGATTCCTTCCGGGCGGATCTCCTCAACTCTTCACACTGGTCAGGGTCAGGAGAATGCCGGGTCCCAAACAAGTTGTTGGAGAGAAAACAGTGGAAATCTCAGTAGCCCTCAAGGAGCTCATGTGGTAGCAGAAACAGAGAGGAAACCATAACGATATGAGAAGCGTATGAGAGACTATGGCCACAGGGATGGAAGGAGGGTCTGTGTGTGGCGTGAGATGGAGGTCATTTCAGGCGGGCTGGAACAGGTGGTATTTAAATCGAGCTTTGAAGATCCCTGAGAGTCAGCTCAATAGGAAAATTATGCTCGGAACGGCACTGGCGACACACAGAGACGGGGAGATGGCTGCACACTCCAGGAGCTGCAGGGCAATGTGTCTGGATTCTGGAGCCGCGGGAGAGACACATAAACAGGACTCTGGTGAGGGGGTGGGGCCCATCATGAGGAGGCTGGTGAGCTTTGCTAAAGTGCTTGGGTTTATACTGAGGACCACAGCGAGACACTGAAGAATTTTAGGAGAGTGTTATAACTGGACTTCACCTTTAGAAAGATGTTGTTGGCAACAGCATAGGTAAGCGGCTAGAGGGGGCATAAACAGAGGCAAGAGGATCAATTAGAGGAAAGAATTAAGGCAGTGGTGCTAGGGGCAGATACAGACACGTCTGTGAACAGAATTTAAGAGTAAGTGATGGGGGTGGGGCAGTGCATGACAGTTTCTGGTGTGTGTCCTTGGATGGATGGTGATGTCATTCGTTAAGAAAGAGAAAACAGGAGGCGGGACAGGTAGACTTTGAGGTAGGTTTTGCTATCCTGAGTTGGAGGCCTGTATGACATTCAGATAAGGTCTCGAACTCAGAAGAGAGGTAAGCTACATTGATAGGTTTGAAAATCCTCAGTATTTAAATGTTACATTTAAAGGACCTATCTGGGGTGTTGAGGACTCTCTGTAATAGGCAGGAACAGGTTTCAGTACGTTATTATTATTATTATTATTATTATTTTTTGCGGTACGCGGGCCTCTCACTGTCGTGGCCTCCCCCGTTACGGAGCACAGGCTCTGGACGCGCAGGCTCAGTAGTTGTGGCTCACGGGCCCAGCCGCTCCGCGGCATGTGGGATCTTCCCGGACCGGGGCACGAACCCGTGTCCCCTGCATCGGCAGGCGGACTCTCCACCACTGCGCCACCAGGGAAGCCCCAGTACGTTATTTTAATATTCGCTTATGTAGTGCTTTACAGATATTCATAGATACCTATCTTTTAGAGAAAATTAAAGATTTTCATTTCAAACATCTCATGGTGGTCACCACAGTTCTGAAAGATGAGAAAGGCACCATTTGTCTAATTTGATAGAGGAGGAAACCGAGGCTCAGATTAAATGCCTTTCCTGAGGTTACACAGCCAGTCAGTTGGCAGGGTTTCCTGCCTTTGAATCCAGGACTCTTTCCTGCACTCTCCAGGGCCTCTCCCGTCGCAGTGGAGGCCAGCACCGCCCACCACATCCTGCTCCCTGCAGCAGGCAAATGTGGATCTCTTAAGAGCTTTAAAACCCAAAGGTACAATACCCGCACGAAGATTATACCACAGCGTTCCTGGCACGCAGGGCATTATCCTAGAAGTCCTTATTTTGTTGCTAAATGTATTCTTTGTACATGCTTATTGTGTAGAATACAGTATACAAAGAGTAGGGTTACATAAAGGACCAGAAACTCCAGTTTATCTGGGTCCTTTTGCTAATCTCTCTCTTTCAGTGCCACGGAAGGTAGAATCTCGGGTTGGCACAGGGTTGAGATAAAGCTGTGCTGTCTTCAGCACAATGCCTCTCCCGCCACAGCTCTGCTGGTAGCGTTGTACCCACGGGAAATGGGTTGTACAGGAGAAGTATTAAAACAGCCTGTGAGTGCTTCGTCAGTTCCCTATCCCATTTCCTACACGGAGAAACGAATGGTTCAAGCCGGTTCTGAGCCCTTAACGTTGCCCTCCTTGCCCACGAGTGAGGCCACAGACCTTCTACAAAAGCTCCTTAGGGAATCTCTTTAGCGTCTGCCTCCCCCCACTTCCGAGCTCAGTTGTTCTGACTTTCTCAGGCCCCACCTCCCTCTCCATGCCTGGCCTTCCTGGAGTGATGCATTGGCTTGGATGCTCTGCTAGGCCAGCCTTTCCACCACTCTTCACCTGTGCTCTCTAGCCTTAGGCAAATCAACCTCACCTGGGCATCCTTCCCAGATTCCTGGAAAGGATGCCAGGTTCAGCAACCTTGGTTACAACAGTAAAAGGGAGGTGAAGACAATCCTGGGAACTCAGAGAGGGAGTGGATCTCAGGTTCCACGACAGAATTTTCGTTTCTGTAAGTCTCAGCGTGTAGTCAGATCATTAAATGATACTTTTCATTCTCACCATAGTTTACGTCCTCATTACGTCCTATCACTGAACATTTTGGTTATTTATAAATTTCTGCTTATAGGTAATATACAAATGCACGCATCCATACTGCCTTTATTCCGTTGAGTTTTTATTAGTAGTTTATCTCAATTGGTATAAGTGTCAGGAGCCTGGGGATTCGTCATCATTCCTCTCCACTAAGATCCTTCCCAACGCCAAATCCACTAATACCTCTATCCTGTTTCTCACCATTGTTTTTGTTCCACGACCATAATCCAATTCCTTACTATCGTCCTTGGGACTGTTTGTAACATCTACAAAGACTTAAAAGTCCCCACATCAAAAATGATCAGTCTTGGTAACTCAGGAAATCCGTAACTAAACCACCAGGAGAGCTCAGAACTACAGACCACCATCTCCGACAAACATAATCCCTGTGTAGTTGACTGTTCTTCAAAAAGCAGCGAATAGCTGTTTTCTCCCCCCAGAGGTTGCCCTCCTGGCCAGCGCCATGGGCCCGCGACTAAGCAGAGTCAAGTACTTGCGAATATTTTCTTTTTCGTTTTTATGGTTTTACCGCTTCTCTGGTTTTCACTGTATGTCACCACAAAGATAATTTTAGAAATATTTAATATTTCTAAAATTTAGAAAAATTTAATATTTAATTAAAAAAATAAATATAGCTACATTTATACAACAAACCTTGTGATACTGCAGGACAGGCACACTCAACCTCCATAACAATGAAGAGTCTTAAAACGTGTAGCCATGAAGAAGCTCACCTTATCAAGAACACTTCCGCCTCTTACTTCAGAAGCACTGGCCTGAACACGTGCCAATTGTTTAAGAGGAAAAGTCCCGAGGTAGTTAGTTGGGATCTCTATACATTACTTGGAAAGAAGCATCATAAAGAAAGATATGCCTCCTTGATCTATCACTGAATATTTTGACTCTTTCTTTTAATTAGTAAACCATGGGAAGAAAGCACTCAGGGGTAAGAGCGCTAAGACATACACTGGGGTGACGATGGATTGTCTGCCTGTTAACAGATACCATTATTAGAGGAAGCGGATGATGGATGAGAAACACTGAGCCAGAGGGAAAGACAACGTTTCAAAGAAGTTGTACCAAACCCCAGGCAGCTACATTCAGTGCTCACAGGGCCACTGTGGTCAGATGCTGCATGTGTCTCCAAGAGCGTAATGGCATTTGATAGATGCTGTAAGGTTTTTAGCACAAGTAGCATGGCTGGTAAGGGGACCTATCCTTAATATCTCTTTAAAAAATGTATTAATGGCTGAATTTAAACTGTCTCTACTTCCAACGACCTAATGGTGTTGAGGGGACGTACGCTCACCTGAGAAGTACTTTGCTACCCTAAAGGAAGACGTTACACCTTTCTAAAAATCTCACGTCAAAGACATGTTTCTACAATATGTTGTATCAGAGAAAGGTAAAAATCAGCTGTACAGAGTTCAAATGAAATAAAACCAGAAAATAAATTAATTAACCATGTCCACTTTTTACGACTGGATAAAATAAAAAGGGTACTTAACTCATCTTCCAGACTGTTCAGGAACATAATATGTAAGTATTCTCAACACAAATACAACAAAATCTACAAATACAGACTATTGGTGTAGTGCAAAGAGACCTGTGGCAAAGTCATATTCTTTTGCAACTAACTAAGAAAGAAAATAGGGAAATGTGACTCCACTAGGGCTAGGAGCTGCTGATATGGCCTGTTTTCATATTTATTCGCTCCTGAATGGCACTGACCTTTTGATATATTGAAAATAGATTTTCTCCTTGACAAGAAAAATCTTCCAAAATAAATGTTACCTTATTTTAAAAGAAAAAAAAATATTTTAAAAACCCCAGTAAATTGCATGTAAATCAATGAAGTTAGAACATTCCCTCACACCATACACAAGAATAAACTCAAAATGGCTTAAAGACTTAAATATAAGACATGATTCCATAAAACTCCTGGAAGAGAACATAGGCAAAATATTCTTTGACATAAATTGTACCAATGTTTTCTTAGGTCAGTCTTCCAAGGCAACAGAAATAAAAGCAAATATAAACAGACTGGACCTAATCAAACTCATAAGCTTTTGAACAGCGAAGGAAACCAAAAACAACATGAAAAGACAACCTACAGAATGGGAAAAACTATTTGCAAACTATGTGACTGATAAGGGCTTAATTTTCAAAATATACACATAGCTCATACAGCTCAATATCAGAAAAACAAACAACCCAATCAAAAAATAGGCAGAAGACCTAAACAGAAATTTTTCCAAGGAACACACACAGATGGCCAAGAGGCACATGAAAAGATGGTCAGCATCACTAATAATTAGAGAAATGCAAATCAAAACTACAATGAGATATCACCTCACACCAGTCAGAATGGCTTTCAAAAAGTCTACAAACAACAAATGCTGGAGAGAGTGTGGAGAAAAGGGAACCCTCTTGCACTGTTGGTGGGAATGTAAATTGATACAGTCACTGTGGAGAACCATACGGAGGTTCCTTAAAAAACTAAAAATAGAGCTACCACATGATCCGGCAATCCCACCCCTGGGCATATATCCAGAGAAAACTCTAACTTGAAAAGACACATGCAGCCCAATGTGTACTGCGGCATTATTTGCAATAGCCAAACATGGAAGAAACCTAAGTGTCCATTGACAGATGAACGGACAAAGAAGATGTGCTGTATGTGAATATATATATGTGTGTGTATATATATATATATATATATATATATATATATACACACACACAATGGAATATTACTCAGCCATAAAAAAGCACGAAATAATGTCATTTGCAGCAACGTGGATGGACATAGAGATTATCATACTAAGTGAAGTAAGTCAGACAAAGACAAATATCATATGATACCACTTATATGTGGAATCTAAAAAAATGATACAAGTGAACTTATTTACAAAACAGAAATAGACTCACAGACATAGAAAACAAACTTATGGTTAACAAAGGGGAAAGGGCAGGAGGCATAAATTAGGAGTCTTGGATTAACAGATACAGAATATTATATATAAAACAGATAAACAAGGACCTACTATATAACAGTATATATATATATATTTTTTTTCCACTGAGTGTGTGTGTGTGTGTGTGTGTGTGTGTGTGTGTGTGTATGTATATATATATATATATATATTTTCACTGAATCATTTTGCGATACACCTGAATAAGCCTGTCCATAAAGGGGAACAGACTTAGGAACTTCAGCCATAGGAGAACACCCTAAGTTCCAGGACTCCACTGAGGAAGCAGAGGCAAAGACAAAGAAGTGGAGGGAGAGTGGTCTCCTGCGAAGCAGATGTGGATTTGAACTATGGCTTGGCTGTGTGGCTTTGGTCAGTTAAGGGGTCCTTGGGGCCCTCGCCTGATAAGTGAGATAAGTGTGTCAGTGAGGGATTCTGTTTGGCTCCAATTATCAAAACGACAGTGGCTGAAACACAGAGGTCAGGGGAAGCAGCCCGGGGCCGGTAGAAGGGCTCTGGCTTTCTGCCTTGCTGTCCTTAGCTGGGCCTCTCTTCATCAAGATGCTAACTTGCCTGCTCTACCTCCAAACATGGTGCCTTTAAGAAAGAAGGGAGAAGGTGCAGGGAGAGAGGCCCAGGCTGCTGAATTCAAAGAGGGTTTCCCAGGAACCCACTGTCAACCACCCCTTACATTGCATTGGACAGAAGTACATCCCATGGCCACCCTGAGCTACAGGGAAGACTGAAAATATAGTGTGTGTGGTTAGCTTGGACAGACTGTTTCCCCAAAACCAAATTAAGTTTCTATTAGTGAGAAGAGGAGCTAAGAACCACGTATCAGCGCCTTGCCACGGCAAGAGTAATGTGCTCCCTTGAGGACATGGAAACAAGACAGCACAGAACCCAGAAGCCTCTGACTTCTGTTCAACCATCTGGGTTACTCTGTAACTTGATTTTCTCCTGTATTTCACCATTACTTCTATATCTCGACTTTATACACTGAATGACCAGGCCATATCACCATTTCAAATCCAGTCCCATTTCCCATAAAGGATGGTGACACAATTCATGTTTGAAATTCTCCAAGTGAAGTGTGCTTGGGTGGTATCAAGGACCATTACGGAGCTTCTGTGTTACTTTACAGATTTGTGTTTCTCTTTAAGGAGTTTGTGTTAAGTAATGAGGAAACAGCTAAATCATCAATCAGGACAGAATACTGCTTAGCTGTAGTGCTTAGGTGCCAGCCAGCCCGGCCTGGGGTGACACGGCTCAGGGACTCCGGTGTTTTCCCACTGACAGCTTAACCTGGAAGTAGATGAATTCCACCACCTCTTAGCTCTGTGCCGGCTGCGGGAGGCCATAAACCCTGGTGAGAAAGTATCAACAGTTTAGGCACCATTATTCCTCCTTCTTCCTGGCTCTCCCTTCTACCCTGATGCTCCATCTTTTAGCCTTGAATAACAAAGGTGCCAGATCAGGTACCCCAGAAAAATCTGAGGATGTTTCAGAAGCACGGGAAGTTAAAGGAGGGAAGATGATCACGCTCAGGGTCTCTGCAAAGCTGGAGGAGGCTTGTCAGAAACCACAATGCTTGACTTCATAGTGACCTCTGCCTGAGAGCCTGCAATAAGGGAAAAACTTGTCTGAACCACAGTCATCCGCCCCCTTCAAATTGTATCGTGTTATTTTTAGTTTAACCATGGTCTTTGAGGCAATGGTTTCCCAAAGTTATTTCTAGCTCTAACTGATAGAGTTTATGGTTGGAAAAATCAGACCTCATCTATCCTCGCTGATTTTCCTTCAGATATCATTATGGGATTAACAGCGAATGCCTCTGAAAAGATTACACCTACCAGAGAGAGAAGGCAAAAAAAGGAAAGCATGAATCACACCGCATGCCTATGCCAGACGCTCTCCTTTGGGAAGTTTTCATTCTCACTTAGAATGCAGCAGTCTGACTCCTGTACTCTACGAAGAAAATCCGTTTTTAATAGGAAGTTAATCAGAATTTGAGAACTGAAAGGAGTATATTTTCACACAAGGTCTAACATCAAATAAGCCCTTAGGAAAACATGTTCTGTCCACAGTTTACACGGAAGCCTGAGCACGCTGTGAACAACAAAAGCAAAGTGGAAGACAGTCCGCTGGAGGATCTCTTCTGAGCTCCTCCTGTGTTCATTCACTCACAGTAGTTCATTGCATGAAACTTCTTGAGCGTCCAGCCCGTAAGGCGACAATCGCTGTTGCTGGTTCTTCAGCAGCTCAGAGGTGGAACGTGGAGGCCCTCAGGGGTGCAATGTCCACTTTCATCGCTAGAGTGGCTCAAGAAGAGGGTGGTGGCTGGCATGCTGGCCTGCGGTCACAACCGCCACTGAGCAGACTCTGGGTCTCTTGATGAATGGGTTCAGTGAATCGTTGCCACGGAGCTTTGTTCCAATGTAAATACCGAGTCAGTGTGATATTGTATCTTCTTTCTGAAGACAACTGCTAGATTCCATGAAGCTGAAAGTGGGAAAACTGTAGAAAACCACTCTTGGTCTTAGCTCCAAACTTTCACATCTAATTGTCGACACTGTTTTTGTCAAGTGACTTTTACGTCACTTCAAGAATGTTTGGCCCTTAGACCAACAAAACAAAGTCTTCCTTTTATTTCATGAAAAAATACAGCATGAAGAGTAGGCGTGTTTTTTGTTCTTGGGAATGGTTTTGCTTAATAGTTTTGAGCTGGTGGCATTATTGATTTGTCCATCCACGACTTAGATGTAAGCATTTTTAGCTTAAATAGTTGAACTCTGCAAATGGGCATCACATGATATAAGCTCATACCCAAGCTGACTGAATTTATGAAACTGGTTATAGCACAAGGGCTGGCGAACTACAGCCGTGGGCCAAATCTAGCCTGTTCCCTGTTTTTGTGCAGCTTACAAGCTAAGCATGGTTTTTACTTTAAAAGCAATGTGCAGGACATTCATTAAGGATTGCTGTTGGGCTGCCAAAAGGATGCGAAGGAAGTGGGACTGGGCAGAGGGAGAAATTGAACTGTAATGCCGTCCTCTGCTGACGCCCTGGGGAGCTCTGGAGATGGCATTACCTTTCAGAGTTTTACTGGAGTTGGGATGCATTGCTGTAAGTGTGGGCTGACCCTGGAAGGAGGTGTAACTTTGACCAGGGCGGCCTTCTTAACGAAGGCAATCCTCAAAGAGGGATGATGACTCAAGATCATCTTCTGTCAGCCCGCCCAGCAGCTGGGGACCAGCCCTTCTCTCCTGAGGAGGCTCCAGACTGGCCCAGGGCCTTCCTGAAGAGTCAGCCCAGCACACTTCCCGCGCCTTTTTCCTAGCTCTGCCCTGTGCCTCCCTGGCTTCACGACATGGGGTAGCACAGAAACAGAGGCCTAACGAAGAAAAGCATCTAAGAGAGAAGGAAAGGACATTTCTCTAGAGCTAGAGCTGAATTAAAGCTAGATCCTGTCTAGAGCCAGAGCACCCAGGTCTGCTGAGCAAAAGGACCTCCCGAGAGAGAAAAAAGCGGCTTACATGTGGAAGCTAAAAAAAGACACAAATGAACTTATATACAAAACAGAAATAGACCCACAGGCATAGAAAATAAACTTATGCACAGGGAGATCAGCTCGGTGCTTTGTGACCACCTAGAGGGGTGGGATAGGGAGGGTGGGAGGGAGGGAGATGCAAGAGGGAGGGGATATGGGGATATATGTATACGTATAGCTGTTTCACTTTGTTATACAGCAGAAACTAACACACCATTGTAAAGCAGTTATACTCCAATAAAGATGTTATAAAAATTAAAAAAAAAAATAAACTTATGGCTGCCAGAGGGGGGTGGGGAGGGATATATTAGGAGTCTGGGATTAACAGATACACACAACTGTATATAAAATAACCAACAAGGACCTACTGTATAGCACAGGGAACTATATTCAGTCTTTTGTAATAACCTATAAGGAAAAGAATCTGAAAAAAGAATATATATGTACGTGTGTGTGTATGTATGTATATATATATATATCTATATATATATACACACACATAACTGAATCACTTTGCTGTATACCTGAAACTAAAACACAACATTGTAAATCAACAATACTTCAATAAAAAATAAAATTAATTTCAAAAAGTGAAAAAGAAAAAAAAAGTGATTGTCAGTCTCAAGAGTGGAAGGGTCAATGAAAACAGACCCTCAGCAGGCACAGTGCAGGGCCTCGTACGCGTCCCTGGTCATGGTGAGGACTCCCTCTGCAGGGGAGCTCTGTTAATGCCTGACTTTGTAACCCACTGGGTACAGTAATGTCATAGCCAGGAAGGGGGAGTCTGGACTCCCTTTTAAAGCTGACCACCCTTTTCTCCCCATTGAGAAATCTAAATCTCTTTGATTAACCCTACGACTTCTACCCTAAATCTCTTCTGCTGATATAAGGACCTTTTCTCATGTGTTGGCAACGTTTTCCTCTCCCGCATTAACTCATTTCAGAGTTCATCTCATCCGGTAAGCGGTCAAGATCAAGGTTACTCTCACACCGATACTGGATTGACTGGCCTCACCTCCTACCCTCCCGGAGCCTGTGGGATATGTTTACCAAAGGAGAGAGAGAACCAACTCTGAGCACCTGTGTTATCTTGCCTTCAGGGATGGTGCTTTGTGTATAATAAGCAGTCAGTAAATACTGAACCAGTGCAACAAATACAAACCATAGAAAGATGAATGACTCACCAGCATTGCATGAATAATGTGATCCCCAGAGATCTTGGTTCACAACATGCTTCAACAACATCTAGTTATGTCTTGTGTTGTTGTTATTACTATTATTATTATTGATTTCTTTCATTCTTTTATCTTTTTAAAGTCTAGAGCACCCCTTTACTGGAACAGATGTCAACATCAATTTTATCTAGAAAACGGGTACTATAGTGCCTGTGTTGCTAGTTATTCTTTAGTATCGAAAATCTAACATTCCTACAGTAGTTTCTGATCAATCTAAGTTTTTGTAGGAGAAATTACTGCATCTGGGTGGATAAGGAGATTAAAAAAAAAAGAGGGTTGATTTGAAGCTGTTTATATTGGGTTGGCCAAAAAGTTCGTTCCGGTTTTTCCCTAAGATGTACGGAAAAGCCTGAATGAACTTTTTGGCCAAGGCAATACTTATGGCTCCTCTGTAAAGGAAATTACTCCTCTTGCAGTGATGTAAACCCTTGGTGGAAAATGAAAGGTAAATGAAGCAGACCTTCGGGAAAATTTAGTGCAGACCAGCAAATTTAGTGCGTGAATTGAGATAAAGTCTCATTTCAAAAACACAACTGTTTCAAACACTTACTAAAATGGGATCAAAGCGCATAGGAAAAAACAGTGAATTATTATTTACCCTGTCTAATTTGAAAAGATGTAAAATAAATCAAAGTTTAAAGTTAATACCTCAAAGCACACAAAATAACATCTATTCCAGTGTTCCCCTTTCCTTACAGTGATTATTTGCTGGATAATTCATCCTCTCCATCAAAGGAAAACCTCAGAGGTCGGAGCTGTGTATTCTTTATTTCTGCTTTCCCTGCAACAATAACAGTCCCTGGCACCCAGTGCTTCATAAGTGGAGGAATTTTGCCACCTCATATTCCCAGCAGCGAGTGTATCGGTCCCAAACTAAAGTTTTATTGGAAAAATTTTGATGGATTCACTTCACGTTAAAACACAGATGTAAATATAGTAAAAGTTATTCTTCTTTCCTGTATAATGAGTCCATTCTTTCAGGTTTTATAGATCTTTGGTACCCAAGGATCTCTTTGGTACCCAATATCTCATGAAATCTGTCCTCACAAAATTTTATATCAATAATTTACACCTTACTGTTAATCATTTGTTTTACCTTCTGAGACTAGGTGAGAAGAGATAGCATTTTCATTTTAAATCTTGCAAATGTTAAGACCAAAGCTCCTTTTCCCAACAAAAGCCAACAAGAGTAGTAAGTAAATCTGGCATGATTTTTCATATCATGCAGGTAACCACTTCCTGTGTTTTTGCAAAAGGTTGTCTTTAGATGTTGTAACGTCTATGCGCACAGGTAATGGTAAGTAAGTTGCTCGAAGACAGACTAGAAAAGTTAAGTGATGGAAAAAGTGAAAGAAATTTTTGGATATAGAGTTACAAGTTTGAACGGAACCTATCACTTACATTTACATATAAACTGTATTGTACTATCCATTTTAACATACACACTTGTCTTAAACCCAACCAATGACCCATTTTTATTTTGTTTTAAGAGGAAGACATCTGAATTTAGAGAGTTATGTGACTTTTGACTGGCCACAAAATTAAAAAATCAGTTTCAGCTGAAGTTTCACTTCAAAGCTCATGGTTTTAATTATTATGCAATCTCCCATTAAGAAACTTTGACGCTAATTAAAAATCTGGCCAAAAAGCCAATTCTTACAACAGGCTGTACTTCACAGAAAACTTTTCTGAAATGGTTGTTTCACGTAGAAATGCAGGCCTACAGCCATGCCTCAGCTCAAGAAGCTACACTTGAATTATACACTGTTATTCAACCTGGCTACTCAAAGACCATCACCTGTGTGGATCCTGCCAGAAGTACCGTTTGTCAGCGTTCTGCCTGTTTTGTACGTATGCTCTGCCTTCCTCGATAAGAGACCCTCTGTCTTAATCAACTTGGCTATGGAAAAAAAGTAACACTGTCCTACAGAGGTAAGAGAAAATCCCGGGATTGACAATAATATTAGGGTTAAAAGATGGTAAATACTGTCCATGTCAGGATAACCTTTCTATAGGAGCGGGGACCCAACGTTCTTCCAATAGTCTATAACAATTTCCTCTTTTTAGAAATTATTTATATTTTATTTTTGGCCGTGTTGGGTCTTCCTTGCTGCCCACGGGCTTTCTCTAGTTGCGGCGAGCAGGGGCTACTCTTCGTTGCAGTGTGCGGGCTTCTCATCGCGGTGGCTTCTCTTGTTGCGGAGCACGGGCTCGGGCTCTAGGAGCGTGGGCTTCAGTAGTCGTGGCTTGCGGGCTTAGTTGCTTTGCGGCATGTGGAATCTTCCCGGACCAGGGCTCGAACCCGTGTCCCCTGCCTTGGCAGGTGGATTCTTAACCACTGCACCACCAGGGAAGTCCTATAATAATTTTCTTTCAAACTAGATCTGTCTACAGAAAGGAAGATTTAGCTTTTAGGAAGGAAGTTGCTAGTACATTATTAAATTAGAAAAATTAGCCAATTTAATTTTAAGCCCGAAGACCTGGGTTTAGTATTGAGACCTAGAGCAAACTGCTTAGATTCTCTATGTCCTGACTTCCTTTTCTGAAGTGAAGAGGCAATAACGTCTACTTCTCAATGTGGCTTAAGGCTGGAATGCAATAACATTACCCTAAGGTGTTTTTTAAACTGGAAAGAACTAAGCAAATACATTACCACTGCAGATAAAAAGTTTTATCAGTATATTATTCCCGGTGATACTTTACAAATGTACTCCAATGTATGGTTCCGTTCTAGGAAAGTATTTAACAGATATCGTGAATTCGTAACAATTGTTTCTTAATCTGTTCAAAATTGAGCAGGATATGGGTGTGTACCAGAGAGCACTTTATTTTTCCATTATTTCCACATTTGGAAAAATTGCAGAGATTTATGGAAAACTGGAGGGGATCACATGCTGAGTTTTAAACGAAAATGTCTGACAAAATGAAATAAATGTAAAACAGTTGTCAGGTTGCACTATTCAGATAGAAATTAAGATGTTCCTTCTTAAAAGCGAGAGTGAGCACAGACTCAGATAACGACAACACCTCTAAATATTTACCTCAATTCTGATTCGTAGTTGAAAACATTCCCTTTCTTAATAATTCATAATCGTCACTAATATTTGTACCATCTTATGTAGTTGGTTAACTGAATAATTTAAACTGAGTAGAGATATATATACAAAGTAATTTTATATTATTTCAAATGCCCCCTTAAACCGTTATGTCTAATATTCCTTTCCCACCCATAGCATTTTGTTTACAGTCCATAATTTCCTGTCGCTTTTCAGTTATTTAAAAACTCAATCTGGGGTGGGGTAGGGATGGATTGGGAGTTTGGGATTAGCAGATGCAAACTATTATATATAGGATGGATAAACAACAAGGTCCTACTGTAGAGCACAGGGAGCTACATTCAATATCCTGTGATAAACCATAATGGAAAAGAATATGAAAAAGAATGTATATATATGCATAACTGAATCACTGTGCTGTACAGCAGAAATTAACCCATTGTAAATCAACAATACTTGAATAAAATTTAAAAATAAAAACCTTAATCTGGTCCAACTTCAAATGTGAACGTCTAGTTTCAAATCTGATTTAAACCTTATCTTCTTCTCATCTCCCGGGCATCCCCATCCCATTGTAGCTGGTGTCCAAAGATGGCCCTTAATGAACCATGGCCTTCGTCGTCCCTCCCACACTGGATCTGAGCTGGGCCTTTCACTCCTGTTAACTAGCGAAGGCTGCTGTACCAGTTCTGAGCCTAAGTCAAAAGAGGGCCTGGCAACTTCTTATTTTCCACTTTGGGAAGCTCTGAGCCGTCATGCAGGGAATCTGGCATGTCAACGTGTCGTGTGGAGAAACCACGTAGGGAAGGAAGAGTCCTCAGTCCAGTCACCCCACGGTCCTAGCTAAGCCCTGTCTTCTAGGTTTCTCTGCCAAGGGGCGGGACATGTACATGGGCCACCCTGGGTGTGAAAGTCTACTCCAGGCACCAGGGGACTGCAGCTCTAGAGACCTGCTCGTGAGGCAGAGCCACCCAGATGAGCCCCGCTGACTCTCCGAAGCAAGAGAGAAAAGTCACTGCCTCCTGGGGTGGTTTATTACGCAGCAGGGCAGAACTGGAACACTTCCCAAGCCCATCTCTATCTGGCCAGGGAGAGGGGACATGGTTTTTTCTCTCTCTTCTCTACCTTCCTCTTCTGCTTCTAGCTTTTTGTGCTAGGGACTGGTAAGAGGGATGAAGAACTGCTCCAGCACCAGATGCTGTGCTGGAGTTGGCCTGAGCCAGGTTGTTCGAGCTGACTGTTAAACGTTAAGGAAGGGCTTCCCTGGTGGCGCAGTGGTTGACAGTCCGCCTGCCGATGCAGGGGACGCGGGTTCGTGCCCCGGTCTGGGAAGATCCCACATGCCGCGGAGCGGCTGGGCCCGTGAGCCTGCGCGTCCGGAGCCTGTGCTCCGCAACGGGAAAGGCCACAACAGTGAGAGGCCCGCAGACCACAAAAAAAAAAAAAAAACGTTAAGGAATTTCATGGGCCAATTGTTAAATATGCCACTATTAAAAGTTAAATTACATAAAATGATAATGAAATAAATTATATTAAAAAAGAGGTAATAAGTACTCAAAACTTGTCACTTCCTATCTTATTTTACTATTATCTATCCCTTTAAGGCTATTTACATGTCTTGTCCCTGTACGGTGGAGATACCATCGAGCCACGTGCTACTGTGTGTCCTTTACAACTTCACCATCAGTGATGTCATGTCGGGAGCTTAAAATCAGTCCTGGTGGAAATCCTTACACCATGGAAATGGGCAAACATTAGAAATCAGTGCTTTTTTCCCCTCTGGATTGAGCTGGTTGGTAACTTTGCCTACAGTCCTCTGCTGTATGTATGTGTATCATCTTTGGTCCATCATGGCTAGTGGGTGATGCCTTCTCTGTGGAAGGCATGAAAATGTTGGCCCCATAAGGGCTACATGCATGAGCTTTTTGAAGGTATCCAGTGAGATCTCCTATTATCCCAGCTCCTAATATATATATTAGGTGGAAACTTGTTCCGCTTCCTCATTTTGGCCTGTAGAAGAACACTCTCAGCCTCTTGCTACTAGGTCCTTTTGCCAGTGGATAGCCCTTATGTGTAAGGCAGAACGGATCGAGCCCACCATCTTCCTTGATGTCCACCTGACCCACCAGATAAGGTTGGCCTGAAGATAAAGGAATATGGTGGTCTGGATAAAGAGTTCATTGTTAATCTAAGTAATTGTGAGCGACCTGAGTTGGGTTCCCTGGGAAGCCAATTCTGAGTTGGAACTTAGTGTACAGAAAGTTTATTAAGCTGGGGTTAAAGAAGAAGAAAAATTGGGCAGAAGGAGAAGTTGGGCTGAGGGGCAGTCACAGCAGGAACTCTCCGTACACTGTGGGGAGCTCTGAAGCTGGAAGGACCCTTCACACTATACGTGGTCTGCCCAGAGGGGCACATGACCTTGGGCAGGGGGCCCTCTTCAGCTGAGGCACTTCCCAAAGGGGGCTGACTGTCAACAACTTTCCCCCAGCTGGGGCATAAATGTTTCAATCTTGAAGGGAGGATCTGGCCGTGCCACGGCAGACATGACAGCCCTTTCCTGGTGCTGGGTGGGTCTACTTTGTATGAATTCTGGGGCCAGCTCCTTGAGGATTCTGGTGGGCCTCTAAAGGGAACTTACAGGAGGACAGTTAGTGAGACAAAAGACATCCCCACCACCGCAGTTGGCCTCAAGGCCACACACGATACTCATTCTCCCCCTCTGCTAACGATTCAAAATCCCCTTTGCCCTCGGCTAGTGGCTCTGCTGGTCTCTGGGGATTCCTCTGGGGGAGATCCGGACTCTCATCCCTGAGGGGTTCAGTCCCCTTTCTCAGGCGGTGGCTGCCACATCTACGATGGATGCACGTTGATGAGTATCACACTTCAGTGGCAGAACGCTAAGAGGAGCCCAAGTGGGCCACCTGTGTGCCAAACGTAAGCCTCTCTGCCCTCTCCAGGTGATGGCAGTTCTTCCTTCTCGTGACTGATGGTCAGAGTGGATTACCCATGCTAGGCCTCTGGCATGAGTTGCTCAAAGTGGCTGGGCCACAGGGGTAGCTTAGGGCACGGTGGGATTCTCACGAGGATCCCTCTTTGGGATCCAAACTCTCAACTCACAGAAGTCAACTTACGGAAACTAGAGAATGAATTCCCTAAGAGAATATTGGAAAGTGTTATTTAGCCTAATAAGTAAATTAATGAAGGCTTTATTATACATCTTCTGTTGTGTATCACTGTGCTAGGAAAAGACAGAATTTTTGCTCTACATGAGATGACAAGTAAAATGAATAACAAGACGCGATTCCTAAACCATTTCTAGCCAGTAAACTGCAAAATAGAAAATAAATCAGCGACGTGATCAGGAGTAGTGAGAACTATTTTAGAAATAAAGTTCAGAGCAGATAAATCAGCAACGTTTGGATGCCAGATCCTTGGGGTTTAGTTCTTCCCTTAGATCCTTCCTGGTGGACTGAGTTGCCCGCATGTGAGATATGAGGAGCCTCAGAGAGAATTTTCGGAGAGCTTGGAGAGCACAGACTGGGAAATCAAGCACATTAGGTGTGTTTCTTGATGTTTGCAACCCAATACAAGATTTAATTATCATTAAGCCCTAAATGTGTAATTCTTTCTGACCCATCTTAACACACTGCTCTGCTTTTTCCTATTTTAGTTTTAGTAAGTAGAGATCAACAGTGTCTGCCCCGTCCACATTCAACGAGCTTTCCCACATCAACGTCCACAATAACACCAATATCGACACTAACACGAACAGTATACTGATAACAGCACATCGTACCGAGGGAAGGGCTAAGCCATCTACATGTATCACCAATATTAGTCCTTACAGCAATACTGTGATGAAGACCTCATTATTATTGTTATTTTACAAACAGGACACACGGGCATAGAAAGGCTGGGAGGAATGATTAATACCAGAAGGAAGAGAGATAACAGGAGGAGCTGTGAGATTTCTTTTGTATCCTTTGGCGGCTTTTCATACAGCTGCCAAGCCTAAGTTCTTTTGCTCTAGTAATTACAGTTTCCAAATAAAAAAATCAGGACTTAGGGCTTTAACAAATGCTTTCTGTGCCGCTGGAGGGAATCAGAGGCAGCCAGTACTGTGAGTCCGAGGAAGCGTCGGGGCTGAGGGCAGGCGTGGAGGCAGCTCCCGCTGTCACACCTCGGCTGTGTCACCATGCACCACCTAGGGGACTCTGGGCAAGGGCCCCTCTCTAAGCCTGGGTTTCCCACCTGCAAAATGAGGGTAATGAAGGGTGGGCTTCTCCTATACTGTTGGTGGCCATGTAACTTGGTGCAGCCACTATAGAAAACAGTATGGAGGTTCCTCAAAAAGCTAAAAATAGAGCTGCCATATGATCCAGCAATCCCACTCCTGGGCATTTATCTGGACAAAACTATGATTCAAAAAGATGCATGCACCCCTATGTTCACAGCAGCATGGTTCACAATAGGCAAGACATGGAAGCAACCTAAATGCCCATCAACAGATGAATGGGTAAAGAAAATGTGGTGTGTGTGTGCGTGCATATATATATATATACACACACACACACACACACACACACACACAATATGGAATACTATTCAGCCATAAAAACGAATGAAATAATGCCATTTGCAGCAACATGGCCCTAGAGATGGTCATACTAAGTGAAGTAAACTAGACAAAGACAAATATCATATGATATCACTTATATATGGAATCTAAAATATGACACAAATGAACTTATGTACGAAACAGAAATGGACTCACAGACATAGAGAACAGACTTGTGGTTGCCAAGGCGAGGGGGTTTGGGGGAGGGACTGATTGGGAGTTTGGGATTAGCAGGTGCAAACTATTATATATAAAATGGATAAACAAGGTACTACACTGTATAGCACAGGGAACTATGTTCAATATCCTGTGATAAACCATAATGGGAAAGAATATTAAAAAAAAGAATGTGTGTGTGTATATATATATATATATATATATAACTGAATCACTTTGCTGTATACCAGAAACTAACACAACATCGTAAATCAACTATACTTCAATTTAAAAAAATAAAAATTTTAAAAATGAAGGGTGGTTTTGACAATTAAGCATGATAGCCCATGCAAAACATTTAACCTGATGCTCCAGTTATGTAGTTTCAGTGTCAAAACAGTTCTGAGTTATATTTGAGATGTAACCCAGTGAGGGTGATATGTGTACTCTGTTTTGGAACACATAAGACCCACTGTTGTTCTTTTATTTTTAATATCTTTATTGGAGTATAATTGCTTTACAATGTTGTGTTAGTTTCTGCTTTATAACACAGTGAATCAGCTCTATGTATACATACATCCCCGTATCCCCTCCCTCTTGAGCCTCCCTCCCACCCTCCTTATCCCACCCCTCTAGGGGGTCACAAAGCACCGAGCTGATCTCCCTGTGCTGTGAAGCAGGTTCCACTAGCCATCCATTTTACGTTTGGTAGAGTATATATGTCATTGCTACTCTCTCACTTCATCTCAGCTTCCCTTCCCCCCCACGTCCTCAAGTCCGTTCTCTACGTCTGCATCTTTATTCCCGCCCTGCCACTAGGTTCATCAGTACCGTTTTTTAGATTCCATATACGTGTCTTAGCATACGGTATTTGTCTTTCTCTTTCTGACTTACTTCACTTTGTATAATAGACTCTAGGTCCATCCACCTCATTACAAATAACTCAGTTTCGTTCCTTTTTATGGCTGACATTCCATGGTATATATGTGCCACAACTTTATCCACTCATCTGTCGATGGACATCGAGGTTGCTTCCCACAGTTGTTCTTTTAAGAACAAGCTTATCTGGATTTTGCTCCACTCCTAGTTCAGGACTGTCGTGGTGCTTTTCTTTCTTATTTTTCTCTAAGATCTTATTTTCCAGGCTCCCAGAGCTCCTTCTCTGACCATCTGGTTTTGGGGCCCAGTTAATAAGATAATGCTTTTTTGTTTATTTGATTGGATTTTCATGATTTGGTGGCTTCTGTGCTGATTATCTGATTAGGGCTCTCATTAACTACCTTCCCTTTAGCTTGTCAACAACCTAACTCTGACAGTTTTTTTACTTACCAGATCATCCGAATAATTACTTAGACATTCTTGAGCCTGAGGCAAAGATTTTAGATCCCTGAACTCATTTCATTTCCTGCTAAGTTCAAAATTAGGAGAGCTGCCTCTTGGCAGTGCAGTGGTTCTTTGGCTGGCATTTCTGCTTTGGGAGTCTTTTCCTGGATGGTGGGGGGTTGCTCGCTATTTGGATAGACCACTGTCACATGACCAATTTGTTTCTAAACTCGACAGCTGATCCTGAGAAACTTGGTGCTCTGAGGCTCCTTGGAGAGTTAGTCAGGCCCTGGGGACAACATCCTGGGCATCACCAGTGCCACGGTACCCTCTCCGTGCTCAGAAGGGCTCCGGGCTTAGGGTTTAATGTTCTGTGGTCAAGTGGTCTTGAGATCCTTCATAATTTTATCTTTGAATTTGTGTTTTGTAAGTGAAGTCGAATGGGACCACAGAGTGTGCAATGGGGGCTTGGAGCCTGCTTTACATATGGTCCCTCTTCCTGCCATGTTGCTGCTTCCCTGGGACAGGCTCTTGGTTGCCTGCAGCCCGCCTTGGTCCGGCAACCGCTGTCTTCCTCTGGCCTCCGGTGGGGCTGGGTGCAGGTTCAAGGACAGTTACAGGCAACCCCAGGTGCTGAGCTGGGTGTGGGACTGGAAGCCCCATCATGGTGAAGGTTTGCCCTTGCTCAGTGAGTATCCCTTTGACCAAGGGAGTGCTACCTTAAATAGCAAATAAAAATAAATAAGTACAATAAAAATAAAAAGCACCACGACTGGTTGAGAAAGAGACCTCAGAAAAAAAAGGGAAAAGGTATTTTCTTGCTTGGTGAACAAGAAGCCCTGCCTCTGCATCTTTTACTGGGCCCTGCCAATTATGAGGCTGGCCCTGCAGGGACTTGAAGGAGGTGCAGGGTTTTACACCCTCCCATCGGGTGTGTAGCGCTGTGAGCACCCCCATCCTAACAGGCAGGACGGGAGAGCTGGTCAGGGGGCTAGGACCTCCGGAGGCTGTGGTAGGACCAGGACTCTCCCAGCTCTGGTTAGTGGCAGCTCATCCACTTTTTGACGCTTTCAGGCTTCTTGACCAGGCCTCTCCCGCACCCGCAACACCCTTCTGAAACTGGTTACGCAGCAGAAGGGGAGCTTATGTTTCTACTCCTCAAACTGAATGCGGGGAAATGCAAACATGTCTCTGCAGTTTCCCCAGAAAAGCTGAATCCCAAGAGAATCCCCAATACTATAATAGCAGAGTGAAAAAAAATCAACGCAACATTTGCTGTCCGGTTTCTAGATCTATCATATTTTCCACAGATTTTCTATGACATATTTATATAAACTATAACTTAGTACTAAATCAGAACATCTAATCGCTGTTTCAATGAACAGGCGCTGCTGTTGTGGTCACTGCTTCCGAGCTGTGACTGCTCGGCCCTCTGGAGCAGGACGGTAACCCCTGCAGGAAGGTGGCTCTGGTTCCTCTTTAAGTCTGAGTAGGTAAATATTTGTGTTCAATTTGACGCAGCTTCTCCCCACGGAAGTGAAGCTGGGTGGCTGAGTTTGTGTCTCTTAGGAGGGCGCTATCACGAACTCTGGCTTGTTTCTCCTTCTTAAGAAAACAGTGGCTCTGGACAGTCCCAGTTGCTTACACTCACTGCCCGAGTGAACAGTGCCATTAGCCCGGCGTAGGAGCACACAGTCTCTCCCAAAGAAATCAAAAGCAAGCTGTTTTCATTCTCCATGTTACTAAATTGGTTCCTCTTACAAAACATATTACCTAATGTCTACTAAACAGCCCTGACAAAGATGTCCAAAGAAGGTCACAAAGCCAGTGTGGCACCTGGGTCCCCTGTGTTTGGTTCAGAAAACCTGGATTCTAACCCTTGCCCTGTTATTTACACCGAGTTGTGGAGAGGAAAAGATGACATATGAGAGCCTGGCACGTTCTGCGACAGAGGAGGTAACTAATAATTGTTTGTTATGAAAGGGTATTAAAATCACTTTCGTGTACTTTAAAAATCTCACTTCAGTTCTTATTATCGACCAGAATGGAAGAAGTAATTTGAACAATATAGTATTTAGGATGAGAATTTATTCACTTTAATTTACTTGCATGTGGAATTGTGGGTCATTAGGTGCCTGGTTTGCCATTCTCTGTACAGATGTCACAGACAGGACAATGGAGAGTGGAACTTCCCACCGGTAAGTTCCGGCCTGCTGTGTGTCTGACAGCCTCCCTCTCCAGAAGCCACATGACTGTGGGTTCTCTTTGGCTCCCAGGGGGGCTCAGCCAGGAAGCTCCGGGCCCCCTCACCAGCTGTACCTCGTGCCCTGTCACTCAGCAGCAAGGAGAGGGTGTGTAAACCCAGTGTAATCTGCCACCAGGCACCAGGGAAATCACAAAATGGAACCAGAAAGTGAACATATCTTTTTTTGGAAAAGCCGTTAGGGATTCCAGGTCTTAAGTGTTTTAGGTACGAGAAGGATATATATAATCAAAGTATCCAAGTTAAAATAGTCAAGATATGGAAGCAACCTACGTGTCCATCAACAGATGAATATATATATATATATATACATACATATGTATACACAAATATACATACACATATATACATATATATACACACATATATACATATATATACACACACACACACATGATGGAATACCATTCAGCCATAAAAAAAAAAATGAAATTTTGCCACTAGCAGCAACATGGATGGACTTGGAGGGCATTATGCTTAGTGAAACAAGTCAGACAGAGAAAGACAAATACTGTATGCTATCACTTACATGCAGAATCTTAAAAAATACAACAAACTAGTGAATATAACAAAAAGAAGCAGACTCACAGACACAGAGAACAAACTAGTGGTTACCAGTGGGGAGGGAAGGAGGGCCAAGATCGGGGTAAGGAATTAAGAAGTGCAAACTATTAGGTTTAAAATAAGCTTCAAGGATATATTGTACAACACAGGGAATAGAGCCAATATTTTACAATAACTATAAATGGAATAGAACCTTTAAAAATTGTGAATCACTATGCTGTACATTTGAAACATATAATACTGTAAATCAACTATACCTCAATCAAAAAAGAAAAAAGAATCAGAAAAAAGTAGTATCCAAGTAAAGAAAGCTTTCCATAACAAATTAATTTTAATAATAATATAGTAAACATTCCATATGTTAAGTCAGAAATCTATTAATTTATAGTAGGTTGAACAAGATTCAGCTGTTTCTGACCTAAAAAATAGTAGATTCTTAGGATTCTATGACTCTAACGCTCACACACTTTTACCATATAACAATTTGTTTTGCTAATCCTGTGTATCAGCTGAACCCAGAAGGTATCCATGATCTTAGTATAATTTTAGTATTAATTATGCCATTGAGTTTTGGGCTACACTACAAACGTCTAGTACTTTTTGCTCAGAGGAGGCATTCAAGTCACACTAGTCATTGATTAACTGAAATGGTTTACAATTTGAAATCCTCATCTGGAATAAGTGGTTAACTCCCTATTGTATCCAGAATACTGTCTATAATTTGGCCAGAACCCTCACTGCCCCGCCTTGCCAAATAAGCGATATTTAGAGAACTGGAAAGTTCTAAGTCCTTAACATTCCGAAGTGTTCCCAGAGTGATGATTACTGAGCTAAGATCCATCTGATTTGAGGCTACACATAACAAAAGTACTTCCACTTGATCTGGCTACTGATTAAAGAGCCAGGAAAAACAACACCCGTATCAGAGAATCATTGCCTCATCAACCAGAAAAAGCATCCACCAGTTTTAGGATATTAGCCAGTAAGGGCCTTTCATTGGTGTCAGAGGCTCCGGACCCAAAGGAATCTTTGTGTTTTCTGTCTCTGATATTTCCTTTTAGGGACAGTAAAGCTTCAACTCTTCCATGCATAAGTGCATGTACTGGTTATCCTAAATATTGGGCTGATGTTATCGGCAAGGTCGAAAGACAAACTGACAGATGATTTAGCTTCAATTGCTGCTTTGCACTAACCACCCGCTTACACAAAGATGAATGACTGTGATGAGCCATCTGGAAACATAAATGTTCAGTTATTATTTGTGTTGGGAGGCCCTTGATAAAAGTGTCAATATTTTCCAGAGAGAACAAGTGTTCCTGCCTGCCAGCTACAGGGAACACGGTCCTCTTCACTCTTTGCTTTCTGTGGCTTGACTTCACCAAAGGTCTGACTGTGGCTCTCTGTACAGCTGAGAAAATGAGGGAGGCAAAGGAGGCTGAGAGAGCTTATAAAAGATTGGTCACAGATAGAGAAAAGGCTCAACACCTTCATCCTGTAATGGAGCCGCTTGCATGCTTCCCAGCCACTGGGCATTTTGATGTCAGAAACAGAGATTATTTAACAAGAGGGACATTCCAATCAATGTCTTTTTCTGTCAGCAGAAAAGTAGTATATGGGTCTTTTAAAGAAGAATATGCATACGGAGAAAAATAATTTTCATTATACTAGGCTCTATTACTTATACTGTACTAATATTGATAGAATGTAACTGTCTGACCCCAGAAAATAAGCGCTCTTTGCTTCAATCTCTTTATCCCTAGAATGGGGATACAATAGTACCAACTTCAGAGGTGACTGCGAAGACTGAATGAGCTAATATATGTAAAGTGCTTAGAAAAGGGATCAGTGAACTATGGTCCATGGGCTAAATCCAGCCAGCTGCCTGTTTTTGTTTTGTTTTATTTTCTTCCATGAGCTAAGCATGTTTTCTACATTTTAAAAACTGATTGCATTGCAAAATGTTATATAAGTACCTACATAATATCCTCAATTTTGCCTGTTGGCCCATAAAGCCTAAAATATTTACTAGCTGACCTTTTAAAAAAGTGTTTGTGGACCCCTGGTATAGAACAGTGCCTGGCACGTGGTGAGTGCTTTCAGAATACAAGCTATTATTCACAGTGTTATTTACTACACTATGTTATGTTATACCAAACTACACTCTCATGCTCTGTGAATTAATTGCTGAAGCCGAGGAGAAAGACCCAAGTCTCAGTGGAATACTTCATACAGCCTGATTTGTGGTCTCATAAGAGCCCCAGTTCTCAGTCCTCTTAAAGGTGCTTTGACTGTAGTACAGCTCAAGGAAGGTCATTCAAGATTCACGCCCAGATTCCAGAGGCAAGATTCTTGCCCAGATTCCAGAGGCAAGATTCTGCCACCCTTACAGATCAACTATTTATTCAAAACTTGGCCAAGGGTCCCTGTGACCTTTGTAGCCTACCAGGAAACAATTCTCCGGAGTTCACAGTTGGACAAAGCAGTATTTAAGTTTCGCTCCTAAGGATAAAGGGCACAGGCCTCCTTTGGTTCTTTTACCTGATGCATTTAAGTTTAGAGAATGTTTTTAAACTAATTTTGGCCAATTCACGATTTTAAAGTTTCACCACGGAAGTCAATTTCTGACTTTCATTCTGCTAGTCAACAGACTACTATTTCCACTTATAGAAAGCCACTTCTGATGTGTATTTGCAAACTTACAAAGCACTGGTTGTTGATCAGGATACAGAACTTTGGATTATGGGCTTCTGGATTGGAACACCTGTGTGTCATCCGATCTAGATTAGCATTTGGGTTACAGTTTAGCTTAAGTAATTCTCTGTTTCACACTGCATATGCTGAACTGTTTAAACTAAATTATAGATGTTGAAAATTGCCTGTTGAGAAAACACATGCTCTATGTGCTTTGTGTCTAAGCTTGCAGGCTTCTAGAGTTCTGCTAATTTCCGTGTACAACTCCCGCATTTATCAATTCACAATGGTATTTATGTTTTATCTAAAAAAGAAAGCATGGAAACATCTAATAATCTTTTGGAAAGCTGGCTGATGATTCTGCATTTAAAAATGAACAGCTTTTAAAGGGCGCCGCACAAACTTGGGGCACAAGAGTATATTTTAAAGAACGTACTATGATCTTCCCTGAAGAGGATCTGTTATTATTTCCAAGTATATTTTATCTTCCAACGTGTGTGTGTGTGTGTGTGTGTGTGTGTGTGTGTGTGTGTGTGTAGGAGGCGGGTGGCTGTTAAAGGGGAGAGTGGTTGGAGGGAAAAAAACAGTAGAGAAAGATCTATTCAAGAAGTGAAACAGTTAAAATTCCCTGAGCCAGAAAGGAACATTGCAGGAAAAGGAGGAGGGTGGATAGCAGGGGTATTTCATTGATGTAGAAACTGGTGAATATTTTGTTAATAAACTGGAATGTTTTAGACCAGATATATGCATACATTAGAGATGAAGATATAAGATACTAAGATAGCATAGTGTGTAGACCTTCATCTGTCGTCGGATTTTCATACGTATCTTCGCTATGCCTCATCCAGATTATGAGCCTGAGAACCTTGCCTTATACTCCTTTTTCCTTCACAGCCTCTAGATCTAGATGCTCAGCTCTCATTGCTGTTGATAGCTTTCATATCGACTCTACACAAAGATGGTTTACGTGAATTCGGTTGTAACTCTCAGAGCTCTCTCTCTTTTTTAGGCAAAAAATCATCTGGTTTTATTCAGAAGCTACTGGTCACATGATGGAAAGGCATTTTTGGTACAAAATTAAAGTGGTTTGTCTCATTATACAATACAAATCATTAAGTCTCTACAATTCGTTACAGAGTCCTTGGATTTTTTTGAATTCCCATTTCATGTGTAGCAAATCACTGTCATGCTCAAATCGAAATCACTCTTTATATGTGACCCCTTCACATTTACATTACTGCACACACACAGAAAGTGTTCCAACACAACTAGCGTCAGCAGCCTGTGGAGGGCACGAGGGGCTTTTCTGAAAGATGCTAGTAGGTACAACTGAGTCACTGACTTGGGCATAAAATACAGGCTGCACTTCTGGTCCCTGGAGGTGAGGCACGACAGACAGACATGTGGCAACCATCTCGGGGGCTGCCTGTCTGACCCCAGGAGTTGACTGCACCTGAGATACAGGCCCACAGGCAGGCCTCGGGCAAGCAGGGCTAATCTTAGCCTGGAAAATCAATACCCACCATCTTCTCATCTCTTTCACACACAGGGGACATTAAGCCAAGAGGAGAATATGGGGATCTAAACACAGGCCAAGCCTTTTCAACTCTTCAACGGTCCCCTTCACAACTCAGTTCTCTCCCTAAGCACACAAGGCCCTGCATGCGGGCCCCGGCCACACCCACTGGCCACGTTTTCTCACTCTCCTGTTCCCTCTGGCCAGGCCTAGGCACCCAGGATGGCTGCCCCCCAACGCCTGCCACAGTCCACTGGCGGTGGGGCAGGTGGTGACCATCAATGTGCAGATTGGGAGTCAGAGGCCCAGGAGGGTCCCCCCCCCCCCGCCCAGGTCCCTGACAGGTCCAGGGTTTCTCCCGTGGCATCTCCAGCCACAGCTCGCACAGCCGCGGCTGCCTCCCCTGGCCCGGATTCACGCGACTCAGCCTTTCTTGCTGTCCTACTAAATCCCAGAGCCTGGGACCCTCTAGGAATGGCACTGCGGATCCCAGTGCTGATGCTTTACTTAAAATTTGGTCTGTTTATCAGTAAGGCAGAACAGAAGACAGATGAAATGGAGCCTCCATCTCCTGTCCTCACTGTCAGGCCAGCACCTTGGGCCCCAGAAACGCTGGGTCATGGGGACTCCCTGGGCTTATCGCTCTAGCGACCACGTTTACTGCACGTCACAGATTTTCCAGTCCCGAGTTCACATGAATCTGCCCCCCAAAGTAAGAGTGAAAATGGTAGCCTGAAGCAGGGCAGGCTTCCTTCAGACATGAACCACTCACCACCCAGAAGGTGGAGGGCTCCCTTGAGCTGCCCAGGAAGACAATGGACGACAACAGATGGGCACGGTGAGGGCCCTGCAATGCTCCTGGCTTGATCCATCGACCCTAACTGGGTGTGTCGGATGTAGAACAAGAAGGCTGGAGGGTCAGGCCAGTAAACCACGGCCCCGCTGCAAGGATCCAGCGCCAACCCCCTCTTCCACAGGCTGCCTCACCTGCCCTACGGAACACAGTGGGGTCACGGTGAACAGACATCCCAGGATACACTGCACTCCCAGCGCAAAGCTCAGGGTGGGCAGACGAGCCTCTCCCAACATAGGGCAGGCTCACCTGTGGACCTCATGGCTGCATTACCAGCTCACCAGGACACCAACGGGACAAACGACTCCTTTTCTCTAACACACTGCCCCAACAGAGGACCCAAAGACGCTTCCTTCTAAGAAAACCCCAGGCAAGCTGAGGGCTATGGTCCTCAGCCACAGCTGAGATTGAGAGCAGGGATGCGAGCTCTCCTCCTAGGAGGAGGGACTATTTTCCAGCACAATGAGCGTGAACACCTGGCCTCGGCAGAAACAGCTGAGAGCTCTGAACTGAGCTGGCCGGGCAACTTTGGCCAGCTGCTCGGGAGCCCTGGGGTGCTTTCAGCACAGGGCCGAAGGAATACGAAATCATTCAAGGCTCTTTCCTCGATCCTGTGAGCTCCCGCTAATAAGAACCCGTTCGAGTCAATAATGCCATTATATTCTATTCCATTTTAATTAAATGAAACGATAAAAGATAGTGAGACACCCCTCATCTCCCAAGTGACCTTCCCAAGACGAGTCTATGGAAGGTTGCTGCTACTGTTACAGGACAGACGGTCTCCAACAAGTACTTAGCTTCATAACTAAGGATCACAAACACCCAAACAACCTTACGTTTCCAGTTTCTTCTGTCCCAGGAGCATAACTTTCTGCCCAAGGGCAGGTCATCTAAGGCTGTGGGCGCAAAAGCTGCTTTCTCATCAAGAGGGACGTGCTGGCACCTACATCGATGGACCGAACTTCTGGCGGCCAGCCAGCCAAAGATCTCTAACTGAATACAGATTCTGAAAGGAGGACTTCGGCGCCGGGAAGGGGGTAAAGTAGACAAGCAGAGCTCGGTAATCGACAGCACTTAACTCAGGGACACATGCCCAGCAGGTGTTTCCAAAAAACGCCAGCCTCCTTCCCCAAGACCGTAAGGACTACAAATGAGCGCGCTGCCCCCGGCTGGGCGGGGTCCCCATAAACCTGAGGCCGTCCCCCCAGGTCTGAGCTACCCCCTCACGGCAAGGAGCCAGGCTTCTCTCTGGCAGGCCCTCTCTCTCGGAGGGCAAATCGTCAGCCCCAGGCTCCCTCACGTCTGGCCGCCGAGACCGGAGGAACTGAAAGACACCTACCTTCCCAGGCCAAGGGTGCCGCGCGGGCGAGGACAGGACGCTGAAGGCAGCTGTCACGGCTGGGGGTGCGGGTATTCGTACCAGGCGCTCACCCCGTTGTTCACCGAGGGCTGTCCTGAGCCATTCTTCCGCGGGCTGCTGGCACCAGCGAATGCTCGCGAGAGCTCCGGTTCAATTAATAAAACCTGGCCGAGCCTCGCCTTCGCCGGGGGCTCTTTGCTCCCTGCGCTGGGGGAGACGGCGTGGCCTGGCCGTCACAAGTGTGAACCATGCCATCCCACTACATCCGGGCACGGGTACCACGCGGAGGGCGGAGAGGCCGCTGATCATCTGGCAAACAGCTCTTAGGAAGCTGGGCCCGAGGCAGCGGAACAGGCGATCAGCACGTGTAACTGATGGAAGGGAATTAACCCTCGGCTCCTCCCCTCCCCACCCCACCCCCGGGGGGACCTTCTAACTGTGCAGGGCGGGTCAGCGCGGCGTTCTGCTTCCCCTGCCGGGCTGCAGGCCCTACACAAGGCAGGGAACCTGGCACTACTTCTGCAGATGGTGGGCTTCAGAGCCTAGAGAGTCAGAGATTTTTCAACCAAAGCTTTCTGGATGTGGTTTTGAAGGGTCTAAACGTTGAGAACGAAAGAAAGCAGCAAAGGGCGCTGCGTGCAAATCCAGCCCCGGGGCTATTGCTCCGGATACAGGCCCAGGAGGCTCTCTTGCTGCAGGCTCTGCGCTGGGTCACTGGGCTGCTTCGTTAGGAAATTCACCAAAGCTCTCGTCCCAGTGTCTCTTTCAAAGTGACAGTTTTCCCCAAGCTCAAATTACATTATATTTTAAAAAGAGACTTTATTTTGAGAGGAGGGTACTTACAGTATTTACAGGAATGGCAATCCATGAAGAGGCTGTTTTATGTTGTTGTTTGTTTGTTTACTATTTGAGGGTGATGTGGTTTTGGTAACAGTATTATTAAGCTACACCATAGATTCAAGAGGAATGAATGATTGTTGCCAATGAAGTTATATGCTTTTATTTTAGAGGCAAACGTATAATGCCTCATAAAATAATTATGGTTTCTGGTATAGAAATGTAGATGATTCTTTTTGTGCAAAATATTTTCAAAACAATTTCTTAACAGCAAGAGCAAATAAAATGTCTGATAGTGTACTTTTTGTTTGCTTGGTCTTTCTATCCTATGACCACATTTTGAATTTGGAGGGAAGGAAAGGCAGGGACAAGTATTTATTTTCATTTTGATTAATTAAACAATCTATTGTGGGAGATAGTGTTATTAAACTATTCAGACAGTAATAAAGGAGCTTCAGCATATATCTTAAACCTTAGCCCAGTCTAATTGTTCCTTAATCAAAAACTAAACTATTGTCTTAATAATAAGCCCCTAAGCCCATGGGCCTTTGTTTTCATTCTTATGGATAATTAAGAAACATTCTTTTGATACACTTGACTCATTGAACTAACAGATTTTCCCTCCTTTCCTTCCATCCTCCCTTCCTTCCATCCTCCCTTCCTTCCTCCCTCCCTTCCTTCCTTCCTCCCTTCCTTCCTTCCTCCCTTCCTTCCTTCCTCCCTTCTTTCCTTCCTCCCTCCCTTCCTTCCTTCCTCGCTTCCTTCCATCCTCCCTTCCTTCCTCCCTTCCTCCCTTCCTTCCATCCTCCCTTCCTTCCTCCCTTCTTTCCTTCCTTCCTCCCTTCTTTCCTTCCTTCCTCCCTTGCTTCCATCCTCCCTCCCTTCCTTCCATCCTCCCTTCCTTCCATCCTCCCTCCCTTCCTTCCATCCTCCCTTCCTTCCTCCCTACCTTCCATCCTCCCTTACTTCCTCCCTTACTCCCTTCCTTCCTTCCTTCCATCCTCCCTTCTTTCCTTCCTTCCTCCCTTCCTTCCTTCCTTCTTTCCATCCTCCCTCCCTCCCTCCCTCCCTTCCTTCTCCCTCTCTCATTCCCTCCTCCCCTCCTTTCTCTTCCTAGATCTTCAAGTCATGAGGCTATCATAGTAGAAAGGCAAAAACGTTCTATAATTAACTTGTCAAAACTATTATTACATTTTGGATTTGAAAAAATTATGTGGTCCCATAGTCTAATATATATATATCCCTGTAGAAATTTTTGGATGAATGTTTTAAGTTCTACAACGGCTGTTTTGGAGCTCTAGAGTGGAAAATAAAGGAGTTATTTATCTGAGTTATTAGTTCTGTGACACTTTCATTGTAAATCGTATCGCAATGAAATGATTAAAAGAATATATTATAAATTAAAAAGAAATACAATATATATTGGTTTTGTGTGTTGATTTACTATCCAGCAACCTTGCTAAACTCACTTATTCGTTATAAATTTCTTAAAAGGAAATATATATATACTACTTATTTGTAGTATGTAGTATATATATATGTATATATTCTACTTATTAGAGATTTTTTTCCTTTCTTTCCAAGATGTATGCCTTTTATTTATTTTTCTTGCTTTATTTATTTATTTATTATTTTTTTTTGCGATACACGGGACTCTCACTGTTGTGGCCTCTCCCATTGCAGAGCACAGGCTCTGGACGCGCAGGCTCAGCGGCCATGGCTCACGGGCCTAGCCGCCTCACGGCATGTGGGATCCTCGCAAACCAGGGCATGAACCCGCATCCCCTGCATCGGCAGGTGGACTCCCAACCACTGTGCCACCAGGGAAGCCCTTTCCTTGCTTTATTGTAGTGGTCCTCCTTTATTTTTTTTTTTTTTCCTCCTTTATTTTTGTTGAGAACTTGGCCAATAATCATACTGCTGTTTCTTCAGTGTAATGGGTCATTTTTCTTTCTCCTGCTGCTTTTGAGATGTTTTCTTTTTCTTTGGCTTTCACCAGTTTGGCTATTATATGCCAATATAATAATATATATTTTTACTCTAGGGTTTGTTGAGCTTTCTGGATCTGTAAGTTAAGTTTTTCATGAAAATTGGGAAAATTTTGGCCATGATTTCATCAAATATTTTTCTGCCTCCTTTTTTTTCCCTTTCTTTCTGGAATTCCAATTACATGTATATTTGATATTTGATCTTATCCCATAAGTCTCTGAGGCTTTGTTCTTTTTCCTTCAATTTTATTTCTATTTTCTAGAGTGCATACTATTTATTGATCTTTCCTTAGGTTTACTGATTCTTTTATAATTTCCAACCTGTTATTGAACATATCTGCTAAATATTTCATTTCAGTTATTGCACTTTACAGCTATGGAATTTCTTTTTGGCTGTCTTTATATTGTTTCTATTTCTGTATTGAGGTTCTCTATCTATCCCCTCATTAATGCCATATTTTCCTTTAATTCTTTGAATACATTTAGCATAGTTGCTTTGAAGTCCTTGTTTGCTAAATCCAACATCTGGGCACTATTGACTACCTTTCCCCCTGAGAATAGATCATGCTTTCTTATTTCTTTGCAATACCCAGTAATTTTTGTTTGAAAAGTAGACATTACAAATAATATCTCACAGTAAAATCTGTTATATTCTTCTGAGGATTGTTGGATTGTTTTTCTATATTAAGCAGTTAACTTGCCTGGATTCAAACTGTGAATGCTGTCTCCAATGAGGTGTGCAGCAGCTGCTGTCTTTGCTCAGTTTTTCTTTGACTTAGTGTGGCTGTTATTTTAGAATGGTCTCCATGGATGTCTCTTCTGCACCTGTATAATTTAGGAGCCAGAAATGGACTTGATTAAATTTTATACTCAGATTTTAGATATCAGCCTTTCTACAATTGTCATGCTTTAAAAATTTACCCCTTAAATGTATAGCTGCTCTGTTGCTCTTAACTCTGTCATCTGCCACATCTAGCCAAGGTGTAGTTTTCTGTGTCCAGGGTTAGGGATGTGTCATTGGGGAACACCCTCTGGGTAAGAACGTCACAAATTCAGTTATTATCCAATATAGTAACACTCCTCAAGAGTAAATTATTTTTAAGTTTCTGCCTGTCTTTTGTAATTTTCTAAAACCCTGAAATAGTTATTTTTAATAACTGTTCTCAGTTTAAATAAATGTTATCTTCAGGAACAATTTCTCAAATTCTTTATGCCTCCATTACTTAAAATCCAACTTCTTTTTTTTTTTTTGCGGTACGTGGGCCTCTCACTGCTGTGGCCCCTCCCGCTGCGGAGCACAGGCTCCGGACGCGCAGGCTCAGCGGCCATGGCTCACGGGCCCAGCCGCTCCGCGGCATGTGGGATCTTCCCGGACCGGGGCACGAACCCGTGTCCCCTGCATTGGCAGGCGGACTCTCAACCACTGCGCCACCAGGGAAGCCCAAAATCCAGCTTCTTAATGGCTAATTTCTTTACTTTAAAAAATGGGCATGATATAATATCTACTTTAGAGTGTTCTTATAAGAATTAAATGGCATAATGTATGCACAGAGCTGAGCATATTATCTGTTACATGTTAAGCATTTGATAAATGTGATAAATGTTATTGCTTAATGTTATTCTTCTCATTCATTTATCCAAAGCCATACAGAACTGACTCTTGGACCCGAGTCTTCTGATTTCAAGTCCAAGGCTCTTCATATCAAAGAGTTACTTGTTAAAGTAACAGAGTTTCAATGCTTTAGTCACTTAAGTGGCATCAATTACAATACAGGTTGTGAAATATGAATTTGACAGTAACCCTGAGTAATTATTCCTTTTAGTGTTGCCTTAAAAATAATTTATTCACTGGACATATGTAGTACTAATTATCATCTCACCTTAGATAACATCCTTCTACTTATTTTTTTTACTCCTGTAGGAGATATTTACTACCTACTGTACAGCACAGGGAACTCTACTCAGTACCCTATAATGACCTATATGGGAATAGAATATAAAAAAGAGTAGATATATGTATATGTGTAACTGATTCACTTTGCTGTACAGCAGAAACTAATACAACATTGTAAATCAACTATACTCCAATAAAAATTAATTTAAAAATTAAAAAAAGAAATATTTACTGAGAACCCACCAACTAGAAGTCACTGTAGTTAGTGTAGGGGTTCATAGTGGGTTTTTAAAATTTTTTTATTTATTAGAGTACAGTTGCTTTACAATATTATGTTAGTTTCTGCTGTACAGCAAAGTTAATCAGCTCTACGTATACATATATCCCCTCTTCTTTGGACTTCCTTCTCATTTAGGTCACCACAGAGCACTGAGTAGGGTTCCCTGTGCTATACAGTCAGTTCTCATTAGTTATCTATTTTATACATAGTATCAATAGTGTATATATGCCAATCCCAATCTCCCAGTTCATCCCACCTCCCCCCTTCCCCTTGGTAGCCATGCGTTTGTTCTCTACGTCTGTGTCTCTATTTCTGCTTTGTAACTAAGATTGTCTATACCAATTTTTTCAGATTCCACATATATGCATTCATAAATGATATTTTGTTTTTCTCTTTCTGACTTACTCTGTATGACAGTCTCTAGGTCCATCCATGTCTCTACAAATGACCCAATTTCATTCCTTTCTATGGCTGAGTAATATTCCATTGTATATATGTACCACATCTTCTTTACCCATTTCTCAGCTGATGGACATTTAGGTTGCTTCCATGTCCTGGCTCATAGTGGTTTAATGAGTGCACTTAATACCTCACATAACGGGAAGTCTGGAGGTGGGTTAGACACCAGGTTTGGCTGAGTGGCTCAAGGGTTTCATCGCGACTCGGGTTCTTTATATATCTCCACCCTGCCATGCCTTATGAAGACCTCTTCCTCCAGCTGATGGCAAGATGGCTGTCACATTCCACACATGATATCCAAGAAAAGATGGACAATATGTTTCTGTGTCTCTCTCTTAGGAGTAAGCCAGTAGTCCTTCATGGTTTTCTCTCTTGTCTCATTGATGGGAACTGAATAAGGATGTAAATTGGGGTGTTGATCGTGAGCAGCTCTCTCAACCAACAGAGTAAGACAGCTAGGAATGCTTATTTGGAAAGGCCATACATATATTTGATTAAAACAAAAATTTAGTTAACATGTACGTTTTTCCTCAGTAACTCTGAAGAGTGATTCATGTATCTTATAATGCATTGCATCTTTACTTTCATCTATCTTTTTTTTTTTTTTTTGGCAGTACCCGGGCCTCTCACTGTTGTGGCCTCTCCCGCTGCGGAGCACAGGCTCCGGGTGCGCAGGCTCAGCAGCCATGGCTCACGGGCCCAGCCGCTCTGCGGCATGTGGGATCTTCCCGGACCGGGGCACAAACCCGTGTCCCCTGCATCGGCAGGCGGACTCTCAACCACTGCGCCACCAGGGAAGCCCTCATCTATCTTTTTCGTTTTATTTATTTTTTATTCTTTCTTTGAAATAGAAATCTTAAAAACACACAGTCTACACCTATCTCTGCTTCTGGGTGGGATACAGTAGGTTATGGCAGTCTACCCTCTCACTGAAATTAATAAAAATAAAATAAGTTGCAAAAATAATACTTTTAATGGCACTGAAAAGCTGTGAAAATAATGAGGATTAGATAAATAAAATTCCAGAGAGGAAAAAGCTCTTCTGAGATGACTCGATGTCTGCTAGCAGTTTTGTTCCTGGGAGCATCAACAACTTGCAGGGTGGACTGAGGACCAAGATTTCCTAAGCAGAGGGACTTTACTGGGGAAAAGAGAAGCCAGCACCGGACTGGTGTAACTAATGGGAAAGGAGGGGAGGCCAGAACAGGCCTAAAGAGTCTAACCTTTTTAGCACCAGGGACTGGTTTCATGGAAGACAATTTTTCCACTGGCGGGTGGTGGGGGAGGGGGATGGTTCAGGCAGTAATGTGAGCAATGGGGAGGAGGGTTCAGGCGGTGATGTGAGTGATGGGGGGAGGGTTCAGGCGGTAATATGAGTGATGGGGGAGCGACGGGGAGCGGCAGATGAAGCTTCGCTTGCTTGCCTGCCACTCACCTCCTGCTGTGTGGTCCAGTTACTAACAGGCCACAGACCACTAGTGGTCCGCAGCCCAGTGGTTGGGGACCCCTGCTATAGACCATTTGCTAAATTCTGGTTGTGATGCAGGAGTCTGTGGTGCTGGCTATAAAAGTAGAATGAAGTCTTCCATTGTCCTACAGTACTGAGGAGACAAAATCCTGCTAGAGGGACATAGTCTGTAACACAAATGTGAAAGTTCTCTCCCTTAAGACATTGGCCAAATTACGAACCTGTGTGGGATGGGAGGCCACTGAGCTCATCTTAAACCTCCAAAGGGAAGCCTGGAAGAACAGTAGGAATCGGGACAAATCAGAGCTGAACTCAGTCTTACTAAAACGTAAGCCTACCCTCAAGCTAGCACAATCTCTGATTCAACTGAAGCTATCAGTCCCTTACTGTATTAATCATGTCTTTTATTTTCTGTGTTCTGATGCTTTGACATCTTGGGGTCTTGCTGACCCTGGAGGGAGAGTTAGTCAGTTCATAAGATAGTGAAAATTCACCCATGAGCACACCTTTCAAATGCAAACTAAACAATGCAGAGCCCATCCCCCCAACTACCTTCTTTAATGGACTGTCATACTCTGGGCAACTAGCCATCTGTCCAAATCACCCCAGGACCAGGTACCAACAACTAGGAACAGCCCCTATGCTCCAGAGCTTGTTAAAATTACTCAAATTAGCCAATCCTAAGCCAGTTTACTCTGCCTCACCAGTTTTTTCTCACAGAAACCACAATAAGGGCTCTTGCCCACAGTTTCCCCTTCCCTCTGCCTCCTGACCAACCTGGAACTTCTTTGTGTGGCCCCCAATGGTGTGGTATGCCCTGCTTCTCTTGGTATCTCTGTGTATAACAAACTATCTTTTTGATGTCGATCATCTGATCTGTTTTACTTGCCATACCTAAATAATAATAAAACTTATATTAAAAAACCCCTTATCTAACAGAGCAAAGAGTCAACCCTCCTTGGGGGAAAATAATATCATCTGTAGCCCCTGAAGTACTTTTACATACACTGTATCACATAGTTATATATAAAAATAACTAGGCTATAAAGAAGCAGGAAAATGTGATCTATACAGTATTAATTTCAGAATTAATAACTCACTGGATGGGATCAACAGCAGACTGGGCACAAAAGATGAAAGAATAAATGAAATTGAGGATAAGCCCACAGAAAATAACCAACTGGGGACTTCCCTGGGGTCCAGTCATTAAGACTCCATGCTTCTACTGCAGCGGGCACAGGTTCTATTTCTGGTCAGGGAACTAAGATCCCAAATGCTTCGTAGCCAAAAAAAAAAAAAAAGAAAAAAGAAGAAAAAGAAAATATCCAACTGAAGTATAGAGAGGAAAAATAATGGAATGCACAGGACAGAGTATAAGAGACATGTAGGACCCAACAAAAAATAAGCATGTAATTGGAATCCTAGGACAGGGAGGAGATTTGAAGAGATAATGGGCAAAAATTTTTCAAAACTAATGAAAGTGAGGCTCAACAATAAATCTTACATTTCTATATACTAATGATGAAACATCTGGAAGAGAAATTAAGGAAACACTCCCATTTACCATTGCAACAAAAATAATAAAATACCTAGGAATAAACCTACCTAAGGAGATAAAAGACCTGTATGCAGAAAACTATAAGACACTGATGAAAGAAATTAAAAATGATACAAACAGATGAAGAGATATACCATGTTCTTGGATTAGAAGAATGAACATTGTGAAAATGACTATACTACCCAAATTAATCTACAGATTCAATGCAATCCCTATCAAACTGCCAATGGCATTTTTCACAGAAGTAGAACAAAAAATTTCACAATTTATATGGAAACACAAAAGACCCCTAATAGTCAAAGCAATCTTGAGAAAGAAAAATGGAGCTGGAGGACTCACGCTCCCGGACTTCAGACTATACTACAAAGCTACGATAATCAAGATAATATAGTACTGGCACAAAAACAGAACAATAGATCAATGGAACAGGGTAGAAAGCCCAGAGATAAACCCATACACATATGGTCACCTTATTTTTGATAAAGGAAGCAAGAATATACAATGGAGAAAAGACAGCCTCTTCAATAAGTGGTGCTGGGAAAACTGGACAGCTACATGTAAAAGAATGAAATTAGAACACTCCCTAACACCATACACAAAAATAAACTCAAAATGGATTAAAGACCTAAATGTAAGGCCAGACACTATAAAACTCTTAGAAGAAAACATAGGCAGAACACTCTATGACATAAATCACAGCAAGATCCTTTTTGACCCACCTCCTAGAGAAATGGAAATTAAGATAAAAATAAACAAATGGGACCTAATGAAACTTAAAAGCTTTTGCACAGCAAAGGAAACCCTAAACAAGACAAAAAGACATCCCTCAGAATGGCAGAAAATATTTGCAAACAAAGCAACTGACAAAGGATTAATCTCCAAAATACACAAACAGCTCATGCAGCTCAATATCAAAAAACAAACAACCCAATCCAAATATGGGCAGAAGACCTAAATAAACATTTCTCCAAAGAAGATATACAGATTGCCAACAAACACATGAAAGGATGCTCAACATCATTAATCATTAGAGAAATGCAAATCAAAACTACAATGAGGTATCACCTCACACCAGTCAGAATGGCCATCATCAAAAAATCCACAAACAATAAATGCTGGAGAGGGTGTGGAGAAAAGGGAAACCTCTTGCACTGTTGGTGGGAATGTAAATTGTTACAACCACTGTGGAGAACAGTATGGAGGTTCCTCAAAAAACTAAAAATAGAATTACCATATGACCCAGCAATCCCACTACTGGACATATACCCTGAGAAAACCATAATTCAAAAAAGAGTCATATACCACAATGTTCATTGCAGCTCTTTTTACAATAGCTAGGACATGGAACAACTTAAGTGTCCATCTACAGATGAATGGATAAAGAAGATGTGGCACATATATACAATGGAACATTACTCAGCCATAAAAAGGAATGAAATTGAGTTATTTGTAGTAAGGTGGATGGACCTAGAATCTGTCATACAGAGTGAAGTAAGTCAGAGAGAGAAAAACAAATACCGTATGCTAACACATATATATGGAATCTAAAAAAAAAAAAAAAAAAGGTTCTGATGAACCTAGGGGCAGGACAGGAATAAAGACACAGATATAGAGAATGGACTTGAGGACACAGGGAGAGGGAAGGGTAAGCTGGGACGAAGTGAGAGAGTGGCATGGACATATATACACTACCAAATGTAAAATAGATAGCTAGTGGGAAGTAGCCCCATAGAACAGGGAGATCAGCTTGGTGCTTTGTGACCACCTAGAGGGGTGGGATAGGGAGGGTGGGAGGGAGGGACATGCAAGAGGGAAGAGATATGGGGATATATGTATATGTATAGCTGATTCACTTTGTTATACAGCAGAAACCAACACACCATTGTAAAGCAATTATACTCCAATAAAGATGTTAAGATTTCAAAAAAAAATGTTTATTAACAGTGGAATGGTTAAATTAATTGTGGTATATTAATGTAGTAATTAAAAAGAATAAGCGGGCTTCCCTGGTGGCGCAGTGGTTGGGAGTCTGCCTGCTGATGCAGGGGACACGAGTTCGTGCCCCGGTCCGGGAGGATCCCACACGCCACGGAGCGGCTGGGCCCGTGAGCCAAGCAACGGGAGGGGCCACAGCAGTGAGAGGTCCGCGTACTGCAAAAAAAAAAAAAAAACCAAAAAAACAGAATAAGCTACTGTTACACACAACAATAGGGATAAATTGCATAGACATAATGATGAGTGAAATACACTCTACATTCCATTTATACAAAGTCTGAGAATACGGGGAGGGGGAAGGGTAAGCTGGGACAAAGTGAGAGAGTGGCATGGACACATATACACTACCAAACGTAAAATAGATAGCTAGTGGGAAGCAGCCACATAGCACAGGGAGATCAGCTCTGTGCTCTGTGACCACCCAGAGGGGTGGGATAAGGGAGGGAGACGCAAGAGGGAAGAGATATGGGGATATATGTACATGTATAGCTGATTCACTTTGTTATAAAGCAGAAACTAACACACCATTGTAAAGCAATTATACTCGAATAAAGATGTTAAAAAAAAAAGTTCGAGAATAGGCAAGATTAATCTGTGGTGGTAGAAGTCAGATTAATTATTAACTCTGGGTATTACTTACTAAGAAGGTGTATAAAACATCTTTTTGGAGTACTGGAAATATTGTATATCTTAATCTGGGTGGTGGTTACATTTATGTGTGTGTTTGTATTTATATGCATATACATGTACATATATTTATTGATATGTATGCTTAAGATTTGTGCACTTCATAAATTTTGTATTTCAATAAAACAAAACAAAATGAAAAACTAAAACATATTGTCTGTGTTGATCTAAGGTTGTGGTGGAAAAACTGCTACAAATAATACATATGGAGGAATTATACATTCTTATTGAAATAGATGGTGAGTTGAATAAATGTGATGCTTGAAATAAAAGGAAGATTAGAAATGAAGTCATTTTAAAATGCCTTCTGGAGCTGAATTAAACATTTTTTGTTGGGCCAGGGCCAAGGACTTTCATTTTAGAGATAGGTAAATGAATTATGAATAATTTTGGCAACATCATAACTTTGTTGTTCCATAGCTAAGCAGTAATGTAAACCATTGTACAACTAGAATGTAAACAAAAGCTCATCTATAACATTTTACATTGTTGTTTAAGATTCTAAGTGGAAAGTAGGTCAAGTTTGAGGCTGACAATAGAACACCGTATGTTCTGGCAAAGGGAATGCCAAATGATTTTACCTGTGCTGTTTAAAGGGTTTCTTTTTATAAAGATGATCTCAGAGAATATTTAGAAGTTTGTAGAGGGATGAACTGGAGGATATTTTCAAACCCGAGTGTGAGCGAGAATCAGCAGAAAAGGTCAAGAATCACAGTCACTGAACGGGTTTCCTTTGTTAGCAGTTTGGTCAGGAGCAGCTTTTTAGAAATTTCTCTACCTTCTTTTGAGAGTTGGTGGCATTCATGTACACTGATTGACACCTGTTATTGGCATTCATGTACACTGATTGACACCTGTTATTGGCATTCATGTACAGTGACTGACACCTGTTAAAGTCAGACAACCACAAATAATCTAAGGAGGACTGGATTCTACCTTTTTTTTCCCCTAGAAATACATATTGTTTAAACTCTTTAACATGAGTAGGGCCATAGTTTGTAGGGCCCAGAAGTAAATGAAATGCAAGGTCTCTTGTTCAAAAATTTAACATTTCAAGATGGTGACAACAGAGCATTAAACCAGGCCCAGAGGTCCTCTGAGTGTGTGGCCCTGTGCGGCTGCACAGGTCGCATGGACATGGAGCTATCTCTGCTTCTTAACACTGCATTCAAACCCTCTATGACTACAGCCTGACAAACGCTGCAGCCCCGGCATCTACCTTCTTCTCACATGCTCCGGCCGTAACACTTGGCTTGCAGTACACAAGACACTTCATGTTGGTTCATTTTCTTTCCAGAAAGTTCTTTACCATCCAGTCTGTCTGATATATTCTATCTATTTTCACCTACTAACTCCCCTGAGGGAACTGCCCACTCCTTCCTCGAGCCATCTCTGACCTCGTGAAATCTCTATTCTTATACTCTCCATATTTTATTGCCATTTTTGCTCACTTGTTCGCCTTCTAAAAAACGTGAGCCCGCTGTGGTCAGGAATTGTGTTTTATTTCTATTATTGCATTGCACAAAATGGATATTTAATAAATGTTTGTAAATGGACAAAGGAGTAGGATTCTAAAGATACAAAATGGAGAAAGTCCAGCTACATTTAAAATAATAGCTACAACTATTTTTTTCCAATTGAAATAGTGTTCTGACATACTTAAAAAAATATGAAGAATGACTGGACTTAATCTTTACAGTTCCTCGTATTCCCTATTTAATGACTCTTTAAGAATTCTGATATTCAAATTGGTAAAATAATTTGATCTCATTCCTACACTCTGATTCAATCTATTTCACTTTCACATTTTTGTCATTTGGTGCGAGGATTAGTAAGTCTATTTCACATAAATAAGATGACAAAAGAGTTATTAGGAGTAATGTTTTGGAATCAACTTTTCCCAAAGAGATTATTATATCCTGAATGACTAAATGAACCATTGACTGAACCCTACCAGTAGCCAGACTAGTAATAATTGCTTTCCTCAACTTTTTATACACAGAATAATTTTTTATTGCTATTTCCATACCCCATGGCCAAATTCTTTCTTGTCTCTTCACAATAATTTCCACCAACTGCTGAGAAGTTAGCAGGTATGAGCTGAAATATAAACTGCGGCTTCTCTGAAATTTTATACTGCTTCTTCACTCAATGAGACATTACTTTCCAGCCCCAAGGGTCAGGATCATGAATCATTTTATTTCCTTTTTTTTTTTGTCGGAAAAAGTAATTCATCTAAGAGGGCTGACACAGTCTGGGTACTGTAAAAAGCTCTGTTTAATAGCAGGGAAGATAAAGAAGGGAGGAGACACCCTTAGTTGAGTAAAGGGTAGGCTGAGGAGCTTTCTGGCCTTGACAGTGGTCTGGAAGAAGAGAGAGAAACAGAAGCAAGTGGAAATTTAAAGAGGAATAAGCATCACCCAGTCAATGGTAACCTGGAATAAGGATAGTCACAGAGAGAACCTTAGTTCTCCCAGCAAGACTCTTTCAAATCATGTTTATTGGGCAACCACAGTTTTCAGAAGACATGGTCTCAGACCTGTTGGTGCCTAAATCCTAAGAAAACAGATAGAGTGACTGTGACATGGTGTCTTTTCACATTTAATTTCATCCTCTATTCCAGGCTAGGGAAGGTATACTGAGTTTGGTTATGGTAGCTAGGAAAATACTTTTGCTTTCAGCTTCTTCAAGGTAAATCCGATTTACCTTGAGAGAACTGAGATGGTTTTTGAGGAAAAAGAGGCATGGGACAGGATTACAAAGAGCAGGGTGGGTGACATGTGAATATGTGAGTTTTCTTCTCATATGATATTTGTCATGTTCAATTCAAAGGACTTTCACATGTGAGCCAAGATTTGAAAAGAAAATTGAAATGATAGAATGGAAGGAAATAATATCAGTAGAAGGGTAGCCCGAAAAGCCTGGGAAAACTAATATTAATTCATTCACCCATAAGATTGTCTAATGTTTGCCAGGCAAAGTAATAGACCCTACTGGCCTCTGTTCTTATTTTTTAATGAAATGGCAAGAAGCTACAGTTATACTTAACTTCAGCTCTACCACTAGTTTATCGCCCAGCCAGGTTATGTTTCTTTTTTTTAGTCAACTGCACTAAGGTTTACCGGCTGACAATGTAAAATCAAAACTACATGTATAATCAATTACATAAAAATATACCACATATTTTATGTTTATAATATATACATATGTAATTACCCAGTATATATTTAAAATTATATGTGCATACTGAGAAATAAAAAGCAAAGAACATCTGATTATTTTCATGAAGTTTTCTATGTTCTATCACGGTATCTGGATGACTAACTTCGCCCAGAACTTACGAAAATTTACTTAAAAGAAAAAAATATTCCGATTACATCTGGAAGTAACATATCTATTGCTGATGTTACGACAGTCATATCAATAGCTCATGTATATTGTGTACCTACTATGTGCCAGGTACTATTCCAGATACTTGAAGTGTCTTAATTAACTTATCCAGGTGGCTTCATAAGAGAAATGATGCTGTTGGTTCTGTTTTCTACGATGAGGAAACTGAGACACAGAATGTTTGAATCACTGGCCAGGATCACGCGGATAGAGGGGAGCGGATTTAAATGTAGTCTGGCTGGCTGGAGAGCCCCAATCCTGAACGCCCACACAGAGCTGAATGCACAGTGTTAGTGATTAAGCAAAATACTTAATAGATGTGTAATCTTGCCAGAATGGCTTGCTACTTCATATCAATTCATCACCAGGACTTTATGGCAGATTGATTTTATCTTGCGCTTAACCACACAGAAAAGTGGAAAAACACAAAATATTCCATTCTTCTGGATCTGTCAACTCAAGTCCTTTTGGAATTTTACCATTTCCTTCTCTGGCCTGTGGACCATTGTTATTTTTCATCCTTACCATTCTCATTCCCACAGGAACAGTACGAGGAGGTTTTTGTTTTCCCTGGTAGACAGCCAGACAGCTAACAGGAAATGCTAGAAGGAAACCTAAGAATTTGAAGAAATCATTTCCGAAGTTACCTAGCATTCCTTTCATTTAATTCATTTTTTTTTCTCTTAAGAATGATTTTCTTCCTCTCTCTCCCCCGCTCCACTCCCCTTTTCCCTCAATTTAAGACACATGGGGGACTCCTCTTTCCACTTCTTTGATCTCCCTCAGACCCATACCCTTAGTTTTTCCTGAATATCTTATTTCTGTAGTATTTTGAAGGGAACAAAAATGTGCTCTGCTTGGTGTACGTAGCATGGCAATATTTCTCCTCTTTGAAACTTTGGATGTCTTTGAGTGTGAGTGATGGAGCCACAGGACACATGGAGCGCCAGTTATGAGCAGGGCCGTGGAATGAAGGCTGCTCATCACGAGAGAGCCCAGAAACCCAAGCTTCTCTAACAGACACACATGACCTTGGTGCCGACAGGAGCTGGCTCTCTCTACAGGGCACACACCCCCCCAACAGGGCCCAGTCCTCCATGCAAACCGTGCTCCTTATTCACTGTGCCGAATCGTGAGTTCTACTCTGTTTCTCCCTTGACTTGTGAGTTCCCTTCGATGTTTTCATTTGCACGACAGACAGCATCATCCACGTCCACACCCTAGCCCACCTCCCCCTCTGCTAATTCCCATGCAATTTGTCATTCTGTCCTGAAATGAGAAAAGTGCTACATAATGTACTTGAGATAGTGCATTGATAAGACATCCCTTGTAAGTGGCACGTCAGTGAGGAGAACAGCTGCAGCAGATGGGGGACCTGCTCAGACAGAGCTGCACAAATGTGAACTCCACCATTGGACAGAAGCCACAAGGGCAGCTTGAGTGGCCCTCTGAACTCAGGTTTAAAGAACTGGATGCAGGGCTTCCCTGGTGGCGCAGTGGTTGAGAGTCCACCTGCTGATGCAGGGGACACGGGTTCGTGCCCCGGTCCGGGAAGATCCCACATGCCGCGGAGCGGCTGGGCCCGTGAGCCATGGCCGCTGAGCCTGCGCGTCCGGAGCCTGTGCTCCACGGCGGGAGAGGCCACAATAGTGAGAGGTCCGCATACCCAAAAAAAAAAAAAAAAAAAAAAAAGAACTGGATGCAGACGTCCATCCTTTAGGGGGTATGGAATCAGGTGCAAAGGATTTCTAATTTCTTAAACATTATCTTTGATGTCGTCAAAATATCATACGTTGTTACCTTTCCCAATGGAGTTTATGTCCAAAGAAATATGAAAGGGGTAATGTTTTTGCCACTCTTGCTTGAGGCTACTTTAGTTTACTCATAAATTTTACAGACTTCGCCAGAGGTTACGTGACTTCTGGCAGCACTGTAAAGCCGCTCTGTGTGTGTGTGTGCACGTGTGGTGTGTGTGATACATCCTTCAGAAGCCGGTGTAGGATAGGTTTTCAAGTGCCTTGGGCCCTGGGCCACAGATTCTGTCTGAACGCCCTTACTTCAAAGTGGTGTGTAGGGAATCAGCACTGTGGAATGACCTCATTTATGGTGTGGATAGGAAATGGAAATTCCAGGTCTGTTTTTACTTCAGAATATTTCTGCCTTTTTGGTTTCCATTTAAATACTGAACCACTTAAATGAAAAACAAAAGCAGATTTCTGTGTTTCCTCAACATACCTTATTTCATACTTACCCTTTTACCTCTGAATTACCTTTACTCGATAGGGACATATTACTGCATAAAGGTGCTGCTGAATGAACCTGGATCAGATTTTAGTACCTGATGATGCTTTGACCTGGTCAGGTCAGTACTTTGAAATTTAGCAGTCAGAATACAATTTTGCTTATTTGACTTCTTTCTAATTGTTCTTCTGAAAGAACTCGTATGTGGAGGTGGATATTGCTTCTTGTCAATAAAATCTTATGTTATTTCTATTTTCCTGGAGGATTCTGAACATGCTAAAGGGCTATGTTGAGGACAGGCTTCAAGCAACATCTGGATAGTTGCGTCGCAGCTGGGTAACAGCGCACAAGGAACCTGACTCAAAGCTCAGAACGTTAATTGAGAAAGAGCCTGGTGTTTAGCTCCCAAGCCCGGGGAAAGCAATGGGGGAGGTGAGTATCCAATTCGGAATATTGCTTGAGTAAAAGAGTTGCTGTGTTAATAAGAATATAAGGTGGCCTAGCTACCAGGAGCTGTTGTTTATCTTTGCATATCTCACCCAGGAGATCTCTCCAGGTGCAAGATGGCTCAGCGAGACAGTGTGTTTTCCTTGGCATTGACTCAATTAGAAGGTGGGTGACTACTTCCTGACAAACACTGAACCCAGCACTGACACGACACAGGGAAGTAAATGATGTATAAGGATCACATAATAGTCATTCCACTATTCTTTTTTTTTTTTTTTTTTTTCTGTACGTGGGCCTCTCACTGTTGTGGCCTCTCCCGTTGCGGAGCACAGGCTCCGGACGCGCAGGCTCAGCGGCCATGGCTCACGGGCCCGGCCGCTCCGTGGCACATGGGATCCTCCTGGACAAGGGCACGAGCCCGTGTCCCCTGAATCGGCAGGTGGACTCTCAACCACTGAGCCACCAGGGAAGCCCCATTCCACTATTCCTGGCATTGGTGAGGATTTTATATCATATTTAGGTTTAAACATTATATTTTAATTTTAAGAGAGATGAGTGATAAGTCAGAATCAAAGAATGAAAGTAACTAAAGAGGATAACATGGGATAGGAAGGATGGTTAGAGAACACAGTCACTGGTGTGAGGAGGAGCTGTCTGCACGTACAACCTTTAACTTGGAGGGAAAGTGTGTTATGAATCAGAGGAGAATCACCTGTTCTCCCTCCCATTCTTCCCCATTGTCTTTTTTTCCCCTCTTCTCGGGGGCTACCATCGGCATACACACGTGACGCTGATGGCACAGCCTTTCAATTTCAGAAGCCCTTCCTTTAAGCCTCCTTCCCTTGCCAGCTGCCATCTCATTTCTTTGTTCCCCGTTGATTTAAAACTCTCCTCAAGACTTTTCATGTGGTCTCCAAATCTTTCCTTATTCCCTCGTAAGCTCACTTCAGCCCGGTTTATGCACCTAACGTTTCACCAGGTCTGCTCTTGTTAAGTTACCACTGAGCTCCATGTGGCTAGACTCGCTGAACAATTCTCAGTTCTCATTTTACTTGTCCCAGTCATGCACTTGACACAGTTCGGTCACTCTTTCCTCCTTGACACACTTCCTTTACCTTCCAGGATACCACTTTTTAATGATCATGTTAAGTGCAGTAAGTCAGACAGAGAAAGACAAGTACCATGTGATATCACTCATATGTGGAATCTAATTTAAAAAATGATACAAATGAACTTATTTACAAATCAGAAATAGATTCACAGACATGGAAAACAAACTTATGGTTACTAAAGGGGAAATGTATGTGAGACAAATCAGAAGCTTTGGATTAACATACACACACTACTATATATATATGATAGATAACCAACAAGGACCTACTGTAGAGCACCGGGAACCCTACTCAATATTCTGATAATCTATATGAGAAAAGAATCTGAAAGAGTGGATATATGAATATGTATAACTGAATCACTTTGCTGTACACCTGAAACTAACACAACATCGTAAATCCCTTATACTTCAATAAAATTAAAAAAAATTTCTTCCTATCTTATCAATGACTCCTCCCTGGTTTCCTTTGCTTGTTTTTCTGCTCCCCTGTTCTCTTAATACTGGAGTGCTCCAAGTTCTGTTCTGAGTCTCCTTCTTGGTCCATACTTACTCTCTTGTGGACCTCACCCAGTTCCATGGTGTTGACTAGCACCTGTATGCTGATGCACCGTAACTCATGTCTCCAGCCCATACTTTCTCCTGAGCTTTCGATTTTTACATATAACGGCACGCCTGACATCTCTAATTGGATATTTAATAGAAACCGCAAAATCTATGCTCAAATGGATTTTCCTTTCTTCCCTCCCCCGCCCCAAATCTGTTCTACCTTCAACCTTTCCCATTTCAGTCAATGACAATTCCGTTTTTCCATTTGCTTACATACAGAACCTTGGTGTCATCCTTGGCACTCCATTTTTTCTCATACTCTAGGTCCAATCTTTGAAGACATTCTGTTCTCTCTACCTTGAAAATACATCCAGAACGTAACTACTCCTTGTTCCCAGTGCTGTTGTGATACTGGCCTGTGCTGTCATTTTCTCTTGCTTGTACTAGCCTGCCAACTGGTTTCCTTCTATTCTTGAGCCCTTATAAATTATTTTCAACCTAGCAGTTCATCAACTTTTCAAAACGTAACCTAGATCATGCTGCTTCTCTGCTCTAACCTTGCTCCCATTTCTCCCCCAATTAAAGAACAAAATCCTTACAATGTCCTAGAAAGACTGTATTAGGTTCCTAGGGCTGCTATAACAGACTTGGTGGTGTAAAACAACAGCTATTCATTCTTTCACAGTTCTGGAGGCCAGAAGAATGAACTCAAGGTTTCAGCACAGTCCCTCTGAAGGCTCTAAGGGAGAATCCTTCCTTGCCTCTTCTAGCTTGTAGTGGCTCCGGGTGTTCCTTGGCTTGTGGCTGCACCATTCCAATCTCTGTCTCTGTCTTCACATTCTCTGCTTTCTCTTATAAGAGCACTTGTTAGTATTGTATTTAAGCTCATCCAGATAATCCAGGATGTTCTCATCTTGAGATCATTAATTTATTTGCAATGGCAAAACTCTTTATCCAAATAAGGTCACATTCATAGGGTCCAGGGGTTAGAATGTGAGTCCAATGTATTATGGACCACTGTAACCTCTTGGATTTCTTTTTCCACCACTCTTCCCCTTAATCACCTTGTTGCAATTGTACTGGATTCCCTGATTTTTCTCATACACGCCAGGCACTCATGGATTGGGGCACTTTCCGTGGTGAGTCCTTTTCTTGGGATTCTTCCTCCAGATAGGATCATGGGTCACTTCCTCATGGTACCTTCTCAGGAGGTCTCTCCTGGTTACTCCATTTGAAATCGTAGGGCTCACCTTACTTCTTGGATTCTCCATTTTCCTCCCATTTTGGTTGAAGGTGCAATTCTTCTGCTTCATGTGGTATTAACTGGGGTACTAGGATGGCATGAAGGTCCAAATGGCCTCAGACATATGGCTGGAAGTGGTTTCTGGCTTCCAGATGGGAGTTTAGTTGGAGCTGTTACCAAGGGGCCCTGGTTCTCCTCCATGTGGCCTCTCTGTGTAATTGTTTGGGCTTCCTTGCTGGTTGGCGGCTGAGTTCCAATAAGCAGCAATCTAAGAGGAAGGAAGTAGAAGCTGTCCGTTTTCTTAAAGTCTGGGCTCCAAAGTATCAGAATATTACTTCTACTGTATTCTTTTAGTCGGAGTAGTTGTAAGGGCAGTCTAGATCCAAGTGGAGGAAAAACAAACTGCACCTCCCAGCTGGGGGAGTGGCATGTTTGTACAGGGACAGAAGTAACCATATTTGAAGACTATCTATGGAAAGGACTTTCTTGTATCCTCAATATCATACCTCGGTGGGTATGGCTGTCCACCAAAATAGATAGCTTTATCTGTGTGTTCATTCTCTTTTTATCCCTTCACTATTGTTATTGAGGAGTTTCTATGATCTTAAAAAAGGAAAATATATAAGAAATATTTTAAAATTTGAAACATATAGATAAATCAGTTCATTAGCAATCCTCAATATTTTTTGCATTTAAGCTTATGAAAATTGTTTTGTGTCCAGTGGGGAGAAGGAAATCCAGTATTAAGCCTTAATAATGGGTTGAAGTTTTGTATAGTTTGCCTATGTTTCACAGTTAAAATTACTCCTTGATATTACTACTGTTAGTTGATAGAGATCTGATCTAAAATCATACAGAAGCGGCAACTGTTATTATAAGTAATATTTTGAAGGTCTCAAACCATTCCAATGATCATCATATTTTAGAATACCCCGGTAGATTTGGGTAAGATTGTTTTGCTCTTGGTTGATAAAATTAGTGATTAAATAAGACCATATCTAATAGAATCTAAGGTTTACTGCTTTTTCAAGAGATTATGCCCCCTCCGCTATGAAACTATACATTTCCTTAGATTGAAAGTAGGGGGATGAATCTCTTTTGCTTATACCTAAAACTTCTCTGTTTTAGACAGCTCTAACTGCCATTAAAACAAACACACAAATTAGAGATTGGGTAGCTTGGCAGAAATTCCTTACAGCTCTGGAGTCTGGAAGCCAGAGATCAGGGTGATGGCTTGGTCTGGTTCTGATGAAAGTCCTCTCCTTGGCTTGCAAACAGCCACCTTCACACCGTGTGCTCTTTGGCAGACAGAGAGAGAGGAAAAGCTCTCCGGTGTCTCTTCTTCTAAGGGCAGTCATCCCATCATGAGCCTTCATGACTTCGTTGACGTCTAATGTGCTCCGCAAGGCTCCATCTCCAAATACCACTACACTGGGGGTTAGGGCTTCAGCATATTAATCGTCTACAGCATTGACTGATTTCCTTTCATGTCTCCATGTGGACACTGTTGGTAGCAGATAAGAATAGAACAGGTGAATGAAGCAAAGAACATTTTCCAGTTTAAGTTCTGTGAAATTAATTTGTCAATCAGCAAATTTTATTCATTTGAAATCCCTTTTGGTAAGCTTATTCTCTTCAGTAGAGGAAATTATTGTTCAGCCAGGGATATATAAGGTTGGCATGGTAGACAAAATAATGGCGTTCCCAAAGGTACCTACGTCCTAACCCCTGGAATTCATGAATAAGTTTCCTTCCACGGCGTAAGTCACTTTGCAGATGTGATTAAGGGTACAGACCTTGAGATGGGGAAATTATCCTGGATTATCCAGGTGGTCTCAATATAATCACATGAGTCTTTAAAAGTGGAAGAGGATAGCAAAAGAGCGGATCAGAGAGATGCCACTTCAGAAGGACTCAATCTGTTATTGCTGCCTTTGAAGATGTAGAATGGGGGCCTCTGGAAGCTGGGAATGGCTCCCAGCTGACAGCCAGCAAAGAAACAAGGACCTCAGACTTTAGCCTACAGATAGGTTAAAGGAATAAATGATGCCAGCAACCCAAATGAACGGGAAACTGATTCTCCCCTAGAGGCTCCAGACAGGCACACCGCTTGACAACACCTTAATTTTAGTCCAGTGAGACCTGTGTTGGACTCCTGACCTACAGAACTATAAGACAGTAAGTTTCCGTTGTCTTAAGCTGCTAAGCTTGTGTTAATTCGTTATGGCAGCAATAGCATTTGGTTGTGAATTAAAGTCCTCAATCTCCAAATTCTAAATATCACCCAAACATGGAAGAATTCTTCACCTCTAATCAAAGAGAACTGATGACCTTCACTTTAGCAACTATTCTAGAACCTTCATAAACATTTTTGAATCACTGTATCACTCTGCTCTCTAAAAGCAATTATAGCATTTTGATGAACTATGGTTTTTGTCATATTTCTGTGTGAGTCAGGAGAGACTTTGCCGGATAAAATGGCTGGATTGGGAGAGTGGGTAGGTCACGTTCAACAACAGGGGTTAGAAGTTGGTGGAGGCACCTAGAAAATTCAGAAGGTGTACAGAGACCAGTCCCATAGTTCTGCTACAATGTTCCTTATTAAAGACAATGGTGTACACCTGCAACTAACACAACATTGTTAATCGACTATACTCCAATAAAAATTAAAAAAATAAAAAATAAAAATATACAGACAATGGTGCCTTGGTTTTAGAGCCATGACAAGAAGAGGGTCATAACCTTTGTTTTTAAACTTCATCAGGCTGTATGCTTGTCTGCAGTGGTGAGAGACACCTGAAACGCTGTGCTTTTTTGGTTAGTGTATGAAAGAACCTTGAAGTCCTACGTTCCTATGAATTTGATTGCCGTGGAGAGCGTGGTATAGAGCCAGTACTATTGAAGCATCCTGCCTGCCCATTTAGTGATCAGCCTCAACAATGACTTAATTAGTAGCCTCAGTGGTGATATGTTAACATAATAAAATTTCTTGCCATATTTCAAATTAAAGCCCTTTTCATTTATGAATATTATTATTCAACAGAAGGAAGAAGGGGTATTTTAAGTTCAGAGAACAGCTTATGGAAATTTTAAGTAACAATATTGAAGGAATTATCTATTAATTCTACCAGCCACCTCTATGTAAGGCATACATCTCTCATGATAGTCTTATTTGTTGTTAATATTTTTCAACTGATAAAGTTGAACTGCTTCTATCTAAAAGGTCAAAGATATGAATAAAGTATGATGATTATTAAAAGGCATTAAATATATTTCAATAATAATTCCTAATGATAATAATAAAATAGCCACTTTTCTTTCCTAAAGTACTATTTTCTCAAATTGGAGTAGTTGTTTTACAATGTTGTGTTAGTTTCTACTGTATAGCAAAGTGAAGTAGAGTTCCCTGTGCTATACAGCAGGTTCTCAATAGTTATCTACTTTATACATATTAGTATATATATGTCAATCTCAATCTCCCAATCCATCGCACCTCCCCCTTTCCATCCTTGGGGTCCATACACTTGTTCTCCACATCTGTGTTTCTATTTCTGCCTTGCAAACTGGTTCATCTGTACCATTTTTCTAGATTCCACATTTATGCATTAGTATACAATATATGTTATTCTCCTTCTGACTTAATTCACTCTGTATGATGGTCTCTAGGTCCATCCACATCTCTACAAAGGACCCAATTTCATTCCTTTATATGGCTGAGTAATATTCCATTGTATATGTGTACCACATCTTCTCTATCCACTCCTCTGTTGGTGGACATTTATGTTGCTTCCATGGCCTGTTTATTGTAAATAGTGCTGCAATGAACATTGGGGTGTATGTGTCCTTTTGAATTATGGTTTTCTCTGGGTATATGCCCAGTAGTGGGACTGCTGAGTCATATGGTAATTCTATTTTTAGTTTTTTAAGGAAGCTCCATACTGTTCTCCATAGTGTCTGTATCAATTTACATTTCCACCAACAGTGCAAGAGGGTTCCCTTTTCTCCACACCCACTCCAGCATTTATTGTTTGTAGATTTTCTGATGATGGCCATTCTGACTAGTGTGAGGTGATACCTCACTGCTGTTCTGATTTGCATTTATCTAATGATTAGTGATGTTGAGCATCCTTTCATGTGTTTGTTGGTGATCTGTATAACTTCTTTGGAGAGATGTCTATTTAGGTCTTCTGCCCATTTTTGGATTGAGTTGTTTGGTTTTTTTTTTTTTTTATATTGAGCTGCATGAGCTGCTTGTAAATTTTGGAGATTAATCCTTTGTCAGTTGCTTCATTTGCAAATACATTTTCCCATTCTGAGGGCTGTCTTTTCGTCTAGTTTATGTTTTCCTTTGCTGTGCAAAAGCTTGTAAGATTCATTAGGTCCCATCTGTTTTTGTTTTTATTTCCATTTCTCTAGGAGGTGGGTCAAAAAGGATCTTGCTGTGATTTATGTCATAGAGTGTTCTGTCTATGTTTTCCTCTAAGAGTTTGATAGTGTCTGGCCTTACATTTCAGTCTTTAATCCAGTTTGAGTTTATTTTTGTGTATGGTATTAAGAAGTGTTCTAATTTCATTCTTTTACATGTAGCAGTCCAGTTTTCCCAGCACCACTTATTGAAGAGGCTGTCTTTTCTCCATTGTATATTCTTGCTTCCTTTATCAAAAATAAGGTGACCATATGTGTGTGGGTTTATCTCTGGGCTTTCTATCCCGTTCCATTGATCTATAGTTCTGTTTTAGTGCCAGTACTATACTGTCTTGATTACTGTAGCTTTGTAGTATAGTCTGAAGTCAGAGAGTCTGATTCCTCCAGCTCCGTTTTTCTTTCTCAAGATTGCTTTGGCTATTAGGGGTCTTTTGTGTTTCCATAAAAATTGTGAATTTTTTTGTTCTAGTTCTGTGAAAAATGCCATTGGTAGTTTGATAGGAATTGCACTGAATCTGTAGATTGCTTTGGGTAGTATAGTCATTTTTACAATGTTGATTCATCCAATCCAAGAACATGGTACATCTCTCCACCTGTATCGTCTTTAATTTCTTCTCTGAGAGTCTTATAGTTTTCTGCATACAAGTCTTTTGTCTCCTTAGGTAGGTTTATTCCTAGGTATTTTATTCTTTCTGTTGCAGTTGTAAATGGGAGTGTTGCCTTAATTTATCTTTCAGATTTTTCATCATTAGTATATAGAAATGCAAGAGATTTCTGTGCATTTATTTTATTTTATTTATTTTTGCGGTATGCGGGCCTCTCACCACCGTGGCCTCTCACGCTGTGGATTACAGGCTCCGGATGCGCAGGCCCAGCAGCCATGGCTCACGGGCCCAGCTGCTCTGCGGCATGTTGGATCCTCCCAGACCGGGACACGAACCCGTGTCCCCTGCATCGGTAGGTGGACTCTCAACCACTGCGCCACCAGGAAAGCCCTGTGCATTCATTTTGTATCCTGCTACTTCACCAAATTCATTGATTAGTTCTAGTAGTTTTCTTTTTCTTTTTTTTTGTGGTACGTGGGCCTCTCACTGTTGTGGCCTCTCCCGTTGCGGAGCACAGGCTCCGGAAGCGCAGGCTCAGCGGCCATGGCTCACGGGCCCAGCCGCTCTGCGGCATGTGGGATCTTCCCGGACCGGGGCGCGAACCCGTGTCCCCTGCATCGGCAGGCGGACTCTCAACCACTGCGCCACCAGGTAAGCTCCAGTTCTAGTAGTTTTCTGTTAGCATCTGTAGGAGTCTCTGTGTAGAGTATCATGTCATCTGCAAACAGTGACAGCTTTACTTCTTCTTTTCCAATTTGGATTCCTTTTATTTCTTTTTCTTCTCTGACTGCTATGGCTAAAACTTCCACAACTATGCTGAATAATACTGGTGAGAGTGAATAACCTTGTCTTGTTCCTGATCTTAGAGGAAATGGTTTCAGTTTTTCACCATTGAGAATGATGTTCGCTGTGGGTTTGTCATATATGGCCTTTATTATGTTGAGGTAAGTTCCTTCTATGCCTGCTTTCTGGAAGGTTTCTGTTATAAGTGGGTGTTGAATTTTGTCAAAAGCTTTTCTCCATCTATTGAGATGATCATATGGTTTTTCTCCTTCAATTTGTTAATATGGTATATAACATTGATTGATTTGCATATATTGGAGAATCCTTGCATTCCTGGGATAAACCTCTCTTGATCATGGTGTATGATCCTTTTAATGTGCTGTTGGATTCTGTTTGCTAGTATTTTGCTGAGGATTTTTGCATCTCTATTCATCAGTGATATTGGCCTGTAGTTTTCTTTCTTTGTGACATCTTTGTCTGGTTTTGGTATCAGGGTGATGCTGGCCTCATAGAATGAGTTTGAAAGTGCTCCTCCCTCTGCTATATTTTGGAAGAGTTTGAGAAGGATAGGTGTTAGCTCTTCTCTAGATGTTTGATAGAATGCGCCTGGTCCTGGGCTTTTGTTTGTTGGAAGATTTTTAATCACAGTCTCAATTTCAGTGCTTGTGATTGGTCCATTTATATTTTGTATTGCTTCCTGGTCCAGTCTTGGAAGGTTGTGGTTTTCTAAGAATGCATCCATTTCTTCCAGGTTGTCCATCTTATTGGCATCTAGTTGCTTGTAGTAATCTCTCATGATCCTTTGTATTTCTGCAGTGTCAGCTGTTACTTCTCCCTTTTTCATTTCTAATTCTATTGATTTGAGTATTCTCCCTTTTTTTCTTGATGAGTCTGGCTAATGGTTTATAAATTTTGTTTATCTTCCCAAAGAACCAGCTTTTAGTTTTATTGATCTTTGTTATTGTTTCCTTCATTTCTTTTTCATTTATTTCTGATCTGATCTTTATGATTTCTTTCCTTTTGCTAACTTTGGCGTTTTTTTTGTTCTTCTTTCACTAATTGATTTAGGTGTAAGGTTAGATTGTTTATTTGAGATGTTTCTTGTTTCTTGAGGTAGGATTGTATTGCTCTAAACTTCCCTCTTAGAACTGCTATTGGTGCATCGCATAGGTTTTGAGTTATCGTGTTTTCATTGTCATTTGTTTCTAGGTATTTTTTGATTTCCTCTTTGATTTCTTCAGTGACCTCTTGGTTATTTAGTAGGGTGTTGTTTAGCCTCCATGTGCTTGTATTTTTTACAGATTTTTTCCTGTAATTGATATCTAGTCTCATAGCATTGTGGTCAGAAAAGATACTTGATATGATTTCAATTTTCTTAAGTTTACCAAGGCTTGATTTGTGACCCAAGATATGATCTATCCTGGAGAATGTTCCATGAGCACTTGAGAAAAATGTGTATTCTGTTGTTTTTGGATGGAATGTCCTATAAATATCAATTAAGTCCATCTTATTTAATGTATCATTTAAATCTTGTGTTTCCTTATTTTTATTTTGGATGATCTGTCCATTGGTGAAAGTGGGGTGTTAAAGTCCCCTACTATGATTGTGTTACTGTTGATTTCCGTTTTATGGCTGTTAGCATTTGCCTTATGTATTGAGGTGCTCCTATGTTGGGGGCATAAATATATACAAGTGTTATGTCTTCTTCTTGGATTGATCCCTTGATCATTATGTAGTGTCCTTCTTTGTCTCTTGTAACATTCTTTATTTTAAAGTATATTTTATCTGGTATGAGAATTGCTACTCCAGCTTTCTTTTGATTTCCATTTGCATGGAATATCTTTTTTCATTCCCTCACTTTCAGTCTGTATGTGTCCCTAGGTCTGAAGTGGGTCTCTTGTAGACAGCATATATACAGCTCTTGTTTTTGTATCCATTCAGCCAGTCTATGTCTTTTGGTTGGAGCATTTAATCCATTTACATTTAAGGTAGTTATCGATATGTGTGTTCCTATTACCATTTTCTCAATTGTTTTGCATTTTTTATTGTAGGTCTTCTCCTTCTCTTGTGTTTTCTGCCCAGAGAAGTTCCTTTAGCATTTGTTGTAAAGCTGGTTTGGTGGTGCTGAATTCTCTTAGCTTTTGCTTGTCTGTAAAGGTTTTAATTTCTTCACTGAATCTGAATGAGATCCTTGCTGCATCATCTTGGTTGTAGGTTTTTCCCTTTCATCACTTTAAGTATGTCCTGCCACTCTTTTCTGGCTTGCAGAGTTTCTGCTGAAAGATCAGCTGTTAACCTTATGGGGATGTCCTTGTATGTTATTTGTTGCTTTTCCCTTGCTGCTTTTACTATTTTTTTCTGTGTATTTAATTTTTGATAGTTTGATTAATATGTGTCTTGGCATGTTTCTCCTTGGATTTATCTTGTATGGGACTCTCTGTGCTTCCTGGACTTGATTAACTAGTTCCTTTCCCATATTAGGGAAGTTTTCAACTATAATCTCTTCAAATATTTTCTCAGTCCCTTTCTTTTTCTCTTCTTCTTCTGGGACCCCTATAATTCAAATGTTGGTGCATTTAATGTTGTCCCAGAGGTCTCTGAGACTGTCCTCAAATCTTTTCATTCTTTTTTCTTTATTCTGCTCTGCAGTAGTTATTTCCACTATTTTATATTCCAGGTCACTTAACCATTGTTCTGCCTCAGTTATTCTGCTATTGATTCCTTCTAGAGAATTTAAAATTTTATTTACTGTGTTGTTCATCATTGTTTATTTGCTCTTTAGTTCTTCTCGGTCCTTGTTAAACGTTTCTTGTATTTTCTCCATTTTATTTCCAAGATTTTGCATCATCTTTACTATCATTACTCTGAATTCTTTTTCAGGTAGACTGCCTATTTCCTCTTCATTTGTTTCTTCTGGTGGGTTTTTACCTTGCTCCTTCATCTGCTGTTTCTCTGTCTCCTCATTTTGCTTAACTTACTGTGTTTGGGGTCTCCTTTTCACAGGTTGCAGGTTCATAGTTCCCGTTGTTTTTGGTGTCTGCCCCCAGTGGCTGAGGCTGTTTCAGTGGGTTGTGTAGGCTTCCTGGTGCTGGGAACTGGTGCCTGTGTTCTGGTGGATGAGGCTGGACCTTGTCTTTCTGGTGGGCAGGACTGCGTCCAGTGGTGTGTTTTGGGGTGTCTGTGAGCTTATTACGATTTTATGCAGCCTCTCTGCTAATGGGTGGGGTTGTGTTCCTGTCTTGTTGTTTGGCACAGGGGTTCAGCACTATAGCTTGCTGGTCGTTGAGTAGAGCAGGTCTTAGCATTGAGATGGAGATCTCTGGGAGAGCTTTCACCGTTTGATATTATGTGGATCTGGGAGGTCTCTCGTGGACCGATGTCCTGAACCTGGCTCTCCCACCTCAGTGGCACAGTCCTGACACCCAGCCGGAGCACCAAGACCCTCTCAGCCATGTGGATTTAAGTTATCTCTTTCTAGAACTCAACAGCTTTGTCCTTCAGGCTGTATCCGTTGTTAGTAAGAGGTGCACGAGGTGACTGTGGCTACTAACTGGAGCGCAGAGACTTCTGTTTTTGGGAGTTGGGAGATCACCTTGGTTTGGGGAAGCCAAGAAGGAGTGTCCAGCCCCCTGAGGGCAGTGTGTTAATAAGTTTTAAGAAGTGAGTTATTATTTTATGGGGAATGAATTTTAAACGAATCCCTGAAGGCCTCCAGTCAGCATTTGCTTCCACCTTACAAAGAACAGCAAAGACCCCCAAGAGCCCTTGGCGCAGAATGTTTGGGGAGAGGAGGGCAGGCATTGCTGAGTTACGAGGTGAGCATGTAATTGTGGGGATTTTCCAACTCCCTCCCCTCACCCTTCTTTGTGGAAAACGCTCTTCCAAGTATGTGCTGACCCTTGACATCACTGGGGAAGTTGTGTCATCAATCTAATTTTAAATCATGACATTGAGAAAAGGGGCTGTCTACCTCTGTCTCCAAAGGACACCCCTGGAGTAGCCATTGGTGGTAAAGGATTTAGGTCCTAGCCACCTAATAAAGCCCAAGACCCCTCTGTTCCTAAGAACCCCTATACCAGAGCCTGGTCCTACCCTCTCATGCATGGGTTGATCTATTCCTCTGATCTAAGATCTCTCGTGCATGTTCCACTGATGGTAAAGAGTTTGAGTCAAGACACAAGGCAGGAATGTGTGTGTGTACCTGTGGGTGCACACATATGTATTTTAAGGACTTCAGAATGAACTAGGTTGTTTTAACTCCCCTACTGATTTGTTAGCTTTTTCAGGCAGGAAGATTTCTTTTAATCTATATATTCCTCATTCTACATAGCACGGTGCTTTGCATATTGAAGATGATGAATATCATGGAACGGATCATGCTTCTGGAAATTGTACAGCAGTGTTTACAAGTGGGGTTAAACACTTTGTTTCTGGAGTCAGATAGCTTGAGCGGACTCCTGGCTGTGCCACTTGACCACTGTGTGACCATAAGCGAGTCCATGAACCTCTCTGTGTCTGGGCTTCCTCCTCTAAAAAACTGAGATATTAATACCACCTACCTCACTGTTGTGAGCATTAACTGAGTTAATATATGTAAAGTAGAACCATGCTTGATATGTGATAAGAGCTCTTTAAGTGTGAACTCTGTTTTATTACTATTAACACTTTACAGTTTATAGTGGGCTCTTCCATACAGTAACTCACTTGATTCTCACTAGAACCCTGTGAGATGTGAAGGATATATATCTTTGTTTCATTTTGTAGTTGGAAGGACTAGATCTTACAACCAATCCAAGGCAGTGTGATAGGTGGTGTGTACCCACATCTAGTTTCCAAAACTAGATTTGGTCTTGTTACCACCCTATCTCTACCATCACATACTCTGTCAACCTAGACAGAATTAAAAAAAAAAAAGCAGAGGTATCAGAGCACTGGCCCCTGAGATCACTCTGGGAGCTCATGTTGACTGAACTCTCACCACGACCTTGTGCCTGATGAGATGAGGAAGCAGTGGAGGTGTTGAGAATCACACAGGATGCCACCAACATCCACAGGGGCAGATAGATGTCACTGTGGTTCCCTTGGAGATGGAGCTGTTCTCGGGAATGACTGAAGCCAAGCTGGCCCTTAAAGGCGTCTCATTCCTGGGCCACTGGGCAGAGAAAAGGCCAACCTCTCTATACATAAGTTTTTGTCCTTGAAGCCATGTCACCAAAGTCTTACTGTCCTCCTTTCTGTGCCTGATGCCTGACTTGGGGCTCTGCACTTAGTGGGTGTTCATTCAGTAACAGCTGAATGAATAGACACATGACTACCATGTATATGAGCACCAACATTTTTAAAATGTGAAATTAGAAATCTATTTTACAACTATACACAATACTTGGTAAAAAAAAAAGTGTTTGGAGGAAAAATTAGGTACAATCACTAAAACAAGCCTTTGGAATTATCAATGGACTTAACGGATGCTTCCCATCCTGCGCCACCTTTAGATTAATATAAAATTTTATTTTTTCTCTTTTTAAAATAAAAATATTGGCCCAATTTAATATTGCGAGCCATACCTCTCAGACTAATCCCAGTCCCCTTTGCCCTACCTTACTTTTTTTTTTCACAACTCCCTACTCCGTACCACAAAATTCAATTTACTTGTTATGTTCATTATTGATGATCTGACTGCCCACTTTGAAACTCTACCCCTTTGAGGACCAGAGTCTTTGCCTGCTTTTTTCACTAATGTATCTCAGGGTCCTAGAATATTTCCTGGAGTATATTCATGCTAAGTATATTTTAAACAAACGTTTAATTGTTCCCTTCAATGTGCAAGGCAAAGTGAGTGATCTTGTATATAGGGATAAATAATGAATCAAGGAATGTTTCAAGGAATGTGTATGTATATACTCATTGATGCAAGGGGCTTATAGATCTGTATGTGTAAATATATATTAAAATTTAAATTTTTCAATATTTAAAGTTACTTATAAAACTTAAAGGGCTGTGCCCATCTCAACCCATTTTGACCAAAGTGTGGTCTCGCTCCCCTGTGTCTCCCCACTTCATGGATGGCGTGCTCTGGGTGTGCAGGTCACCTCCCAGGGCTTGACCCAGCCTGCCACATGCCCTGCCTACCCTCCCTCCCATGCTCTAGAACGCAGCTCACAAACTGCGAGTCTCAGAGTAGCATCTGGCCTACACATGTGTATTGTTGGGCTTGCCGGCGGCTTGAAAATTCTTTAAGTCAATTGCCAACATTTAAAAATCTGGAGAATTCTCATAAACATCCAGATTTCCGCCTTCCCTTGCAAAGCCTCAGTATCTGTTGACACGGGGCTGGCCTTCCCACAGGGCCTTGCTAGGCTGGGGCTGATCAGCAGCTGGCCTGGCAGGTGAGCAGATGAGGTGCATGTCCTCCTGGTGACCAGTGTCCCCACTGGGCTCATCATACCCACTCACCTCCCTGCCTGACCCTGGAAGGGCTGAGTTTGCAGCACCTGATTTATTTAAGACACCCCCCCCGCCCCCCACCATACTGCTGCAAACTTCCAGAAAGATGCGAATAGATAATAACGCTCAATCCACACTGATAGGTAACTACATACTCTCTTTACATCTAGGGTCTGGCCTATGTATAAATAAAAACTTGACAATTCAGAAAATGGGCATAGATGCTTTCAATGAATACTTAGCTCTAACTTAAATGTCTCATCGGACCATTATGTCTTCTGAATTCTTCCTCCACCATAATTATTATGTATTGCAGCAAACCCAAGATAATTAGGGCTCAGTTTCTTTTCCCACTTTGGACCCAAGTCTCCCTCCTGGCCTAGGAGAGGTGTTTTGTCATCAGCATCCTTCCAACGGGAGCTGACAGCTGGGATGGAGACCGGTTTGCAATTCCTCCCTGCCCCTCCATACAATGTGTTCATTAACATATAGTGTTATTTCTCTTTGAGGAAAAACAGGACAGTGGGGAAAATGGCTCAGCATGCTGCAAAACGTCTTCCTGAGGATTTTCCTTTTTTGAAAGGCGAGCCTACCACTTGAGCCTGTCTGAGTTCATCTATTAGGCAAGTGTGCCTTCTTGCTTGTAAAATCCGTCATCTAGGTCACTCTGGGCAAACTAGCCCCATATGCTTGCCACTCTGTTTATCACAGAGGGGTTTCATCTGAAGTGGGAATGCAGCGAGCTGCAGCCCAGCACACTTATTTACATCCAAATGAAAACACATCAAAAGAAAGCAGACATCTTAACATTAGTGGATGAAAGGGTACAGCTCACCTCACCTCTCCACCCTGAAAGGAGAAAACATGTGAAAACGGATGTGATGTGGTAATTCTTCTATTCTTTTCTTTTTCCTTCCTGCTCTTCCTGCTGACAAGGATGGAAAGGCTGCATGCGGGAGCTAAGTCATATCAGGTGGTACCGAGCCATTTGTAGGACAGCATGGGTGTGAATGTAAATTTTCACTGCTTTGCAACATTGGTAAGCAGTTAATTACAATGTTGTCACTGATACCCTCGTGCAGTTTAAATAACCCCACGCTCAGTAGGGGGTGGCCTGTTTTCAGTAAAAGAGGAAAACACACGGCTCAAAACATTTGACATAAAATAAGGAACATGTAAATGTGCAGTGAGACAGATGCTGGGGCGTGTGCAATAGGCTGGTGGGGAAAGAGGGGCCACTGGACCAGGGTGCACCAAAGTGAGGGGAAACCTAGGGCTTCCCTGGTGGTGCAGTGGTTGAGAGTCTGCCTGCTGATGCAGGGGACACGGGTTCGTGCCCCGGTCCGGGAAGATCCCACGTGCCGCGGAGTGGCTGGGCCCGTGAGCCATGGCCGCTGAGCCTGGACGTCCGGAGCCTGTGCTCCGCAACGGGAGAGGCCACAACAGTGAGAGGCCCGTGCACCGCAAAAAAAAAAAAAAAAAAAAAAAAAAAAAAAGTGATGGGAAACCTTCCTAGGATCGCTTTTTTTTTTTTTTTAAGGTTTTTAAAAGTAAATTTAGTTTTTCCTCTTCTGTGCAGTCCATGCAAGTTGTGATTTCTGTAAGATTTTATTAATTAAAAGTTTGTTTAATATATAAGATAGATAAACAACAAGGACCTACTGTATAGCACAGGGAACTATATTACTATTTTTTTTTTTTTTTTACTTTTTATTTTATATTGGAGTATAGCCGATTAACAATGTTGTGATAGTTTCAGGAGCAAAGCAAAGCGACTCAGCCATACATATACATGTATACATTCTCCCCCAGACTCCACTCCCATCCGGGCTGCCACATAACATTGAGCAGAGTTCCCTGTGCTATACCATAGGTCCTTTTTGGTTATCCTTTTTAAATATAGCAGTGTGTACATGTCAATCCCGAACTACCTAACTATCCCTTCCCTCAACCCTTTCCCCCTGGTAACCATAAGATCATTCTCTAAGTCTGTGAGTCCGTTTCTATTTTGTAAATACGTTCATTTGTGTCATTTCTTTTTAGATTCCACATATAAGTGATATCATACAATATTTCTCTTTGTCTTCCTTCACTCAGTATGACATCTCTAGTTCCATCCATGTTGCTGCAAATGGCATTATTTAATTCTTTTTTATAACTGAGTGATATTACATTGTGTATATGTACCGCATCTTCTTTATCCATTCCTCTGTCGATGGACATTTAGGTTGCTTCCATGTCTTGGCTATTGTAAACAGTGCTGCAATGAACACTGGGGTGCATATATCCTTTCAGACCATGTTTTTCTCTGGATATACGTCCAGGAGTGGGATTGCAGGGTCATATGGTAGCTCTATTTTTAGTTTTTTAAGCAACCTCCATACTGCTCTCCATCATGGTTGTATCAATTTACATTCCCACCAGCAGTGTAGGAGAGTTCCTTTCTCTCCACACCCTCTCCACCATTTATTATTTGTAGACTTTTTGGTGATGGCCATTCTGACTGGTGTGAGGTGATATCTCATTGTAGTTTTGATTTGCATTTCTCTAATCATTAGTGATGTTGAACATCTTCTCATGTGCCTCTTGGCCACCCATATGTCTTCCTTGGAAAAATATCTACTTAGGTCTTCTGCCCATCTTTTGATTGGGTTGTTTGTTTTGATATTAAGCCGCATGAGCTATTTGTAGATTTTGGAGACTTATCCCTTGTTGGTCACATCATTTGCAAATATTTTCTCCCAATCTGCATGTTGTCTTTTCGTTTTGTTTATGGTTTCCTTTGCTGTGCAAAAGCTTTTGAGTTTAATTAGGTCCCATTTATTTTTGTTTTTAGTTCCATTACCCTGGGAGACGGACTGGAAAAGATATTGCAGCAATTTATGTCAGAGAGTGTTCTGCCTATGTTTTCCTCTAGGAGTTTTATAGTGTCTGGTCTCACATTTAGGTCTTTAATTCATTTTGAGCTTATTTTTGTGTATGGTGTTAAAGAATGATCTAATTTCATTTTTTTACATGTAGCTGTCCAGTTTTCGCAAACCCACCATAGGTGCGTGGGTTTATTTCTGGGCTTTATATTCTGTTCCATTGATCTATAGTTCTATTTTTCTGCCAGTACCATATTGTTTCGATGACTATACCTTTGTAGTATAGTCTGAAGTTAGGGAGCCTGATTCCCTCCAGCTCCGTTTTTCTTTCTCAAGATTAGATTGCTTTGGCTATTCAGGGTCTTTTGTGACCCCATACAAATTTTAAGATTTTTTGTTCTAGTTCTGTGAAAAATGCCATTGGTAATTTGATAGGGATTGCATTGAATCTGTACATTGCTTGGGTAGTATAGTCATTTTGATAGAATTGATTCTTCCAATCCAAGAACACGGTATATCTTTCCATCTGTTTGTGTCTTCTTCGATTTCTTTCATCAGCATCTTATAGTTTTCGGAATACAGGTCTTTTGTCTCCTTACATGGGTTTATTCCTGGGTATTTTATTCTTTTTGATGCAGTGGTAAATGGGATTGTTTCTTGAATTTCTCTTTCTGATCTTTCATTGTTAGTGTATAGGAATGCAACAGATTTCTGTGTATTAATTTTGTAGCCTGCAACTATACCAAATTCATTGATGAGCTCTAGTAGTTTTCTGGTGGCATCTTTAGGATTTTCTATGTATAGCATCATGTCATCTGAAAACAGTGACAGTTTAACTTCTTCTTTTCCAATTTGGATTCCTTTTCTTTTTCTCCTCTGACTGCTGTAGATAGGACTTCCAAAACTATGTTGAATAAAAGTGGTGAGAGTGGGCATCCTTGTCTTGTTCCTAATCTTAGAGCAAATGCTTGCAGCTTTTCACTGCTGAGTATGATGCTAGCTGTAGGTTTGTCGTATATGGCCTTTATTATGTTAATGTAGGTTCCCTTTATGCTAGGGTTGATTCTTGATGAAAATGGCCCAAATCCAGTGTCAAAGATGCCTGGCAATTTCAGCACCCAGGGAGAATCTGATCTGGAGGGTGGGTTGTTACAGTTGAAATCTCCAGGAAGTAACATGGGCAGATGGGCACAGTAGCCCACAGGGTGTAGTGACCCAGAAAAAGGGGGCCCTGGCAGAGCTAGGCTGAGTGTGAAGCCCTAGATGAGGAGTTTAGGTGGCACAGGGTTCTAGGTGTTGGGTGGGGAATGAAATCACAAATCAGAAAACTGAGGCAGCCCAGCCGCCCAGCCCTATAGAGTGCACACACTTAATGTGGGCTGGGAAGGCTATAGCTCCAGATTCTCACAGGATCCCAAGGCTCTTCTTGGCCATCACAGAACCACAAACCACAGTAGTAAGATGAGTTCCAGACCCGGCCAGATGATGGGAGCCATGTCTACTGTTATGTTACCAGTATCGGCCCCATAGATATCAGGGAAAGGCTGGGGCAGGACTGGGAAGCCAAGAGCTTACAGATACCAAAACTGGCTAGGATATCTGAACACATACGCACACACTCACCTCACTTACTAAAAGGATATACTCCAAAATGTTCACAGTAATTATCATTGGGTGGTAAGAATATGTAAGGGTTCTTTGTTGCTTTTCAAAAACTTTATGTCCCCTTAATTTTTTTAGCATAGAAATAAAACTTATGAAAATTTTGGTAAGAAGAAAAAAGGTTCTTAAATTATGCTTCACTTTAATTGAATGTATACTTGAAGCAGGTTTAAAGGTAGGCCACTTGAAAAAAACAAAAAAAGGAATGGTGAAGGGTTTTTTTCACATTATAGTCTAATCTTAATCCTCTACCATCCTCAAACCCTCTCTCCCCATTCTTGCAGGGTGGAGGGGGGGTAAGGTGGAAAAAAAAAGATCATTTTAGAGAGTTCCTCTGGCCTGGCCTTGAAATCTTAATTTGGGGAACAAAGTGAAGGCTGCCAAAATAAGAATCAGAGTGCTTGTACTTGGATCAAGAGAAAAATCTTATCAGTTAATGTTTTAGTCTCTACTTTCAAGAATATGTATAATCTTCTTGCCTTTATTCACATATTTATCCTTAGCTACTTAATTTATGGAATTAAATTTCTTTCCTAACATTTGGTAACATTACGTAAATAATGTTACATAAAATTACGTAAATTTCTTTTGTAACATTACGTAACATTTTCGTAATATTACGTAAATTTCTCTTCGTAACATTTTAGCAGTATAACATCTAGCTTTCAGGAAATACCCGGTTATGCTTGGGGACTGATTTGTACTCTGAAGGAGGCAGAGAGATGCAAAGCTACATTCCCTGGGGTCTCCAGCCCATTTTCCCCTATTCCTGCTCCTGCTAGAATTGCAGTGTTTAATTACAGAAATGGCAATAATTACTCATAATTGTGCTTCTCATATGCAATGATCGACTTCAAATGTTGTTAGCACAGCTCAGTATCTCAGTAGCAGCTCGTTGGCAAGGTTGCCTATTACAATTTATTTGTGTCACTCAGTTTATGTGAAGAGGCTAGAGACTACGTAGTGGATGGATTGTATGGTTAGCTTTTTTAAAGGGAGCAAAATCTGTCTTGTGCTTTTTTTTTTTGGCGGTACGGGGCCTCTCACTGTTGTGGCCTCTCCCGTTGTGGAGCACAGGCTCCGGACACGCAGGCTCATCCCGGACTGGGGCACGAACCCGTGTCCCCTGCATCAGCAGGCAGACTCTCAACCACTGCGCCACCAGGGAAGCCCTGTCTTGTACTTTTGACAAAGTGTAACTCTAGGGAAGTTGCTCAATCTCTGGGCATCAATGTCTTAATCTGTAAAATGGGTTGGATTTAGTGATCTCTATAAATGCTCTCTACCTTCAGAGATATATTGACTTTAATTGGCCAAGTCTGAATTAATCTGGGGGTGGAAATGGGATGTCTTTTCAAGAGTAGGTGGTTCAACTTGTATATGGTGTCCAAAGGAAATATCAGAACCAAGAAAAGGTTTGATTGATAGAGAGGCATTACATCTCAGTTGAAGATATTTCTCTTGCTACTATCCCTTAGTACTATGCCACATCCCTCCCCTGGCTTTGTCCAATAGGGAAAGACTGACGAGGAAAAGTGGAAGCAGGGAGTGACTGATTCAGAGAGGGGATTCCATTCAAAAGCATGGGTGTCCAAGGCAAAAGAAATAAAAGCAAAAATAAACAAATGGGACCTAATCAAACTTATAAGCTTTTGCACAGCAAAGGAAACTATCCACAAAGTGAAAAGACAACCTACAGAGTGGGAGAAAAATATTTGCAACTGATTCGACTGACAAGGGGTTAATATCCAAAATATACAAACAATTCATACAACTTAATATAAAAAAACCACAAGCAACCCAATCAAAAAATGGGCAGAATTTCTAAATAGATATTTTTCCAAAGAAAGACATACAGATGGTCAACAGGCACGTGCAAAGATGCTCAACATTGCTAATTATTATAGAAACTCAAATAAAAACCACTATGAGGTATCAACTCACACCAGTCAGAATGGCCATCACCAAAAACTCTGCAAATAATAAATGCTGGAGAGCGTGTGGAGAGAAAGGAACTCTCCTACACTGCTGGTGGGAAGGTAAATTGGTACAATCACGATGGAGAGCAGTATGGAGGTTCCTTAGAAAACTAAAAATGGAACTACCATGTGACCCAGCAATCCCACTCCTGGGCATATATCTGGAGAAAACTATAATTCAAAAAGATACATGCACCCCAATGTTCACTGCAGTCCTATTTATAATAGCCAAGATATGGAAGCAACTTAAATGTCTAGTGACAGAGGAATGGATAAAGAAGATGTGGTACATATATACAATGGAATATTACTCAGCCATAAAAAGAACAAAATTATGTCATCTGCAGCAACATAGATGGACCTAGAGATTATCATACTAAATGAAGTAAGACAGACAGAAAAAGACAAATATCATATGATATCACTCATATATGGAATCTAATCTTAAAAAATGATATAAATGAACTTATTACAAAACAGGAACAGACTCACAGACTTTGAAAACAAATATGGTTACCAACGGGAAAATGTGGGGGGAAAGGATAAATTAGGAGGTTGGGATTAACATATACACACTCCTATATATAAAATAGATAACCAACAGGGACCTACTATATAGCACATGGAACTCAATATTCTGTAATAACCTATATGGGAAAATAATCTGAAAACCATATATATATGTTTTGTTGAAAACAACCAGAAACAAAAGCACAGGTGTCCCTTTCTAACTCCAGACCTGCTGTTAATTAGTTCTGGTCCTTTCTTCTCTCTTCCAGACCTTGGGGATTGATTTTTGTTCTTTACGGATTTGACAAGAGTAAAATATCTATTTCACCCACATGCTGAGACGGGGAAAACTCTTACTTCTGACTGAAAGGATGCTTGTTAGAACACAAGTCTTACTGGTTGTGTAAAGTTCAAGTCTTCTGAACAGCTCCTATTCTCACCACTACACAGCCACTGTGGACCTGGAAGCTGACTTCCAGAGGCCGAACAAGAAAGGCAAAGTAGACACTGATGCTGTAGTGCTGGCATCATATCCAGCCTCTCACCCAGGGAACTTCAATCAATTTCTCTTTTTGGACCAGTTTCATCACTGCAGAACTAAAGGGCTGGTAATCAACTAGTTTACTGATTATTCCTAGCATGTGATACAACTGCTCCTCTAATCACAGGTGAGCAAGGAGAAGTAGAGAAATCATTACTTGGCTGGACTTCGGGTGTCAGGAAATGTCTGGCCTGGCTCCTACCACTGAAATGCTGATGGATAATACATATGTAATAAATCTAGGATACAGCCTGGACGTTTGTCTTATTAAGAAGTTAGAGAATGTCAGGAAATGGATAAGGAAGGAAAAAGGGAAATGGAAGGAGAGAGCATACCAACAGGTTTTCATGACCCTATAAACTATCTTGGGCTCCAGTTTTATCACCTGGCACCCTTGGTCAGTTTTTATTTCCTGGGGAGAGTCAAATCTTTGTCTAAAGGCTAGGGGGTTTTGGATTCTTCTAAAGATCCTTTTTGTTTGTTTAAAGAATGTTCAGAATTATAATGCTTTATAATGGATTGTTTGATGCTATGTTAATGATCTCCTCGGAAAGAGGCTAGATGATCAAGACTGCAAAGGATAACAGAGTACAAATTAGCATTTTCTCGAGGAAGAGCTCTAGATCAAATCAGTTCCTCTCTGAACAGGACCAGGTGGTGACAAGAATATTATTGAAAATATTGACGACTGTGCTGGTATGATTTCCTCAAATGAGGAATGATTCAGAGTCATTTTTAGGTAAACTTGTGGCGGAGGTGGCATAAGAGGCTTTTCTTAGGCGTCCTCTCCTCCGAAGCTCACAGACCTCATGCCACATGGAGGCCTTGCCTATGCCAGAGGCCTCTCCTGGGTCCTTGTTCTGTCGTCCCTGACACCACAATCCCCACAGCTGATACAG